>NC_050072.1:44381768-45009268 GCF_009764565.3 Dermochelys coriacea
CCCATCAAAAATAGCAGGTTAGATTATGTTATTTTTAGCTTTGCTTGAATTAAAAACTACAAACTGAATAAACATTACACACTTGATCTCATTTGGGTGGCTACTATTGATATAATTTTGCTAGCGTGTCTTCTAAGTTCTCTCCCCTTTGAGACGCCACAGCTAGATTCAAAGCTCAAGCCTTTGAGACAAGCAAAAGTTTACGGGACTAATTCTCATTGACCTTAAAGCTGCTGTTCAAGGGTGTGGTAGTATAAGGGCCTTAAAGAAGGTACAATTACTTTTACATATTATTAGTATTTATTTATTTCTATTATATATTTGTACAGCATCTAGCATGATGGTATTAATGTAACAAAGAGACAGTCCCTGCCCCAAAGAGCTTACATTTTTAAGCGTAAGATGAGACAACAGGTGGATATAACAAAGGGACAGATATAGCATAAGGTAACAATGGTTACAGAACACCAGCTACTTAACTATTTTTTGTAGACACCATGGCAGAGAAGAGTTTTAAGGTGAAATTTGAAGACGACAATGAGTTGGCTTTGCAGATATTTACACAGCACTCCTCTCATGAAAAAGGGATGGACTGGGATAAGGTGGAAAACGTGCTTGATGGATTTTTTTTAAATAGGCAACATTTGCAAACGAAGGTAGGGGATGGCATTTCAATACTGTCTGAGAGAGGATCAAGTGGAGACGAGCCATAAAGGACCTTAAAAGTAGAGACAAGTAGTTTGCATCTGATGCATAATAAGGGAAGTGGGGGTGGGCGGGATCATAGAATCATAGAATCATAGAATATCAGGGTTGGAAGGGACCCCAGAAGGTCATCTAGTCCAACCCCCTGCTCAAAGCAGGACCAAGTCCCAGTTAAATCATCCCAGCCAGGGCTTTGTCAAGCCTGACCTTAAAAACCTCTAAGGAAGGAGATTCTACCACCTCCCTAGGTAACGCATTCCAGTGTTTCACCACCCTCTTAGTGAAAAAGTTTTTCCTAATATCCAATCTAAACCTCCCCCATTGCAACTTGAGACCATTACTCCTCGTTCTGTCATCTGCTACCATTGAGAACAGTCTAGAGCCATCCTCTTTGAAACTCCCTTTCAGGTAGTTGAAAGCAGCTATCAAATCCCCCCTCATTCTTCTCTTCTGCAGACTAAACAATCCCAGCTCCCTCAGCCTCTCCTCATAAGTCATGTGCTCTAGACCCCTAATCATTTTTGTTGCCCTTCGTTGTACTCTTTCCAATTTATCCACATCCTTCCTGTAGTGTGGGGCCCAAAACTGGACACAGTACTCCAGATGAGGCCTCACCAGTGTCGAATAGAGGGGAACGATCACGTCCCTCGATCTGCTCGCTATGCCCCTACTTATACAACCCAAAATGCCATTGGCCTTCTTGGCAACAAGGGCACACTGCTGACTCATATCCAGCTTCTCGTCCACTGTCACCCCTAGGTCCTTTTCCGCAGAACTGCTGCCGAGCCATTCGGTCCCTAGTCTGTAGCGGTGCATTGGATTCTTCCATCCTAAGTGCAGGGTCCTGCACTTATCCTTATTGAACCTCATTAGATTTCTTTTGGCCCAATCTTCCAATTTGTCTAGGTCCTTCTGTATCCTATCCCTCCCCTCCAGCGTATCTACCACTCCTCCCAGTTTAGTATCATCCGCAAATTTGCTGAGAGTGCAATCCACACCATCCTCCAGATCATTTATGAAGATATTGAACAAAACGGGCCCCAGGACCGACCCCTGGGGCACTCCACTTGACACCGGCTGCCAACTAGACATGGAGCCATTGATCACTACCCGTTGAGCCCGACAATCTAGCCAGCTTTCTACCCACCTTATAGTGCATTCATCCAGCCCATACTTCCTTAACTTGCTGACAAGAATGCTGTGGGAGACCGTGTCAAAAGCTTTGCTAAAGTCAAGAAACAATACATCCACTGCTTTCCCTTCATCCACAGAACCAGTAATCTCATCATAAAAGGCGATTAGATTAGTCAGGCATGACCTTCCCTTGGTGAATCCATGCTGACTGTTCCTGATCACTTTCCTCTCCTCTAAGTGCTTCAGGATTGATTCTTTGAGGACCTGCTCCATGATTTTTCCAGGGACTGAGGTGAGGCTGACCGGCCTGTAGTTCCCAGGATCCTCCTTCTTCCCTTTTTTAAAGATGGGCACTACATTAGCCTTTTTCCAGTCATCCGGGACTTCCCCCGTTCGCCACGAGTTTTCAAAGATAATGGCCAAGGGCTCTGCAATCACAGCCGCCAATTCCCTCAGCACTCTCGGATGCAATTCGTCCGGCCCCATGGACTTGTGCACGTCCAGCTTTTCTAAATAGTCCCTAACCACCTCTATCTCTACAGAGGGCTGGCCATCTCTTCCCCATTTTGTGATGCCCAGCACAGCAGTCTGGGAGCTGACCTTGTTAGTGAAAACAGAGGCAAAAAAAGCATTGAGTACATTAGCTTTTTCCACATCCTCTGTCACTAGCTTGCCTCCCTCATTCAGTAAGGGGCCCACACTTTCCTTGGCTTTCTTCTTGTTGCCAACATACCTGAAGAAACCCTTCTTGTTACTCTTGACATCTCTTGCTAGCTGCAGCTCCAGGTGCGATTTGGCCCTCCTGATATCTTTCCTACATGCCCGAGCAATATTTTTATACTCTTCCCTGGTCATATGTCCAACCTTCCACTTCTTGTAAGCTTCTTTTTTATGTTTAAGATCCGCTAGGATTTCACCATTAAGCCAAGCTGGTCGCCTGCCATATTTACTATTCTTTCGACTCATCGGGATGGTTTGTCCCTGTAACCTCAACAGGGATTCCTTGAAATACAGCCAGCTCTCCTGGACTCCCTTCCCTTTCATGTTAGTCCCCCAGGGGATCCTGGCCATCTGTTCCCTGAGGGAGTCAAAGTCTGCTTTCCTGAAGTCCAGGGTCCGTATCCTGCTGCTTACCTTTCTTCCCTGCGTCAGGATCCTGAACTCAACCAACTCATGGTCACTGCCTCCCAGATTCCCATCCACTTTTGCTTCCCCCACTAATTCTACCCGGTTTGTGAGCAGCAGGTCAAGAAAAGCGCTCCCCCTAGTTGGCTCCCCTAGCACTTGCACCAGGAAATTGTCCCCTACGCTTTCCAAAAACTTCCTGGATTGTCTATGCACCGCTGTATTGCTCTCCCAGCAGATATCAGGAAAATTAAAGTCACCCATGAGAATCAGGGCATGCGATCTAGTAGCTTCCGTGAGTTGCCGGAAGAAAGCCTCATCCACCTCATCCCCCTGGTCCGGTGGTCTATAGCAGACTCCCACCATGACATCACTCTTGTTGCACACACTTCTAAACTTAATCCAGAGACACTCAGGTTTTTCCACAGTTTCGTACCGGAGCTCTGAGCAGTCATACTGCTCCCTTACATACAGTGCTACTCCCCCACCTTTTCTGCCCTGCCTGTCCTTCCTGAACAGTTTATAACCATCCATGACTGTACTCCAGTCATGTGAGTTATCCCACCAAGTCTCTGTTATTCCAATCACGTCATAATTCCTTGACATCATCAGGACCTCCAGTTCTCCCTGCTTGTTTCCAAGGCTTTGTGCATTTGTATATAAGCACTTGAGATAACCTGTTGATCGCCCCTCATTCCCAGTATGAGGCAGGAGCCCTCCCCTCACAGACCTTCCTGCCTGTGCTTCCTCCCGGTATCCCGCTTTCCCACTTACCTCAGGGCTTTGGTCTCCTTCCCCCGGTGAACCTAGTTTAAAGCCCTCCTCACTAGGTTAGCCAGCCTGCTGGCAAAGATGTTCTTCCCTCTCTTCGTAAGATGGAGCCCGTCTCTGCCCAGCACTCCTCCTTCATGGAACACCATCCCATGGTCAAAGAATCCAAAGCCTTCTCTCCGACACCACCTGCGTAGCCATTCGTTGACCTCCACGATTCGACGGTCCCTACCCAGGCCTTTTCCTTCCACGGGGAGGATGGACGAGAACACCACTTGCGCCTCCAACTCCTTTATCCTTCTTCCCAGAGCCACGTAGTCCGCAGTGATCCGCTCAAGGTCATTCTTGGCAGTATCATTGGTGCCCACGTGGAGAAGCAGGAAGGGGTAGCGATCCGAGGGCTTGATGAGTCTCGGCAGTCTCTCCGTCACATCACGAATCTTAGCCCCTGGCAAGCAGCAGACTTCTCGGTTTTCCCGGTCAGGGCGGCAGATAGATGACGTCCTGTAGCCTAGGAGAAAGTTCCTGCGCTACGTGAGTCCTAGAGTTCAAATCTCATCTCTTCTAACTACTGGCTATATTTCCATGCACTTTACTTCCCTTACTATTGACTAAGGCCATGAATTCCAATCCTGGAAAGTGCTGGCCAAGAGCTGCTGAATCTCAACCTCCATTTTTTAAATGTTAGCAAAGCGTGTATGCTAACTCTCTTCCTGCAATCAGGAATAGAACCCTGGCAGGTGTCTAATGTGACAAACCTCAATCTTATTCCCTGCACCATATTAGCTGTCATTATACTAATTTTGGGCATCCTATCTCTGAGCACAGTCCTCTCCCAGAAACAAGGGTGGAATCCAGGATTCTTGATCACCGGCATTCTACTGCTGACTAGTAAACAGTTGTGTAACCCCCTGGAAAGTGTGTGTGAAGTCTAGTTCCAGGGGCTGGTAATGAATACTGTAGCTCAAGTAGCAAGGGTCTAAACTAGAGAGCTAGAGTTAAGGGTGTTCAAAACCTATTGCTGAGTATGGTGGGGAAGATATGACTGCATGTGATTCACACCGTGGGAGAACCTCTCTAAAACATATTTGGTACATTAAAAACTAATCTGTAAACTATGGTGTGAATGTGTTTCACATTTCAGTAATTTGTCAAGCATTCTACTTGTGTAATTGACTGTCATTGTGTGTTATGTCTCCTTTTTTTGTGCCCATTCAATCCACAGAGAATTTGAGTTTGTGGCAGCTCCTTAATGTGAGAGCAGGGCTCTTCAACAGAAGTGGTAAAAACGTATTCTTTTAGCTTTAGGGCCCCTAGTTCAGTCGCTGATGGTGGCTGTCACACGTGACCTGTTGAGAGGTATGCTTCGTAGGGGCGGGAACAGGAACCTTCCTGCAGTGGTTAGAGCTGCTGATGGGTTGCAGGGATGCACTCTCAACTGCAGCTGCTTCTGGCTGCATCCAGGATTCAGAAATCTGATTGGCCATGGAGTGATGACTTGGGATGATTTGAAAAATTTCTGTCAAAAATGTGTTTTGACATCAAATTGGGCTTTTGACCTAAAAAAAAAAAATCATGGAAAGTTTTTTCTCTCTGAGAAAATTCTGATATTTTGTCATAAAACTCTGTGGCTGACAACCAAAACATTTCAGTTGTAAACGGCATGCAGTGCCCCATAGGATTGGTAATTTTGATGCCTTATGTGCCCTTTCTCCTCTATTGGCCAGCTTTTCTGGCCAGACTACATTTGCCATGATGTAGCCCAACCAGGTACTCCTATGAGGACACACCTCACCATGAAGGGAGAAGATAGTAAATCACAGGGTTTATAGTTCAGCTGCAGAGCATGGCTCATAGAGGAGAATGGAAGCAAAATGCCCCCAACCTATACCACCCATGCCATGAGACACCCTTGCACCACTTTCAGTGGAAATACTTTGAGTTTTTACCAAAAATATAAAAAACCTAAATTTTCAGGGGAAAATGGACTTTTTTACTAGTTCTAGTGATATGAACTCCTTCACAGGTTCCCCTCAGCTAACAGGTTATATCATTGGTGCTAAATAGGGAGGGATGTTCTTGGTGCACTTACTTCCAGTAACTTTTAAACAGGGATAAAATGTTAGACACCCAGTCTTTACTGCAGCATGTCACAGCCTTTCTGATACCTTCTGTCACTGGATTTTTGGTTAGGTCTGTGAACACAGAGCTCTCTTCCTCACACTAGGGAACTGTATAAAAATACTAGTAAATTAACAAAGAAGAACTACACATAGTGACAATTAAAGTTGAATCACATGACAATACCCCCAAAAACCTTAAAAACTCTGAAATAAGAAGCTAAGGTGAAAGATTCTTGCAGACTTTTCCACCTTCATATTGCCTACAGCACTGTCAATAGGGCATCCCAATGTTCCATTGCTAGGTTTTGGTTTCTGTTGCTACCTGATGGTGTTAGATGGAGGAGTAAAAATGTCTACATTATTTAAAGAGTTAGGCTCAGATTGCCTCCAGCTTGGGAAGGGCTGTTGGGGAGAGCATTATGGGTCCCTGATTCTCTGAGCTGGTTGGTGCTGGCCCTACAGGCTTCAGTGCCAGCTGATGTGGGTTGGAGGTCTCCCAGGGACTGTAAACTGGCTGGGGAGGGGCAGAGTGTGCTGTGCTGCAGCTATGTCCTCTCCATGCCCCAACCAGCCCCATATGCGAGCCAGATATAGGGGGTGATGCAAGGGTCAGCTATGTTGACTTTGTAGCATTTGAGAGCTCCACCGCACTGGGGGAATTCTTAGCTAGCCAGATGTGGTTGCTTTCCAGCCCTGTTGTGCCTCTCACAGCAGTACAGGCAAGATCTGGCCATTCCTTTTTCATTTCATGTTTATTTTACTTGTTTGCAATGTACTTTTTCCCTGCAGTGAAACTTCAGAAAATGTCATCTCTTGACATTTTTGGGGCAAGTTATTTTGAGTAGTTTGGAGTGGATTCTGTACAATGGTTTGAATTCAGTTTAAACTATGTTCCTGCCAATCTAAATCTAGTCAATTGTTCTAAAGCCAGAATAACACAGTTACTCATTAGCCTACATAAGCAATTTTCTTATGAAAAGAAAGGCTTAGCGAGGGTTGTTTCCAGTATAAGCCTGTTCTGAAACTTAAATTCTCTTTGTGGTCTTCACTTTTTGGCCTGTTAGCAAGAGAAAGTGTTCAGGAATACATATTCAGTTACACAATGGTAAGTAGCAAAAGCTTGCTTTGTATCAAATATCTGGAAATAAAGGACCTCTGTTCATTTAGTAAGGGGTCCTTGAGGGCACAGGGAGTTGTGTTGAATTCTTTTTGCTCTGCTGTATTTGTAATTTATTACCATTAGTTGAAGGATTAGCCTGCATTCCCTACTGCTTTTATGTGTTTCTAACTTCCTCTTGGTTCAGATTTAGGGCTGACATCTACTAACCCCATCCTTGTTTAATCTGTGTAATTTGCAGTCCGAAATTTAAACTGCTAAATATTCCTAATCTTATTCTTAGTAGGATACTTTCTTTTTGGTGTTGTAAATCATTGGGTTTAATAGCCTTTACCACAGAACATTTTAAGATGCTTGGCTTCTTTTGAGCTGGTTATTGGCTGACTGTAGAATTCTGTTGCTCTGCAGAGCTAAAGGAACATTTTGCACCCATCTGTTATATAGAATATTAAGTATTGTCCTGGACTATGCTAGTTTAACAATCAGATCTGCAAATACCAGATGTTTTTCAAACTTATGTTAAATCTCACAGCGAAAAACAAATTGGTATCTCGATGATGATTAAAGATAAAAAAACCTTTGACTAGCTTTTATACCTTAATGAAAAAGGGAAGACAGTTATAGGCTGGTATGGTTTTTCTCCAGATGTTTCCCCCAAGACAAATATCTAGGGTTTTATTATGACACGGTAAGGGCACACCAACCAAATAATGGAAAGCAAAGAAGATTCTTATCTTACTGTTCTAAATATCCAGTCAGTCAAACACAGTGGTAAACAATGTACGTCAAAACGTTCAGCTGGAACATGCATGTGCTTGTTAAAAAGATGTGAGCAGTTCTCTTCTAAATTAAGACATAAAATATTTTATTCAAAATCTTATCAGATGCAATGAAAAGTTCTTTTTAGTACTAGAGTGTTTGTAAATGTTGCACATGAGTTGGGGGTGGGTGGGGTTCTTTGCTTGTTTAAAGGAATAGTAATATAAAATAGAGCAGGCCCTGATCCTACTCCCGACAAGGTCAGCGGCAAAATCCCCTTTCATTTCACTGGGACTAGGACCTGATTTATAGTCAAGGATTAGCAGCAATGGGACACATCCTGCAGTCCCTTAATTTCATCAATGGACATTTTGCCTGAGAAGTACTATGGGATTTGGACCACCAAAGACATAATTATGCCAGCTCTGTGGTGAAGAGCCACCATATTTACAGTATACCAAATTAGTGTATAATACACTATATACAATAATTTAAAGGAAAACAATTATTCTTTGCCCTTTAAAACCAGAAGGGACCATTATGATCATCTAGTCTGGGCTGCATAGCGGAGTGCACAGAATTTCACCCAATAATTCCTGTATCAAGCCCATAACTTCTGGTTGAGGTAGTTTCTCTCTCAGGGTATGTGTACACTGCAATTAGGCACCCGTGCCTGGCCTGTGCCAGCTGATTTGGGCTCGGGCTAAGAGGCTGTTTAATTGTGGTGTAGATGTTTGGACTCGGACCTCAGCCTGAGGTCTGGTCCCTCCCACCTTGCAGGGTCCTGGAGCCTGGACTCCAGGCTGAGCTTGAATGTCTACGCTGCAATGAAACAGCCCTGAGCCCACGTCCTATGAGCCCAAGTCAGCTGGCATAGGTTTTATTTTGCAGTGTACACATACCCTTCATCACCTCTGTCTCCTCTTGCTGGTACACATTTAATGAAGTTGGTTTAGCTTTTTCACCATGCATATCTCCTGTACAAATAAAGATTTGCTGGAGTCATGGTACAATTGCCACAAATTATGGTCCACAAACTTAACTTAATTACAGCTGGTGCTTAAAACATAGCACTTTATAAGTAGATTCTGATTAGCCAACTTGCTGTCTTTGTATTCCGATATCTTCACTAACTAATGTAAATAAAAGAGATCCATAAAACTAGATAATCTGGCAAGCATGCTTGGTTTCTTAGGTGACAATTGAGTAACTACTATGGCAGTAACTATGGTTTCTTATAAGTGAGGAAATGAAATGGCCACGGTTTAAATATGGTACTCTGTAGCAATATTACTGTACAAGAGTAAACATGCAGTTTTACAGTTTTAGTGTAGGTGCGTACTGTACATAGAATGTATTACACACAGATGACTATGTTTAAAAGAACATTAAGGTTGCAAAGTCAAGCGCTCAAAAGTTAAGAAATGCCAGAACTTAGGTTGCCGATGCAATCGTAATTTAGCCCCGCTGTGTGTATACATTGCGATTGGGCTCGGCAGGATTCGATATTAGTCGACAGCTGTTGGTAAACCTTGATTTCAGCTGACAATGAAATCAGTGGAGAAAAAATATTAGTTGGTAACAGCTGACGTGCCTGCAGAGACTGGGTGCCACCACCCCTGTGTTAGCGCAGGGAGCCTTTTGCAGCCCCGCTGTCACAGGAGCGAGGGAGCAGGTCCGTCACAGTGGAGCTACAGAGGGCTCCTGGCACTGCTTCAGGGCCAGAGACACCAAATCCCTGTGGACGCTAGGTGCGGGATGGCGGGGGGAGAAGCTGTGGCTCTCGCAGGGTAGGGCAAAGACTTCTGGCCATGGAGGAGGCCACCCCACTGCCCAGTGGCTGTGGTGTCAGTGAAGTGAGCTCTTTGCAGCGCTGCTGTCACAGATCCTCTCTCACTCGCCGCACGGGAGTGCTAGGGGGTCTCTGCTCTGCCTGCTAGGAGTACAGCCGTCCCTGCACGTTGTGCCAGCAGTGTGGCTGTGCACCAAGCCCTGTTCTGCAGCCCCAGTGTAGCTGGAGTGTGGAAGCAGGGCTGTGACAGCGGAGCTGCACAGGGCTCCCTCAGAGCCACAGGACTAGTGACACCCTCTCAGGTGTGGGGAGGTTTCAGTCAGCCTGGGGCAGAGACACTCCCCTCCCCCAGCTCCCTGCCAGGACTGCAAAGGGGGAGGACAAGTCTCTGGCTGTGGGGGAGGTCACCCGGCTGCTGAACAGTTCCTGCCTGGGGATGGCTCCCACAATCCTGGCTGATGAGTGAGTGGGGCTGGTGACACCTGATCCCTGCAGGCACTAGGTGCAGGGAAGTACTGTGTGCAGTGTTCTCTTTCTGAGATTGTTTGCACAATCCTCCTAGTTGTCATGCCTTTGACGTCTCATGTCTTGCTGGATCTTTGGCATGTAAAGAGTGGGTGCAAATGAAAATGTCTGTGGGGAGGGGTGGTGCAGGCATAGGACTCACGAAGAACCACAATATTTCCACTTTTGAAAACCAAGGGTGTATGAATGTACGTTCTTATGAAAAACCCAAATTACAGGAATTGTTGTGTTAGGCTGTAAAGGCATCTGACAGATTACGTGCAAGAATATACATGTGCATTTCATTATTTGATTGCCGTAGGAGACTGGTGTTTAAATTGGCAGATCTACTTATTAAAAGCAAAGCTTGTCTGCTGGCAGGATTAAGAATGCCAAAAGAAAAATAAATGGACCAAATGCCAAGGAAGGAGGGAGCGTATGTAGTGTGTTTAAAGCGTGGGGAAGCTATAAAGTGAACAGGAAAAAGTATAATTAAATGTGGTTCCAGTTTGTTTTATTGTGTTCAAGATGATAGCAGTTCAGCAGTAAACAAAACTTTCTTATTTCAAGATCAAGTTAATATACTGGAAAACCTAGAACTCTCTATTCTACTAACTGTTAGTGTGATTTGACTTCTCATTTGAGGCTGCAAAGAAGCCTGCATTTTTCCCTCTCAAATAAGAGTAGGAAACTCACTTTGGGCCTGATCCAGATTCACTGCAGTCAGTGGAAAGGCTGTCATTGACTTAAATTGACTTTGGAACAGGCCCTTAAGTATTTTTTCTGATTCTATTTTACTGTTTGTAAGAGGTGATGACAGCTCCCAATATGTCTTAAATTTATACAGGTAAATTGATACCCTATTCAGTCACACCAGTTTAGAACCGGATTGATCCCCTTTAAAGTTGACATGGAGACAGAAGCCAAACAGGTTGAATTTTTACGTCTCCACCTTTTTACCAACATTTCTCATTCTGGTCTATTCCTGAAAACTTTGCACAGCAACTTCAGGCAGCATAGGTAAGAAGCATTATATTCCCTTTCACTATTTTCTCTTAACTGGATGTCATCGATACAGCCATCATTTACCCACTTCTGTGCATTAGACCAAGTACAAACCCTAGGGTGTGATGTAGTATAAACCTGCAACCTTAACAAACAGTCCTGCATACCTGCGTTAGGCTTTGTCTCCCAAGTGTCCTCTGATTTAAGCATTGGTGGAGATGAAGTGCAAAGCTGACTAAAGTGCGAGGAAAAGAAGCAAAAGATCTGGATGACTCCTCTGAGAAAATCTAATTTTTTGGTGTAAGAAATCCAACGTTTCTGTTTAAAACAAGGCTGTAGTCTTAAGTAAGTTCCTTTTAGTGGCCTCATTGAGACAGTCGATAGTTTAGTATGAAATACTACAACAAAAAAAACCCATTTTTGTACTATATTATAAAAAGTGACTGAATCCTGAAAGAACCACAGTTATGGTGGTGGTAATATGTGGATAAGGTACTTTATATAAGCATCTGCAGTATCAACAGTTTTTAAAGTAGCTCAACTTCATACAACTTTATAGAAACTTCTAAAAATGAAAGAGTACAAGTTAGTTCCAGCTGCACATTCAAGTTCAATAAGGTAAAACTAAATGGATATGGATAGAAAGATTACAGAATGTTCTGGAGCTGCATGGGGACATCTGCAATATACTCAGGAATAAGGGATCATTAGCCCATTAAAGAAAAATGAAGTCTACTTAAAAGACGGGTTCTTCCTCTTCTTTGGGCAGGGAACAGTTTTGCAATGAATGAATTTTGGCAAGCAGGAAGGAAGTTCTGTTCCTGCCTCAACAGGGTCCAAATAAGCAGCTCCCTTTATTCCTCCTTGTATGTAGGGAAAATAAAATGGGGGAGGTCCCCTTTTAGTAGGGTCAAAGAAAGTCAACTTTAGTTCTGTTCTTTGGCAAGAAGAAAGCCAAGGGATTTCCTCTTGGGCACAATAGCAAAAACAAAGATTGGTTTTTCACAGGGTAGCAAAAAAAAAAAAAAAAAAAAATAGAAAGTGTCTGGGCTCTTAACATAAGGGCAGCCAGAGCCAAGTCCTCACTAGCCAGCATGGAAGAAGGCAAGCTCTCTCCAGCCAGAAGCCTCTCAACTCAACAAACCTCCACCCGTTTTATGGCTGCGTCTTGATGAGTCATAGCTGGAAGACCTTTTCATGTACATTTTTATCATAGGTTGTGCAACTGTGGTTATTTTACTAGTCATTAATCATATATTTGAAGCAGCAGCTAGAATATTTTGCCCTTCCTCTATTTATTAGTTATAGAGTTTTTGTTACTTATGTTTGAAGAGGCCAGTGGACTGATCAAGATAGTGAATAACATACAGGTGGAGGCAGCTGTCAGATTTTCCAGATCTGTGGAGAGAGGGAAGGAATCTGCCTTATGCTTACAACACTTTAAACAAATATATGGCAGATTTGTATTTTTTGGCGTACTGAATGGTACATTTAGTGCTCCTGTAGGCTCAGATGGAGCCAGTTGACTCAAGCGCCTATCCTGCTCCTCTAAGGTTCTCACAGTCTGATAGGGAAGCACCAGAGCCACCACAGCTACTCCCTCTGCCTTCCCCTGCAATATGGTAGGTGGCTTGCCGGGGAGCTGCTGATCAGCTGCAGCAGGGAAAGGCCAGCAGATGCTCAGAGTGCTCCCCTATCTCAGTAACACCTATCCTGGCAATGCAGGAGTAGCAGTGAAAAGCAGTGCCCCCTACCGCCTCCCTGTAACAAGGAGGCTGATTCAAACACTTGAAATCAGCTTAGCAGGGAACACCTCTTCAGCTCCTAATCAAAAACATGTGGTGGCTTTTTGTTTTTTTGTTTTAAGCACAGCCACCCTCAAGCACTCCAGTTCAGCACCGCCAGGGTCCTTCACGTTCATAAGTGGTTGAAAGGAGAATTAAATATTCTGTCCCCCCAATTGAACATGCTGCTTTTGTTTAACATGTTATGTTTGAGCTATAATCTGACCTTTAAAATATTACATTACTTATCAAGGGCTAAATTCTATCTTAATTTACATCCCAGGCAAGCCCATTGAGCCCATCAGGGTTGCATGGAGTGGAAGTCAAGCCTTGTCCCAGAAGCTCAATTGTTTAAAATTTGGATTTCCTTAAAGAGAAAGCATCTTCATGTTGTTCCCATTGTCTCTTCAATTTAACAGCACCAAAACATTCAGGGTGAAATCCTGGTCCCATTAAAATCAATGGGAAAATTCATTAGGGTCAGGATTTCACCCATGGGCACAGACATTCATACTATAGCAGATACTAGTGTAACTTCCAGCTTTTCAGTAGCTCCAACCTAGCTGTTCTTTCCAGTTCTCCATCTTTTCCCTCTTACCAAAAATATACTTTGTGTTGTTTTTGTCTAAACTGAGCACTGCTCTGCAATATATAGAGAAAGACAAGTTGTTGTCCTGTTTAGATTAAATGGACAGTACAATTCAGAGACTTACTGCTTTGAGTTGGTTCAATTGCTAACTTAGCAAATAAGCCTGAATAAAATAAGTCAAGCTCCTAGCAGTCATTCAGACAGTAAAGTTTGAACAAATTTACAATGGATTATGAAGGCGCTAGAGTAGATTACTTTGAACGCCTGTGCAATATGTGCCAGTTCTTCATATTCTTCAGAATGATATTTGGACAGCGCCCTGTATGGTATGTGAGGAACGTGAAGCACATTAAAATGAGAAAACACACACATGTCTACACTGCAATTAAAAACCCACAGCTGGCCTGTGCCAGCTGACTCTGGCTCAGGCTAAGGGGCTGTTTAATTGTAGTGTAGACATTCTAGCTCTGAACTCTGAGACCCTAACAACTTGCAGGGTCTTAGAGCCTGAGTCTGAATGTCAATTAAACAGCCCCTTAGCCCAAGCCCGTAAGCCTGAATCAGCTGGTACTCGCCAGCCACAGGTTCTTAATTGCAGTGTAGACATACCCTGATACTGGTGCATAAAGGAATCTAGGTGGCTGGGTGGCAGGGTTCAAGGATCTTCTTCTATTCAGAGTAAGAATCATCGTCTTCAGTATCTTAAATAAAATATTGTGATTATCATCATTAGATTTGCCATTGCTGTTCTACAGGACCAGTTTGTGAATTTAAGAGGCAATCTGATTTTTGGAAGTCTCCTGATACTGACTTTTATTGTTCCTTACCAGTAATATATTCATGTGAGGTCAGGCTGTAGTTTAATGGCTCTAAAGTATAATTAGCCCATATTTAGTTTATGGTGAATTCACCACAGCATGAATTTAATAAAAAAAAATTCATATTTAACTGATTTGCCATCATACTTCTAGCATTGCTATGTTCTTTCAAATTCCTGGCATAAAAGCTGCAATTCCCCTTCTCTTTCAGGGTAAGGAAGAGAAAGAGACCCAAGTTGAAACATGTTGACTTGCAGAATAAAAAAAACATCGTAATGCTGGGATTTTGTTGATGGGTGACTGCTGCTGTACACTCATTTTTAACTTTCTCATTTCTCTGGAAGGCTACGTATAAATGCTTTCCATAATTCCCAAGATGAAGTCGTTGTTTTGGCTTTTGCCTGTCATCAGTTTCTGCCAGGATTTTTATGTAAATCTTCCAAATCTAAACAATTTAACTTCTCAAACACAATTGCACACAGTATTTTTCTATTGAAAAGGCGAAGATATTGTTCTACTTCTCTAAATCGCCTGGCTGGATACTGTGAGAATGACTGGATTTTTTCCTTCACTTTCACATTCGTGCAATCACTTTATCATTTGATAAAACAGAATTTCATTCTTTCTGAACAAAACATCTTATTACCTCAAAGTTGCATATTTTCACTCAAATTATTGAATAAACAGAATCATTTAAAAGATCTCTCTAGACCAGAGCACTAGCACAAGCTGGTGGTCCTTCCTGGCCTTAAACTCAGTGACTCTGATGAGGACCTACTGCTGTATAAAAGACAAAGCAATGGAATTTGTGACAAAATATTGAAGCAGTGCAGGAGTGTTTAATCTTTAAAGTTGAAGATATTGGCACAGGATCAAGGTTCTTGCAGTTTTTATTTTTATATCAAATCACTGTATGCTACTTTGTCCAGATAGCAATGTTACACAGTACATCTGTTTTGAAACCTGCTCAGTGACAAGCTTACCTTAAAACACGTATGGTTTTTGAATGCCTACTGGATTTCTACTTCGCTGTAGTTTCTAAAGTAGCTGACGGTTTTTTCCCTACTAGTGACTAATGATTAACTCACCAGCAATATTAGTTGGTACATATCTAATTTGATACAATACAGAAACAAGCCAAAATAGCATATGCCTTAGTACAAGTGTTTGTGCAAATTTTGGGGTGAGTATGTTACAAATTGGGGTTTGTGTTATAATAATAATAATTGTGGAGGAATTTTTATGTGATCAGTACTTCTACTATGAAAAATAGTACATAGTAGCAAATGAGGAAACAGTAGGAAAGAAGCTGTGGATGCTTTTTCTCTACTATATAAAATTATTTGTTTTCTCTAGTTTCATTTTGTTAAGGTTCTCTAAGATTTGAACCCTTTCTCTCCAGCCCTTGTGAGCCTGTTTGCCCTTCAGCAGAACATCATGGCCTAAGAGACACTCTTATTCAGCAAAGCACTTCAGCATGAACTTAAGTCCCACTTTAGTGACTAGGAATTTGAATGTGTTTAAGTTAAGCATGTGATTAAACGCTTTGCATATGATAGATGCTTTGCTGAATTGGGGCATTAAATTGTTAATTAAAAACTATGGCTATGCTATGATCTAGGCCTGTGATTCCCAGTTTGTGTAAACACACTCATGGTAGCTCTCCTCTGAGCTAGCATGCTAAAAATAGGTAGTCTAGCCACGATAGCACAGGCAGTAGCAGGGATGGCCCAGGCCACCTGCCCAAATATGTATCCTAAGGAGTCCGGGTGGGTTTGTACTGGGGTCTGCTAGCCCCTCATGCCACTGCTTGTGCTACTGTGGCCGCACTACTATTTTTAGTGCGCGAACTCAAATGAGAGCTAGGTCAAGTATGTCTACGTGAGCTGGGACTCACACCCCTAAATTGTAGGGTTAGCATAGCCTAAGAAGTTAAATAGGCTTAGATGATCAGCAATACGAACTCCAAACATTGAAAAATCATGAGTCAGACCCCCTCCCCACAAAAAAAATTAGCTTAAAAATTAGTTGTTTTGTCTGCTTTTGGGTTTTGATGATGGTACCCCAAACTTGTCTGTGTGACTATCTCAGGGACAAAATGCACACACACACAAATTTAGAACCCCTTGTTCACTGATTACAGGGAACTTGGCTTAGCTTCTCCTATCCCCCATGTTATGGGGACTTACCATTCTGTCGGTCTCCCTAGTAAAACAGGACAGGCAGCTACCCAACTCACATTGTCCCTTCTTTCTTCTCTACAGTCACCTGCCTTTACATTTACTTCCCTACACGATACCTTTCCACCCTCCTTTTCCCCTCACAATTTCTTACCTGTCACATTCTCCCTTTATACCATGCTACGTTCCTGGTTTTCCCATCTTTCTCACGGTTTCTTGTTCAGTTTCCTAACGTGTTCCCTTTCCTGCTACTTGCACAGACTTGTACTCTGCACCTCTCTATTCTCTTGTCCCCTGCTGGGCTCTCACGTGGTGACTTAGGGACCATCGTTGTCTCTAAGGGCAGCCTGACTTCAGCCCCACTGGAAACACTAGGAGATGATGAAAAGAAAAGGAGTACTTGTGGCACCTTAGAGACTAACAAATTTATTAGAGCATAAGCTTTCGTGAGCTACAGCTCACTTCATCGGATGCATTTGGGGTCGTCCTTGCTGGGGCATTGTCATTTTCAGAGGGTAAAGATAAGGTGGTTATCTTGCTGAGGACAGCCTGCAGAGCAGCCCCATTCACTCCTGTGAGGGTCCGGCGATGAGTCAGCAATGTCTTGTGATCAATGGTATTGAAGGTTGCTGATAGAGCTAATACTACCAGCTTGGACACCCTGGTCTTCATTGCCAGGAGGAGATTGTCAACCAATGTGGTTTCTATGCCATAGCCAGGTCTATATCCAGACTGAGAAGGGTCAAGGAGACTGAAGGCCTCTAGTTATGTGAAAGTTGACCCATCACCTTCTCCACAATCTTAACCAAACAGGGAAGGTGTGATGCTGGTCAGTAATTAACAAGTTTGTCAACTCCAAGAAATGACTTCTTGAACAAAGCCTCCACTATTGCTTCCTTCTGAACAGTAGGCAGCCTGCCCTCTCTTAGAAAGGCATTCACAGTCTCTGCAAACAAGTGTTCCAGTGCTTCCCCACTTGCCAGCATAAGGCTAAGAATATGGACCCAGAACACAAGTTGTACGACAGTTTCCCAGCACCTCTAGGGTGAATTACTGGGTGGAGGTAAGTCAGGCTTGAAGGGGAACAGGGTCAGAAGGGTCTGTGCCCACTAGAGGATACTCCCCTTCCAGAACCTGAATGGAACCCAAGAAAATAGCCTCCTCTGCTTCTTAACCCCAATTAATCCTCAGAGCGCTGTCCTTTCTGTACACTGAAGGAGGCAGGGATCCTGTGGGGAAAAAATAGTCCATGTAATTAAAGACTTACCATAATACATATGCACAAGGGGGTGGGGGGGAATTAAGATTTCACAGGCAACCTTAATTCTGGCATTTCCTCACTTCTGAGTGCTTGGCTTGGCAACTTTAATGTTCTTTTATGGTAGGGTATTTTTGTATGTGAGAGTAATTTTGTATTTATTATATCCCTTGTAGTGTACCACATGTCAGCCAGAGGGAGCCCTGCTGCTCCTGACACTGCCTTCAATATGACAGGTTTCAGAGTAGCAGCCGTGTTAGTCTGTATTCGCAAAAAGAAAAGGAGAACTTGTGGCACCTTAGAGACTAACAAATTTATTTGAGCATAAGCTTTCGCTACAGCTCACTTCATCGGATGCATTCAGCTCATGAAAGCTTATGCTCAAATAAATTTGTTAGTCTCGAAGGTGCCACAAGTACTCCTTTTATTTTTCCCTTCAATATGTTCACAATAAGTGAAATCCTATGTAAATGGCTAAAACGTTTTTATCTCCCTATACCTGGTATGTTTAAAATAGTGTGTTCTTATTGAAGTTGGACAGTGTAGTTTTTAAATGGGACTATGGAATGCAGAAGTAGTGTTAGAAATAATTGCATGGTTTTAAAATGTAAGGAATGTTAACATTCTGACAAGTCACATGCTTAACTGTAAGGTCATTGGGGCAGGGCTGTGTTTGGACTGTGCCTTAGAATCATAGATTCAGAGAAGATTAGGGTTGGAAAAGACCTCAGGAGGTCATCTAGTCCAGCCCCCTGCTCAAAGAAGGACCAACACCAACTAAATCATCCCAGCCAGGGCTTTGCCTTCCACAATGGTGCTTTGACTAGGGATTGCTGCATTATAAAGTTATAGAAGGATCTGGTAAGTCGGTCACAAGACATTGCCCTCTGTACAACACACTGGTAGTGGTCACAGCCTATCCAGGGTACACTCTAATATTCAATGCAGCACCTTCTCTCCCACCCCCCTTTTAGCTACAAAACTATTGCCACAAGCTGGAACGTTAAATCATAGCCACTCTGTTGCAGCAAAGTTCTTAACCACAGTGCTTGCTGTGAAGGAAGTTGGATAGGATTCATACTTAGGAGCACAGCTCTGCTGTAATTCTGGAGCTGCCATCCTGAACAAGAAAGAGAAGGGGAGAGTGTGCCTCAGAACATGCACATGACAACAGGAAATGAAGAGTGCAGCTTCTGTGTAAAAAATAAAACAACAAAACCAAAGGAGCAGGGTGGTCAGCAAATATTCTTCCACTAAATATGTCCTAAATTTTCACCCTGATGATCATGTAGGCTGCTTCAGCTTAGAGAGCAGTTTTCCCGATTAGTCATTTAAATAAATGATTGACTTGGGGAAGCCTTGGTATATACTATGCTCCTGTAGAGTCACTCAGGTAGGGTGAGGGGCACGTATGCAAATATAGATAGAAATATTTGTTGGCTCATACTTGACAACTGTTTCTTTTCTTTCTACCTCCTCCACTCATTTTTATGCTTTTTACAACATAGACTAAAATTCATACAAACAAGGCATGTAGCTTTGTGATGGAATATATTTTATATAGATCTGGTAACTTTCTTGTTAGCCTTCCAGATGTGTTTTTTTTTCCAGAGTGTGACTTCTTGTTTGTTTTCTTTAATTATATCATGTGCATATATTTCTGTAGAAAGTGCCGATTAGTAATATAATGCAATGATTTCAATAACTAAATGCAATTAGAGAGATAAGGTGGATGAGGCAATATTTCTTACTGGACCGACTTCTGTTGGGGAAAGAGATCTATATGGCTACAACACTGTTTACGTAAATGCAATGAGACCTTTAAGGGGTACTGCAAAAATTGACTCATAGGGGGAAGCAGAATACAATCTTTACAACAGGCTCTTAACTTCAGGCTGCTGCTTTTTTAAAATGTTCTGTGCTCCAATTGAAGCCAACAAAAAACATCTGTTGGATTATTTATAGCTCCTATTTCTAAGAAGTATATTCTATAGCAGATGAAAAAAGTGGATGACAGCTCATAATTCATAAAGTTACTGAGGCCTAATCTGATAGAACATTATGTACATGACTCCTCCCCACATAGACAATATCACTTCCTTTTCAACAGAAGATAGAAACAAGGCCTTATGAAACATTAAATTAATAGGTGCAGGACCTAACTTGCAGTAGATAAGTATTACTTCTTAATGAAGAAAAATAGTATCACAAAATATCACCTGCTGGCTTTAAGCCAATGGAACAGTGTCACTAAGATTTATTTTTTTTGGCCATTCACACCAAGCTTTTCCAGTCAGATGCTTTTTTTCTAAAGTTTGTTGTGGAGGGATTTTTCGGGCATGTTCTTTTGTTGGGGGGGGGCAGAAGGTCAATATATAGTAACGTATGACTTGCCATATCAGATCAGAACATTGGTCTGTCTAGTTCTGAAGCCTGTCTAATGTAGTAGTCACTCCTAGATGATAGTTTTTATAGCAAGCTAATTTTCCCACATGCATGCTCCCCTGACTTCTGCAACCACCTCCAACTTCCTCCCCCCCTAAAAAAAAATTGCCCTAAGTCTTGTTCAGAGTTGTACATGCTGATTGGGGTAGGGATTGTTTTCTGCTTTTTTTTCTCCTTGTTTCACCCCATTTCCTCCACCCCCATCACATGAAGCTTAACATTTGCTTGTATAGCTATACTGGTATGTCCTGAAAATATCCAGGCAAAGTATTTGACTCGGCTCACTTATAGCATTAATTTCTAGGAGCTACTGTTTGATTTATAAGTACACTTATTTCCCTTTATAATGAGTAGGCAGGGTAAAAAAGAGGGTACATTCAGCTTTCACTATGTCCTTTATATATTTGTTGATCAGCTGGATGGTCCAATTGTATTGTATTTTTATTTGCCCACTTGAAAATCAGCTGTATTCCTATTCATAGAATCTCAAGGTTGGAAGGGACCTCAGGAGGTCATCTAGTCAACCCCCTGGTTTATTCTATGAAACATTGTGTGCATTTTAAAGGTATGTGTGTTATTTTCTCTCAATAACTATACAAAAATATTTTTGCAGCTTCCCTTGAACATTTTTGTCATAAGTACCTACCTCATTTATGGGATTCTAGAGATGTTCACTAAGCATTCTGAGCAATATTATGGGTTGGTTGAAGTTCAGAAGTTCAAGTTAATAAGGGTGCCCCTCCCCTTGACTTCAGAGTCCATCTTAGGAAAGAGCATTATTTTTTTCCTTGAAAGCATTCTTACCATTATTCTATGCATTGATGTAGGACCAAAGGAGGTTCTTTGTTTTACATTTTTTTTGAAAAACAAAGTCACTTAATAGAGTGCTCTGTATCCATGAGAGGTCATTGGCATCATTGAGAGAGATGTTGTAGGAAAGGTATTGCTGGGCCATTCAGCTCTCTCCAAAAGGAAAATATAAATGGAGTTGTCATTCCCATCCTCCAAATCATAATCACAGCCTACTGTTATGGTTGCAATAGGGGGACAACTTGGAAGAAAATCTTTGATTTGCAGCATATTGTAAAGAAATTTCTGAAGTGTCTCTAGGCACAAATCCAGTGCTCCCAAGTTTCCCAGTTGGACTTTGCTTCACACCAGGTGAATGGCAGTGGTTGGTTCTTCCACTCCTTTTCCTGTCAGAATTATTCGGGACTTTGGAATCGTTCACAGCCCAGTAAATCTTGACTTGCAAATCTCTCTCTGCTCAGACAAAAAGGGGTCATTCGCTAAAAGGCTTTTAGCCCAGGTAGGCCAAATTGCTTCTGTATCTAGCTCAGCAACATTCTGCATTTCTCCCTTACTGCCAAGGCTTTCCTGGTGACCTGAATCTGTACCGTCTGCCAGGTTGACAACATCAGATAAAAAAAATAAAAAGCCAAATTTAGTAAACAGGCCTATTAAGCCACCTGTAATCACACATGTCAAGATTAGAGATGTTTGAGCTCTCTCTTTTTTCCAGGAACCATGTTGACTTTTAAAATATCTTCTTAATGAGCTGTTGGATAGCTCTGTCATAGATAGATACTAAGGTCAGAAGGGACCATTCTGATCATCTAGTCCGACCTCCTGCACAGCGCAGGCCACAGAATCTCACCCACCCACTCCTATGAAAAACCTCACCTATGTCTGAGCTATTGAAGTCCTTAAATCATGGTTTAAAGACTTCAAAGAGCAGAGAAGCCTCCCTCAAGTCAACCATGCCCCATGCTACAGAGGAAGGCGAAAAACCTCCAGGGCCTCTCCAATTTGCCCTAGAGGAAAATTCCTTCCTGACCCCAAATATGGCAATCGGCTAAACCCTGAGCATATGGGCAAGATTCACCAGCCAGATACTACAGAAAATTCTTTCCTGGGTAAGATCTCTCACCCATGCTGAGTGGTGCTTTCATTCTTCATATAGCCAACCCAGCCTCCTTGGATGATGAGGGCCTTAAGAAAGAGCCTGCTTCTTCCCTCCCAAAAGCTTTATTTTCTACTCTGTTACAGTACTTGGCTAATTAATGACAGACTGTGCATTGTTACTTAACATCTCTCTCTTTCTCTACCCACAACTTCCTTCTTTATATACATAATCCAGTTAAAGCCTTGGTTAACAGAACCTGACTTGCTTGACCCTTTGGCTAATACCATTAAACTCTTTATCATTACTAATCCCAAAATGAAATTGTGGTCATAGGTTCCAAGGCCAGAAGGGACCCTTATGATCATGTAGTTTTGGCCATAGCATCACAGTAGGAACTCGTGTTCAGCTGATTATCCACCACAACTGCCAAATCTCTGAGAGTCACTGCTTCCCAGGAGAGAGTCCGCCCCTGTAAGTATGGCCTACAGTCTTTGATCCTAGTCGTATACATTTTCATTTATCCATATTAAAATGCATCTTGTTTTCTTGCACCCAATTTACCAAGTGATCCAGATCACTCTGAATCAATTACCTTTTTTCATTATTTACCATTCTCCCAATTTTTGTAACATCTACAAACGTTATCACTGATGGTTTTATGTTTTCTTTCATCTCATTGATAAAAATGTTAAATGGTATACGGCCAAGAACCAATCCCTGTAGGACCCCGCTGGAAACAGACCCACTCGTTGATGATTCCCCATTTACAGATGCATTTTGAGATCTATCAATTAGACAGTTTTTAATCCATGTAATGTGTGCCATGTTAATTTTATATCATTCTAGTTTTAATCAAAATGTGGTGTGATAGCTAAGTCAATCGCCATAGAGGAGTGTATAATACATCAGCACTATTACCTGTATCAACCAAACATGTTGTCAAGGTTCCTTCCCCACTCTGAACTCTAGGGTATAGATGTGGGGACGTGCATGAAAACCTCCTAAGCTTACTTTTACCAGCTTAGATTAAAACTTCCCCAAGTTACCAACTATTTTACCCTTTGCCCTTGGACTTCCACTGCCACCACCAAATGTTTGACTGGGTTTACTGGGAAAAAGTTGTTTGGAAACGTCTTTCCCCCCCAAAATCCTCACCAAAACCTTGCACCTCCCGCCTGGGGAAGGCTTGATAAAAATCCTCACCAATTTGTATAGGTGACCACAGACCCAAACCCTTGGATCTTAAGAACAATGAAAAAGGCATTCAATTTCTTACAAGAATAATTTTAATATAAGAAAAGGTAAAAAGAATCGCCTCTGTAAAATCGGGATGGTAAATACCTTACAGGGTAATTAGATTAAAAACATAAGGAATCCCTCTAGGCAAAACCTTAAATTACAAGAAAGACACAAAGACAAGAATATTCATTCTATTCAGCACAGTCTAATTTCTCAGCCATTTAAAGAAATCATAATCTAACGCATATCTAGTTAGATTACTTACTAAGTTCTAAGACTCCATTTCTGTTCTGTCCCCGGCAAAAGCATCACACAGACAGACAGACACCCTTTTTTTCCCCTCCCTCCAGCTTTGAAAGTATCTTGTCTCCTCATTGGTCATTGTGGTCAGGTGCCAGCAAGGTTATCCTAGCTTCTTAACCCTTTACAGGTGAAAGGATTTTTCCTCTGGCCAGGAGGGATTTTAAAGGTGTTTACCCTTCCCTTTATATTTATGACATATGTAATCTCATCAAAAAAAGAAAGTTCATTTGACAGAATCTAGTTTCCATAAACTCATGTTGACTACCCTCCTTTTAGTTCTTTATTAATCAAATCCTGTATCAGCTGCTCCATTATCTTCCCTGGGATCAATGTCAGGTTGAAAGGACTGTAATTACGTAGGTCATCCCATTTAAACATTTTAAAAATTGCCACATTAGCTTTCTTCATGTCTTCTCAAAATTCCCCAGTGCTTCAAGGCTTATTGAAAATCAACATGAACGGTCCAGGAAGCCCCTCAGCCAGTTCTTTTAAAACACTTGGATGAAAGTTATCTAGACCTACTGATCTAAAAAAGCTAACTTTTTATAGTGGTATGGAAATACTGTTATCATCATCATATGAGGAGAACTCTTCCCCTGTGAGTAGAAGTAGTCAACTTCTGGAATTGGTGCATCAGAAACCACATAACCCTCTTAGCAGTTTAATCACCAGGGGTGCAGAACTCCCTAGCAGACAGTCTCAGCAGGTATTTGTCCACAGAGCACGAATGGGAGATTTATGATTCTGTTCTGAACCAAATCTTCAACCAGTGGGAAACACCATCTTGGGATCTCTTTGCCTCGCAAGGAAACAAGAAACTATCCCAATACTGCTCCAGGGAAGCTCTGGGCCATGGCTCAAAGGACAATATCTTGCTGCTACACTGGATGGACCACCTCAGGTATGCCTTCCCTCCAATCTCACTAATACTACAAGTCTTGCAAAAAATCTGCCATGACAGGGCTTGGGTCATCCTCATGCCCAACAGACTGACACAGTTCTGAATCTCAGAACTCCTGAGGATCTGAACCCATCTGACCTCCAAAATATGACTATTTCTGGATCTGCTGGCACAACACAATGATACAATGAGGTATGCCAACCAAGGACAGCTACAACTCAAGGACTGGATAAGAATCAGATGTAGAGCCCTCATGTTCAGTGGCTGTTCAATCCATTCTCAACCAGAGCAGGAGGGATTCAACCAGGAGATGCTGTTTGGGCCCATGGAAGTGCTTCTCCTCTTGGTCACAAGAATGCCAGCTATCTCCAGAATCCACTAGAATCCTTATTGTTCTAGAATACCTACTTACCCACAAGACATTGGGCCTTTCATCAGTTCCGTGCAGGTCCATCTTGCAACAGTTTCCCCCAATTGGTAACCATACCATCCTTACTAACCCCACAATGACTAGATTCCTGATGGGTCGTCTTAGAAGTTTTCCACCAATGGCGAAGCCAGCACCTCGGTGGACATCAACCTTGTACTTTCAGTTCTCACCAAAACTCCTTTTGAACCATTAGCCTATCTCTCAATAAAAGTTGCCTTGCTAGTTGCCATCACGTCAGCTAGGATCGTGAGCAAGTTGGGAGCACTCATGGCAGATCCATCATATACCATCTTTCATAAAAAGAAAGTCCCTCTTTGCCCCCACCTGAAATTCATCTCTAAAGTAATTTTGAGATTTCACACGAATGAAACCATCCGCTCACTGGTAATTTTGGGGAAAAAAATGCTTGCCTCTGATGAGGAGAGAAGGCTTCATTTTCTAGACATCTGATGGGCACTGGCCTTTTATCAACAGAGAACAAAAGCAATTTGAAAAACACCCAAACTTTTTATCACCATAATGGAGCAATCAAATGGTCAAGCTCTATCTGTGCAGAGACTCTCTAAGTGGATTTCAAGCTGCATCATTCTTTGTTACCAAGAGATCCCATTACACCAGAGCTCAAGCAGCCTCTGAGACATGCCTTCACTAGATTATATATATTTATAGGGCGGTGACCTGGAACTCCACACACACATTTATGAGACATTACTCGTTCCAGACTTCTACCACAGGTACAGCTATGGACACAGCAGTAATATGGATAGCTGTACTATCTGCCTCCTTGCACCTGGCTCATGTTTGACTACTGCTTACTCAGCTCCCACATGTTGAATGCACGTAAGGGACCATGCTTCATTTTTTTTTCTTTTGAGTGTACTTATCTATAACTGGAGGGTCTTCTAAATGTATGGTCCCTATATGTATTGCACTACCCTACCTCTCTCCCCTCCAGTGTGGATCAAGACCATATTCACGGTAGGAATAGGAACTGGAGAGGTGTCTGTCCTCACTACGCTTTATAAGGTTGATTCAGAGCACAATGAGATCTATTGTGCATGTGCACACCAATGGACACTGCTTAGTAAAAATTTATAGACTCAGGCACCTGGTGCGCATATATACCCACATATGGAATACAGATAGAGACGACACATCTTGAAGAACCCCCAGTTACAGGTAAGTAATCTCCATATTTTGTATTGATCAACCGTCATTTGCACTAATGAAGAGTTTTAAAGCCTCCAAGGGTATCTGCCCAAAATTGGGGAAAACCAGTATTAAAGTAGCAACTAGGATACAGGCTCTCTCTTTAATGGCAACTGCCAACTGATGGTCTGAGAGAAGGGAAGCCTTCATGATAAGACTAAGAGCTACTCTGCGCTTCCCCACCAGGTTTGTAGAACTGTACCTTTGTATCAGTAGAGAGAGTATAGTGCTTCTGCCTTCTTGAATCCCACCTTCTCTGTATTTTGGAGTCCGGATTTGTGTACATATAATTTGTGTACACAGATAAACAAATCCACGCAATCAAAGTAATGTGGTGGTGGGTTTGTTTGTTTTTGTTTGTCTGTGGTTGGGTTGTGGAGTTTGTTTTGTAAACTGTCAAGCAGTCTATTTTGCTGCCTTTGACAGTCAGGTGTACCTCATCTCTAATTTGTACCTTCATTTAACTTTTACTGCACAAGCATTTGCACTCTGTCATTATGAATTCTAAATTTAAATTTAGGGGCTCGTTTGGGAATATGGATGGTAAAATGAAACTTTTTTTTTTCATTTTTCCCCCTACCAGGTATTGTACGTATCTGCTTATTTCCTGGATTTAAATACATGTGAAGCAGCTAAGAAAGATCATTTATTTCCCATCAATTTTCAATACTTAGTATGGGTGCTAAATTACCTGGAGGTTGTTCTAATGTCATATAAATTATGCTGAGGGCATCAATTTCATTTGTGGATATTGTTTGAAAATAATGCATTGAGTGGCTCCTGACATCCACTGGTTCCCAATCATTTTCCCAGATAATCATGTTGAAAGCATTACTCAATTTGCTTGATAACTCCCGTTAACTATTATATATTTAAGTTTAGTGTTCATCAGGATCTCCTGCTAACTAGGCAAACTTTTTCTTACTCAAACGTGAAGTGTGAGATTTTCAAAGCTTGTGTGTGTGACAGACATAAGGAGAACGATACCCATTTTGTCCACTATCTTTGCACACATAACCAGCTATGAAGATAATAGGACCTATACACTTTCGTATACCAGACTTGCATGCACCGCTCTGATATTTGCATGCGCAGTTTAAGTGTTCACAATTGCACATATCCATGTCTAAAAATCTCAAAAATTGCGTGGAATCATTTTAGTTCAGACCCAAATTCAGTTGTTTTTTATAGCAGAGACCATAAATAGACTTCTAAATGAACCTTTTTTTCATAGTGTATCTTACTACATATTAAAGGGCAGGCTTTATTTTTTTCTATCCACTTTCATGCTTCTTGCAGCAATAATGAAAGATTTGGCTCAGAAACTTGTGGATCCAATATTCCATCTTTAAATTTCCATTTGGCTTTGCCAGGTACTAACTCTAAAATATCTCTTTTTACTGAGACCTCCTCCAAAAGGTGCAGCTGTGTGCTGGTTTCATCTTGCACTTTGTAGCTATGTTGGCAGCGCTTAAACATAAGGTATGCTATCGTCTCCCACCCATTGCTGTTGCCTTAGAGCTGTTCAGGCCTGCCTGTATTAGTGAGAGAGAGAAGAGCTCTCAGATTGGAGGGACTCCTGACTTCTGTTTCATCTGATTGGTTATCACTGTGGCAAGGTAAAAATAGATCTAGTGGAAAATTCAGCATTTATGATGTGTCATCAGAAGGCTTACTACTATCTGAGATACATACTACTCCCCAGACTTAATGGCTGGCAAAGAAGGCAGTAGTAGCGTATAACTTGTGAGAGTCTTGATATTTTGGAGACAGTGGGATTTTTAAAACAAGTTACGGAATTTTGTTTTGTGAAAAGCAAAATGATTACTTTAAGTGAAAAACTGATATTGGATTGTAGCAAAGGAATCTACAAAGTTGCTCAGATTCTTAAGAGTGGATTTGGTTCTCCAAACCTCTGTGCTGTGCTACAGCATGCTTCAAAACAAAATATAATTTTAAAATCAGGTACTAAATGCAGGTTGCATGATTCTTTGTGCTTTCACTGAAAATGGCATGCTTAAAAGGGTTTTTCCCTGCCACAGTAAATCTCTTGATGTGTGCTGTGTTTTGCTCTAGAACATCTAATCCGTGTTTAGGATGTTCTTTAATGATAACTTTGTTTTACGGCTTCAGAAGTTGAAACAGAGATTTTTTCCAGGGTTGGTCATATTTTTTCCAATTCAATTGCTGCCATTTCCTTTCAGTATTTTAAATGTGAAGGGCACTGTGCATAAATCTGGTTTTCTTCTGTGTAAATGTTATGAACTGGCATTTAGTTCTGAGAGTGGTGTAAAGTCTCTATCTGGCAGACATATGTTTTCTAAGGTCTTTCATCTTGAAATGACTATAATTTTCTGTCTTATGCCAAAGGGAAAAACTAAATTACCAGTGACAATATAATGCTATGGGAATTTTATAAAGGAAATACATTGAATAGCATAAGTAGCAGCAGAGAAGAGAAAATTGTAGAATTGTTTAAAAAATATTTTTTTAAATGGTATCTCTTAAACTTTTATATTTTATCAATTTTGATTTGTGTATCTGTTGTTCAGTTGCATTGTCCTTTTATCAGCATATTAAAAGACAACTTTACGTTTTAAAAAACTTCCTTTATATTTATAGCCTTTTGTTATAAACTCCTTATTTCTGTTGTGTATCATTACTGAAATGGGGATTTGTAGCCCAAATAGTCATGAATTCAAAAATATTTTATCACTTATGCAGTTGTGAAACAGTATTATTGTGGTTTCAAAAGTATTCTAAGTACTTGCAAAATTATCAGTTTCTGTGATGTAATAGTTATCTGTAGCACTGGAAAAAAATAAAATAAATATCCTCCAAGCTCTCTCTCTTTTATTATATTATGTTTTTTTCCCTTTAAAACAAACATATTTTCTTTTGAGGAAAAAGTATGAGGAGAGGGGCATTAATTTTAAAAAAGATTAAAGTTTGCTCTAAATGTATATATTATATATGTAAATATATACTCCAGAGAGTGTTTCCTTTTCATTGAAGTCTTTATAATCCAATACTAATATACCAAAAGAGGATTTGTGCATAGGTTAAATAGCTTGTAAATTAGGCATGTGCTTCAGATACTGCGTGTGTGTGTTGAAAGGCCATCATCAGCACTTTTACATGTGCACTGGAAAGTCCATGGCCTGATTTTCAGAGGTGCTAAGCACCAGCATCTCCCATTGATTGAGAACACCACCAATGGCTAGAATCTGTGGGGAAAAAATGAGGCTACTTAAGTGCCTAAAGATGGATTTAGGTGACCAACTTTACAGATTTCAAGGTCAAAAGACTGGGGAGAGGGGTGAGTGTTTCTTTTGTTTTGGAAGAGAATGATTTTATGTCTTAGACAGGTTTTAACATCATTGATAGAGAGTCTTTAGCATTTCAGGGTATTTTTGAAAATGTGGAGTAGACCTAACGTCTGCTTCTGTTTCCAGAAGAATGACATGACCGAGGACTCTGTTTGTTTGCATTTTGCTCTCACCTCATGGATGCTTACATATGTTGCCATAAGTCACCTGCTTAAAATGTAAATCAAAAGCAAAGGAAGTGAGATAGGGTATGGAGAAGCTTTCCATTTTGGAGTAAGTTGGAGGCTGTTAGTGTCCCTCTATCTTTGCCCTTTTGAAAAGAAAACATGTTTTCTGAGATTCTTCTCTATCCTTCCCAGTTGTTTCCTCCCATGACATAAAGCCTTCAGGGGACACCAGATGCACAGGTTTTCATTTTTGGTCTGCCTGGACTACACCTTTAACTTTCAGAAATAAATATCAAGTTAGAAATTAGTTGAAAGGTATTCCTTTTCCTAAAGACAACTTAATTTTTCTAAGTAGGCATTTGTAATGTGCCTGTTACCATAGTCTCTAGGCACTGCTTGCTTAATATGACATAGTGTGTAGCTCTATAGTTCCTTCTGTTGTATGAACCAAATATTATATAGTGGGTTAAGATCTGTAACTGGGCCCTCCCTGTCTTGCTCTCTCTCCAAACCTTTCATCCTGGATGTCATTTAACCTTACCATCCTCTTTTTCCTCTCCCCTTCCTTTCAATTTTGTGTAATAGCTCTGCATCTTGTCTTCGGTTAGAAGAATGAGGTGAGCATCTCTGCTCAGAGCGCATGACATTTCATGACTTGGCAGAAGGGAGGTGGGAGAGTAGAAATTAATGCAATAACTGCCTAAGGGAGCAAAAGGTTATTTTCATCATGGAAAACATTTAATCTCTATTTTTAAAACATATTCTCACCTTGATATTGGGAGGGATTTTATGCCTTTGACTTTCCAAACATCAGAATGAGACTTATTAATAGTAGTAGTAGTGTTAGATTATATCTTGCAATTGGTATTTTGTAATTTGAGGATTTTCTTGGCAGAGCCTTTGATTTGACACTGTCATATTCTTTGAATAAATGTACATTTATTATAGCAGATTCATACATTCTAAGGCCAAAAGTGACCATTAGATCATCTAGTCTGATCTCTGCTATATACAGACCATTATATTTCAACCACTTACCCCTGCACTGAGCCCAGTTAGTTGTCTGGCTAAATCATATCTTCCCAAAAGACGTACAGCCTTGATTTGAAGATGTCAAGAAATGGAGAATCCACCACTTCCTTTGGTAGTTTGTTCCAGTGATTAACTACCCTCACTGATAAGTTGTGCCTAGTTTCTAATTTGGTTCTTCATATGCCTTTTTAGTACGTGGTATTTTCTCCTCGTGAAGGTATTTACACACTGCAATCAAGCCACCTCTCAGACTTCTTTTTGATAAGCTAAACAGAGGAAGCTCTTCAAGTCTCACTGTAAGTCATTTTCCCCAACCTTCAAATAATTTTGGGGTCTCTTTTTTTCACTCTTTCCAATTTTTCAACATCCTTTTTAAACTGTTGACACTAGAACTGCATGCAGTATTCCAGTATTGGTCTAACCAGTGCTGTATACACCTCCCTTCTACTCACTACTCCCCTGTTTATATATCCCAGGACTGTGTTGACCCTTTATGCCACAGAATCACAAGGGGAGCTCATGTTCAGTTGCTTGTCCACTATGAGCCCTAAATATTTTTCTGAGTCACTGCTTTCAAGGATCCAGTCCCCCATTCTGTAAATATGATCTGCATTCTTTGTTGCTAGGTATAAAACTTTGCATTTGGCTACATTAAAATGCATTTTGCTTGAATGGGCCCAGCTTACCAAGTGAACTCTGTTTGGCTGCTTTACCCTTGTTATTATTTACCCCTCTGCCAGTCTATGTCTCAGGTGCAAATTTTTATCAACAGTGATTTTATATTAACTTCCAGCTCACTGATGAAAGTGTTGAGTAGTGTCAGGCCTGGTGCTGTTCCCTGTGGAACTCCACTAGAAACACCCCCATTTGATAATGTTTTCCTGTTGACAACTACTTTTCATAGGTGCTAGAACTAGGAGTGTGGGGGGTGCTGCAGCACCCCCTGGCTTGAAGTGGCTTTCATTGTTTAGAGGATTTAATTTGGTTCAGTGGCTCTCAGCACCCCCACTATACAAATTGTTCCACCGCCCGTTCTATTTTTTGAGCTCTGTCAGCCAGTTCTTAATCCATTTAATGTGTGCTTCTCTTATCAATTTTCTACACTTCATAACGTCTAAATTCTATCAGTTGGTATCTGTTTTCCCTTTTTTCCATTTGTTATATATTACTCATTTATTTCTAATTTTTGTCTTCACTTCACCCCTGAACCAGGATGGGCTTTTAGTCCAAATAGTCCTTTTTGTAGATTGTGGCATCATGGCTTTTTAGCCATCTAATAAACTCTTCTGAAAGAATTCTCAATTTTCATTCGCATTTTTCTGTCTAAATTTTTCTTCTCGTTAAATTTTGTTCATAATATTTTTCAGCATTGTGAAATTAGCCCTTTTAAAGCATAAGTATGTATATTACTGCTTGGGACTGTCCTCTCTTTGCCCATACTGAATGTAATCAGGTCATGATCACTGGTCCCTAGGCAACCACCAATTTCCAATCCAGTGATTAATTCATCTTTATCCATCATAATATGTCAATCATGCCAGATGTTGCTGGTGGCTGTTTAGTAAGAATATCTTTCTGTAAACATCCTAGCTTTCCAAAAATCTAACACGACTGCTTTTAAATTTTGAAATTACTCTTTTTGGCAAAAATAATGCATTTATCACAGAGCGAGAACGTTCTTGTATTAGTTTGTTCTTTCAGTTTGGATAAAATCAGTATGCAGCTTTGTTTCAGTTTTCAAAAGATTCATTTTAGAATATCTTATTTTTATTCTTTATTTAATGATCATTACACAAAACGGGAGGCTCTCTCTGCACCATCGGGCATGTATTGTCAATATTGTGACCCTATAAAAATTAAAACAAACTGCAACTGTTATTAAGCTTTCACATTAATATGACATGTTGGTTGTAGCTGCAGAGAGTTCATACCAATAGAAGTATGTTTCATTCAGTAGATTAGCAGTTCCAAGGAGATATGTATATAGCTCCCTCATCTGGTTCACCATAGGAGAAAATGTTTCAGGTCCAAAAAGCTGTTCTTTTTTTATCAACCCCTAAGAATTGTATATGGATTCTATACGGCTTCTATGTGGATTTTACACTTTTTACTTTATTTTACTTACATTCCTCACAGGAGTAGTGAAAATTTATTAATGATTTATAAAGCTTTTTTGATATTCTCTGAATTAAGGTGCCATAAAAATGCATGTTCCTTATTGTTATTGGTTATCATCACTATTAATTCAGTCTTGGAGAACAAATTTGTGTAACTACAAAAGGTAAAGGGTTGGAATACTTGGAGGAACAAAATGTCATGAAGTGGACGGCTTTCCTTGATTAAAAAAGAAAAAAAATAAGAAGATAAACAAATGAGGGGAATAGTTACTAGGATTTTGCTAATTATGTACTGGATGTTTGTCTTTAGTTTAGTTTAAATATAGCAGTGATATTTAGCATGTGAGTTGTTTTTTCTAAAATAACTAGTAAGTAATTCTAGAACAGACAAGCAAAATGTCTACATGGACTTTCACAGCTGATAAAATGAATTTGTTCAGTGTTTAAAAATTAACCAGTTGCATTATATCTCATGACATTCATAAACTGAAATTGCATCTAACTGTAGCTTAACTGATTTTTTTAACAGCTTTTACACTTCCAGATCTTACAGAGCAATTTTTGCCTCCTGACGTCGCTCCACCAATTCTTATCAAGATAGTGGAGGCTATTGAAAAGAAAGGTATGATGATGAACAGTCTGCCAGTGTTTTAGTTATGTTTGTGAATGGGAACTGCAGGATCAGGCCCAGAGTTTGTACATTTCCCTACCAAGGGTTTGTAATATATCCCATTGCTCAATTGGTATTCAAGCAAATCTAGTCAGAGCCTTATCTTGTTGGTATGTGCTCAACAGAGGTTACTTGGGTTATAGAGGTAATAACATAGCCTATACCATCTGACACCTGGTAACCTGCTACAGAGCAAAAAGAGAGATTTTAATTTTGAGGTTTGAATAATGTAATACTCTTGCAGCCACTTGATATTTGTAATCGCAGAAACGCATTGCCATGAGATACAGGGGAAAATATCTTAGAATGCTAAGTTTTGGGAGGTATTTTTTGCCCTCCAAAGAGGCAGTCCTTTATTGCTACTGTCTGTTCAATCAGCCCATATCTGTTGTATGCCCTTGGACTTTTCTCCCCTTCCCACACTCCCAGCTGTCCCCCTCTGTCCTGGTCCCCTCCTCCCCATACCATTCCCCCCTACCCCTACTGGCCTTCTCTGTCTTTTGTTTCTCTTCCCTCTCCTGTTTAAATAACCCATTCTCTGTCCATCTCTTGCCTCCTGACCCCCTTGTCTCTTTCCCAGGTTCTCTGCTGATATCACCTTCATCAACTTTATGTGGCCAGGAGATGCCCACTGTACCCTGCTCTCCTAATGGCCATGTAGTTGGGAGTTGGAGGGCAAGACAGGATTTGTGGCCTGGTTACTATCAGTGTCAACACTTAATGGGCTGGGAAGACACAAAAGTTTAATGGGTGGATCAGGGGCTGCTGATGCCAGTACTGAAAGCCAGAGTTTAATGGCAACCAGCATAGTCAGCTACGGTTTCTAGGAGACTACACTGGATTATTAAATCATATGTGGCCTGTATCCCTGGGCATGCTCTTTAATGTAAAATATGGAGCAAAAAAATCTTGCATTTATTATGGTGTCTTTTATTTGGAAGGATGTCCGTACTTTACAGAGTATACACAGGGATCACTAACTCCACCACTGAAATGGGGCTAATACAGGGCAACTGTTTAATATGTCTGCAGCAACACCGCCCAGCACTGACAGCTTACATACTGTGTGTGTTCTGCATGTCTGAAGTCAATAAAATAAGTATGCAGAAAACCAGATACTGATTGGCTTTAGGATAAGAACAGTAAAGTATCCCCCCAAAAGGAAAAATAGCTCTTTCGGCTTTGGGTACCATACACTATCACAATCTAAGGAATTATTTATTCTCAAGCTGTTTTTCAACTGTTTCTTTCCTCTTGAGGCAGACCATGTTTGTTGTCTCTGCTCAAGTTGTATTTCTGGGGTGGCAGGCCCTGAGCTTCTCTTCTCTTTTGGCGGGACACCTCCACTTCATTTTCTCTGTCTCCTCCCTGTATCCCATCTCTTCTTGCCTTATGAAATCACTTGGGAGAGATAGGGCAATAGGACATGGACAAGGAAGCAGTAGTTCCTAGAGGATTTAAGGCAAGCTGTTCCTTAGCTGGAAAGGTGTATAGAGTGGCAAGGAAGGGCTCGGTGTTTCCTACTGAACTGCACTCTGCTCCACTGCAGGCAAATCTTTACCTTGGCAAGTACACACTTCTCCTTCTACTGGTGTTGGCCTCCTAAAGCCAGCACTTGGCGATTTGGTTGACTATGGGAGGGGGGAATGAGGGTTGGCTGGATTTCTGCTGTTTCTTGGCTGGCAGCTTCTGCTGGCCCAGCAGTTTGCAGGCATGCGTGTCAGGCCTGGTATATTTTCCTGTGGGGTATGTTGTTGCCCTATGAAAGCAATAGCATACTGTATTTTGTCATGGTGTGTAAGAATTATACTAACTTGGACTGTAAATGGTTATTTAAGGACAATAGAAATATGTTGTTTCCTATATAAAGCCACAAAGGATATTAAGTTCATGTATTAAATCCATTGTGTTTTTAAGGTCTGGAATGTTCAACTTTGTACAGAACACAAGGGACAAGCAGTATTGCAGAATTAAAACAAATTCTTGAGTGTGGTAGGTACAACTGTTCTTCTTAAAGTACCAAATAGGTTTTGTGTTAAGATTAACATTATTTTTCTATGCCCCCTATTCAAACTATATAATTTGATGTTTAGTTGATATATTTTTTAGTCCATTGCATTTGCCATAATATTAACCTTTCCACTTTCATGGAATAAATATTTTCTCCAAGTCCCCTTATACTGGTATTTTGTCCAAGAATAATTAGTTTAATGTTTATTAGTATCTTAACTGTTTGAGGAGGGCTCTGGGAGAGGAAAGGAGTCTCATTCAGAAGCAAGCTAAAGATGCGCTGTCCCAATAATGCTGTGGGATAAATTTTATTTATGCATGTACAGCTGTACACAATTTTGTGCATACGTTAATACATTCAGCCTTCTGCTTTCTTTGGCCCAGTTTAGGGGGTAGGAGGGGAGCCTACTGGCTCTGCTGCATATTCCATCTGGTTCTGATTCTGATGGTTCTGAGAGTGAGGGAAAAGAACCTAGCTGATGATGCTACTCTGTGCAGAGATCTAGGTATCAAGGCAGTAGAATTCCTCCACCCCCCCATGTACAACATGCTTCCCCAATTCCTATCTCTCTCTTCTCCTCCCCTGTGCCAGAGTCCTGTGGTTTCGGACACTCATCTGGCTTCTCCCTTCTCTGGCCCCTGCAGAAGGCCTAGTGGGGTGGGGAGATACCCCCCTGGCTACTTGTCCTCTTGCCTCAAGTCATAGGTGCTGGAACTAGGGGTGCAGAAGCACCCCCTGGCTTGAAGTGGTTTTCATGATATACACGGTTTACAGTTTGGTTCAATGGCTCTCAGCACCCTAGCCTCCAGTCTCCTTTAGCAGATTCTTAAAAATTTAATAAAACCTAACCATCTAAATGACAAATAGTTCCAGAGCAACAGTCAGTCAAACTGTGGAAGAGCAGAGCTCTTCTGTTGTGGTGGTAGAATTATCCAAGCTTCTGCAAGCTGTGGAGGAGAGTATGTGTATGAACTTCCCCTTTCGGAGAAGTGTGTGAGGGTACCAGGGCATCATACCACTGCATGAGGATAGAAATTGAAACTGATTACACACCATCTTGTCAAAGGCACAAAATATGCAAACTCTAAAAAGAGAAGTAATTTCTCTACTTTTTCAATTTTAGTAATTAAAGATTAAAATTGAGGAGGAAATGATTTTTGAGTTCACTATGTTTTAAATCTAGCTGGCATCATGATCTCGAATGATGGTAGAGAAAGGTATGGAATTGTGGGGTTAGCAACAGAAGCTTTATTCTTAATATTTTTGTTTTCAGCACTGACTTTCCAAACCACAAATACCTGAATCTCTTAATTTATTCAAAATCCATATAGAATCTCACATCTGAAATGTAGTTTTATGCACGATCCACCTGTATCCTGAGACCATTGTAAAACTGGGGTTTACCTGTATTCTTGTTCAAAATTTAGTTAGGTTGGAAAACAGGAAAATAAGGCTTTAGCCTTTGAAGAACTGACTGTCCTTCATTCCTATTGAGCAGCGCTCACAATCTTCCAGGAGCAAGCCAGTAAAGGTGATCGAAAATAGAAAGGTCACAACAGCAGCAGCAACAAATAGTTTACTATACATCAAATAGGTCCAGCTCTCAGTATAGTTCTTGTTCCAGTCTTTTGGTTCAGTGTCTAAGAAACATCCCAATGGAACCCGAACTTGATCTAACATAGAGAATAAAAGCCACAGTGACTAATGTAGTTTGAGTTCTTGCACCGATAGACTGGGTTTTTTAAAGAATTATTTCCTTTCCTTCCCCTATTTCCCACCCCAAATTATTGGGCCCTTTGAAACTTTCTGGATTTGGGAGCATTCTGGAACTTTTGTGAGAGCTTCATGTCTGACAGGAAACCTGTCTGGCTTGTAATAAACACTTCTAAAATTTTGTTTTTTATTTTGACTTCTTGCATTCACTACACCAATGTTAACAGACAGTCCTATAAGTGATAGAATATTCTATTGAACTTTATCTCAAGTTGTAATTACACTAGCAGGCCATGGGCCATTACAAATGTGCAAATTCTAACTGCTATTTAAGAAACCAAGGATCCGATTCTGCAAATATATCTACACATGCTTCAGTTTATTCACATAAATGTTTCCAGGTTCAGGGCCTGAGTTGCTATCAGCTACCAATAGAAATACTGCATTTGCACCCAGCCCTAATTGTGGATTGCTCCTTACTATAGTAGTGGTTACACAAAATATTTGCATGTAAAACATAAACCTGTTAAAAATATCCAGGTGTCTCGTAGCCTTGCAGCCCTATAACAATATTACAAATATTGCCACAAGCATCATTTGTGGCTGTATAGTAACATTTGAAAAGTATGCAGAATCCAGGGTCTTCCTTATATAATTTACAAGGTTGGGATATAAAAAAAGCAAGGTGTTTTTAAATACTCTAGTCACTTCAGAAATAATACCAGTGAAAGTATAACAATCTTCACTGGGGCCGTCTACAGAGTTTGAACCAGGACCTTCATCATCAATATACAAACCACCACCACTTTAGCTATAGTAGTAATTCTATCACGTGGCAGCTATAGTATGCTCTTAGTCTCTATGTAGATTAGCCACTAGAAGGGACATGAGACAATTTTCAAGCATGCTATAAAGCCATTTCTTGAGTAATAGAATTTGTGTTACTTATAACATTTCCACATAAATATTTTCCTGCACTGCATATTGACTCCCATGCATAATTTGCATCTTATCATTTATTAGTCAGAATCTCTCAATGATTGAAGTCTCTGACCCCTTAACTTTACAGTGTATTGCTGAACAATTTTGGTATCTACTGTGGGAATTCACTGCACATCATAAATAACACATTTCAGCAAAGACTCATTTAGATATCTTCAGAGATTTCTTACAAATTTTTCTTCATAAATCAGATTTAGGTTATCTGTTCTGGTGTGGTATGAAATGACAATTTTAAGGTCCTCAGAAATTTTTAAATTGCGTATGTCTGGGTTTTTTCTTCAGATGCCTCTTCAGTGGATTTTGAGCCAATTGATGTGCAGATCTTAGCAGATGCTCTCAAGAGGTATCTCCTGGACCTGCCAAATTCTGTCATTCCAGCATCTGTTTACAGTGAAATGATTTCAGGAGCTCAAGGTATGAATGTGAAAGTATTTCCACTCACAGGGGGGAAAAAAGATTTATTAGGATCGGCAGTACCCAGCATGAAGGAGCTGATACTGTCTCAGCCTACATAAAATGTGGAAGGTTTTTGTACACCGCAACAGGTGGTGCTCATTAAACAAAAATAAGTCTTTTCCTCACTTATTATATATTAGCTGGTTTTGATAAAAGCTGCTGAAATTACCTAACAATGTAAATATAATGAAAATTGTAAGATATTACACAGCTTGGTGCATTTAGTAAGTAAGAATAACTGAGCATGTACCGGTTAAAAAAAACAAGGACTTATCTGTGTGCAGAAAGAGCTAATTGTTAACCTTTTATCAGTACTGACAAAGTAAATGTATTAAAGAACACAGTGTTCTGAGGTCCATTGGCAGTTATGGAATACAAAGCAATAAATACGTTAATATAAGGTTCATCTTTGGCAGTGGTCATTTCAGACAGTACAGTTGACAACTTTCAGTATGTGGGCCTTGTATTGTTGCACGTTTCGTGGGCAGGACATTGTGGCTGGTAACCTTCAAAGTTAGAAAAGCACCTCTGATTCTTATCTATTGCATCTCAGAATTACCCAATCATGTGTGACGCTAAACACAAGACAGACTTCTACCAGTATGCACTGCACATATTGTGGTTTTTACCAAGCGAATGTTCTGTTTCCATTATACTTTTATACAGTTGTTTTCTTCTGTCACTTGAGTTTTTCACTTTTGCAAAAGAAGAAAGAAGAGTCTGGGTTCTATTGAAGGATAGAATATTTTTTCTGTAAAATTGATACTTACCAGGGAACCATGAAATGGTTTCATTTTATTTGTTGAATGTTTCTGCTCTGATATCAAGAGACTTTCTATTTGCTTGCAGAAGTGCAGAGCTCAGACGAATATGCTCAGTTGCTGAAGAAACTCATCAGGTCTCCAAATATACCTCACCAGTATTGGCTCACTCTCCAATATTTGCTCAAACATTTCTTCAGACTTTGTCAAACCTCCAGCAAAAATCTCTTGAATGCAAGATCCTTAGCTGAAATTTTCAGCCCTCTGCTTTTCAAATTCCAGTTAGGAAGGTATGTGAGACATCTTAATTATCTAGTGTATTGTAACCATGATATGTGGCTCTGTTATACAAAATAGTTAATAAGTTAATGTAGAGGACTTCTGCTCATGCTGTTATCTTTGCTCTACTTTTCTAATTAATGTAAACCTTTAAATTTTTTTCATTCCATTTTACAGCTCTGATAATGCTGAACACCTCATAAAAATCCTAGAAGTTTTAATCACAAGTGAATGGAATGAGAGACAGCCTGTACCAGGTAAAAAAAAAAGTTTGGATTTTAAAAAGTAATTGGTTATGGATGATTTTTATATAGTTCAAAAATCAGTTTGGTGGCCATTAAAGGTCCATTATTTTTTTCTTCAGATTAAGTAAGCTCATTGAACAAATGTATTTAAAGTAATAAAATTATGGAAGTAAGTAAATATGCAGCAGAAGTTAATTTTTGTTTTCAAGGAACTGTTCTTTACTCTGAAATAATTTTGCATTGAATAATGTGTGGAGATTTTTTCATAGCCTTAGAATTTGTATTGCTTCTTATTAAACACTGTATGAAAAATCAAGAATGTGAGATACTTGTGAAGCAGTATATATGTACTTTTGCATTCCTTACTATTAAAAGCGGACAAATTATGAAGTCCTTTCTTAGCTCTCACTCAAGCCTTTCTAGGCATATTTCCTCAAAAAACTGTGCCCAGTGGGGACTGATTAAAGACCTCAAATTTAGTTCTCTGTTTAGCTTTGTGCATTTTTCAGCCTAGTATGTGGAAAGATTTGTCTGTCAAAATCCACATTTTTATTAGTGCAGGCAGAATCAAAACTGCTTCAGGATAGCTAGTTGACACGTTTTCACTGTCTGTGCTAGCATTTAGTTCATACCCTGAGCAAAGGTTAGCATTACTTTATGCAACAGATTGTATTTGAAATCAAGCGTTCCTCCTTTTTTTAGTGTGGGTGAGGCAGTGTTGCTAGACTTGTGAAAAGGAACTTGTGCTGCTGTGCAACGTGATTTCTCAGTTCAGCAAAGCAAGTGCATGTCGATGTAGAGAAGCTGAAAGCCTTGACTTACAGTAATATTAGCAAAGGGTACTTTAACAAAGAAATAGAACATTGTTTTAGTGTTCCTCCCTCTCTGATTCTAAAGTACAGTAAGAGACCACAGCAGTAAGGTTTTGCAGGATTGAGTAAGAACTGGAAGAGCTGGTACAGACTTCTCAGAGTGTTGGAACAAGGTATCTTCCAAACCCACTGTACATTGATTTGAGTGAGTAATCTTGCAACCTGATAGCAGGGTTGCAGCACCTTTATGCTGGAGGGGCAGCTAGGCCAAACCAGACAGGCACAGTGACAGGCTCAGGGAGCCAGGCCTAGCCACAAGCTGCAGGGTGCAGTGGGCTTGCTTTCCAACTTCCTCTCTGTGCCTCCCTGCAACACTGGGCAAGGATTAGGGTTCCAGGGCCAAGGCAAAGGGTGCTCCGAAGGTGGTCTGTGTCCCCTTGTTAGGGCAAAGAGAAGCCGGTGAAGGATTGTGGGCTATGATTTTTGGTCTCCCCATGAATATGGGCCCTAGGCACATGCCTAATTGGCCTGTTCGTTAATCCTGCCCTGCCTACCAGGTTTTAACTCTGCATTTTGATAGGATCTGTTATAACCACTTCCATTCTTATCTGTATATTTCGAAGTCCATACTTGGCAAAAGGACAATCTGTGTAGTAATTGCCATACTGTACATTATTCTTCAGTTAAATATAATATCTGCCCATCCATTAATATGTAGCCGAAAGGTTTAGGCCAAAATTTTCAAACTTGGCAGCCTCCTTTCGCTTGTGCGTAACTTTTGCATGCCTGAATATTTTTTAGAAGCATACGAGTAAATCTTTGCAGGTTTAGGATCCAAATCTCTGCTTGGGCTCCTGAAAAATTGAGCCATCTGTTTAGAAGTGCAGAGTCCCCACAGCTCACATAGAAGATTTAGCGACAGATTTTCAAAAGTGCTCAGCCCCCAGCAGTTCCATATTGTTCTCAGGGGAAACAGCATTTAGGTTCCTACATCGGAGCTGAGCTCTTATGAAAATTTGGCCCTTCATATCATTTAGGCAGCTAAACTAGAGAATTTTTACTTGAATTGCTTTACAAACATCTTGACGCTAACTGAATTGTAATGGTTATAAGTCGGGAAGGGGAATTTGCAATTTACCGAGGCAGGGGTTTACTGTTGACATCTTTTATTTTGACAAGGCTGGCTCCCAATGCCCAGTCAACCCTAAACAATGTAAATGTTCTACCAGACAAAAGTACAATAAACTGGGGTTTATATGTGTTATATTTTGAGATGACAGTTTCAAAAATGCATCCATGTGCTTCTGACTGTCTCTAAGAAAGTATCTCCTTCTCTTGTATATCTTTAATTTGCTAGACATTTTTCTTTCTGGATGGAAAAGCTGTCATTTATAGATAGTTATGGTGCATTACATCATAACTGAAGTCTAAAAATTGAACACCTTAAGCGTATGTAAAAGATGCAAAACCCACTGTCAAAGTTCATTTCTAATATCTGCTATGTTGCAGAATATTCATGTGCAGTATAGTTATGAATCAGGCCTTTTAACATCTCTGGCTTGAGCTTCAACCAGGGATATTGCAAGATGTTAAAATAAAGGAAGATTCCTAAAAAAGTGAAAGGCAACATTCAGCGATCTTTTTCCTGGCGTTGAGCAGTTTTTGACAATGCCCTCGTGAAAAGAATTTCAAAGATGAGAAATGGAAGGACTTTTTTTTAAAAAAAAAAATCTTACTTTTTAAAAAAAGATTGACTTCTTCATAAAGTGATTTGGTTTTGCCTGTTTGTCTTTCTTTCCTGTTACCCTTTAACCTGGAAAGAAATAAGTCTGTCTAAAATGAGTTGTGTGAATTTTAGTGGTGTCATATACAGGATGAGATGTTTTAATTGCTTGTTTTCTTTTAAATGCAAACTTTCTTTCTCTCCATGCAGCCATGCGAAGTGAGAAAAGTAGGACTTGTATGTTAAATTGAGCCATGTGCAGCTTTTCACCTGTAGTTATGATGAGCATCCTAAGCCCATTTTTGAAATTTTTTTAGCACAAGCATGTATTGACCTTACCCTGCCAATATGTCCAACCCAAAACCTACAATGTTTTGTTCATGAACAGAGGACACAGTTTAACCCCATACAAAAATATGCCACAGTGAAATACATTTTGTCAATATCTGTGTAATCCTATGGAGAAAAAGTAATGCTACAGGAGCAAAGAGATTAGAAAAAAAAAGTCTAGTCGCAGAAATTATTATTAACCAGTTCCATTTTCTGTATTACCTTGTCCCTCGCTCGTTCTGTGTAGCTATTCAGTCTTTTGACTAGAATTACCAGGTTTTTTTAAAAAAAAATTTTTTAACATCCAAACTTGATCAGCTAAACAAAAATATCAAGGTGATGGAGGGAGAGGGGAGAGATTGCTTCTACTGTTTAAGTCACTGGGAATTTTGACATTGAATTGACGGGTATAGCATCAGGAAAAAGGGGCGTGTTCCTTATATGCGCCAGATGAAACAACAGTGGTAGGAGAAAAGTATCTTAACTATAGTGCAGTTTAAAAAATATCAAGGTACATGTCCTTTTACATGTTTTCATGTAAAGAGTATTTGGGAGTTGAGGCTATAAGTTCCTACAGGTCTAAGAAGCCAGCTGATTTTTCAGGTCATGAATGATGTTAGCAGTATAGTTGTGGCCGTGTTGGTCCCAGGATATTAGAAAGACAGCGTGGGTGAGGTAATATCTATTATGGACCAACTTCTGTTGGATAGAGAGACAAGCTTTCAAGCTACACAGCAGAACAGCTCTGGGTAAGCTGGAAATGTTGCCTCAGAAGTTGGTCCAATAAAAGATATCTCACCCACCTTGTCCCCCGTCAGTGACCTTGGCTTTTCTATCTAGTATATTATCCTAATTTATTCCAGGTTTGCAAATAACATTTGTGAAAAATGTCTCCTGTGACAAATGTTACAAACTTTGGTGTGAGATGTCAGATTTTACTGTTTTTATAGGGTCAAAGGTAAAAGAACATATGAGGTAATGAGACCATCTTACACTTCTGGTTTATGCACAAACTGTCACTTGCTGAAATGTTGGTTAGTGGCATGGACATAAATGTCAATGGCAAAGCTGAAAGACAAATTCTCTGTTTTCATAGCTGTAAATGCATTAGAGAGATTTCCAGCGTAAATGTTATGACATATACAGAAGCTGTAACTGATGCTAGTTGTTTCAGGTGAGTTTAGTGGAGTAATAAACAGAGCAGAAAAATAATGGCTCACTCCTGTTCCCATTGAAATCAGTACCAAAGCTCCCACTGATTTCACTGGTGCAGAATCTGCCCCCCTAGTTCATAATTGTATTTTTGTTTTGTATCACGACACACTACAAAAGTAAAACTATTATCAGTGGTCAGTACTTTACATGCAATGTCATAGATTTAGTCTAAATGTTTATCATAATTCAACATTATTTTTTAAATGTTAATAGTCCTGTGAATATTGTGGCCTATGCTAAGAATGTTTTGACTTTTCACAATTATAGCTGTTGTACCTTCTCTTTTTCATCCAGCAGAGGGCTCCCCTTCTAAGCTAATAAAAATCATGCGGTTTACACCTCATTTAACAAAATCAAAATACATTGTTAACTAATCTCCAGCCTTGGCAACACGGGGTTGTCCTGTTTAAATTTTGACAATATGTAGAGCTTAGGTTTCTCAATGCCTTGTAATTATTGGTAAAACCACATGTATTGTATTGTAACAAGTATGTGCTAATTAACTATATACCACTCAGCCCCATGCCCAACTCTCAGTCCTGCTTTTTACATTGTATGTCTTGCATGTAGACCACTTTAAGTAGCAGCAATCATGTAATAAGAATTAGTATGAAATCTGATCTTCCACCAATTGTAAAAGCTATAGGTTTGATGACAAAAAGTGCATACCAGTTGAGGTGATGTAACTTGTAAAGATAAGTGAAGTCTCAGATGCAGCTATAGTGCGCAAATGCATGTGTGTTCATATATTCATGTGGATACACACACCTGAATCGCATGTGTGGGGATGAGTGGGAATTCATTTTTGCATGGGTCACTAGAGCCTAAACAAACATTGGACTTGGTACTGCTTTTCCACAGTGAAATTTCAACAGTTGTGTCTTGTTTGTGTGCTAATTACAGTGCTGGTTTGGCTGTTGTTCCTCCCCCTCAAATCTCCTGTGGGAATACCATAGTGTACTGTGGATGGTTGATGGAGGTTGTGTGATGCATGCTGTACTCCCCGCCTACCCCCACCCCCTTGAAAAGGGAAAGTGGCATCTCCAGCAGGTGAACAGTCTGTGCCAGCTCTAAGATCAGGACTTCTCTGATGACTCCAAAATTATAAGCCTTCTACAGCACTGTTTAGTAAATCATACTGGCTAAATATCTTTTTTTAATCCTGTAGTAGAGTGCATATCAATTACTACCGAAAGCTAGGTTTTTCTGTTCTCGCATGGTTTGATAATTAGTACAGAAAGACAGATTATCATCCAAGAGTGAAGTATGCCATGTTATTTCCAGACAAGACTGCTTCAAAGGGCAAGTAAAAATGGCAATCCTTGAGTAGGCAAAGGGAAAAAAACATCAAAAGCAAGAAACTGTTGTAGGTGAAACCACTTAATTGGAAAATTAACTAAAAGTCATGTATAGGGGTTTTTTTCTGTGTAGTTTGTGCGTATGTGTGTAGTTTTGTTTTGGGGGACAGGAAATGGCCTTGCAGTAGCATTTTTGACAAACACAGAGGATCCCAAGGAATACAGCTAATTAGGAGAAATACTAGTTATGGCTTGGTAAAGGAAACAGGAAGTCTTAAGCCCCATCCCTTTAGGAGGCCTGTTTCTCCTTTCACTTACTCCTGATTTCCTTCCATGTAACAATTGAAGTGGTTACTTAACTGTCTTCACTCTTGAAGGTAAAGGAGTGAAGCCATGTAAGTAAAGGGGGAAACTGACCCTTTAATTCCCTCTTCCTTCCCTCATCAAGCATGCATAATCTACCTGACAGTAAAACAAGGAAGACTGATTTGTCCCAATTACCTTCCTGCACCTCATGCCCATGAAGCTACCTTTGGTTCACCAAGTAATGAAGAGAACATATATCCAGTATTGGAAACCACCATGGACATAGACATAGTGGTTAAATTGATATTAATCTGACTATGCAGTGTTGTTGTAGCCATCTTGGTCCCAGGATATTAGAGAGGCAAGGTGGCTGAGGTAATGTCTTTTATTGGATCAACTTCTGTTAGTGAGAGAGACAAGCTTTCAAGCTTACACAGCTTTCAAGCTGCTTCTTTGGGTCTGTGTAAGCTCGAAAGCTTGTCTCTCTCACCAACAGAAATAAAAGATATTACCTCATCCACCTTGTCTCTCTGTTATTCTGACTAAACAGTTTAGAACTTCATCCTAAGAGTCTTCAATCAACACCTGTAGTTGTGGTCCTGTAAGTATGTGGGAGGTGGTGCAGGGCATGGAAACAAGCTACTTTTGCACTGGGCTGTTCTGAGAGGTACAGAACTTTACAAGGAAGCCTTTGATTCTATTTTTTTCTGAACTAACTCAGCCATTTCCTGTATTTGGCTGCTCATAGTGCTTTTCTTGACACTCGGTTACTTTAATACTGCATTGAGCAGCCTGTTATGGAGACTATTTTAAATCCACTTACAATGGTCTTCTCATTTACTTGGCGAAATGAGAAAGTTACTCCTGCATTGGCCATTTGTTAGCTGATGACAACTTTTACTTTGACTCTGGCTCCCCCCCTCCCCCATCTGAAATCCCTGGCTCAGCAAATATTTGAACCTGCCCAAGTTAATCATGAAACTGAGATCTTTATCTGAGAGAGCTGTGCAAGCTACTGAGGTTTTTTTTTTTTACAGTACTACAATCCTGTTCACTTTTTAATTATGAACCAGAAATGTGTGGATACCTGATGCACAGTACAGAAGTTTAATTTGTTTAGAATAGAAGAGGGGACTTGGATTTTCTGACTTCATATTACAGGTCTTTCGAGTGGATTTTACGGAGTGTTAATTGGAAAGCACAGAGTCTCTTTTCAGAACTCTTCACCTAATTCACTCAGAGAAGTGTCTTAACAGGAAGTTTTTGAAGAGACTTTTCTATGTGAAAGAATTGCTATCTGAACTTTTCAGGTTGTTGGATACAAGTATTACAGGGGCGAGCATTTGCGATGCATAATTTACAAAGTAAGTGGTTTTGAATGTGTATGCAGTTTTTCCCCCAAGTCCTTACAGAAATAGGGTGTACTTTATTATAATTGATCACCAGTCATAACGTGCCTGAGTGAAAGTCAATACCTATCCAGGTTAAGCTGGGGCAGTGGAAAATCACCTGTCTGTGTCCTGTCTGTTCTGGTTTGCCATATGGTGTCACAGCAAGCTAGACTAGTTTGGACTGAGCAGTAACCTGATTTTACAAGTGTGGCTGTCTAGAATTTGGTCAATGGTAAGAAAAGGTGGGAAGCATTTTTTTTCCTGATAGCAGTTTTTGATGGAAGTTTAAATAAAAATCATACTAACCTCCTGTTAGACTAAATCTAGCAATATATTCTTTGCAGGAAATCTCTCATAACCTGCTTTAAGTAATGTACTGTTGCAACTCAACTTTTTTGAGGAGTAGGTGGGCTAACCCCTCAAGTTCAGTGTTTGGACTTGTTTGGGAGCATCTTGCGTATCCTGTTACCCTCTGCAAATGGAACGAATCTTTGGTGCTTGTCTACCTAAATGGGGAAGAGAGGGAGGCTACTTCAAAAGGAGCTTAAGCATGATCATGTGCAGGCAAACCAGCGTGTACAAGTATTGATGATGTTGGTACTATAGCCATCATCTTGCATGCTAGTACTTGTTTAAAGGGATAAAACTACAATGAGATAGTTGGGGTCGGGATGTGGATGCAATATTGAGGAGATGCAAATAATTTTGTTCATTTTTAAGTATATAACAAGTATTTGTGTAGTATGTGCAGATTTTAACTATCCAATGGTCAAAAAGATTTCTTAAGATGACAGTATTGCCAATTGCTTCAGTTACTTATATTTTTGGTACCTAGTTTTCTGCCTAGATAGAGGATAGTGAATATTAAAGTATTCATAAGTGCTATGCATAGTAGCCCACTGCTGCATTAATAGTATTCTTTAGAGGAGGCTCAAAGTAATATTCAAAAAATCTTTTTTCATATTCAGTATGGTTGAGAAGAAATATTTTTAAATAGCAGGAGGCTTTTGTTGATATAAAGTCAGATATATAAAGAAGTAAATGACTGGCTTCTGTTTTCAGAAAATAACTAGCATGATAAATGATGACAGCAGGGCAGAGAAACAATGGGAAAAGGTAAACTATATCATTATTCTGACAGACAGGCTCTGTATGTTCAGAAGAGTCATTTTTCGAGATTTTGCTTATTTTGGTTCACTGCCCTGGTTTTAAAAAAACCTCATTAACATCTTTAGTATAAGATTAAAATATTTTATTTCTAGCTTTCAAAATTAAAGTGAAAATGTTTAACAATTGTATTGCACTGCAAAATGATAAGGAAACAAGGCACTTGATATGTTACAAAATGTATCAGGGCATTGTGGCCATTTAAAAGTTTAAAACTCGGCACTGTATAGAAATGCAATTTCTGTTCATTACATATTTGGAGCGCATATTTCCCCCCCCCCCCGCCCTTTTTTTTAAAATAGGTAAAGTAGGTAGAAAAAGCCTAAAAGGATCTTGAATGGTCATCTTTAGGTAACTGGATGGGCTATTGAAACTGAGAAGTTACCTGCCTATCTGTAAACACAGATCCACTATATGTATTTAAAAAAAAAAAAAAAAAAGCTACGTGCTGCAGCATATCAGCCTTTGTCAACCTGCCAGCAGTGGAATGTACCATGCTGCAAAGAGTCAGAAAAATAAAATGGAGAAGTCAGCATAAGGAGAACAGTCAGTCTGTTTGTGTGTAACATCATTCATATATTGCAATTCTGTTTAAATGTAGATTCTTTCTGAAACTGAAATTGTTTTAAGATTAGTGTAGAACAAAATGATGAAACAGGAGTGGTCTGGTGACATTATTTTGACATGATTGGCTGAGGATTATGATGTAATAGGTTACAGTGCAGCCCCTTATAGGTTTTAAAATGAATTCCAAGACACCATTACAAAGAAAGCCTGATTCTTTTTTTCTTATAACTGAGCTTTACTCAGTGAAACTCATACAAATGTACAACACTGTTTGGAATATGGAAGAACTGGATATAGAATATCCCAGGACAGATATAAATTGTGGCACAGACTTGATGTTTTACATAGAAATGGATCCACCAGGTAATACTGCAGTCTTATTGTAAAAGACTAGTTCATTTTGGTCTTTATGATAGCTGCTGCAAAGTCTCATTAGATGTTTAGGATTTACTTACTTTGTCATTGATGCAAATGATTTTTTCATAAATTGGAATTAAATGTGGTTTTAATGCATAGAAGTAGCAATTAGAGTCATAGCCTGTAGTAAATACCTTTTTTCTTCTTTAATTGGAATTGAATTGAATTGAATTCAGGTGTTTCAGTTTTGATTTTATTCTCTCATATGTAGTCTCAGTTCTGTTTAGTATATACTAAAAATGTTGCATCATTTTTATTTTTATTTTTGCTATTTCTGCTCTACATTATGACTGACGAGATCCTATAAAAAAAACTTGTATTTCCTAGTACAGTGATTGCACATCAGTATGCAGGATTGTCCTGGGGAAAACATTTTAAAATCTAACAATAAATTAATTCCTCACTTTATATCAATTAGCCATTTGATAGTGGAAATGTTATACTATCCTGACACTCTCTTTATTATTATAAAAATATTGTCTTTTGCAGTCAAGCATATTATACAATCATATACATAAACTATGTAAAATTTACTATAGAACTTAAAACCTTGTTTCCTTTTTTATCCTGATTCCAATGTTGTCCTCCTAGCTAGCAAGACAGAAATGCTGCAGTATCTTTTCTGGCACCCAGTGGTGTACGTAGGCAGCTTTGACATTGAGAAAAGGGGATATGGTTTTTAATCAGACTTGGCATTTGGAACACAATTTATCCTGTCAAATACTAAGATTAACGCTAGGGATATTTTTGGGTCACAGATGGGTTCCTTAAAGTGGTTTTTAGCAGATCATTGTAAAAAATGCTGAGGATCAGAGAAACTCAATTCCTCCTCCTAAAACATACAGTATTGCTGTGGTTTTGCTGCTTTTATTACCTACAGCGGCACTTGTACTAGAAAGTTGCAAAATTCCTCTTGGATAATTAAATGGGAGGAAAAATAAAAATGAAACTTGACAAGTTTTGTTGTTTATAATGATCTCAAGATGGATATTTGTTGTAGGAGGTGGACTAAGGTGAAAAACTTTAGTTTAAACATTTTTGCCACAAAATGCCTTTTTTGGTTGTGTTTTGCTTGAAATGTATTCTTCAGTAATTAACATACATCTTTTGGTATAGTACATCCTTATGGTGTAATTAAGTTTGTGGCCAGTAAAATATCTTGATTTACTTGGTATCTTTCAAAGATTGCCAATAACAGAAACCTGTGTTTTGCAATCATTTTAGCTTTCTTTTGACATAATGATTGTTGTAAATCATAGCACAAATTAGAATTTTGAGGATTGTACTACTTAATTTGCAGCCAGGCTACAAATAACTTTTCCCCCCCCCCCTCCTCTGCAGCACTGCCTCCTAAGCCACCAAAACCTAATACTGTAATTAACAACGGTATGAATAACAACATGTCTTTACAAGATGCTGAATGGTATTGGGGAGATATCTCAAGGTAAGTCAGCAAAAGGCGTGTATGTATTTGCTATATTCTCTTTTGTTTTCTACTTAACTACAGAAGAATGATTGTAGTATTAAGAACCATTTTCAGAACATTTTCCAACACAAACATACCATAGATGGTTTTGTTGCAAAGATGATTAAAAAGTGACTGACAGTCAGTTAGAATGCAGTATGTCCAAAAATATAATTCTTTGTAAGTTGTTCTCTTATTTTAAGACCTCTATATGAAACACTAGCATGAAAGGACAACACTGAGAACCATCATTTTTCCTCTTTCTAGCATCTAAGACCATAAGTCTGAGGCACAATACTGTTGTGTTAATAAACCAGACTAAAAAATGCTGTATATAAGCAACATTTTTAACCTTACTATATATAGGTACAGTAGTAGAGTGTCACTGGATGCTCCAATTGTGCAGGCTTGTATGAACAAGTAGGAAGAACTTTGCAGAAATATAAATCTGTTCCAGCAGTGGGAGGGTATTGGATACAGCATTTTTATATTCCATTTGTTCACCAGTAGAACTATGAAATGAATGTAATGTTCTTAAGGAGATAGAGAAGGCTGATGAAAAAAGCAAAGATGTGTTTCTGTTTTAAGAAAGATAGAGGGAGAAATGATAAATTACAGTGAGGAAATTAGTAAGAGTAGTCATTGGTTACTTTTGTTTTCATTTTAGGGAAGAAGTAAATGAGAAGCTTCGTGACACTGCTGATGGTACCTTTTTGGTACGAGATGCTTCTACCAAAATGCATGGAGACTACACGCTTACACTAAGGTAAAATACTCAGCTAGATTCTGATATTGGAATATATTCTTACAGAGCTGCATTTAAAAATGCTACTTTCTTTTGGCAAGAGCATCCGAAGTATGGCTGACTGTTTCCAAACTATATTTACAGGAAAGGAGGAAATAACAAATTAATCAAAATATTTCACCGAGATGGGAAGTATGGCTTTTCAGACCCATTAACTTTCAACTCTGTGGTTGAGCTAATAAACCACTACCGGAATGAGTCTCTAGCCCAGTATAATCCGAAACTGGATGTAAAATTACTTTATCCAGTATCCAAGTACCAGCAGGTAACATTTTTATTCTGTTTATGCACAGAAAAGTTATTAGCGTGTAGAGCCATTCAATATGGAGAAACTATTTGTTTCTCAAATATTAACTGAAGAAACTGGATCTAAGTCTTTAAAAAAAGAAAAAAAAGAAAAGCAACTCTACAAATTGTACATCAAACAATACAAACTTTAAATACTCTACATAGTTCATTAAGAAATAAACTAAACAGGTTAAATATGACAATTTTAATGATGAAATTTATAATTTTCAGCATAATGCTGCATGCTGGCAGTGCAAAATTGTCTTTTATGCTTAATTTCATTTCAAATGTGCATATTATATGCATTCAGTACATCTCTTTTCCATATTGTGAGAGAAATGTCAAGTTATATTTTATTTCTTTCTTATGGTCACTTTTTTCTTAACCAATTTTATTATGAAATTTGTACTGTGTAACTGGTCCTTTACTGGCTATATTTCCTTCTGCTTATCCTCCCAGGATCAAGTTGTGAAAGAGGACAGTATTGAAGCAGTGGGAAAAAAATTACATGAATATAACACTCAGTTCCAAGAAAAGAGTCGAGAATATGACAGACTCTATGAAGATTACACCAGAACATCTCAGGTGAGTTATCTTTGAAGCAGGACTTGTAGAGTGCAGGACTTCTTATTTGGTTTTAGAAGGACATTGATATAAATCACTAATGTTAACTTTGAGGTACTTTTTTCTTTTCTTCTTTTAAAAGACAAAAGTTGCTCGATGTGATAGTTCAGTAAGTTGGAATCGTTTACTCATGTCTGAGCTGTTACCCTGTGCACAATGTAACCATAGGTTGGTACCCACTCTTGCAAACACACCATATGCAGAACTCCTCTTGGCTTGGCAGCAGCTCTGCATATTGACCATTTGTAGGGTCTGGATCCATGCCTTGAAGGCACAAATTCAAACTACAGTGCCTTAGAATTTCTTTTGAGAGAAAGGTTTCAGAGTAGCAGCCGTGTTAGTCTGTATTCGCAAAAAGAAAAGGAGACTAACAAATTTATTAGAGCATAAGCTTTCGTGAGCTACAGCTCACTTCATCGGATGCATTTGGTGGAAAAAACAGAGGAGAGATTTATATACACACACAGAGAGAACATGAAACAATGGGTTTATCATACACACTGTAAGGAGAGTGATCACTTAAGATAAGCCATCACCAACAGCAGGGGGGGGAAGGAGGAAAACCTTTCATGGTGACAAGCAAGGTAGGCTAATTCCAGCAGTTAACAAGAATATCAGAGGAACAGTGGGGGTTGGGGTGGGAGGGAGAAATACCATGGAGAAATAGTTTTACTTTGTGTAATGACTCATCCATTCCCAGTCTCTATTCAAACCTAAGTTAATTGTATCCAGTTTGCAAATTAATTCCAATTCAGCAGTCTCTCGTTGGAGTCTCTAAGGTGCCACAAGTACTGCTTTTCTTTTTGAGAGAAAGGTATCATGTACAAAATGTATGGAGCGTGGGTGTGACAACTAGACACAGTGCAGGAATGAATAGCAACCCACCTCTCTCATATTTACCAGTAGTTAGCAGAGCCTGGGAATGCCAGGGAAGTGGCACTATTTTATAGTTGCAGAATGAATACTGTACCTTCTGGAACCTGCAAAAAACATACCTAAAAGATAGAAATTTTGAAGCATACTGGAGATGTTGGTGAAACCCCAAGTAATCACTCAGATCAGCTTAGTATTTCAAGAGTCCCAACTATACCTGTAGGGGTACAAAGGGTAAAGTGAGGGCAGTTTCGAAAGGCTCCCATTGTAAAAAATAAAACTAATATATAAAACAAATGTAGTAGATAATTCTACCTATGGTCATTGCCTTTCTTGGAAAGCAGCATCACCGTAGCAAGCTGTACAAGGCTTGCTTTTCATATATTGTAAGGGTCTACAGATGACTCACATGTTGCTTCAGGGATACTAAAGTACAATCATTTTGCTACAAAATAACTTAAACCTTTCCAGAGATATAGGCCAATAAATCATCCCTTCAGTTTTATAGGGACTATAATGATGATTACTTTATTTTCAGGAAATTCAAATGAAAAGAACAGCTATTGAAGCATTTAATGAAACAATAAAAATATTTGAAGAGCAGTGTCAGACACAAGAAAGATACAGCAAAGAGTATATTGAAAAGTTTAAACGGGAAGGAAATGAAAAAGAAATACAAAGGTTGGTACCAGTGCTTATCTGTTTAAAATGTGTGTGATTTAGACAAAGTAAAAAAATACAAAGACCATATATGAGAAGGAACATCAACAGAATAAATCTTAAATGCAGTGGGAGACAGCTTGCAAATTTTGCAACTGAATCTTGAAAAATAAATCTTCTATTAGATGTTTACAAGTGAAAATAGGAAACTTGGATTATGTACCAGGATCTAAAAAAGTATAACAAACTTAATTCATCTTTTCAGAATAATGCACAACTATGAGAAATTGAAGTCTCGAATAAGTGAAATTGTGGACAGCAGACGTAGACTAGAAGAGGATTTAAAGAAGCAAGCAGCTGAATATAGAGAGATTGACAAACGTATGAACAGCATTAAACCAGACCTTATACAGCTTAGAAAGACAAGAGACCAGTACTTGATGTAAGTACATATATGAATTAAAAAGAATTTAGTTTTCCCATAATGTCCAACTTTTGCCGATTAAAAAATATATAAAACTGTTTTTAATTATTTTCCAGGTGGTTGACTCAAAAAGGTGTTCGGCAAAAGAAGTTGAATGAATGGCTGGGCAATGAAAATACAGAAGAGTAAGTATTTAAGGAATTGAATATTCCTGAAATCAAATAATTCTACACAGTAATGAGTTTAAGCATGTTTAGTTCAGTGACTGTAGGAAGACTCTCAGGCACAGCACATCTGAGCACATCTGATACTGGTTTGGACCTGACAACCTGTTTTACTGAGAATATTAGCAAGGGCACCAGTCTTATTCTTTGCTCTTCTATAAATCCCTAAGAGAAGTATATGGTCAGGTGACTATAATGAGGAATTGGAATCTAGGATTCTGGGTTCAGCTCTTGAATCCATCACTGACCTCTTGAAAGACTTGAACTTAAACTCTAACCTTGCTGCTCCTGTCTGTAAAATGGGGATCATATGATATACATTCCTCAGAGGGGTATTATGTAGCTGAATTAATATTTATAAAACACTCTGAGAAATTCTGATGACAGGTTCTCTACAAGCGCAAAGTATTGGTGGTGGTATAGTATCAACCATCACCAGAGATGGACATGATCCAGAGCGTGGATCTGCTCTGCCTTTATATTCCAGTTTATGACTTGTCTGAGTAGAGGCAGGTATTGTTCTGTCATTAAAGCAAAGGAGTTGGATACAGGTTTTTAACTTGCTTTGGCCATTGGACCATCACCACACACAGATCATGGGTGAAAAGTGTTGATCATGTAACTGTCAAGTATTCCAAGCTAGGTGAGGTGGCTATAGTGATGGATTCTAGTTTCCCTTTAAAACCAAATCTAACCAACAGAAACTTCATGAATCAATAGTTTAAAAAAAAATAAAACCTGAATTTCAGAAGGGGTGTCAGTGGAATTTATATCCTGTTTAACATTATCACCCTGTTTTGCTTCCTGTCCTTGCCTTCTACACTTCCGTTCTTGGTCAGAGGTAACTGCAGCATGGTCAGTGGTGCGTTTTTCTATGGTTCCATTCTAGCTTTGTCTAAAATAGTGGTTTGGCTTTTCTTAATTGTCTTCTATTGCTATAGAACTGGTGCAGCTCCACTGGGATTGGCAATAGTGGAAGTATTGGATAGACAGGGCACAGGCATTTTTACAATCATGTTGTTTAACCTTTCAGAGCACAGGTAGAAGATAAGGTGGTAAAAATGTAGGCAGCCAGTATCCATTAGCCATCATTGTTATGACACGAATTCTGCACCAAAGTGCAGATACATAATTAGTTAAACAACCACAAACAAAGAGTAACTATGAATGGAGTGATGTCAGATTGAAAGGAGATCTCAAGTGGGTTTCCGCAGGGATCGGTTCTAGGTGTTGTTTAACATCATTATTAATGACCTGGATATAGGACTAGAGAGCATACTGATCCGATTTGCAGATGACACTAAGGTGGGGAGCGGGGCCTGCAAACACTTTAGAGAACAGAACTAAAATTCAGAGGGATCTTGACAAATTGGAGAACTGGACTATAGAAGACAAAATGAAATTCAACAAAGACAATAAGATGCTACAAATCACTAGATGTGATAGTGCCACTCTACTTAGCGCTGGTTAGGCCTCAGTTGGAGTATTGTGTCCAATTTTGGTCACTGCTATATAGAAGGGATGTAGAGAAACTGGAAAGGATCAAGAGGCAAGCGACAAAGATGATCAAAGGGATGGAATGCAAGCCATATGAGGAAAGCCTGAAGGAACTGGGTATGTTTAGTTTAGAAAAGAGGAGATTAAGGGGGGATATAATAGAGGTCTTCAAATACTTGAAAGGCTACCATAAGAAAGGATGGAGAAAAAAATTTCCCTCTTGTCACAGAGGGCAGGACAAGAGGCAATGGGATCAAACTACAGCGTAGCAGATTTAGATTAAGTCTCAGGAAATATTTCCGAACTGTAAGAACAGTTGGACAATGGAACAAGCTGCCTAGAGAAGTCGTGAAAGCTACGTCACTGGAGGTTTTCAAGAAGAGGCTGGATAGCCACCTGTCTTAGATGATTTAGACACAACTAGTCCTGCATCTTGGCAGGGGGATTAGACTAGATGACCTGTGCAGTCCCTTCTAATCCTATGGGTCTATGATTTTCTTCTTAAAGCTAGAGCAAATTGGAGATTGCCCCCAAAATAAGAGTAGTGCAGACAAGGCCACAGTTTGGGAACATAGGATCCAAATATGAAATGAAACATTGAAAAAATAGCTTTTTTTTATTTTGTCTTTCCTTGCTAATGAGCCATTTGATTTCTGCTCAAATTTATGCTGACACCATTCAGATTGTTTGTTTTCTATATTATTGTTTTCTTAATAATATAGCCAAAATAAACATTGAAAATGAGAATAAATAGACAACCGGGATTCCTATCTAGGAGATGGCTGGAGTTAAAGTGGTAAAAATACAAATCAGGGCAATGGGCTGTGGCTGGATAAGGAAAGTAGATGGCATTCATTAGTGAGAGAAACCAGAATCTTCCAAAGAAACTGAATTCCAACACTGGACACTGATGTTTGTAGCACAGATTGAGGCTAACTAGAATCAAGGAATTGGGGATGAATGAGAAGCCGTATTTACTCAGTGTTTGAAAAACTGACCAGATATCTACTAGCCAGAGTTCTAAATCTACTAGCCAAAAGTATACGGATGGACAAATTTGGAGGGGCCCATCAGTGCAGGCTGGCATACCTTGGTGTGCGGAGGGAGAGCTATTCCACTTCTCCATAGTCTCCAGCTGCTTGCTTACTGTCAAGGTGCTGTCCTTTGACCCTGGTTGGAGGCTTTATCTAGCTACAGTAGTTGGAATAACTATGAAATTCCATCCCATGTGGCTGATGGAAGAGAGAAAAGCTTTCTGTATCCTAATTGCAGAAAGGCATGGGGAGGGAAGAGTCTCTGTATCTTTCATAGAACCCTCTGTTTGCAGCAGAGAGGAGAGAGAAGTCTATTAGGCTGCCTTTTCCAGACCTTTTATTTTTTTGGGTCTCTTTGCCAAAATGAATAATTCACTTGCCCCTCTCTGCTGTTGCACATAACTTTCCCAAACAGCAGCATGAAATTGACCTGATTCCTGACCATTTCACTGCAGACCACAGAGTTCTGACCATCAGCAATGAAACTGACCTAGAGTGCTGTTCAGTTTGCTGGACCTGCTGCTTGCCAAAATTAAGAGCAGCAGCAGAAGCACTGAAGCACTCTCTGAAGACTCAGGAAGATAACACTGCCTCCATTTATATTTCTTTCATACTTATAAGGGTATCTGCACAGTAATGCTAGAAATAACATTTTTATTTTTACATGAAAACTTAGTCAGAAGAATTATATGGCTTGGGCCGCTGTACTCGCCTTCCTACTAGTGGGTTTTTTAAAGTCTTGCTGCGTATACCTAGTTTCTTCTCTGTAACATTACTGAATGTGGCTTGCTTGGGGTGAGAGAGATCCCGGGTTAAAAAAATCTTGGACAAGCCCTTGCAAAGGCTGTGTTTGGGGGCTGGACTTGATGACTTCTCGAGGTCCTGACAAGAGCTACATTTCTGTGATTATCCTTTTCATATTTGTACAGCCAATACACTATGGTGGAAGACGATGAGGATTTGCCCCATCATGATGAGCGAACGTGGAATGTGGGAAATATCAACAGAAGCCAAGCTGAAAATCTGCTGAGGGGAAAACGGGATGGAACATTCCTTGTTCGGGAGAGCAGCAAACAGGGTTGCTATGCCTGCTCTGTTGTGTATGTACCTTGATTTTTTTGCAAAGCACAGAGGTGACAGTGAGGTTAAGAAAAATTGTTGCTAGTAAGTTTACCTGTGTGATGAGCAAGAAATCCTGTTAGGGCCTGATCTCATTGACTTCAGCAGGCTTGGGTCTGGGCTGTCAGGCATAGGATCATCTACCCTCATTACTGCTCCTCTGCTCCTGCAAAGCTCAACCCTGGGAAGTTCCCACAGGCGGATCTTATGTGAAGGGGGAGAATGACAGCATAGAACTACTGGCTGCCGGTCCACCAAGTTCTTTGTACCTTCTGCCTACCCAAACAGTGTGTGAAGCATGACACCCTGAGAATTCTGGTTAGATGCAAGATGTATGGAACTATTCCAGTGTTAAATATTGTCATTTTGTATATTTACCAACATTTATATATTTACTGTCAATTCGCTATTCCCTAGTCTGTTTTTTAACATGTAAACTTTGCTTTCTTGACAAATTAAAAACCTTTCTATTTTTTTCCCTTTAGGGTGGATGGAGAAGTAAAGCACTGTGTCATAAACAAAACCCCTACTGGGTATGGATTTGCAGAGCCATATAACTTGTACAGCTCTCTTAAAGAACTGGTGCTACATTACCAACACACATCACTCGTGCAGCACAATGACTCTCTCAATGTCACACTAGCCTTTCCAGTATATACACAGCAGAGGCGATGAAGACCTTAATACTCAGTTTTAAAACAAAAAAAATCAACAACACTGAGGCCTCTGGAGAGAGAAGGTTCCTTTCAGCCTGATTTGTGAATTTCAGCTGCAGTATCAAAGCTGCCTGTCTGCAGATGGGACTAGAGCTTTCTTGACAACTGCAGTGGGAGAGATCACAGTATTAAGCTGTGAATATATGTTTCTAATCTAAAGTGCTTTTTTATTGAGAAAAGAAAAACACGAGAGAGGGAAATGCTATACCTATCTCCCTGCAGGAACATAGAGGCCTTTAACCATGGTGCTTGTTTACGATCTCTTTGAAGCTTTACCAGCTAGAATGTGGGATTCTGCAGACCCCAGGGGCAACAGGTCTGTGTAATTCTGTTTATGGAATTTCTCAGTCATGGCGAGGTTCAGATTTGGTGTTGCTGTACTCAGTGGATCCAGGCACAGAGCATTGTGGATTTTCATTTCCTGATGAATGATATGTAGCAGAATGGCACTTTCACTTATAAGGGACACTTTAAAAAGACTTCGGTTACAGTATGTTGTTCAGAGGAAATGATGTAGTAGCAAAGTGCCAGGAAGTGTTTTGTTTAGATGTTTAAAATCTCGTGTTAAGAACATATTTAAGACTGAAGAGAATGGGACTTTCAATGGCATATGGTATATAAAAATGTACATAGTGGATGACTATCTATCATCAATGGAAACTATCAATACCAAACTGCTTCTAGTTTCTCTTTTCTGTTTGCTGAAAGCTGAATCCTTAGGCAGTGCTATGCAATACTGAATTTTCTTTTCGTTTCTTTTGGTATTTCTTTTTCAAATATACCTACAGGATAAGCTTTTTTTCCTGTTTTTTTTGTTGCCTGAAAAATGTTTTTCCTGAGTATTATTTTTTGTTAATATTCATTTTGTTGTTCGGGTTTTGTTTTGTTTTGTTTTTTTAAGAAATGTACAGAATGCCAGTAAAAATTGGCTTCAGAATTAAAACTATGAATAGTTTACAGGTTTCCTTGTATAGAAGGTTAAAAAGTTCCTTCCCTGCCCCCCCCCCCGGACTAAATATTTTGTTGGGCCGTGCCTGATAAGCTTCAAAGCTGCTTTATTCAATAAAAATATATGAGCATTACAAAGTATCACTGAGTCTAAAAATATTGTTTCAAGGATAACTTTAGAATATGGTACCATGCTGTATTTGCTTGTTGGCGCATTTTGAACGTCTGTCCCGATTGTCTTTGTATTTGGAAGGGAAAAAAATGTACACCCCCTCCTGAGCGTTACTGTGGAAGAACAAATGAAACCCTGGATACTAGAGCAGTCCGTTTGGATTTCAAGCTCCATCCACATAGTAAATCCATCGTAAAAAGCAAATCCAGCATCTTGACCTACCATAGTAGCTTTTTGTCAGCATGCCAAGCTACCTTTCATTTCATATGAAGGAGGAAATTTCTCTAAAATGTGTTTTGTTTTTTGTATTACTAGAAAAAGACTCCCAAGTATGTTCTGAACAATAGGGTACAAGACAGGGTTAATTCAGATGAAAAACCCTTGCTTTTTTAACATTAGGATTTCCATAACAAACTTCTGTTGTTTTTCACAAACTTATTTGCTGAAAGGTAATGTCATCTAAAAGAACAAATTTTAGGTACCAGAGAGTTACAGGATTTCTGTTAGTTAAAGAAACAAAGGATGTCAGTGTCCCACTTACCAAAATTGTAAAGGGTTATTCATTGTGGGTTTCTGACATGGTTATCCACTCACAATATTGGAAAAATTCATGCTGCTGCTTCACATTTTACAGATTAATAGGGCAATGATGTCTGAGAAGACTCTTGAAGATTTTTAGTCCAGGTGAAGATATGAATTTGTTTTTCCCTTGAACTACAAGTGGAACACCTTTTATTGTTAAAGGGAGTTAGTTGCATGCACAATGGAAGGAATAAGTCCCATTGAGTTCTCTGATTATTTTCACCTTTCAAAAATGTACATCTCTTAAAAGGAAGTATTAAGTACTTATTTAGACATCTGTACCTTTTAGAAATACTGTTAGGCAATTAGTTTGTCACCTGTGGTTTATTTCTACATTACCTCTTCATTTCTGATGCTGTGAGGTTTTTGTTTTTATTTTGGTTTTGGTTTTTTAGCCTGTTGACTTTGCTTTTCTGTGGAATGTATTTTATCTTACCAGAACCTAATCTTTCACACATCAGGGAGCAAAGCTCAACCATCATTAATGTCTCAGGACAATTACAATTTCAAAATCAAGCTGAACTTTTTTCCAGTTATACAAGCCTACAGTTCATCTCTCCTTCTCAGGCAGACTTCTCAAAGACAATCTGAATTTGTTTTTTCTAATGCCTTTCCTTTACTTCACCAATTATTCTGCTTTTAATGTCATTCAATAGAGCTCGAAATTCAAATCCATCCAGTATACAGCAATTAAGCAACCTTCATAGTATGTCAAAATATCCTTCTAAGGATAAACAAAAATTAAAAATATTAAAGATGTTGGAGGAAATGTATTACATTTATTTTCTTTAGGCAAAATGTACATAGCCTGGATTGATGTGTCACTTAAAACACTTTTCAGGAAACGATGTAGTAGACAGACATTTGGGACCTGACTTTCCTCTCACGTCCACAGAAGTCAGTGGGCCCAGTTCTCAGCTGGGATACATTGGGTTGTTCCATTGATTTCAGTGGTGCTAGGCCAATTTACACCACCTGCGGATCTGTGCTTACAGTGGAGAAAAACTAGTATATGTGAGAATCGGGCCCCTGACTTCTCTTGAACAAACAAGGACAAAGCTGAGAAGATTTTTTTATTAAGGGATCTTAACTTGAAATTTAGCCTGCACAAGGTCTATGCACTACTTACGGGTCATTTAAACCCTCAAAATAGGGCTTTAGTTGGTTTGATGTGGTGTCTAGGCCATGTGTGGGCTCTCTGCAAAGTGAATTGTACAGTCCTGCAGCTTTGTCAAACACCTTTTTTGATTGCTGAGTTTTATGCCCTTTATATATTGTATGATCCACTCACTTTAGTTGAACTAAACCAGCTTTACTATACCTGGAAACTCAAACTTCATATGAAACAAAGATATGTTGATATAACTGAAGAAACATGATGCTTTTAATGTCATTTCAGCGGTAATTTTTCCATCTAATATGATTAAAGATTTTGAATACTTAAGTCTCTGAGCTGCCGCAGTACTTTTTACAAGGCTGCTGAAAGGTAGATGTACATGTGACCACAAGAAAAGTGAGAGAAAGCAAATTATTGTTTCTTTAAACTGAAGCTTGGATTTGGGAGCAGGGGTTGGAGGGGTGTGTGTGTGTGTGGATCATAATCTAGGTGCATCTTTCACCAAATACAGTCCTTTTGCTCAATCAAAACACATGCTGTCACTCATTTCTTTGTTTAAACACACACACACACCCCTTTTTTTGGTGAAAGTTGTTTCCAAATAAAGTGAGAAGATTGTGTAGTTCTGTTTTTAAAAACAACTCCTCTGGATGGTTCACTTATCTATCAAAAAATTTGTAAAGCCAAATCTTCTGTTTTAATGCCAGCTGTTCTGTAGAAAAGGAGTGGCTTTGTCTTGTAATTGGCAATGAACTATAATGCTTGGGAAATCCTTCTGATGCTTCTAATTGGGAAAACTTCTGTCGGTTATAACACAGTGCTTTTGCTATGCATGGTATTCAGTTGGGAAAGTGAATCCTGATATTATTTTTCTTCAGGGTCACTTTAGAAATGGGCAGCTCAACGCACAATGCCTCCCATGGGACAAGGTTCCAAAATGCAACATTCTGTGCAAAAAAAAAAAAAATATTACTATCATAGAAGGCTAAACTGGACTGATGTGTGAGTTGATAGTTACATTGCACTTGTCCCTATGAGACTGCATTAGCTGCCCAAGATGCTGCTATTTTTATATTCTTGTTTTAAAAAATAAAACTCTGTTCTGTTAAATGTCTTTAAAACATTAAAATTACTTTGTTTAAAAAATGGTCTTGGAGGAGATGAAAGGTAGGATGGGTTGTAAATTGCCTTTACAAGGCAATAATAAAAATGTGCCTCCTTGAAATTTTGTTCAAGCTATAGATTTGATGGAGCTGTGTCTTGTTTTTAAGTTGCTTTAAAAATTGTACTAGGTCTTCAAACAGAATAAAGATTGTTTTGAAACTGCATTTTACTTGTTGAGGCCTCACTAAGGACTTCTTTTGAAGTTACTTCAACAAGTTACATCACTGACTCCTACAGTGTGCTTGTTCCCCACTTTGTAGAGGAGAATTGAAGGTGCATATTGGTGAAGGGAGCTAGTTAGCTTATGATTTATACTCGTTCTTAGTTATTCGTTTAACTTAGTGAAGTGACAATAGCCATTGAAGAGCTCTGAAGTAGTCTGGTGCATATAATGATGACACTAAGAAGGTAGTTATCTTAGATCAGTGACACTGCAAAATCAATGTAATGTTAATGAGTTATAAGCCTGTTCCCTATACCTTCAGACTCTAGGTGTAATCCTGGCTCCATGGACGTCAATGAGGGTTTTTCCATTGACTTCTGTGGGGCCAGTATTTCATCCCCTGTATCAAATTTAACCTAGCAGCATGAACACCATCATCTACAAAAAACAATGAGAAAAAAGTCACTCTCAATATTATTTTTCTTCCAGACTTTGCTAGTGGAAAATGTCTAATTGTCCCCACTTTGTAAAGAGGTGGACTTGGGAAAAACAATCAAGATTTCCCTTTCCATCTCCCCTAACAACAAAAAAAAATCCAGATGTCTGAAGGCTTATAACCTTATCTGGGCAGGGCAGGCACCAGTTCTATCCATAGCAATGTTCCATTCTAGAATTTGCACAAATAGTGCAAATTATAATTGCATACTGCGGCCTCCAGAAATCACAGCATGCAAATAATAATAGGTATTAATGTTTTCACAGCCCTAGTAGAGCTCCCATTGCTGGACACTCACCAGGGTCCCATGATCTCATAATCTTCCCTGAGTCCTGGAGCCTACCCAAGCTATCTCTTTGGCCTCTCTGGAATACTGCCTGGGCATAGACACTGACTGTTATTCCTCCGCAGAAGTCATACCTCGCAATCCAATTGCCCGTGGCACCTAGGTGACCTGTGGTGATCCCCCAAAACACTCCAATAGCTTAAGCAGAGCTCCAACCTTGTGGGCACTCTGGTTTACAGCTTCTCTTGCCAGACACGTGATAGTTGAAGCACATAACACACAGGCTTTGTAAAGGGTTTCTAACACACTCTACATTAGCACAAGCAATATACAGATCTAGACAAAACAATAAAACACCTGTATCATTCTCTGCCCCAATTCCCTCTCCGCTTTTGAAGGTTGTTTGGGATTTGGTCAGAGTCCTATAGAGTATTCAGGATTCCACATCCTGCACATTGTTTCTCCACTGAATCAGGGAGTTTCTGTCTCACTGTCCTTCTTCCTCAACTGATCTTACCATCAAAAAAGACGAAAGGGTTCTCCTCTATCCTTCTCCCTTGCCCCAAGCCTCCTTATTCTTTTTAAACCTCTTTGTCATCTCTTTCCCTTTATTCTCCTGTTTGGGGATTTTCTTTGAAGTAGTCAGTGATGCAGCAATATCATAAAATCAACTAGAATTCAGAAGGTGTATAAAGATAGATAGATTCCCCAAATCATCGCAAACATGTATTGGAGATTCTTATTTAAAATATTTACTATGGGCTACTATTAAATTTTTATTCCACTCAATATTAAGTCTGGTTGGGTTTTTAAACTGATTACACACACTGCAGTTCCTTTCCCCTAAAACTGAAAACATAGCAAACTTGTCTCTTCTACCAGAACACGTTAACACAAGCTTCTCTTCTAAACAATGAACTTCCACAAGATCCAACTTCAAGATGTAAACTTATATGGTGTTATGTTGAACCACGGAATATTTTATTGTCAGCTGTTGGAATGATTTTGGTTAAGCATATTTCTGGACTGTGTAGATGCAGTCCTTGGCAGACAATGGAAATTTGCATAAATGTTGCCATTCCATTTTGAATGTTCCATTCTCTCTCTCTCGTGGAATGCCAACCTTACCTCCCCCACAAAATAAGTTTTATTTGTGCAAAATAAGGTACACGAACAAGTCCTCCACACTAATCCCTTTGCCTGAGTTTATGAACCCAGAAAAGGGAGAAATGGTAAACCCTTCATTTGTTGCTGCCGTCAGATTAAAAGATACACACAGTGTGATTTCTGGAAGGTGCACATGCTCAATAAAGCATCCTGAAGGACGATACTGTGGGACTAGTCCCTCCTCCTTAACCCTTCTTCCTGTCCATTTTTCCTTACCTAAAGCTAACCTGCATATGCCCATGGGTCAAACACTGATGCAATAAAGTGAATTTTCTTTCCTATACAGTAGAACCCCTATATAGGAACTAATTGGGAATTGAGGACTTCATAAAATCAAAAAGTTCATAAAATTGAACAGCTCAGAATTACAGTAGATAGATGCATCCATTAATTAATTGTTCAATGGAAATGTACAAAATGAATGGTAACAAAGGTCTACAATCTGCCTGATTTTTCTTTGAGAGAACTGCATCTTTCTTTGCTATCAAGTCTCTCTTTTCAAACCTATACAACTGCTTGAACATTGGCTGAAGGATTGAAGTCACATTCAGTGGAAGAAAGACGACTTTGGTGGCAGGAAAATGGCTCATGTAACTAGTCTTCATAAGATCGATGTTCATAAAACCAGGGGACTACAGTACATTGCTCTAAGTCAATAAATCAGAGACCCAGTAACTCAAGTGCCAACATTAATCAACTGGGCATTAAGCAGCAATGCCATTGGTAGGCATAGTGCAATTTATGCCAACTAAGCAAGGTGCAGATAAACGGCAACACTCCACACTAAACAATTGGAGCCAAAGGACCAAAGAACAGGTAGAGACTACGTGAGAAAGCATGGGGGAAGGGGTGCCCTGCATGTGCACAACTGCAAAGTTAGACCTCAACCACCCTTCCTTTTCCTGAAACACATTTAAAGTACAGTAATCACTAGTCAGTCTGACCTGTGACTTGCAGTCAGCCAGACACTGGACTGAAGGCAAGTATGACTCATCCTCATGCTGCTGCCAATTGGGGTTGTGAAATCAATGGCTAGGAAGCAATAAAAGATAGCAGCAGTGGCAGCTTGTGTTTTATGCTATTACTCTACTTTTGAGCAGTTTTAAACACTTGTCAAGACCCAGTTCGGTGGAATGAGCTGCCCCAGCATCCTTACCAATTAGAAGAGTCCTCTCCTCCAAGTCCAGCAGCAGCTTCATTCTCTTTGTGGCCAATCTGCACCCTTCCTTCTAGCTCCCTGATTGTTTGGTTCTTCGAATCATAGCGGGTAAATTAAACCTGTTTTGGGGCCCACAACCTAAGCTGCCTGATTCTAAACTGACCAACCCTGAGGAAACTCTACGACAGCCCCTACTTGTGGGCCCTGCCATACAACTGCAGCTGCCTGATAAGTGCCTCAGCTGGAGACACTGCTTTACTTTGGCTCTTCTGCCCTGGATCCTCTACTTTGTGAGGATGAGGAATGCTTTTGGTATTGCAGGGGTTCCCTTTAAAAGATTCATAGATGTTCAGGCTAGAAGAAACCATTATGATAGTACATCCTCAGGATGATGTACTATCCGATGAAATGAGCTGTAGCTCACGAAAGCTTATGCTCAAATAAATTTGTTAGTCTCTAAGGTGCCACAAGTACTCCTTTTCTTTTTACTCCAAAACTACATTTAGAGCCCTCCAAGTGCTTTACCAAACAGAGGGAATTAAAGCCTATGAGGCTGGATGCCTTGCCGAAGACCAGAGGGGATGTCGGTGCCACAGCCAGGACTAGAACCCACTGGCCTGACTCTCAGTACTCTGCTGTATCCATCAGCCCATCCAAATATGAGGCTTATTTAGAATCTAAGCTACTAGAAAAGGAAATCAGTAAATACAGGAAGGTGCTGTAAGATTCTCTGGCTAAAAGTAGGACAATAAATATTCGTCCATTCCCTCTGGTCAAGGAGAGTGGGCTTAAACATGGCCCCAATCAGCCTTTAATCACACCAGAGACACAAGGCCTGTATTAATGATATTGACACAACAAAAAATGTTCATTAACTGAGGCGTGATGGGGATAAAATTCTTGTACAGAACAGTCCTGAATCTTGATCTTTCAAAGGATCTATGCCCTCAGATACATGGACTGCCAAAAATAGAAGCTGTGCAGGGCACTTCTGACAGTAAGTAAACAGCTGTACTGATTGATTAGCCGCCATTCAAACTTTGGATGATCTTTATGGAGACTAGCACTTTACTCTCCGACTGGGTACTGATGTCATCAACCAGCTGATCAGAAAGGCACTGAGGTTTCCTTGAAAAATTAGGAATATTAACCATGCAAGTGCCCAGCCATGTCTATTGCCAGAACAATATTATGAGAACCTTCCACTTCTTACCACTCATTCCTTATATTTTGGTGAGATGACATTTGTCCTATTATTAGATGAAATTTAGGCCACTAATTTAAGCACATGCAAATAGTTACAGAAGAAAGACCCGATGGCTAACGCACAGCAGCATACTAAAACCTCCCACATTTAGTCATTTGAACACATAGTTACTGGCTAGTGACAATAACACTGGACATAAATTCAGCTAATTAAAATGATAGGTTTAATTAGAATATGTATCTTTTCCGAGTCATTAATTTTAGTCTGAAGCTGCAGGATCATGGAAAAAAACAGGTAATATGTTCAGACCTGGCAAAATGCTTATTGTTTTATCCTTTGAAATGAAAAAAACTGGCATCCCCATCCCCCCCAAGGCAAACCCGTCAAAACCCCAACCACAAGGCAACTCTGCCACTCCTCTACTTCAACAGCCACTTATCATATCTAGAGAGATAACGCATACAGATAAGATTGCTAACTTCAAAGGTCTCCTCATTCTCACATGACTCAAACCCTCTCTCACACACATACACTGTGCGCTTGGGTGTTGGTGGGCAGACAGCTGCTGTATTTTCAGTGATTTTCATCTCTTATCACTTAAACTGTGGATGTAGGAACTCTGCAGCATCTTTCGCTGGACACAGAAACTTTTCACATTAGATATCCCAGTGTATTGTGACAATAATGAAAATCTTTAGACCCCCTGGAACTTGACCATGAACTCTGCTACTCTCAGCCTCTGTTTGACTCTGCCCTTTGATTCTGACAGCCCTTGTCAGGATCCTGACAGTTTGCCTAGCCTACGGTGAAGGCCTGCCTTGGGGGACCAGGCAGGCAGCGGGCCACTCCCTGCCCAGCATGCCCCAGAGGGTACTGGAGATAAGTGAATGAGCTGCCCACTCCCAGGAAGAGTTTCCTACTCTTCGAGCCCAACTATTGCAACTCACAATAAAGAACTAGGCTCTTCACTGGCAATCCATGATGAAAATATAGGACTGCAGGCCTGACTGGCACAGCATGTGACAGATAATCTGATGCTGTGAGAGCAGGTGGCCCAGCTGCAGGATGAGAACACTGCATATGGGCACACACTGCAGCTGCCTATCTGGATCAAGGCCCCCAGACTACCTCCAAGAAGATTTTAACAGGGACCACCAAAAATTCAGGGGTAATTGTTAACCAATGCCCTCTACTGTTTCTGCTTCACCCCCCGGTCCTACCCCACTGACCAAGTCTGACTGGGATGGCTTCCTCTAGGCATTTTTGTGCCATATTTGATGATTATCCCTCCCCCCCCATGCCCATTCACCAGAGACATCCCTGAGCAAACTCTAGCCAGGGAGGGACCATCCTCCTCTTAAGCTGCCCACTTTCAGCAACTAGTCTCTGACACTGATTGGAATGAAGCAGCCCTACTCAACAAGTTCTGGTGGGTAGTACATAAGGAGATTAAGGATGATCTCCACATGGAGGCTCCAACCAACCTAGAGCCTTGGTTGACCTTGTCCTATAAATTGACAATAAGCTCCATGAGTGATGTGAGGAGAGGAGTGGGTCCAGGGCACCCCCAATTGGTGCGCCTTGGTTCCCATCTCTGACCTGGACCTTGAACCAATGCATCTGAATACTACCAACTGCCAAGTGATCCCTGGGGAAAAAGAGCAATGTTGTTGCCACAGACTGTGTTTCTATTGGGGAGGATCTGGTCACACTCTCACCAACTGCCCATCATGAGCTTCAGCATGACTCAGTTCAGGAAAAACGAAACTCAGGCCTGGTAGAGTGGGTTGGCCTGATACGGTTGCCAACCCTCCAGGATTTTCCTGGAGTCTCCATGAATTAAAGATTCATTTTTAATTAAAGATTATGACATGTGATGAAATCTCTAGGAATATGTCCAAGCAAAATTGGCAACCCAATGGCCTGAAGATAACATCCCTTTGACTCCTCACCTTCTAACTATCAAAGTATCCTTCAAAGAGTGGCACCACTGGTACCACTATTTACAGGGAGCTTGGTACCCAACACAGGTTTACATAGATCCTAAAAATGTAATGCCTCCACTGAGCCAAGGCACTGAACCAGAGGCAACTGTGCTCGGCCCTGTTCTTCACAGGCTTCAATTTCACCATCACATACCCCCCAAGGGCCCTTAACAAGACTACCAGTACCTTGTCCTGAAAAGGGGAATACCTCACCAGCCAATACATGCTGTGTCCCCAGGCATTCTTACGCCCTGGAACTTCCTGGATGCTACAATTACCCAAGACCTCATGTCACTGTTCTGCTCAGCTGCAGGGAAGGAACAGCTTCCCAAGGAACCTGAGGCAGCAAGCCAGAGGCAACACCAGATTCAGGATGGCTCTCTTTATGTCAAGGGTTGTTTGTATATTCTGCCAGGATTCCTTCAGTTAAAGGTACTATGGCTCTGTTGTGATTCACCATTAGTAGGACATCTGGGTCACCTCAAGACCCTCTGTATGACCATCCGTTCCTGCTGGTGGCCTTGAATGAGCACCACAATCCAATTGTATGTTGATTCCTGTGGGACATGCGCCTGCACCAAGATGCTGGAATAAAAAACCCTTAGCACCATAATGCCTTCCGAGAGCCCATCTGGACCCCTGGTCAGCCATTACCCAGCACTTCATAGTCAAGCTCCTTGTGTCTAACAGGTACACTGTAGTCCTCGCTGTGGTCAACCAATTGACAAAAATGGTCCACTTTGTCCACAGCGTATACCTACCCTCCTCGGAAGAAATGGCTCACCCCCTGGTGACTCATGTAATTTGTTTCCATGGACTCTGGAAGCAAGTCACAACTGATTGGGGCCTGCAGTTTGTGTTGCAGTGTTGGTGTGAAACCCAATGATTGCTCAGGGTCCATACTTACCCACAAACTGATTGTCAATCCAAATGAGTGAACTGAGTGTTAGAAAATATAGAAAATATTCACATTGCTTCATGAATTTCCATCAGGACACCTGGTTGAGCCTCCTATCCCACGCAGAGTTTGCTTATTACAATGCCAATCATGTCTCCACCAGGCAGAGTCTGTTCTATGCAAACTGTGACTTCCACCTCCATCTCCACCTGGCTGTACCTATGAACTCCACCAATCCTGCAGCCACCGACCGGGTGCACCAGATCCACGAGATCCAATAAGAACTCAAGGCACACCTGGACACAGACAAGGAAGATTACAAGATTACAGACTGCCGGACCTGGGAAGGCCTGGGATTCACCCTTGGGCAAAGTGGGGCTCTCAGTCAAACACCTCTGCATCGACTGGCTGTGTTGTAAACTGGATTACCGATACCTTGGGCCATATTCCATCAGCCAGGTAATCAACACACTGACCTTGAGACTTCAGTGACCCAGATCTCTCAAAATCCATCTACTGTTCCACATATCCTTGCTAAAATCCTACATTGAGAAACTGCCCCCTCCAATGTGGGTCCAAGGACATGACAATTATGAAGTCCACAAGATGCTGGACTCAATCAAATGCAGGTCCCTCTGGTACCTTGTAGGCGAGGAGGGCTGTGGGCCAGGAGAGTTGTCCTGGGAGCCAGTGTTCCAAGTCTATGGTCTTGACCATGACAAACACAAATCACAGAATGTCCCTCCTCAAGGGGTTTGTCAGGCAGCAGCCTCAAGGCTTCTGATTGGCTCCCTGCCCTTTATAAATCCAAAGGGTGATCCAGGAAGTGTCTAGTCAGCAGTAGGGATCTTCTGTAGCTGCCACATTCATTTCTGCTCTTGAATGCCTGGCTTTGACCTTGCCTTAATTTGGACCTCATCTCCTGTTCTGGCCCCTGAAGCCTGACTCAGACTTGGATCCTTGGTATCAACCCTAGCCTGGAGCTTGACTATGAAATCCTCTGCTACTCTTAGCCTCAAGTTTGACCCTGCTCTGATCCTTAGTCCTGACAGCCCTTATCATGATCCTGACAGCAGTAAACTTTGTGTTCATCACATCTATCAAGATAGTTTTGCATTACAAGTCCCACAATATCTTTTGCAGATGTGGTCACACGGAAATAGTGCAGCTCAATCATCTAAGTGTCATATGTTTCAGTGACATGCCTGAAGGGAGTGTTGTTTAGCACTCAAAGCAGGGGATGAGAAATCAGGCCTTCTAAGTGTCTGTGCCTGATTAATACTGAGTTGCTGTGTGATCCTGGACATATCTCTTATCAGAGGTGGATAAGGCCTAGCTATTACCCAGCTAGAGAATGCATATAGGAACACCCACATACTTCACTAGCATGTTGTGAGGCTTAATGGTTGTAAAGAACTTATAGATCCGCAGAGGAAAGATATTCTGGAAATGCAAAGAAAAATAGTTATTATACTGTTTAGTAATGGTTTCTTCTTAATGCCAAATGGAGTTGCACATGCTTATGTAAAGTCTGAATTTAATCCAATCCTGTTCATTTGACTTCTACAAATTTCTCCCCCTCTCTTGTTTCGATAAGACAGAAAATTTGGATAACTTCAGGGACATGTGGTGATGGATAGGAAACTAACTTCTCTTTACCCTATCAAATGTTGTGTGATATCGTTATAATGAAGAATATAGCATAAGACATGATTAGTTTGTGACATGAAGGTCAGCCCATTTCATATCAGTGTTTCTTGTAGTTCATTTTTCACTGCTGAAGGAGGTTACGTTTGAAACTTTCAGGACCATATTTTCCTCATTGTTATATCACTGTGACTCCATTAAAGTTGATGGAGATAAATATTGTAAGGGGAGAATATGCTGCTCTGTTTCTATTTGTGATTCCAAAACAAGCCATGGAATTATCGTGGGCATGTCTGATCAGGGCTTTGGACTGTACATTTTTAGGGGAAGGGATTCTATCATTGTCTGTTGTGTAATGTACATGCACATCTGTGGTCCTCTATAAGTAGGCTTGGCAGCATTCAATTGTATTTTTATAACTGACAGATAACATCTGTTTCTTTTTAAGCATTTTTACATACATTTTCATAGTTGTGGGATATTATGGTGGGAGGAGATAATGTGGGGAGTTCAACAATTATTTGTAATAGTAGACCCTGAGATTTAAAAGGTTACAGCTTTATAACTGCTAAAACACCAATTGTCAACATCACATGTCAAAATAGCTACAGGAAATAGCCTTAAATCAAACTCTAAGTTCTCAAGCAACATTTTTCTTGCTTTGCGTATCTGTAAATTTCAATTATCATCAATGGAAATATTTTTTGTCTGTTTGTGTATGTGTGCACAATGAAATCAACTTTTACCAACATTTACTGATTAAAAAGCTAACCCTTCCAAGCCTATCTGTAAGTAATAATACAGCCCCTTGCCAAATCATGTGATCCCAGTCAGCTGAGGAAAGATGACTGAATGAGAAGACAGGCTGCCGAGTTTCTCTAGTGAGGTCAGTTTGCTACTTACCATATCAATGTTTCCCTCCTTAGCCAAAGGGAATGTAAGCTGCTTGCTTTTCCAGCTTTTCTTTGTTGTCAAGAGGGTCCATTGCCAGGCGTACAGGGTGGGGGGATAATGAAGATAAAACTATGTTGAAAATCTCTGCAGTCAAACCGTCAATCAGCCTGACTGCTCTCTACCTGAGGCAGCCTGACATGCCACATGCACCTGTTACCCAGATAATGCAAGAAGACTGCAGGTCCTATAGCACTACACACATCCTACAATTATACTGCACTTTGTACAGCCCTGCGTGGAACTGTTTTTTTTAATCCGGCTCCTGCTATTATAGCAGTGGGTCCTGCAGTACCCCTGGGATCCCAGTCCTGCTGCAGTCTCTACTTTGTAGTAGAGAAAACTCTTTAAATTCCATTAGGCAAGAGTGTCACTTTGCAAGAAACCACTAGTAAAATGAAAGCTAAGTCCCCAGTCCTGAAATTAACTGTTGTGCCCATGTATAGCCCCATTGACTTCAACAGGGTGCTGTGCAGGTAGAGTGAATTGTGGGGTTGGGCTGGTAACTGTGAAAAAAATCTATGGAGTTCCTTAGGAAGGCTTGAGACAAACAGGCCAAAGCTATTTTGCAAGCAGCTGTTGCTTATACTGATAAGGGATAGGGTACATAGGAAAAATTTGAACTTTCTGAAGCTCCTTGAAATCTAATAACTTGTGAGTCCCTGGATTCCTTTAATTATTGGGGGAAGATCCTTGGAATGTGTTGTTTGCCATTGTTTTGTGCTAGGCAACATGTAAATTTTGATATAAAAACAATCCCTAGAGCCTAAAAGAGCAAGTGGGCTTCTCATACCTGAACTTTGATAAAAGAATTTACGATGTTTTTTAAAAAAAAAACTAAAAGGAGAAGGCTTTTTTTAAAAAATGGATGTTAAAAGTCAAGTTTTATTATTTGTATTACAGTAGTGCCTAGAGCTACCAGTCTGTTATGCTAGAAGTTTACACTCTCTATATATTATAAGACAACAACAGGTGGATAAACCCAAAAAACTCTTTGCGGGGGCAGGTCATGGAGGGGGAAGTGTTAGAGGAAGGCAGGGTAAACAGAAAAAGAATCCAGATTGGCTTAATAAGTGGAATTCTATATTGTGTTGGTGTTTTAAATGTCCAGAGCTATGTTATTAATAAGACCTTTAAGTTATTAAAACTGAAAATACGTTAACAATCTAGTTTACTTTCCACTGCTTGCCTGGTACTTTCTATTTTCATAGAATCATAGAAATGTAGGACTGGAAGGGACCGCAGTAGGTTGTCTAGTCTAGTCTACTGAACTGAGGCAGGACTAAGTATTATTTAGACCATCACTGCCAGGTTTTTTGTCCAACCTATTCTTAAAACTTCCAGTGACAGAGCCTCCACAACCTTCCCAGATAATTTGTTCAGTGCTTAACTAACCCTTTCTGCAATTTAAGACCATTACTTCTTGTCCTGTCCTGTGGGAAAAACCCATAAGAGCATTGTACAAAATCAAATAATATTAAAATACTTAACAGGTTTCAGAGTAGCAGCTGTGTTAGTCTGTATTCGCAAAAAAGAAAAGGAGTACTTGTGGCACCTTAGAGACTAACAAAGTTATCTGAGCATAAGCTTTTGTGAGCTACAGCTCAAATAAATTTGTTAGTCTCAAAGGTGCCACAAGTACTCCTTTTCTTTTTTATTAAAATACTTATGATCTAAAATCTATATCTATAGAGGACAATTTTCCAGGTGAAGTTTGCAAATAACCAATTTGCCTATAATTTATTTTTCACTCCTTTGGACCTCCCACAACTTTGTGAATTCAAAAACAATTTCCCTTTATAAGCCAGGCATCAATATCAGATGTTATATACAGGAAGAAAGAAGACCCATCTTGTCAAAACTAAAAGAGTCAAGAGATAGTACAAGTGTATTCCAGATGTCCCTTGCCCTTTTCAGGTTGCCTTGAGAGTTTACTCTTCTGCAGCATGATCACATTCACACTGTATACCCCAGAATAAAGAACAAATGTAGGTCCTCCCTGTAACTCTGAAGAACCAACTTGGCATTGATGCTCATGCTGAGCTCATTTCAGGATTGCAACTTTAGGAATGATCCAGCACTTTCTAAGCTGGAAACACTGCATTTGAAGTAAGTGGGAATGTTGCCTGAGTCAGGAGCATAGGTCTGGGCACACAAAGTAGACCTGGTGCTAAATTCCCCAGATGAATATGCCCCATAAAAAGTTTTAAATTTCTTCCACCACTTCTTTTTAAATTACTTTGTCTCTTAAAGTGGCTGAACATTAATGAAGAAAACTGATGACCCCAGAGCCTTCTAATCCTAAGAAATGCAAGGCACTTAAACAAAGGAGTGATTAAGCTACATGTGCAAAATAGGCAATCACGGGCCTGTTCAGCAGCACAGTGCATCTATGCAGTCGTGGCCATTTTAGTTGGAGGGACTTTAAAGTACAGTTCCAGTCTGAAACAGCATGTCTGAATTCCATGTTTATGGTGTGCCTATGACTTCCACTTCAGATCCTTCTCAGTTTACTGCCAGCCACACAAATTCAATCTGGGATCTAAAAGTCAAACTATTCTCTTTGACTCATGCTTCATCATTAGTAACGTTCTGCAGGCCAAATTGCGCCTTCTGTTCCCCCTATCCAACCACATCATCTTCTTTCCGCTAACTATAGGCAGATTCAGGCAGGGTTTTCAAAGAATGCTAAGGGGGCTAGGCACCAACACCCATTGAATTTCATTGGGAGTTGAGCACCTAGCTTCCTCAGGCTCCTTTGAACATTCCAGCCCTAATCTCTGATTACTGGAAATTGCTGAATCAGCATATCCCTTGGCCATCTACTTTTGGGACTGAACTGGCCATTTGTGGGCTCTCCAGCAGAGGAAAGATTGTAAGTACCTTACAGATTTTTCAACCCTACCAACTCTCCACCAGCTCCCATCTTTCTAGGTTCTAGAGACTTGAGAAGGTTCTCCCCCACTGAAGGCAATATGAGTTGTTGGAATGCATTCCACTTTCCACTTTTGTTCAAGTCTCCCCATTTCTACACCTCAATGTACTGTGAGAGCTGCTTGGGTGCAAAGAATGGACACTCCACAGGTGAGGCTGCTACTTTTCTGCTCACATCGTCTTACAAAGACTGAGTGTGGATTTTTTTTTAGTTATCTCAGGCATTACACACACTCTGTTAAGGATCTGTTTTACAAACTACCATCTTTAACCAGTTTACAGTTATAGGTGAATCTGTACATAAGACATTTCTGTAGTCATATATTTGGCATAATATTTGGCATAATCAGTGACTTGTTGTTGCTGACTTCCTCTCTTTTTGTAGTAATACACTTCAGCTCTGATCAAGGACACCGGACAATAGAGATCAGATAAACAGAGCTGATGTAAAGTTACATATCCTATTACTAAGGCTATGAGTTGGTCATGGATGTTGTCATAAAAGGGAAGGCTATATATAAAGGGAAGGCTAACCACCTTTAAATCCCTCCTGGCCAGAGGAAAAAACCCTTTCACCTGTAAAGGGTTAAGAAGCTAAAGATAACCTCACTGGCACCTGACCAAAATGACCAATGAGGAGACAAGATACTTTCAAAGCTGGAGGAGGCGGGAAAACAAAGGGTTCTCTTGGTCTGTGTGTTTTTCTTTGCCAGGACCAGAGCAGGAATGCAGGTCCGAACTCCTGTAAAGGGCTAATAAGCAATCTAGTTAGATATGCGTTAGATTCTGTTTTATTTAAATGTCTGATAAAATAAGTTGTGCTGAAAGGAATGTATATTCTTGTTTTGTGTCTTTTTTGTAGCTTAAGGTTTTGCCTAGAGGGATTCTCTGTGTTTTGAATCTGATTACCCTGTAAGGTATTTACCATCCTGATTTTACAGAGGTGATTCTTTTACTTTTCCTTCAATTAAAATTCTTTCAAGAACCTGATTTCTTTTTTCATTGTTCTTAAGATCCAAGGGTTTGGGTCTGTGTTCACCTATACAAATTGGTGAGGATTTTTATCAAGCCTTCCCCAGGAATGGGGGTGTAGGGTTTGGGAGGATTTTGGGGGGGAAAGACGTTTCCAAGCGGGCTCTTTCCCCATTATATATTTGTTAGACACTTGGTGGTGGCAGCAATAAAGTCCAATGGCAAAAGGTAAAATAGTTTGTACCTTGGGGAAGTTTTAACCTAAACTGGTAAAAATAAGCTTAGGGGGGTTTTCATGCAGGTCCCCACATCTGTACCCTAGAGTTCAGAGTGGGGAAGGAACCTTGACAGAGGTCATGGATCCCATGATTTTACGTGACCTCCGCGACATCAGCCCCAGGCAGCCGAGTTCAGGCTGTCAGCCTCAGGCCACGCGGTTCAGGCACCCATGATTTATTGTTTATTGCCCATGACCTGTCTGTGACTTTTACTAAAAATACCCATGACAAAATTTTAGCCTTACCTATTACTAATCTGGGGGTGACAATGCTAGTACCTCTGTTACCCATTGAATGTGCCTCGGGTGGGCCTAGTGATTGGAAAACCTAAGCAGACTTTGTCTGAGATGTATGCTTATGCTGTTAATAAAAGTGCTGTGATTCTCTTCTCCAACCAACTTGACTCCTTGGCTTTTGACATAACGTTATGGCTGAAGATGTCGTATCTGCATCGGGATTCGTTTTAGGTTAATGTTGAGGTTCAAGGCCTTTGGAAACATTGACTGTCAAAAAGATTTTGGTGCCATGGTGGATAATCAGCTGAATATGAGTTTACAATGCAACACTGGAGCCAAAAGGGCTAATGTGATCCTTGGAAACCTTGAATAGGAATAGTGAGGTTATTTTAGCTATGTATTTGGCACTGGTATGACTGCATCCAGTTCTGATGTCCACAATTCAACAAGGATGCTTTTGTTAAATTATAGAGGGCTCAGGGAAGAGCCACAAGAATGATTAAAGGATTAGAAAACATGCCTTATAGTGATAGATTGAGCTCCTGGATTCTATCTAGTTCAACACAAAGAAGGTTAAGGGGTGACTTGTTCAGTCTATAAGCACCTACATGGTGAACAAATATTTGATAAGGGGTGCATCAGTCTAGTCGGCAAAGATATAATATGATCCAATGGCTAGAAGTTGAAGCTGGACAAACAGACTGGAAATAAGGTGTAATTTTTTTAACAGTGAGTGTAATTAATCATGGGAACAATTTATCAAGGACTGTGTGGGATTCTCCATTATTGGAAATGTTTAAATCAAAATTGGATGTCTTTCTAAAAGATCTGCTCTGGTTCAAATGAATTATTTTGGGGAACATCTGTGGCCTGCCCTATACAGGAGATCAGACTAGATTATCTCAATGGTCTTTTCTGGCCCTGGCATCTCTGAATTTAATTTAATTTAATTTAATTAGGGCTCAGTTTTGAGTTCAGGTTTGAAGTCTAAGGTATCATAACCTTGTGAGTTTCTCTCATGAGATTTTGACATAATATGGCAGAAATCATGAGATTTCATGGGAGAATTCAGCTGCATCCAACCCAGAACAGGAAAATAGGCCCTTCCAGACTGGAAACTAACTCAGAACCCAAACTAGAAGGGACTACTCATACTTGGAGCTTTGAATCTTGACCCAACCAAAATTCAAGGTTCTGGTTTTGGCTTATATTTACCAAAAAGTAACAGCTGAATATTTAGAGCTCTTGGATCAGAAATAAAAAGCAGGTGTATTCAGTGGTAATAAACAGGTCACTGAATGCATGGTACTCTTATAAGAACCTTCTCTCTACTACCTGAGCATCTCATAACCCTTAATGGATGATTTAGTTGGGGTTGGTTCTGCTTTGAGCAGGGGGTTGGACTAGATGACCTCCTGAGGTCCCTTCCAACCCTGATATTCTATGGATTCTATGATTTATCCTCCAAACAACTCTGTGAGATAAGGCAGTGCTATTATCTCATTGTACAAATGGGGAACTGAGGCACAGAGACCTTAAGTGACTTGCCCAAGGTCACATGGAAAGTTTGTACAAGAGCGGGCATTAGAACCTAGGTTTCACAAGTCCCAGGCTCTGGACCGTCCTGCCTTTCTCAATGGATCCAGGAATCGTGGATTTTGTGGTGTAGAACACTGATTGTGGTAAATTGATTTAAAGATGCCAGATCTGAAAACAAAGGTCCTTAATGATGTTAGCTGGAGTACAGTACTCAAAATGCCAGACTCCTATGGTCCCATCATATATGCTTTGGTATGAACACATGCTCTGGAAATGGATTAATATGCATTATTAGTGGGGTGGGGGGCTGAGAGAGAGACAGGAATTTCTCTGGTTTCAGAGTAGCAGCCGTGTTAGTCTGTATTCGCAAAAAGAAAAGGAGTACTTGTGGCACCTTAGAGACTAACAAATTTATTAGAGCATACGCTTTCGTGAGCTACAGCTCACTTCATCGGATGCATTGGCCAAATGCATCCGATGAAGTGAGCTGTAGCTCACGAAAGCTTATACTCTAATAAATTTGTTAGTCTCTAAGGTGCCACAAGTACTCCTTTTCTTTTAGGAATTTCTCTGGGATTATTGCATCCACCTAAATCCCTGTACTACAATCCAATAAAAATTATTTTCAGTCCCTATAGTCAGGGATGGATGTCAGCCAGGTTTCAAAAGGCTTTTATTATTGTTAAATTAAAGTGATTTATCTACCTGTCTACTTGCTGGGTAAATATATTTACACTTGGTTTCTGGTTTTTTGCTTGGCATTTGCAATTTTTAATTCGTAAGTAACAGAAACCACTGATTTTCCTTCTAGGCTTAAAGAAATATGCAATATGTTAAAGACTCAATCTGACTCACGTTTGTTTGAATGGGAGTTCTACATGGAGAAACCTACTTTGATGGTAGAATTGTTTTGAAGAGTATTCATTGGATAAAGTGCTTGATGGATGAATTTTTAGATTAATACTTTATTCAATTAATACTCTTTTTGGTGTATTTTAACAACAGCTATTCAAACACTATTCAACCAACAGAGTATTTGCCAAGTAACAATAATATTAATTCTACTGACATGTTTTCTATATTATAGATCCAAGGTGGGTGAGGTAATATTTTTTTATTGGACCAACTTCTGTTGGTGAGAGACAAGCTTTCAAGTGTTTCTGTATTTCAACTAGCTCTGGTTAATGTATTGATATTATATGTTTGAAGTTTTATATGAATGAAAGTAAGGAAACCCAAGTTATTGGTCTCATTCAAATGTTACTTGTGCTTCTTGCTCACATGCACAATTCAGTATTAATGTAATGTATGTTTTTATAATACCATGTGACCAAATTACATTTTCCCCAACCAAGTCAAGGTTGGCTAACATTTCTTACAGCTGAAGGTTCTCTCTTTCTCAAGAGTCTGCTTGCAGGGCTAGTTGGGTGGAGGAAGTGGTTTGTTGATGGTCGGGGCAGAGGGAGGTCTCTATTTCCTCTAGTAAAAAGGAACAAATTGTAGATTCTACATGTTCATAGGGTGTATTTTATAATTCAATACATAATTGAAATTCATGCAGCTGCACACCTATTTTGTACATGGAAATATCTAAAAATTGCTCACTCACTGCTTCACAGTCTCCAAGGATCTGAAAATCAGGCCCACTGGTTCTGGAGCTTCACATGACTGTGTTGTCTTATCAAACATAAAAACTGTGAGAAGCCCCAGATTGTGTACATATAGGTACTACCCACATTGGTTCAGAAATTCCTAAGATTTTTCAGGAGTTTCAAACATCTTCAAATATAGCTAAGGCACTTGTGCTCGTTGAGAACTAATTTAAAAATTTTAAAATAAAACTGGCGACAACTAAGAGCATAAGAATGGCCATACTGGGTTGGACCATTGGTCCATCAACTCCCGTATCCTGTCTTCCATCAGTGGCCAATGCCAGATGCTTCAGAGGGAATGAACAGAACAGGCAATCACTGAGTGATCCATCCCCTGCTGTCTACTTCCAGCTTCTGGCAAACTAGAGATCGGTCTAAGCTGATAAATGCACACCTGGATTCTGAACTCATCCTGAGTCCAGGGAATTTTGGTTCAGTCCATTGTGTGTCTAGGGTCAGCTGCAAAATTCAGATCCATGTCCTTGTTTAGACTTTGAATCCTCTAAAGTTTGGGGTTCTGTTTTCTTTAGGATTTTGGTTCAAAACCATCGCTAAACAAATAAGTAAATAAATAAAATTACACACTTTTTTTTATTTGGCAAAATTCCATCTCTGGCTCATGAGGAATTTCAATCTCATACATCATTTTTTCCTGAAAGATACAAGTTTTTGACTGCAAAGGCAGACAATAAAAGTACCAGCTCAACCATAGCTACAAGTGCTAGGAATGCACTATTTGTCAACACAAACAGGTAAGAGCGTATTTTTACTGAGTTGCAGTGACCTTTTGCTTCAAAGGTAAATGCAAGCTTAATTTCTAGTATTTCTCAGCTTTTGCAGCTACATTCTAAGAGGCTCTGTTTTAAACAAGATTAAACATGTTCACAGCTGAAATCTAAATGGGTTCTGCATAAATGTTGAAATGGTGTGCTTAAATGCTTGATCCCTAATGCAGCCTACACACTAGCCACAGCAAATGTTCCTCCCAGCTGCTGTTCTTCCCATTAACAGAATGGGGGAGAAGAATTAAGGTATTGCATTATCTAAACAATCTGAAGCCAAAAGTTCAGTAGCTGTCATCCAGTCTGTGGAAGCCTATAATAGATGAATAATTGCCTACCCATGTATGCAAGGCTCAAACTGAAAGGAAATAACATTCTCTATTAAAATTATTGTGATCCTGAGCCTGCAGTCCTTAAAACTCCAAGAGGATTTTCCCATTCATTTCAGAAAGAGAGCCCAAATTACTATCTGGAGGGGACAGAAAAGAAGGTGGTGTTCCTCTTACAAAATGACTGGCACTGAAAGAGGTTTAATCTTGTGGCTAGAACACTGGATGCAGACAGAGCTCAGTTCTGTCACAAATTTCCTGTCTGAGTTTAGGGGACAAATCACTTAATCTCCCTGTACCTCATTTCCTCATCTGCAAATGGGTAATGACTCAAGAGCGATGATTAATGAGAAGGTGCAGCCATTTTGTTAACTATGTGAGAACTGAGATCACAACCCTCTTCATGTATTTCTAGAAAACACCATTTACTGGGCATGCTCAGGTGCTTAACATAATCATTAGAATAGTCACTCCCAGACTGGTAAAAAGGGACCTTATACCTACAACTAACATTGGCACAAATCTTGGAACAAATTCACTACTGGCATAATTGGACGCAATTCAGATGACGAATACAGTTATCTCTGCTTACAGGAGTGGTTAGTTTGGCCTATTTTTGTTTGTTGTGTAGAAACTTGGGGATATTAAAGGGTTTTTCTGTCCCCGGAATTTTTCTGTAGGTTCAAGTACGGCATCTTGCTGCAACAGCTGACTAGTGCTGTGGGCAGGGAATTCATCAGACTACTTGATAAGTTACCCAATGCAAGCTTGTCATTGCAACTGGTCACATGCCTTCTTTTTTGCTGTCTCAGCAAAGTCTTATCTCCTCAGCTCATTGCCACCAGCTGATTTGAGGAGGGAAATGCTCAGTCCATACATAATGGGAAGTTACAAATGAGAAAGTTAATGGGAGCAGCTCCCACACACTCTGGTGCTTCTAAAATATCAGCTACAGCTAGAGAGGTCCCCAGTGTCAGGAGGGACATGCCAAGCACTACAGCACTTGTAGAAGAACAGCATAGCATCATCCCTGACTGCAAAGCTCAGCAAACCCATGATACTACCAAACCCCACAGCAACCAATCCCTTCTTTTGCCTTGCTGAAGGAACCATTAAAAGACAGAGTAAAGGCAATCCCCATGGCCTAATGATAGTGTACTGTAGTACCATGTGGAGACATGGGTTTGAATCCTAGTCCTGGTCTCTCATTCCCTGGGCTAATGTGAACTGAGAATATGTGGCAGCAACACATTCAGTCCCTGACAGGGGATGCCTGTCTTTCCGTCAGTAGTTACCTTACTGGTGAGCTCTGGAATCAAATGAAAACCAAAGTACTGTTGTAAAGCTGACAAAACCATGTGAAGCAGGTTTCACATATGGAATCACTTAGCAATATGGCACAACTTATGCCTGTCAAATTTGAGTCAAAGCAATCCCCTGCCCCATTAAAAGGAACGATTGAGACCCTCAAAAGCTCAGAATTGGAAGGGAGGGACTAAGAGCTCTGGCCCCAGAACTGCTCCCATGGAGGAGAATTTGTTACAAATCAGCTTAGCTAAGAAACAGTTTTGTAGGGATTACTGAAAGAAAGCCAGCAGAAGCATAATTTGATTAGAAACATGGAATTATGAGATGGACTGGCTTGAAAAAAACTGTTTGGCTTTTTAAAAAAATTAGTGCTATGGGAGAAATGTGGAATGTAGAGAATGTTTAGAGTTAGATTTTCATACAGCATTTGATAAGATTCCTCATTGCCAGGGGTAGCAACACATGGTACAGGGGTATAATAGATAGGGACAGACAGGCTCAAAATTAGGAAGCAGTGAGTGTCAACAAATGGTAACATCTCTAGCTGAAAAGGGGACATCACTGGATGGAACTGGGATCTTTCCTATTTCCATAAGACATTATTTGAATGAATGTAAAAGCTCCATTGTCACTGATGTACACTGCAGTTTGCTGCAGATGGAAACTGAACCACAAGATGGGGGAGTGGGTGGGGGGAGAACCTGGAATCTTCTCCCCTACCTGAGAGATTGAGGAAGCAAAAAACCTCATCCTGCTTGGGCCTTGGGAATAGAGATGGACCGGCATCACAATCAATATCTAAATACAGTACACTTGTACTTCAAGGAAGCCTGGATCTGAATTAGAAAGTTGCTATATGTGAAATCTGTCCTCTGAAAATCTGAAGTAGATCTGGACCACTACTTAGTACCTTGCATCTTGTGATAGAATATCTGGGAGCTGAGACCTCTAGTGGGCTTTCTAGTCTTCTACTGCAGAAGGCACCAGAACCCTGCTAGAGCAGCCATGTCTATGTGGAGCTAGGCCTTGTATATTTATATATAGCTCGTGAACGTGGTTATTTGGACCCCAACTACGTCTGTGTGGTTTCCTCATATATTAATGTGTAGTGAGCAAAAGACACATTTCAAGGGGTGTTAGCTGGTGGTGTTAAAGCCTAGACTCCCACTAGGTGAAAACACAGCCAGTCAGCTAACACCCCTTTGAACATGTTAGCCTGCCTGCATCTTGATTGGGGGCTTTTCAGTCATGCTAAGCTAATTCACTTGAGCTAACATGGCTGAAACACACACCCTTTATCTGTTAAGAGAGGACCTCTGAGGCACAGGGAACGAGGGTCAGGGACAGAAGGGTGCTGCTGGGAAAAACTCTACACACAGCCAGGAGTAAGCTGGGGATTGTTTTGTGTTGTTTAAAGAAAACCATACTGGCAAATCTCTGGATTTAATCATACACAGGCTGTATTTACTGTATTAGGAGCCAGCTGTGAATGTTACCCACTTACACTCTCCTCTCTAGTTCTGGGGGTGTCTATCCTAACCCTCTGCCTCATTCTCGCAAAAATAACAAAAAAAGTGAAACATTTTAAAAAATATAGCTTTATAACCATTCAGGTAGATAAAAAAAATGAAAAGCCTCTCTGTTTTGCAAGTGGTATTGTAAACTTCAGTTTCAAGGTTTCCACTGCAGTCAGTGGGAGTCATATGGACAGTTCCCAGTGCAGTTCTTTGGTAAGTTATGCCAAACAGCTTGAGGACTTGGTCTTACAAAGTGCCAAACAACTTCTGAGGAATGTGGAGCAGCTTTCAGACCCCATTGGCTTCAGTGGGAATAGAGTGCTCAACACTTTCAGGAGGTGCTCAGCATCTGGCAGGATCAGTCTCTATGAGAGGAAATTCTGAATATGGTACATTTCTTCAGTTATATCTCTGCTAGTAGCTAACTCAAGTGTCAGTCCAAGCACAGGCATGCTATACAGTTAGTGTCTCACAACTGCGAGTAGTTTTCAGTAAGCCTCAGTGTGCAATTCAAGGTACCTTGCGTCTTCACTGACCTCAGAATGCATCACCTGCAGAAAAGATGACACTTCCACTTTACATTTCATCTTGAAGAAGGAAAAACTTCACATTCTAAATTATCTGACTCAAAAATTTTGAGACACTTCAGTACAGTAACTTCTCCAGGTTGCTCCATTACATCTGCAATAAATTTAACTTGAAAAAAAAAAAGAAAAACTTGCTTCTGTGCAGTACCCATTTCACCTCATCTATTTCTCTTTCTGCCTTCTTAGATATTAAATTACTGGGACCAGGGACCATATTCACCTATAAATCTTCACAGCACCAAATCCCATGGTTCTCAAACATCTTAATGCCTCCTCTCCCACAGACAACCATGGAGGCAACAACTCCTTTTGTGCTCAACTTCAAGGGCCACCTCTACTTCGATACATGATCCCATAAGGTCCCAGTCGTAATGACTACACTTGCTCATGCATTAAGCTCCAGAGGTTCCAGGTTTGATCCTGACACTGATGACCCACATTTTATAAAGTTGTCCCCAATCGTGCAGCCATTTGTGCACATGCCTAACTACCTCTGAGGAGTCCCCTGGAACTCCTTATTGACCATGTTTAAGTGTTTGCAGGATTGGGGCCTAACATATGTACTGTGATACATTTGTCATTGATACAACAAACACACTACTGACCATTTCAGTTGAATGCAGCCTCAGTCTATTCAAAGTGGTACAATCTCACAGGAACCACAAGACATTTCCATCATGTCTGAAGTTATGTGCCAGCACCATGCCATCCAGTTGTGGTGCCCTTCCTATGTAGACACCCTGTATGCAGCTGCTTCTTTTGGGCTTCACTCAGGAAGAGCCTCTTTCATCTACTGTGTCCATGTCTGTATATCAGACTACAGCTTACGTGAAAAATGAGAGTTCACAGATCAAATGGAAAAAACCCTCAAGGTACCAACAGGGCACTCACAAGTCAAGGGAAAGACTTAAATGTATAGAACTACAAATTGTCCACACACCACACAGGCCACACATCGATATGTCCCAACACTGATATACACTCTTCCTGTTTAGACTGTATAGCAATACCACTCAACGCAAATGACCTCTTATCTCTTTGGGCAGATAAGATAATGCTCCTGTGGGACCTAATGTCAGAGCAGGGATTCTGGGCACACACAGCTATTCCAAGTACAGGTATCCCTCTTCCCAAAAACTCTCAGGGATTCAATTTCCACTAACCTTGTCGGGAGAACTCAGGGATTCATTGACCTTTGCTTGTTCTGTAAAAACGAACCTGGAAAGAAGTTGGTTTTACCCATATTTGGGGATTAGGTTTTTATCTGGCAGATCTCTAACACTGCCCATATTTTAGGGGTTTTGTGATTACACATAGATCAGCAGGGCACCAAAATTATGCAGTGGTGACCTGCAGATAAGGATCTCGCTCCCACTAGAATTCTACCTCAGCCCATCTTGTAAGAGAGGATTGAACATTGATTTTTTTTCAAAAGTATTTTCTATTTTACTTGATTTTTTTGGTGCCTGTGTAGAACCAAACTTCCCTCCTGGTCCATTTTCCTATGATAGGGGGAGGTGTTCTGTTTTATGTTGCAGGTTAACTATCTGTAACATCTCAAGCACCTTCGTAGGCACTAGAGTGCTTTTAATATTTTTATTCTTTGTATTTCAATAATGCCTAAAGCCCTCAACTGAGATCAGGGTCTCCTTACACTAGACACCACACAAGTGCACAGTGTGAGATAGTCTTTCCCCTGAAGCACTTACAGTCTAAACAGACAAGACAGACTACAGATGGGAGGGGGATAAATAAGCAGAGAGGTTGGGTGACTTGCTTAAGGTCACATAGCACATTAGCAGCAGAGGCCGGAACAGAATCCAGGTCTCCTGGTCCAGGGCCCTAACCCAGGACCATGTTACCCCCCCAAATGAAAATACTGTTATCATAATTATTATTTGAGAATGAAACCAAACCAGATGTGGATGGGAAGAGAGTCCTTTGCTTGTGTGTGCACTCTCTCTCTAATTCAATTCAGCTTCAGCAAGTCTGGAAGACTTTCCACAAAGACAGCTTAATAGAAATGTTGCTGCTAGTCCTTGCCATTCCACTCCATACGGTACATGAGCTAGTTATCCATTCCAAACTCCTAAATCTTGGGTCTGCTCCCCTGCCCCCCCCCCCCCCGTTAACTTAGCAATTCTTTAAATGTCATTTTGACAGCAAGATTGCAGCCACGATAAGGCCCACATCATTCACAGATGGTTTTGTCACCCATTTTCTCAAACAGCTCTAAGCTTTTACAGTAACTGATTTTACTTACGTTGTAAAAACTAAAATAAAAGAGTACATTTACAGCTTATTGCACTACCGGTCACAGCAGTAGATCCCATTAACAGTCACATTGTTCAGCTAGAGCAGTAGTAGGACAGTGCATCTCATGGTATATAAAAGGATTTGACATTGCTGGGGTCACAACTCTGTCTCTTTTTGAAATATATCAGTCTAGCTGTCAAATATAAAAGGCAAGAAGGGTCTGGCGTGCTAGTTTAGAAAATGGCCAGACAGGAGGGGGAGGAGAAGAGATAATAATTTAGATGCATGTTTCTTTGATTATGATTTTACATATGTTATCCTGGTATTAATTCACATTACTAATGAGAAAAGGGGCACCTGCTCATTTCTCGCCCATAAATGGTATTGCTTTTTCCTTTAATCAAAGGATGGTGAGCTGTCTTGGGTCTTCCTTGTCCAAGAGGTGAGCTACTGCATGCTGTATCAGCTGCAGTTTCTGTATGGTCTTGACAGTCATCCCCATGCTAAGTGAGTTTCAATAAACTGATCTTCAGGTGGTGAACATATGGATCAATGTGGATAGAACCCAGGAAGAAACTTCTGGAATCAGTGAGAAAGCCCTAAACCCTGTGGGGGTTCTCAGCTGTGGAAATTCTTCACATTAGCAGCTCTAGTTAAAACCTATATGGGAGCCTGGGTTTGAACTTGAGCAGTATACCTTTGGTAAAGGCCAAGTTGGTGTCTCTTCACAGCTATTTTAATTAACCCAAGTAATAAAGCACCTTTTTGCAGTGTAGACCTACCCTGAACCTGGTCATCTTCACAGCACAATGCAAGAGACAATTTATATACAAGCCTTACTGAAAAAATGCTCACAGAACACCATGGAATGCTAGTAACTTCAAAAATATAGTAACACCAGGTAAAACAAGAATGTTACTATGGAATCATACGGTTCTTTTCCTATGTAGTCCACCCTCATTTGTAAAATATCCTGTCTGCCAATGAGTTAGTTCGAGACAGCTGCTGCTATGCAGGGAGTGTCACACACGGTACTCTCTCATGCAAGATTTGCATGTATTCTTTTCTTTGATTCCTTTCATCTGACACCTTATCCAGACAGTAAGTACATGTTTGCTCTGTCTATGAAAACACATGACCAGAAATAGCAGACTGTAATTGCATCTGTGGATAAGCGATGCAATTTTTCATGTTGAACTTCATTGCTAACTTCCATGCAATGGTGAATTCATTAGAAGTGCATAGATAAATTAAATTGTTTACATTTCCTTCTGGACATCAGGATCATGGCGGCATCAGTATCTAAAATGGCCCTATGTCACCTCCAGCTTGCTAGCATGCACTGGTCACCTCCAGGCTGGATTACTGTAATTCACTGTACCTGACGTTGATTACAGACTCCAGCTAGTATAAAACGCAGCTGCCTGTCTTCTCCATGGTTTAGGCTGTCTCGAGCACCTCAGGCCCTTGCTCAAGTACTTCCACCTGCTCCCAGTCAGCTTCCAAAGCCATTTAAGTCTTTGGTTCTAATCTTCAAAGCAATTACTGGATCAAGCCCTTGTTACATTAAAGATAAAACTTTGAACTATGAACCACCATGACAGATGCGCTCCTCTGAGACAATGCATATGAGAGCTAGGTTCAAAGCATTCTCCATCAAGGAGTCATGCAACAATCTTTCAGAGGAGATCAGGTGAATGCAGTCTGACCATCTTTAGGAAACACTCCAAAACCTCTCTTTGAAAAAGGACTTTCCACCATACAAATGACACTTACAACACTTATACCTCTTCTGTGCAAAAAGACCCAATTAACCAGAAACCCCTGAAACAAATCAACCAAAACCCAAAGTAAATTAATAAAACCTAAAAAAGTCAAATCAACAAATTCTCCCTTTTCAGGGTTAAGCTTTGCTTGGGGGAGAAGGACCAGAGACTTTAAATCCATGGGGGACTGTGCTATTTTTATTGACTTTTTTTTTTAAATGTGGAGGGCGCCCAGATACACTGGTGGTGGATGGCGGTATAAACCTCTAAAATAGATGGAGACCTATATGGATTAGAGAAATGTTGGATAAGGCCCCCTATAAACTTATCACTCAGCAAAAAGTTGTGAAAGTTTTATTTGCTCTGGGCCCTCTATGATGATTATCCAAATCCACAACTCCTAACCTGTTCTAAACTGTAAACATCAGTAGCACAGCATCTCCTTGGAGCATGGCCTTGAACTCAAAATGTTGTTGTATACCAGAGCTGGAGTTGGGGGACTTGGATTCATGGCCCTTACCACTTTCCTTCAACAGATTTACAGACTATTCTAGATACAAAATACTTAATCTCATTTTAGTACAAGTATTCCAAGCATCAACATATAGTCAAAGTATTTTTATTACAATATTAATAGCAGCATGTAGTAAGACAAGGTATTGTTTCAGCAACATCTTGTTCTATAGATACAAAAAGTAACTGTGAAAATCATCCCTTAATGGCTGATAAATACAGAACTGCAATTTATGCTCCCAAATACTATCTTTATCTTAAGCAGCATTTTCAGTAATAATGGCTGATTTAGATGGATTCCCAGGGTGCTGGATCATTGCCGATGACATTAATAGTTTAAGGCTCCCTGAATTTTGATTGATTGCTGTAATCTGCAGAAACTATTTCAGGACATAGATTTATTATTATTAAACCTATAAAATGGTGTCAGGGTCAAAGCAAGCTGATGATTTGTGTTGTGATGCAAACATTACACAGGAGAAGATGAAATCTTTTAATAAATGTGAAATGCAGGCGAGAACAGTGTTCCATCCTCTTTCACTGAAGGATCTGTGGCCAACAAATACAGATTACAACAGCAGGGAGAGTGTATTTAAGTTAAGATTGCACTGAAAAAATAACCTTCAAAACCACACTGATGATATTCCCCCCAGTGATTGAAATCTTTCAAGGTGCCTCACTCTGTTAACATGGTTACCAGCCCTTCTTCATACTATATCTAGCAGTCTAATCTAATCTCTTGATTTTATAAAACCTACATTTTGGACCTAAATCTACTTGATAGCAACTTGACTTTCAAAGGTAATTTTCCTGATGGTCCCCTGCACCTTCACCTCTTAGTCTTCCTATTTAGAGGCAGGAAGGCCATATTTCCTACCTCATTGTTACAATGTAAAAGCTAATGATTCCTATGAGAACAGAGAGGTTAGATGGGCCAGAACCAAATCTCAAGAGCTTTTTTTTCTAATTTTTATTTTTATTACTGATCATAAGCACAAACTGAATATCTGGCATCCTTAATGCTGTACAGGGGACACTGGATTTTAGAGAAAGCACATCACAATATTTTGTAAAGGGGATACAAAAATATCCTTGTTCTCTTATGAAGATGTGTTGTCAGGGCTTGTGTTAGTGGCAGTGGGTGATATGCATGTTCTCAAACAGTCAGTGGACATTTGTGTGCCAACCAAGCCTGCCAGGTCATTTATGTAATTATACTACTTCTGGCAAAAATTAATTTAGTCCATTTGAAAGGACCACTGCTGAGGCACTGAAAAGCATACAGACTGTGATAATTCAGTCACTATAGTTGTTGTAATCAACTAACGATTTGGATACAAAAGTACCAGAGAGTTCCAAAATCATGACAGTTTGTTTTGTTCATGGCAGCCTGATTTGATTTTCTTGTGACATGTTATATCCAAAACCAGTCATCATCATTACTGTTCATTACTACTATTCTTATGGTAGTGCCAACAGTCTATTAGACACTGTGCAAACCTAAAAGGACATACAGTTCTGGCTAAAAAGACAAGAGTGGGGGGAGGGCAGAGGAAAGGTGTGTGTGTGTGTGTCATTCATATATATATATAAAGCGGTTAGGGTTTCAAGTGGCCACATCATGTTAGTTCTATGATAGGTTGTGCTCTTTGTATATCTATACACTGGGTATATTTATATTCTAATAATGTTTCAAGGAGCATTCATTGGAATAGAAATGGGATAGCGGAAGGGAGAGGAAGGTAGAAAGGAGAACAGACAGGAAGAAAATAAGTAGGGTAAGAAGCACATTTTGGCAGGGATACTAGGGTTGGCAGCTGAAGTAAAAGATGGGCAGAACCAACAGCTAATGGCTGCAGAGCAACTAAAAAAAGAACATCCAGAGTCCAAGGTGCAGAGTTTAGTGAATCATGATGTCAGAAGGCTGTGAAGACTCCTGCCAGCTGCTCCTGCTGGTGAGATTAGATGTTGCTGGGTAGGTGCCCTGGACAAATTCCACTGCGTATGGTGGGGGAGGCTGGAAGTACCTTATCCTTGCATCCATAGTACTTTTGTAGGGATTCCCCCAAGGTCAGGGAATTCCCACCACATGACTAAGATAACCTATTGAAAATGGCAATGCATACCACCAAATCCCAATCAACAACTAACGTTGTCCAAAACTGGTGAATTTTGAGAAAATTACAATGTTTTCATGACCATTTTCATCTTTATAGTAGGTCATTTTTTCAATGAAATATCTCTACTTCACAACATTTTGACAAGCTATGTTGGCTAGGTTTATCACTCTTTGCTCCACTCAATGCATTATCTTTAGCATGACATTTAGAGGACAGCCTTTAATCTCACAGATACAATCCAAATTAACTTGTTTTGCCAATAGGTTCTAGATATCATTAGTAATTAGGGCTTTCTTAAGGCCATTTCCTATTATATGAAAATTGCCTTTGGCTCTCAGCCATTTCACTCGAAGCCAGGGCACTGAGAAACATACAGGACGTGCACAGTCCATCGAAGGATTGTGCTCAGGGTTATCTTGACATCTGAAATAGTTTAGGATTCTAGGAGTGTGACACTGGGTTACTGGTCACATTTCAAAGCCCTGACCATATGATCTGCTTTACCTGTGGATGGAGAATCAGTGCTGCTGGAATTATTGCTAGTAACAATGCTGCTTGGATGTCCTTTCAACTCAGTTGCCACTGTTGAGGATGCCTGGACAAGAGTTTCTTCTGGTGTGTGACTGGAAGCATTTGGGAAAACTTTTTTCACTTATTTTCCAGGGATTGTGAAGCAGGACTTCTGAGAGGGAAATAATTAAGACAACTGCTGTACTTTTTGTGCACTTATGCAAACCTATTTTCAAAGACACTGTAATATACATTAAAATCACCCCTTTTTGGCCAATGCCCTCTACATTTACCTTCAATATATTTTAATACTTATATTCTGTGATGCCTAGCAATATGTTCCATAATTCTTTTTTAGGAATGGGCACCCTTAGCCCCTACTCCCTCTATGTACATGTAGATGATAATTCAAAGAATAGTCTAGCCACTGCATTTATTGAGAAGAGAGGTACATAATGTGTCAAAGCCTCTGCAGCATTAGTAGAAGTAAAAGCAGCTTGATGGGTTTCTTTCTCTCTCTGTGTTTCTAGTCTCTCTACATTACCCTTCATGTTTCTAATCTCTCTAATTTACCTTGATCAATCTGTGAACTCTCAGTTCAATAGCGAGCATCTGGGGAAAGCTAAAGCAGTATTTATTTGAAGTTTTCAGCATAATAAACTTTTCCCACAACACCTGTGGGTCTGGGAAGATGGATGGAAGGGAAGGTTTGTTAAGGAAAAGTTCAAGTACAGGGCTGTCTCAGCGTACAGGCTGAGAAAATGTTTATTTGGAGTTAGTAACAAACAACCTCTCACCCTCCCCCGACCCCCACTCATTACTCAACTATCAAATTTGCTCTCCCCATTCCAGGTCACCTGATCTTAGCCCTATGCAGCAAGTGCAGCAACACTTAAAGCATTTGCTAAGCACCAAGATGAAAGTAAGGAAAAATTGACCAAAGCCACCAGTACCCTGGGCTTTGGGACTGTGTGATCTCCTGCACCGCTCTAGTACAAAATGTTGCCAACAGGTATTGAAACAAATGGTGCAGCAAATGGGATGCAAGTCTTAAAAACACAGTAAATAATCTGGGGAAATTAGTACATATTAGCTGGTAGAACAGCAAATAAACTGATCAGTAATGGCCTGGTGAGGTGGCTGAAAAAAAAATGAATATTTATTAAAGTGGCATAAATAAAACGGGAGTAGAAGCAATTTCTTACAAAACTCCAGGTTTGACTTTTATTTTACTATTACCTTGAATGGTGTTGCCTGCAAGAAAAGACTCATTTAACAATCCATTGCACTGCAGTCCATTGCAATAAATAGTGCAATGTATCAGTGGGTATTTGGGAATGTCCTTATAACATTTCTGAAAGGAAGCGTAGAGTCAAATGAAGTAAAAATCTTAAATGAACCGAACTGTGCAATAGACTCTCTATGGATATTCATGCTTGAATAATAAGAATATAGCAGTAGGGATATACTACCGACCACCTGACTAGGATGGTGATAGTGACTGCGAAGGGATATTAGGGAGGTTATAAAAATAGAAAACTAAGTAATAATGGGGGATTTCAACTATCCCCATATTGACTGAGTACATGTCACCTCAGGACGGGATGCAGAGATAACGTTTTCTTGACACCTTAAATAACTGGTTCTTGGAGCAGTTAGTCCTGGAACTCACAAGAGGAGAGACAATTCTTGATTGAGTCCTAAGCGGAGCACAGGATCTGGTCCAAGAGGTGAATATAGCTGAACCGCTTGGTTATACTGACCATAACATAAAAAAATTTAACATCCCTGTTGGGGGGGAAAAAATCAAAACAGCCCACTATGCATTTAATTAAACAGCATTTAATTTCAGAAAAGGGAGCTATACAAAAATGAGGAAGTTAAACAGAAATTAAAAGGTACAGGGCCAAAAGTGAAATCCCTGCACACTGCATGGAAACTTTTTAAAGACACCATAATAGAGTCTCAATTTAAATGTATACCCCAAATTAAAAAACATAGTAAGAGGACCAAAAACAGTGTCACTCTGGATAAACAACAAAGTAAAAGAAGCAGTTAGTTGCAAAAAGGCATCCTTTAAAAAGCAGAAGTTAAATCCTAGTGAGGAGAATAGAAAGGACCAAACTCTGGCAAGTAGAGTGACCAGATGAAACGGACAAAATATTGGGACACATGGGGGAAGCAAAAAAAAAACCCCAACAACCACCACCAACCACTGGAGCAGCCAAAGCCGCACTATCTGGACAAATGGCATCCTGACCATGCATCGATCGGGACCGTGGGACAAAGAACTAAAAATTGGGACAGTCCCAATTTTATCGGGACGTCTGGTCACCCTACTGGCAAGTGAAGTGTAAAAATATAATTAGGAAGGCCAAAAAAGAATGTGAAGAACAACTAACCAAAGACTCAACAAGTAACAGCAAAACAATTAAGGACATCAGAAGTAGGAAGTCTAAGCAACCAGTAGGGCCACTAGACAATGGAGATGCTAAAGGAGCACTCAAAGAAGATAAGGCCATTGAAGGGAAACAAAATGAATACTTTGCATCAGTCTTCACATCTGAGGATGTGAGGGAGATTCCCAAACCTTTCTTTTTAGGTGACAAATCTGAAGAGCTGTCCCAGATTGAGGTGTCAAAAGAAAAGGTTTTGGAACAAATTGATAAATTAAACAGCAATACGTCACCAGAACCAGATGATATTCACCCAAGAGTTCTGAAGGAACTCAAATGTGAAATTGCAAAACTACTAATTGTGGTATGTAACCTATCATTTAGATCAGCTTCTGTACCAGATGACTTGAGGGTAATGTGCTGCCAATTTTGAAAAAATGCTCGAAAGGCAATCCTGTCAATTACAGGCCAGTAAGCTTAACTTCAATATCAGGCAAACTGGTTGAAACTATAGTAAAGAACAAAATTATCAGATACAGAGATGAACACAATTTGTTGGGGAAGCGTCAACATGGTTTTTGTAAAAGGAAATCATGCTTCACCAATCTACTAGAATTATTTGAGGAGGTCAACAAACATGTGGACAAGGGTAATCCAGTGGAGATAGTATACCTAGATTTTTAGAAAGCCTTTGACAAAGTCCCTCACCAAAGACTTACATGGGAGAAGAGAAAAGATCCTCTCATGGATCAGTAACTGGTTAAAAGATTGAAAACAAAAAGGTAGGAATAAGTGGTCAGTTTTCAGAATTAAAAGTAGTAAATGGGAGGGTCCCCCAGGGATCTGTACTGAGACCACTACTGTTCAACATGTTCATAAATGATCTGGAAAAGGGGATAAACAGTGAGGTGGAAAAATTTGCAGATGATACAAAACTACTCAAGATAGTTAAGTCTCAGGCAGACTGCAAAGAGTTATAAAGGGATCTCACAAAACTGAGTGACTGGGCAACAAAATGGCAGATGAAATTTAATGTTGATTAATGCAAAGTAATGCACATTGGAAAACAATCTGAACTATACATATAAAATGATGGGGTCTAAATTAGCTGTTACCACTCAAGAAAGAGAGCTTGGAGTCATTGTGGTTGTGCAGCGGCAGTCAAAAAAGTGAACAGAATGTTGGGAATCATTAAGAAAGGGATAGATAATAAGACAGAAAATATCTACCTCTTTATAAATCCATGGTATGCCCACATCTTGAATACTGCATGCAGATTTGGTCTCCCCAAATAGATATACTGGAAGTGGAAAAGGTACAGAAAAGGGCAACAAAAATGATTAGGGGTATGGAACAACTTCCATATGAGGAGACATTAATAAGACTGGACTTTTCAGCTTGGAAAAGAGAAAATTAAGGGGGGACGTGATAGAAGTCTATAAAACCACGACTGGTGTGGAGAAAGTAAATAAGAAAATGTTATTTACTCCTTCTCATAACACAAGAAATAGGGGCCACCAAATGAAATGAATAGGCAGCAGATTTAAAAACAAACAAAAGGAAGTATTTCCTCACACAATGCACAGTCAACCTGTGGAACTCTTTGCCAGAGGATGTAGTGAAGGCCAAGACTATAACAGGATTCAAAAAAGAACTAGATACGTTTATGGAGGATAGGTCCATCAATGGCTATTAACCAGGATGGGCAGGGATGCAAAACCATGCTCTGAAGTGTCCCTAGTTTCTGTTTGCCAGAAGCTGGGAATGGGCAACAGGGGATGGATCACATGGTGATTACCTTTTCTGTTCATTTCCTCTGAAGCACCTGGCACTGGCCACTGTTGGAAGACAGGATACTGGACTAGATGGACCTTTATGTGATCCAGTATGGATGTTCTTATGTTTATTTTTGTATTATTATGGAATTGGCTGTTGCCTGAAGGACAGCAGGCATTAGGACTATAGATTTCATTTAAATGTCATTAGATACCAAGGTGATGGGTCCAACAAACATTCCTAGAGAATGAAATAACTATATGAGTGCAGAGCTTGAAGGCGGGGGAGCCTCTTACAATTTTCCCACTTGTCATTGCTTGTCTAAAAGGATACATTAACACAATTGACTGAACTTGTTATATGTTGGAAGTAGGCCTATATTCAGAAGGTCCAGAGTAGGAGGAGCTCTCTGTTCATGCCGTTGTTGGAAATGTAAAAAAACAGCTGTAGTGAGCTTCATTTACATATGTTACATACCCACAATTCCAGTTGCACTTGGAATCCCCGTAACTGACTCATACTTAGAATGTGGTAGGGAGATGAAGTTTGAGCTCTGTGAAAAAAGGGCAAAGGACTCCCTTCTTATGGTGAGAAGCTCATAAGTAGCAAGGACTCTGCTCCAGAGTCCTAAATGCATTTGGCTTCCCTCTATTGAGGGAGAAGAAACCAGCAGGGCAGTAACAAATCTGAGATTTCAGTGAGATCCCTATTACCCTGCATTGAAACTGAGCTGAATCACAAAGCTGGATCAGGTGGTGGCACCTCAAGGTGAGCACCCAGCTTCAACAAAGGCAGGTCTGCAGAGAGCACTGCTTTTAGGTGCCTGGAACCCTATAACATACTGACCTGCACTGTGAGTGGGCTTTGTAGTGGGTGGTGTGATGTATCTGAGGAATCTGAGGAATCATCCCTGTTAGGGATTCAGAGACTGGTGGAAAGGAAGGTGCATGGACTGCTGCAGACTTACTGACTGTTCTAATCTTTCTTTGAATCTGATATTTCGGAGTGTCACAAGTTACAGGGCTACCTGTACCGCTGTCCCCTTTCTGGTCTCTTTGAGCGCACCTCCTCAGGACTTAGGTCTCGTGCCTTTACCTTTCACAGGGCAGCACATCACAATTTTCCCACTCTTAGTCCCTGGGCTACAGTACCCCATGTAACAATCATTCTTATCCTGCCAATCTGACTGAGTTCATGCACCTGTGGATCTTCCCTTCAGGAGTCTGTCACACAGCCTTCTTAAAACCAAAGTTTGTTTAAACAGTAGGAACAAAGCATTTAGCAGGAAAGGATTTTACAATAAACAGTTTACACTCATGCCTTTCTCACCTAAAGCCCCGTTATGGTAAGATAGACAGGCCTAGCTACTCTGATAGCTCAGTGGTTTGAGCATTAGCCTACCAAACCCCAGGTTGTGAGTTCAATCCTTGAAGGGGCCATTTAGGGATTTGAGGTAAAAATTGGGGATTGGTACTGCTTTGAGCAGCAGGTTGGATTAGATGACCTCCTGAGGTCCCTTCCAACCTGATATTCTATTCTAACTATTGCAACAGGTCCCTGTGTCTCAGTGTGGTTCCCCTGAAGAACTACTGCCTGTCTCTGGAGAGAAGGTTCCTTCAGAATCGTACCGGAATTATTTTATTCTGCTGTGTTCCTTGCCTGGTTGAAACCAGTTTTGTAGACTAACTGAAATTTGTTAGTCTCTAAGGTGCCACAAGTACTCCTTTTCTTTTTGAAAGTAGAGGCAAAACCATCAAAGCTAATCGTTCTGCCATTGTCCCTTAACAACTCTCAAGTGTTTGCTGAGAGATGGCTATCTTGAGCCATTCTTTTCCTTCCTGCCTGTTTTTTCAGACAGCTCCCGCTGAACTAAAGCAATATATTCATACAATAAACAATCCCAACATCCAAATCAACATACAGTATTAATCAATTACAACAAGGCAGCTGCAAATCTGTCACACTGAGTTTTCCCAGATTTATTTTATTAATTTATTAATTCCAGTTACAACACAGAATACATCTAGTGCTCACTTATTATTTTTATTACAAATATTTGCACTGTAAAAAAAAAATAATATTTTTCAATTCACCTAATACAAGTACTGTAGTGCAATCTCTATCATGAAAGTTGAACGTACAAATGTAGAATAATGTACCAAAAAAACCTGCACTAAAAATAAAACCTAAAACTCTAGAGCCTACAAGTCCACTCAGTCCTACTTCTTGATCAGCCAATTACTCAGACAAACAAGTTTGTTCACATTTGCAGGAGCTAATGCTGCCCACTTCTTACTTTCAGGTGACATTGTAAACAAGAACAGGCAGTCGCATGGCACTGCTGTAACTGGTGTCACAAGATATTTACGTGCCAGATGCACTAAAGATTCCTGTGTCCCTTCAGGCTTCAACCATCATTCCAGGGGACATGTATCCATGCTGATGATTGGTTATGATTGGTTATGATTGGTAACTATCCAAAGCAGTGCAGACTGAAGTAAATTCATTTTCATTATCTGAATCAGATGCCACCAGAAGAAGGTTGATTGTCTTTTTTTTGGTGGTTTGGGTTCTGTAGTTTCCACATCGGAATGTTGCTCTTTTAACTCTTCTGAAAGCATTCTCCACACCTTGACCCTCTCAGATTTTAGAAGGCACTTCAGATTGGGTCGAATGCTGTAGCTATCTTTAGAAATCTCACATTGGTACCTTCTTCCTGTTTTGTCAAATCTGCAGTGGAAGTGTTCTTAAAATAAACAACATGAGCTGGGTTATCATCCGAGACTGCTGTAACATGAAATATATGGCAGAATGCAGGTAAAACAGAGCAGGAGACATGCAATTCTCCCCCAAGGAGTTCAGTCACAAATTTAATTAACACGTGTTTTGTTTTGTTTTTAAACAAGCATCATCAGCATGGAACCATATCCTCTGAAATTGTGGCTGAAGCATGTAGGGGCATACAAATGTTTAGCATGCTTGGCATGTAAATACCTTTCAATGCCAGCTACAAAAGTGCCATGTGAACGATTGTTCTCACTTTCAGGTAACACTGTAAATAATAAGTATGCGGAATTACCTCCCATAAATGTAAACAAACTTGTTTGAGTGCTTGGCTGAACAAGAAGTAGGATTGAATGGACATGTAGGCTCTAAAGTTTTACAGTGATTTGTTTGAGTGCAGTTATGTAACAAAAAAAATCTACATTTGTAAGTTGCACTTTCATGATAAAGAGATTGCTCTACAATACTTATATGAAGTGAATTGAAAAATACTATTTCTTTTGTTTATCATTTTGACAGTGCAAATATTTGTAATAAATAATATAAAGTAAGCACTGTACACTTTGTATCCTGTTGTAATTGAAATCAATATATTTGAAAATGGAGAAAAACACCAAAAATATTTAACAAATTTCAATTGGTATTCTGTTGTTTAACAGTGCGAGTAATCGAGATTACTTTTTTAAATTGGGATTAATTTTTTGAGTTAATCGTGTGCGTTAACTGCAGTTAATTGACAACCCTACTAATTTGTCTATAGTTGTGCGGACCTGGTCAGAGTTTTCCACAGGATCCCTTCCAACTCCAGATAAAATGGTGATGGGAGTCATATGTATCTGACCAACTTAAATATGAATTAATTTATCCTCACAACAATCTTGTTTAATATTTTACAGATGGGGAAATGGGACACAAAGAGACTGGAGTATGTCTGTACTGCAAAGAAAAACCCTTGGCGATAAGTCTCAGAGCCCAAGTCAATTAATTTGGACTTGCAGGGCTAAAAATAGAAGTGTAGATGTTCCTACTTGAATTGGAGCCCAGGCTCTGAGACTTGGTGCTGCAGATTTTTCTAAGGGACTTGCTCACAGTCATCCAAGAAGTCTGTAACAGATCTGGAAACTGACCCCAGATCTTCCGAGTCTCAGGCATCTTACCCACCACAACCATCTAAATACCCTTTTCAGATAAGCTTCTGTGTTTTAATTCAATGCAAAAATAATTCAGTGTTGTTGATAAGATGGTTAAAGAATGGTTGGAAGCAAAAAGTGACATTTAAAGAAAGTTAATTTGTTTTCAATGCTACTTTCTCAACAGACATCAGTAGGAAAGCCAGTGCAATAAGTTGGCAGTAATATTTTTTTTTAAAATGACAGACAGCTCCACACCCATAAACTCTCAAATCTCTAATAGCAACAATTTGATTTAGAGCTTGATGGCATGCCCCAAACCCAGTTTTTGTCTAGAAACTCCTTTGTGCCAACTGGTATCTGCCACCTGTAGCACCTCAAATTGCCTATACTGCAATGCCCCAAATATTTAATGGCACAATATACAACTGCTTCCTTGTAAGCCAAGGAGAATTAGATTGTATGTTTCAGATTTCTGGGAACCTTGGATTAATTCACTAATTCTGTAAATGAGAGAAAGTAAATTTGGACCGTCTTTTTGTTCTGTTTTTGTACAGCACCAAACACAATGGAGTCCTGCTCCATGATTAGAGATCCTAGGCACTATGGCAATACAAATAATATTAAATACAATCCATCTGGGTTCACATATACAACAGTAACTACAGTTCCTGAAGTCTGGTCCCAGCATGCACTAGATCTTCTGTGAAATGTGGGAAGAATTTCTTGGAGCCTCAGATATTTTTTAGCATTGGTTTATCCAGTGTCCTGGTATGGCACATGAAAGGAATCTTTTTAATATATTGTCCCCAGAATCAAACAGATTCCAACAAACTATGCATGGGGAAAAAAAGGGTCTTCCTGATCTACAGCACATCATTGCTTAGTGCCACTTCTTTACCAAGAATGAGTTTAAATATATTAGTTACGGGCAATGAGAGAAAGCCAGGGCTTTAGGGTAGAGACTCCCCTAGTAAAGGTTCTGCTTCTTTCTAGATTCCAAGAGTATATGTAAAACATAACTACAGCCTGACTTCATGGGAAAGTACCAGCCTCATTCTTAGGTATGGGAGTCTCATTGGAAAACCCCCTTCAGAGTTTAGGCCTTTCTGTTGCTTCTGAGTAGTATATAGCAAACCCCTCACAATCCAGTAATACTAAATCAGAATAGTCATCAGAGTTCAGGTATGGCACATGAAAGGAATCTTTTTAATATATTGTCCCCAGAATCAAACAGATTCCAACAAACTATGCATGGGGAAAAAAAGGGTCTTCCTGATCTACAGCACATCATTGCTTAGTGCCACTTCTTTACCAAGAATGAGTTTAAATATATTAGTTACGGGCAATGAGAGAAAGCAAGGGCTTTAGGGTAGAGACTCCCCTAGTAAAGGGTTCTGCTTCTTTCTAGATTCCAAGAGTATATGTAAAACATAACTACAGCCTGACTTCATGGGAAAGTACCAGCCTCATTCTTAGGTATGGGAGTCTCATTGGAAAACCCCCTTCAGAGTTTAGGCCTTTCTGTTGCTTCTGAGTAGTATATAGCAAACCCCTCACAATCCAGTAATACTAAATCAGAATAGTCATCAGAGTTCAAGTCTGAAGGAAAATATTTCACCTGTGAGTAAGAAAGGGATTCTAGAGGCCTTCAGGGAAAAGACTATGTCTACCTCTCTTTTTTATATGGTACTTAGCACAACACCCTGCTCCTGATGGGGGTACTCTGGGTGCCATGGTAATAAATAATAACGATCATAAAGAACCAGAGATGGAAGCATAATGGAAACAGAGATAGAGAAACAAGGAGGCAGGAGTTTAGAGAATAGAGAAGTCATTGGCAGTAATCTTCATCCTTCGTATGTCATATACCTTTGGTATGGTGCTAAATAATTTGATAACCAGATAAGAAATCTTACTGGGGCTGAGACTGATATATGCCAAAAGAGCTGGAAAACTGAAGAAATGTGATTGGGGACCAGGAAAATAAGACTAGCATGCTAACCAACAGTAGTTGTTATGGTGGATGGAGGAGAAATGCACAGGATGGGAATGCGCACTGACAGTCCTGAACTGCTGGACAACAGTTTGTGTGTGAGGCATCGCTTAAAGTACCTTCAGCACAGGAAGAAACACACAATTCCAGAAGGAATCAGGCTGTACAGTAATTTGGAAGGGGAATGCAAATTCCTTGCCAATTTTCTTAAAATCCTTTCTTCCAAAGACTTCAAAGGTTAATTAGAAATAAGGAATAATAGCTGAATCAATGGTTCTCTAGGGAAAGAATTAGACCTTATGAAATTTGTTCTATAGTAAAAGAGTACAGTGTCCTTACTTGAGTGTAGGCCTGGTTTTGTGCATTTCTTTCATCAAGTTGGAACAGGAGTTTGGATCAATATTGAGAACATGGTCAGAAGAAGTGAGTTTTAAGGAGGGATTTGCAGGAGAAGAAGGATGTTGTATTGCATACAGGATCAGTGAGGTCTTGCCATGCATAGGAGCAGAGGACAGCATGGGAGAAAGAGAAAAGTGTTTGTGGGAGGATACAAAAGAAGTATGAAGGAAATTGGCCAGCTGTAGGGTAGAAGATGAGGGATGAAATGTAAACGCATGGAGCTGTGTAGAGCTCTCATTGTGAGGAGGAGGAGTTAGAATTTGATATAGCATATGTCAGGTGCCAGTGAAAGGACTCGGGAGGTTGAGTGAAGGAGGTAGGAGCACTCAGGTTGCTCATCAACTACATATTGATGAAACGTAAGAGGTTTGCTAAGGTAAACACTTAAAATGTTGGGATGCTTTTCTGATCCTCCTGATGTCTGTTTGCCTTTCTTCCCGTTTCTCTCAGCCCAGCCAGATTTATCTTTCTTCTTCATTTTCTCTTTATCTAATTACCTAAACTCTTTCATCCTGACTCTTAACAAGCTTTCTTTCTCCCCCAACTTCTGTTTTCAATTATTCTCCTGAGACTCAGCTACCTCTGCCTGACATGGCACCCCATCACCACCACCCTGTAGCTTCTCCCTCATCACGATTCCCTTTTCCCCAGTGGGCTCTCCCACTTCATGGAACTCTCTTTCCATGCCCCAAATGGCTCCCTCTCTTCAGGGATATGCCTTGGTGTGTGTTGAGTGAGAGGTCAGATCTAGCACTCTCTGTTGGCTGTGGCTGGCTAATTTACTTGAATTCCCTGAGATCTGGGATTTCTGGGTCTGAGGACCTAGAATCATTGCTCCCACACAAGAGAACAGCCAGACGAGAAGCCTCACTGTGACCCCAAACTGGCTTTCAGTGCAGGTTGGTAAGAGGCTACATAGAGTCAGAAAGAAAAGAGGTGACAATTCTAAACTTTTCAAAGCTAGAACAAATTGGAATTTTAGTTTGAGATTCAAACTGAATTTTGGTTCTTGTTTTTTCTGAACCAGTTTGTTTGGCTTATTCCTATCCTTACTCCAGGTAAGGGCCTGCACCAAAGAGGCATTGCACAATTTGTAATAATGTCCAGATGCACCATTTTTCTTTCCTCACCATATCTTTATGAAATATTTTTAGCCAGTGAGAGAGGCACCTAGTGCTGTCCATCTCCAGAGTGATAGTACAGTAAAAGTGCCACTGCATGTGTGACTGCAACTCAAATTGACAATGGCAAAACTTTTTGTCTCTGCAGGTGTTACTTTTTTTTTTACATGTTTTAAACACTGCCTTCTGCGAACAGTTCAAGGAGAATACATCAGCTTTCTTCATGCCAAAATGAAATGCATGCTTTTTATTTACATGTAAACGATTAACAAGGATACTAACCAGCAAAGGCTGAGTTCTAAATCATGCTGTTGTTGCAGAGCCATATCTGAATTGTGTCTTTGTGTAATGTAATCTCTGTAAAGTGCCCTTGGGCAGGGAGCCATTGTAAGCAAACTGACTAGTGCACCTCATGCTTTTATGGAAAAGGCTTACCTAACTAACACAATATCCTGCATCTACCTGACAGCTCTGTAAAGAAATACAAAATAGACTAACAGAATAAACCATGCTGCTAAATCCTAGGGCCAAGTGCATAATGCACAGTTAATAATTGACCCAATTAATTTAGCCTTTTCATCTGCTTACAGAATACTCATACGTGGACCATGATTCCCTCTCATTTATTCTTTATTTGAATTTACTGAAAAAGTATTTTGAAAGTCTGATTTTCCTCTATGACTCACTCCCCTACTGAACAGCACTCCCTTTGTCTGTTCCCCTTTCACCCTCCATGTACCTCCTCACAGTCCCCCACCCCCATTCTCAGGAACATAATCTTATTCATTTCCACCCCTCAGCCTCCTTGTCTGTGCTGCCATTGGAAAATGTGATCTATGCTGGTTAGTTGCAATTGGCCATGTGCTATTATTTCTGTTCCCTGATTGGATGAGCATAATCCATAATCATCACCACCAGGAGGGAAGTTTGAAGAAGCTTTGACTTTCTCAGGAAGGAGGGAATAGTAGCAGATAAAAAGGATTATGAAATTTGAAATTTTTTTCCTTGTGGGCCACAAAGTCCCCTCAGCTAAGGATTCATTCCAAGAATAGTTAAGATGTAGTGAGATCTATTAGCTGTATGAGAGAAAATTTCATTTAAACTCTTCATTCTCTGTACACCAAAGAACTTGCCTGTGAACTACATCTTAACTGCAAAGGGTGCAGTGAGAAGATTCTTCATGGTTTCATGAAGGCTCCAGTCCTGCAAAATAATGCACATTTATCCCTGCAGATCTCCATTTGCTGCAGTGAGGCTCCCCCCCATACACATTAATTTGCAGGATCAGGGCCTTAATTGTTTGTGTGCCAGAACTCCAGCAAAGAGTTTCCGAGACGTGTTCCCTTTTTTTTTTTTTGCTAAAAACAATCTCATCCCATATAAAAATATTCAAATTGCCAATTATTCACTGACTGGTAATTTCTGGGGCATGGAGAAAAAATAGTGTGTGCTGAGCATCTACCGGCAGCCCCCCCATTAGCTCCCCCTACCCCACAGTGTTTGTCACCTGCCAGCGGCCCCGCTGATCAGCACTTCCCCCTCCCTCCCAGTGCCTCCTGCCCACTGCAATCAGCTGTTTCGTGGTGTGCAAGAGGCTTTGAGAGGAGTGAGGGTCTGGCGCACTGGGGAGAGGGGGCTGAAAGGGGCAGAAGATGTGGGATGAGTGTGGACAGGAAAGGGTGGAGTAGAGGCAGGGTCTAGGGCCGACCCAGGGGTCGAGTACCCCCCAGCACATTGGAAAGTTGGAGCCTATGCTCATGGATACAAACAAATGGGTGTGGATGCACAGCCCTCACTCTGAAGGGTCAGAATATTGGCTGGCTCAGTTAATCACCTCTTTGCCAAAGCTCTGGAGGGGCGAAGAAGTTGGAAGCTGTGCTTCTCTGCTATGTGAGCCAATGTTGCACCACTGATGAGATATGCCACTTTGAGCGTGAAGGTTGATGTATACAAGTTTAAAACTTGATGTCAGAATTCGCTTCCTTCAAGCATTCGTGTGAATAGGACTTGGTTGTATTTGAAAGCAAACAAGGACGTGAACCTGGCTAAAGCGAATGCCTGTAGAAAAACATTGTGGTGCTTCTCCAGTAGTGAGTGCCATTTTTTTTTTATTAAGCCAGTGGTACAACAACAACAACAAAAAACACAAAGAGCATGGTATTTCCCCTACCACATAAAACTAGATGCTTGCTAATCAAATTTTGCCCACTGAAAAGATAGAATTCCACAGATATTCTTGTGGAGATATATATCAAGCTTGCCATTGGGTTTGATATTTGTCTGAGCTCTTGGTGATCATGTATACCTGCTCCACTGTATTTGTTATGTAGGATGACAAGAAAATTGGTTTCACCAAGGACATACTTGTACAAGCCTGTCAGTTCAATAAAGTTTTATTACAATATGGACATTATGAAATGAGAGATCTGATGATTGGCTGTGAAGGTTCTGATTGGGTCGCTATCTGGTGTAAGCATACCGGTCAGTACTAGCTAGTTAGCTAGTACTCTGCCCTCTAGAAATTCATTGTACACATCCAAATGAACAAATAGTAGGGAAAATATAGTTATCCGGTTTTCTCTAGGCTTTTTGGTTTTGCTCCTGATCTGAATAAGAAGTTTTAAAAATCCCCACAACCTGAAGCTAACTCTATTTGTGAGAATTGTACCTAATATTTGCAGCTGCCCACTCTCTTGTCCTACTGTAAGTTCCCCCCCCCCCAGTCTATTTCCATGGACACAGTAGTGAGAAGGGCAAACATATAGCAAGGGTTATTATTTTTAAAGGTATTGTTAAGCCTTTATTTATTGTTCCATTTCTCACTTTCACTTTCCTGGAATGCATATCAGATGAGGAAGTCAGAAGTTGATTGTTTTTTACATTCAGATGGTAGTATTCATTCTGCTTCTGTTCCATGGAAAGCTGGAAACAGATATTGCACCCAGAAAGAGGGATGGTCTTGTGGTCAGGAGAGGCAATTAGGAGTTAAGATTTACATTCTGATTCTAATACTATTATTAGAGATTTATATTATGGTAGCACCCAAAGGCCCCAGTTAGAATTGGGTTGTTCTGGTGTCTGTACAAACATAGAACAGAGACCATCCCCATCCTGAAGGGATCTATAGATTAACTTTCTGTAGGATGAAGGCACTTTTCTCTTAGTTTCCCCATCTGTAAAATGGGAATATTTACCCTACTTCAGAAGGATGTTCTGAAGCTAAATTAATTCAGGTTAGTAAAGCACTTTGAGATCCACCTGTGGAAGGAGCTTGTAAAGGAGCTGACTTACCCCTGCAGTGCTTCCTACTGGTCATCCTTGGGAATTAGCTCTTTTCCAGCCTGGAGCACCCACTGCAGACCGGTGATCCGCACAGCTCTGGCCCCCATGTCCCTCACAGACCCCAGTGCCACTTTCTCTGGGGTTCAGCCTCCTGGCCATACCCCCACACTCTGCCTCTGGGTCTCCCGTTCCTGGGGAATCCCCAACCCACTATCCCCACCTTGTCTCAGTCTGGGCTACTGCCAGTCATCACCAAGACTCCACTCCCTGGGGCAGACTGCAGTGTAAAGGCCACTCATCATAGGCAACGGGGTTCAGACCTGTTGCCTTCCTCTGCCTCCCAGTACCTCTATGTGCCTTGGACCAGGCCCTACAGCCTGGGAAGTTGCCAGCCTGGAGCACCCCCACTCAGCCTGCTCCTTCCCCAGAACTGCACCACTCTCAGTACCCTGGCTGGCTGGCCCTGCTCTCTCCCAGCCTGGAGAGAGACTCCTTGGGCCTCTGCCTCCCAGCCTTTTTATACAGGCCAGCTGCAGCTGCTTCCCCAATCAGCCCCAGCCACAGCCCTCTCCAGAGCTGCTTTTAACCACTTCTATCTTAGGAGCAGGGTAGCCACCCCACTACAGAGCTATAGAAATGCAAAGTATTTGTCTTATTGCTCAGCAAAAATAAGATAAAGATAATATTCTACTATCTTTTAAAAAGACTTACAGTCACTCTACTAGTTTCCATTTCCATGGAAACAGGACTGGAAAGGCCGTTAGGAGCTCTGTGTTACCTATAGTTGAAAATTACATGTATAAATCTTAGCTGCTGGATATCAGCTGCTTGCTACAAAAATCAAGTCAAAATTTAAAAGGAATGATAAAGGGAATGCAGTGTGAGAGAGAGGAAATGCTCATGGACTTCAAAGCAGTGAGTGTTCATCCTTCCTATTAAAAACTATAGGCATTCCTCACTTGTCTATTAATACCTTTCAGACTTCTTATCCTTACTTTCAAGTTCTTACATCATGCAACCACTGCCTACATCTCTGACCTGGCAAACTTTTTAGTATAATTTAGTATGTGTTAGTATAATTATTTATCTGCTTACCATAGCACCTAGCAGTTCCAACCAAGATGGAGACCCCATTGTGCTAGGGACTGTACAAACAGAGCAAGAGTCAGCACCTGCTCCAAAATGCTTGCACTCTTAATAGACAAGACAGAGAGAGGTGGGAGGGAAAACAAAAGCAGGGTGAGGTGAAGTGGCTTGGCCAAAGTGTCACAGCAGGTCAGTGGCAAAGCCAGGGGTGGAGTCCTAATCTAGTGCTCTTTCCACATGGCCTCTCACTTTTTGCTATCCTCTCCTGCGCCAGACATGCCCAGCCAGATGCACCTTTCATCTCCTTTCACAGACATCTGTGCAACTTCTTCCATGTTCCCCCACGCCTGGAATTCCTTTCCAAAATCTACTCCCAGGCCTTCATCCTCCCTTCCTTCAAGTTACTTTCCTAAAATCCCGCAGCTGTAGCACCAACTAAAAAAATTAAGCATGTTTGCCTCCGTCAAAAAACTCGAGAACAGAACATTGGCATTGTGAAGACTCTTGAATGCCTAAAATCAGTCACTATTCAATTATATTTCTGTAACTCACCTCTCTCCTTTCCTCTGCTTCATGGTATATGTTATATCTTCACTAGACTCTCAAGTCCATCATTTAGATTGTAAATTCTTCAGGGCAGTGTTTTACTGGGATGCTTCTAGAATAGAATCATAGGACTAGAAGGGACCCTGAGAAGTCATCCAGTCCAGGCCCCTGTACTCAAGGCAGAGCTAAGTATTATCTCCATCCCTAACAGGTGTTGTCTATTATTTTGGTGTTTGTCCTGCTTTAAGCAGGGAATTGGACTAGATGACCTCCTGAGGTCTCTTCCAACCCTAATATTCTCTGATTTTCATTGGGTGACCCCTGATTCTTGTGTAACGTAAAGGGGTAAATCAGAGAATCATAGGACTGGAAGGGACTTCAAGGTTTTCTAATCCAGTTTCTGGCACTCAAGGCAGGACTAAGCATTACCTAGGCCATCCCAGACAGGTCTAACCTGCTCTTAAAAATCTCCAATGATGGAGATTCCAAAACCTCCCTAGGCAATTTATTCCAGTGCTTAACCGCCCTGACAGTTAGGAATTATTTCCTAATGTCCAGCATAAACCTCCCTTGCTGCAATTTAAACCCATTGCTTCTTGTCCTATCCTCACGGGTTAATGACAACAATTTTTCTCCCTCCTCCTTTTATGTACTTGAAAACTGTTATCATGCCCTCCCTCAGTGTTCTCTTCTCCAGACTAAACAATGCAATTTTTTCAATTTTCCCTCATAGGTCACATTTTCTAGACCTTTTAATAATTTTTATTGTTCTTCTCTGGACTTCCTCCAATTTGTCCACATCTTTCCTGAAATGCGGCACCCAGAATACAATACAAATATAGGTTGTATTTCCCTAGTTTGTTTATGAGGTAGTCATTTGAAACAATCCCAACGAATTCCGATGAAGTGAGCTGTAGCTCACGAAAGCTTATGCTCAAATAAATTTGTTAGTCTCTAAGGTGCCACAAGTACTCCTTTTCTAATTCCAAAAGCCTTACTAAAGTCAAGATATACCACATCTACCACTTCCACCCATCCACAAGGCTTATTACCCTGTCAAAGACAGCTATTAGCTTGGTTTGACATGATGAGTCCTTGACAAATCCATGCTGACTGTTACTTATCACCTTATTATCTTTGAGGTATTTGCAAATTCATTGCTCAGTTATGTGCTCCATTATCTTTCTGGGTGCTGAAATTAAACTGGCTGGTCTGTAATTCCCTGAATTGTCTTTATTCATCTTTTTATAGATTAGCACAATATTTGCTCTTCTCCAGTCCTCTGGAATCTCTCCCATCTTCCATAACTTTTCTAAGATAATCATTAATGTCTCATATCTCCCCAGTCATTTCCTTGAGTATTTTAGGGTGTATTTCATCTGGCCCTGGTGGCTTGAAGACATTTATCTTGTCTGAGTAATTTTTAATTTGGGCTTTCCCTATTTTAGCCTCTGATCCTACCTTATTTTCACTGACATTCATTATGTGAGACATCCAATCGCTACTAAAACTTTTGGTGAAAACAAACACAAACATCATTTAGCACTTCTGCCATTTCCACATTTTCAGTTATTGTTCCCCCCCCCCACTGAGTAACGGGTCAACCTGTCCTTGGTCTTCCTCTTGCTTCTAATATATTTGTAGACTGTTTTCTTGTTACCATTTATGTCTCTAGCTAGTTTAATCCTTGGCCTTTCTAATTTTGTCCCTACATATTAGTGTTGTTTGTATTCATCCTTTGCAATTTGACCTAGTTTCCAATTTTTGTAGGACTTTTTTTTTTTTTTGAGATGCAGATCAATGAAGATCTCCTGGTTAAGCCAGTGTAGTCTCTTGCCAGACTGCCTATCTTTCCTATGCAGTAGGATAGTTTGCTCTTGTGCCCTTAATAATGTCTCTCTGAAAAACTGCCAACTTTTGAAATGTTTTTCCCCTTAGACTTGCTTTCCATAGAAACTTACCTACCAAATCCCTGAGTTTGCTAAAGTCTGCCTTCTTGAAATACATTATCTTTATTCTACTGTTTTCCCTCCTACCATTGTTTAGAATAATGAATTCTATCACTTCATGGTCACTTTCACCCAAGCTGCCTTCCACTTTCAAATTCTCAGCCAGTTCCTCCCTATTTGTCAAAATCAAATCAAGAACAGCCTTCTCTGAGTAGCTTTTTCCACATTCTGAAATAAATTGTCTCCAGTACATTCCAAGAACTTGTTGGATAATCTGTGCCCTGCTGTATTATTTTCCCAACGGATCAGGGTAGTTGAAGTCCCCCACCACCACCAAGTCCTGTGCTTTTGATGATTTTGTCAGTTGTTTAGTAAAACCTCATCCACCTCTTCTTCCTGGTTAGGTGATCTATAGTAGACCCAGACCATGACATCACCCTTGTTTTTTACCCCTTTTATCCTTCCCCAGAGACTTTCAAGAAGTCTGTCTCCTATTTCAACTTCATCCTCAGTCCAAGTGTATAATTTTTTGATATATAAGGCAACACCTCCTCCCTTTTTTCCTTGCCTGTCCTTCCTGAGCCAGCAGTACCCTTCTATACAAATATTCCAGTCATTATGTATTATCCCACCAAGTCTCTGTCATGCCAGCTTGTCCTAGTTGTGTTTATTAACTAGCATTTCTAGTTCTTCCTGCTTATTTCCCCAGTCTTCTCACATTAGTATACAGACATCTAAGATACTGATTTAATTTCTCCCTCCACCCCACGTTCTCTCGTCTCTCCCCTATCCCTGCTAAAGTGACCCATGCTCCCCCCAGATTCCAACCCTTCTTCCAGGTCTCTGTTTTTTACTTACCTTTGGCCTTTTGTCTTCTACCCCCATCAAACCTAGTTTAAAGCCCTCCTCACTAAGTTAGCCAGTCGGTATCAAAATATGCTCTTCCCCAGAAATGTATATCGTGTACTGCCCAGCTCTTTTCTGGACAATACAAGTTTACGTGAAGGTAGTCATTTAATTAATAAAAATTATATATACACTCTTGCTGTCCCAAATGGAGTTTCCAAAACACTTCAGTTCAAACACACTGGCTTAGACAAAACAATAAAACAAGTTTATTAACAATGAGAGAGATTTTAAGTGAACACAAGAAATGAGGCATAAAAGTCAAAACTGGTTAACAGGGCAGCTGGCACAGAGGCACAGCCAGCGGCCAGCAGGGGCGGCTGGCAGAGAGGCATGGCGAGTTGCAGTGCTTTCCCAAATTAATTGTGAGTTACTTCCCTCCTTTTATTAAAAGTTTTGCAGACTGTACTTGCAAGAGGGGAAGTATTGCCTCTTAGAGGTGTTTAGGGGGTGGTGTGTAACTGTCCCAGGTCACTTGTTGGGGGCTCAAGCCAGCTTTGTGTTGTATTATTGAAAAGGAACCCTTAGATACTGAACCCGGCCCTGGCTGCTGGCTCCCCCTGGTAGAAGGGTTACATTAGTATTGTTTGGCTGGGGATCTCTCAGTGGTTTACAAATAGTAATTAATTTAACCTTACAACTAGAGCTGGGTGACTTTTTTTTCCAGCAACTAGTGAATTTGCCAAAAATGCTTTTTTGGGGCACAAAAATTCTTTGGGACAAATGCAGTGAATAGGATTTGTCCCATCCTCTCCCCCCACCCTTCCCAAAATCAAAGTCAAACAGTTCATTTTGGCCATTTCAAAATGAAACATTTCAAATCTTTTGGTTTTTAAGTGTTTCATTTTGACCATTTTGAAACAAAATATTACTACTTTTTTTCAAAACAGGCTTTTATTTTGCAACTTAGCTGCTTTAAAAAGAAGTGAAAAACACCTGAAATTAACCCAATGTGGACAAAAAAATTAAGGGTCAAACAAAATGTTTAGTATGACCCCAAATTAAATCTTTTCAGGTATTTGTTGTTGTTATTGTTCTGATGAGGACAAACTGAAAAATTCTGTTTCAGTTTGAACTAAAAAAATAAATTATTCGCTCAGCTCTGTTTATAACCCTCTTATAACACAGCTATATGAGCACTCTTACAGCAGCAAAGTTGAATCGGTACAGCTGTGTCACTAACCTTGTAAGTATAGACATGGCCTAAAAATCTGGTGTTCTGGGTTCTGTTTCCAATGCTGCAAGACTGGGAAATCATTCCCCTTCTCTGTGGCTGTTTCCACATTTGTAGAAAGGAGAGAATTCCTGCTTTACAGGAGGTGTGGTAAAGACACAATGCATGTTTGCAAAGCATTTTAAGAACTTCAGAAGAATGTACTTCTATAGTGTAGCACCTAAGTGTCATTATTATTAATTATTATAAGAACAGCCACACTGGGTCAGACTAAAGGTCCATGTAGTCCAGTATCCTGTCTTCCGACAGTGGCCAGTGCCAGGTGCTTCAAAGGGAATACACAGAACAGGTAATCATCAAGTGATCATCCTCTGTCACCCATTCCCAGCTTCTGGCAAATCCTCTATGCCAATTAACTTACCAGGTCTCTCACTCTAACCAATGGAGTTGCACAGGTTGTTTCCAAAAAGGTGAAGCCTTTAAAATATAAAGATGGTGCTGTTAAAAATAAAAGCATCCTTCACTGTGTTGCCTAGAGACCACAACTTGTTAAAATAAAAAGGCCAAAGGGGAAAAATTGTATTTTATTTTTTTAAAAGAAAAAGGTAAACTCTGTCCAATTCTTTTGTGTTACCTACATTGTAATCCATTGGAAGTTAGAAATATTCCAGAAAAAACTCACATCTTCCACAGCAGATGCTTAAATGCTCATGGTTTACAAAGCAAAAGTAGCCATAGAGTTAAATAATGCAGCTTGATTTTTAGGAGGCGCTGGTTAATTTTATGACCAATAATATTTGCAGTTATGCATGAATGTAAAAGTAAGTCAAATCTTATGCTTCATGGCAAAAGATTATCCCGGTAGGGTACAGGAAGGAAATAATTCACAATGAGCCAGGTACCCTGCATGCTGGGCTTTTAAAGGATGACCATTGACAAGCTACCCAGATGGGCAGTTAGTTGAGGCAAAGGCTGTCAGCCAATGGTTGGGTGAGCCAAAAAAGAGAGAGAGGAAGAGAGAGGAAGAGAATGGGCTAGAACCAGGGAGAAAGTAGGTACCCATTGTATGTGGACAGGACCAGGACCCCAGACTGGCAGCGAGCTGAGCGGGTCCAGCAGCCAGGATCCCGGCTGAGCCAATGGTTGGGTGAGCCATGGGTTAACAGGAGTGTTGCCATTTTGTTAGAATTATTCTCGCCACCCAACAACACAGCTACAAGTCATTATGTAAGGGCAAGACTTAATAATGACACTGATGTCAGTAGCTCCAATTATGGGAGCTTGGAGGAGGAAACTCCCCCTGCCCCAAGGTTTTTGAACTTGGTCAAAATTCCATAGGCCACAAAGCCAGAGGGGCCATAGCCTGACCACTTTTTAGCAGTGGTTCTGTACTAAATTTGTACGGCTGGTGCAGTACAGAGCATCGGTCCGGCTGCATGGTAGCAATGCTGCTGAAATTTGTCCTGGCTGCCCCTCCATCCTGGTGGCACAGGCAGTGCGTGCGAGGTCATGCTGCACAGAGGACACCATTTTGCAGAGAACCACTCTGCCCCCACGAGCATGACCTCACATGCACCATTCCTACAAGGTCATACTGGTGGGGATTGGGTCACACACACAGGGGCAGCCCAGGCTGTTCTAAAGTGCTGGAATGTCTGGTATTCTGGGGATGTGTCAGTGGCCACCCTAGGCCTCCATCCACTGACCCTGACTACCAGCACTCATCACCCTCACAAACAATCAAACACGGAGTTCAAACACATTGAGCTGGCTGGCCATTTTTTCATGAAACCTGAAAGCAGATGAAACAAGTATAGTTTTTGAGTTCATAACAAACCTGAATTTTGGGCCAGCTTTACTGAATTTTGCAAGCCTTTCAGTGATCCTGGGCCAAGTTTTGAAAGCGCTTAGAGTTTCAAGCCAACAAAAATGAGCTGACAAAGGTTTAGCACAATTCAATGGCTGCAAGCTGAAGCTGGACAAATTCAGACTGAAAATAATATGTAAAATTTTCAAAGTGTTTCACGTGCCACTAATACATTTTAATGTTTTTTAGAAGGTCTCTCGCTCTATAAAAGTCTATATATTATATAACTAAACTATTATTGTATTGTAAAATAAACAAGGTTTTCAAAATGTTTAAGAAGCTTCATTTAAAATTAAATTAAAATGTTGATCTTATGCCACCGGCCCGCTCAGCCTGCTGCTAGACTGGGGTTCTGTTCACCTAGGCCGGCAGCAGGCTGCGCGGGGCCAGCAGCCGGGACCCCAGACTGGCAGTGGGCTGAGCGGCTCAACCTGCTGCTGCTCAGTGGTTCCATCCGCCGGCTCCTGCCAGCCGGGATCCTGGCTGCTGGACCCGCTCAGCTCGCTGCCAGTCTGGGGTCCTGGTCCTGTCCACATACAATGGGTACCTACTTTCTCCCTGGTTCTAGCCCATTCTCTTCCTCTCTCTCTGCATTGAGCTGCGGGTGGGAGTGCACTGAACACAGGGCTGGGGTGGAGGAGCAGGCTGGGGGTTGGGGTGTAGGGTCTGGCCAGGAGCTAGAATGAGGGAGGGGGCTCAGGGTTGGGGCAAGAGGTTTGGGTGTGGAGTGCTTACCTGGGAAGCTCCCATTTGGTGGGAGGGGTGCAGGTGGGAATGTGTTGGGGGTGCAGGAGCTCCCATTTGGTGCTCAGGGTGGGGGTGGGGATATAGGGGGTGCAAGAGTCAGGATGTGGGGGGTGTATGGGGTGGGGTGGGGGCTGGAGGCCTGTGAGGGGGTGCAGGTGTCAGGGCATGGGGACCTGGGTATGTGTGGGGGTTCCAGAGTCAGGGCTGGGGTCATGGGAGGGGGGGTGAAGGAGTCAAGCAGAGGGCTGGGTGTGAGTGAGGGGGGTACAGGACTCAGGGCAGGAGTCTGGGGTGTGTATGGGGCTGCAGGCTCAGGGCAGAGGGCTGGGTGTGTGGGGGGGGGTCAGGGCGCTGGAGGGGGTATGCCTTGCTTCCACCCCCACCCTTCTCCAACGCCCTGCCCCCGCTTCTTCTCTGCCTCAACCAGGAGCAGTGAGCACGCTGACCCCACTCCTCCCCCACCCCCTCGCAAGGGCCATCAGCTGACTGGCCGGCAGGGAGGGACGGAGGAGGAGGAGGAGGAGGGACAGGAACCTAGCACACTGCGGGAAGAGTCAGGGAGCCAGCAGGACCAAGCTTCTGCCCCCTGCCCCTTGCCCCCACGGGAGAGGGCGGGGGTTGGAGAAGAGCTGGCCGGGCCGGGCTGGGCTAGGCAGGGCAGCATTTTTAATGGCATGCTGCTGCTGCTGCCCCGGCAGGCAGCTGCGTGCCATTAAAAACGGGCTTGCATGCCATCTTTGGCACGCGTGCCATAGGTTGTCAACCTCTGGACTAGGTGATCACAATCGTCCCTCCTGGCCTTGGAATCTATGAAACCTGGACTGAATTATGGCTTCACCTTGTCAAAGCAAGATTTGGCAGTTCTGACCGAGATTCACCTCAGATTTTGTTCATTTGAAACTAAGTGAAATTCTTGGGCAGTGCCCTGTGATTGAAAAATGGCTCTCACAAACCCTTGTAGAATGGAAGCACCAGGTTTCATGTAATCAGTCAATAAGATGACCAAACTGCTTCTCCCTCACTTTTCCTTTTTCCTTTCTCTTTTCTTCCTTTTTGCTCTTCTTTATTAAGGTCTGATGGTGATGCCCTTACTCACAGCAGGTAGCACCTTAACTCTGTGTGTGGGCCAGATGCCTTAGTTAGGAGTGCACATGGGGTAAGTGCCAGCCTCTGTCTGCAAGGGCATCACAATCAGGCTCTTAGTGTTTATATTTCAACTTACCCTTTTGTGATTTCATTCAGCTAATCAACAACTACATTTTATTTTGCAACTGGTTGGTTAGTTTGTGATCCAAGTTACACCATGCTCCATGATAACCTTGTTGATTTCAAAGAAGTTGCAATGGCATAACTGCAAGGTGTCTGGCCCCATGTGATTTTTTTTCTACTTTATGAGGGCTGAGAGTTTTGTCATGTGGAGGAGAATGGAATCTGCAATTGCAGCTGACCTATTTAGTGAATGGTGGTGATTGGTTTTTTTTTTATTTTTATTTTTTGTCCTTTTGCTCTATTTCAGTTTTGCTCTTTAAAAAAAAAAGAAATTCCATGGCCCATAAACCCATTCCCAAACTAACCCTCACTCAAACAAATCTATCTCCATCACTAGCTTTTCCTTCTGCTTAGCTTCTGTTGTGAACATATAATGAGTATATTTAGGTATATCTCCGTAACACTATGGCTCTGTAGTACTTTCACATAATGCTGATACACAGTTTTATATTGGTCCCCTCTCTGCCACCAAACACATGGGGGATTCTTCTTTCACAGATGGATAGTTATGCAATGGCTTTACTGCAGTATACAGTATGATTACGATTCTTGAGACACTAAAACAAAAATCAGATAATATTGCTTAGTCCTAAGCAGTTATCCAGCCCTGCTTCAATATGCTGGAAATCCCTTACAGAACAGAAGCCCAGGACACATGTAAATATAATTTAGACAGTCTCTGAGATCAAAAATGGTACAAGAAATCTGCTCATATGGGGAATGAGTTAGAGGATTTACAGATAAACCCTATAAAACTTTAAGGGACAAATCATGTCCCCAGCTCCCTTGAACAGGCAAGCAAAGTTCCAAAAAGCAGCAGGGCTACCATGGATTTCTGTTTGGTTTAGAAAAGAGATGAATAAGGGGAGATATGATCGAGAGATCTATAAAATCATGAATGGTGTGGAGAAAGTAAATGAAGAAGTGTTATTTCATCCCAACCCTTGTGGATGGGGGGGGAAGCTGTAGATGTGGTATATCTTGACTTTAGTAAGACTTTTGATACTGTCCTGCATGACCTTCTCATAAACAAACTAGGGAAATACAACCTAGATGGAGCTACTATAAATGGGTCATAAGTGGTTGGAAAACCATTCCCAGAGAGTAATTATCAGTGGTTCAGTCATGTTCAAGGGTTCAAAGGCATAACAAGTGGGGTCCCACAGGTATCAATTCTGGATCCGGTTCTGTTCAATATCTTCATCAATTATTTAGATAATGGCATAGAGTACACTTATAAAGTTTGCAGATGATACCAAGGTAGGAGGTTTGCAAATGATTTGGAGAATAGGATTAAAATTCAAAATGATATGGACAAACTGGAGAAATGGTCTGAAGTAAATAGGATGAAATTCAATAAGGACAAATGCAAAGTACTCCACTTAGGAAGGAATAATCAGTTGCAGAAAATGGGAAATGATGGCTTAGAAAGGAGTATTGCAGAATGGGATCTCCGGGTCATAGTGGATCATAAGCTAAATATGAGTCAACACTGTGTAACACTGTTGGGGGGAAAAAAGCAAACATCATTCTGGGACATATTAGCAGGAGTGTTGTAAACAAAACACAAGATGTAATTCTTCTGCTCTACTCTGCTCTAATTAGGCCTCAACTGGAGTATTGTATACAGTTCTAGGCACCACATTTCAGGGAAGATGCGGACAAATTGGAGAAAGTCCAGAGAAGAGCAACAAAAATTATTCAAGGTCTAGAAAATATGACCTATGAGGGAAGATGAAAAAATTGGATTTGTTTAGAAGAGAAGACTGATGGGAACATAACAGTTTTCAAGTACAAGAAGGTTGTTATAAGAAGGAGGGAGACAAATTGTTCTCGTTAACTTCTGAGGATAGGACAAGAAGCAATGGGCTTAAGTTGCAGCAATGGTGGTTTAGGTTGGACATTAAGAAAAACTTCCTAACTGGAATAAATTGCCTAGGGAGGTTGTGGAATCTCTGTGATTGGAGATTTTTAAGAGCAGGTTAGACAGATACCTGTCAGGGATGGCCTAGGTAATAGTTAGTCCTGCCTTGAGTGCCAGGGACTGGATTAGAAGACCTCTTGAGGTCCCTTCCAGTCCTATAATTCTATGATTTACCCCTTTACATTACACAAGAATCAGGGGGTCACCAATGAATTAATAGACAGCAGGTTTAAAACTAACAAAGAAGGCCATGTATACATTACAAAATTAAGTCAACCTAACTTATGTTGGCATACAGACACTGCAGTAATTACATCCCTTGTGCATGTCTACAAATTCCTCCTTTTGTCTGTTTTGTGGATCCTCACCAAGAGCTCTTGCACTGATTGAACTGTCAGTATGGGGCATTATGTCATGGCTTCTGAAAGCCAGCAACAGTCAATGTAAGCAACACAATGTCTACACTGACACTGAATTGACCTATCTACATTGACACTGACTTGATGCCTCTCATGGAGGTGGAGTTATTAAGTTGATGTAGTTGGCAGGTTATGTTGCCAGGAGCAAAATTTTAGTGGAGACACTTACAGAATTAGCTCAACGTAAGCTGCCTTGCATCAATCTGACTCTGTAATGTAGACCAGGGTGAAGTACTTCTTCCCACGGAACAGTCAACCTGTGCAATTTGTTGCCAGGGGATGTTGTGAAGGCCAAAAGTATAACTGGATTCAAAAAATAATTAGATAATTTCATGGAGGATAGGTCCATCAATGGCTATTAGCCAAGATGGTCAGAGACACAACCCCGCTCTTTGTATGTGTCCCTAAATTTCTGACTGCTAGAAGCTGGGACTGGATGACAGGGGATGGATCACTCAATGCATTGCCCTGTTCTGTTAATTCCCTCTGAAACATCTGGCACTGGCCACTGTTGGAAGGGCCAAAAGAAATCGGATGAGATTCAACAAGGACAAGTGAAGAATCCCATGCCCTTCTACAGGCTGGGAACAGACTGGCTAAGCAGCAGTTCTGCAGAAAAGGACCTGGGTATTAGAGTGGATGAGAAGCTGGATATGAGTTAACAGTGTGCCCTTGTTGCCAAGAAGGCTAACGGCATATTGAGCTGCATTAGTAGGATCATTGCAAGCAGATCAAGGGAAATGTTTATTTCCCTCTATTTGGCACTGGTAAGGCCACATCTGGAGTACTGCGTCCAGTTTTGGGCCCTCCACTACAGAAAGGATGCAGACAAATTGGAGGGAGTCCAGCGGAGAGCAACAAAAATTATTAGGGGGCTGGAGCACGTGACTTGTAAGGAGAGGCTGAGGAAACTGGGCTTATTTAGACTTATAGAAAAGAAGAATGAGGGGGGATTTGATAGCAGCCTTCAACTACCTGAAGGGGGGGTTCCAAAGAGGATGGAGCTAGGCTATTCTCAGTGGTGGTAGATGACAGAACAAGGAGCAATGGTATCAAATTGCAGTGGGGGAGGATCTTTCATTGTTTATTTTCTCTGTAACTCATTTTACTTAGGACTTTCTAAGCAAGCCTACTTTAATCTTGTGTGGTACTTATAACTGTAGCAATTACAGGCAGGTCTGTTTAGGCAGACTGTCTTTGATGGAATAACAGAGTCAAGGAAGGGACTTGTGGAGCCTGGAAATACCTGTCAGAAGGGAGACAGATGTGGATTTTCACCCAAGAGAGGCAACAGCTTGGGAGTTGGAAGCCAGAGACTGAATGAACTATGTACTATGAAAGGGAAATACAGGTGCAGTTGCCCTGGACAGTGACAGTTGGGTTGTACACTGGTGGAGATTTGTAAAATTCAAGGATATTAAATAAAGAGACAATTCCCTGGGCTTTATGTAGGACCAAATTCAGCCCTAGGGCAATTCCATTGAAGTCAGTGGGGTGTGTGTGTTTAGTTGGGGATGAACTCAATTTGTACTATATTATTTTTGTGCCATCAGTGTGCTTGGTGCTGTACAAAACTAAAGACAATCTCTGCCTCAAAACGCTTGCAGTGTTGGAGGCATCTCTGCTAAAGTGTTTACTAATTTAGAGCACATGTAAGAAAAGCTGAATACCACAGCAGCTTCAGCATAGTGGATACCATAACTATTAAGGCTTCAAGACAGTTTTGCTTGTGTTTTTACATTTCACAACTTTCCAAAACATTTTTTTTAATTGAAAATATGTTTTTCTGCTGAAAGGTGAATTATTCTGGAATTTTTCAGCTAAATCCCTTCAGTTGTTTCTGAGTTATGGAAAAGATGCTTTTCCTATTGTAAAATAAAATTCTAACATAGTTTTGTTTTTAACCAAGCAACAGCAAAACGCTGAGCTCTGAGAAATGACATATGGAAGGGCCCTGATTCAGCAAAACACTTAAGCACTTGCTTATAGCAATCCTTACTCAGCAAAGCACTTTAGAATGTGCAGCACCTGGAGCATGTGCTTGCCCCACTAAAGTCAGTGCTAATGCTAAAGTTAAGCATGTGCTTACATACTTTGTTGAATATGGATGGTAATTGTGACCTAGGTCCTTATCTCGGCTTGGGGGGAAAAAGTGATTGAACAGAGATACAGCACAATCATTTCAAAATTGCATTTGGGTATGCAAAATGGGCAATGTAAGTCTCAGTGGCACACTTAAATATTCATGCACATGCCTCTAGTTATGCATGTACATGCTGGTTCAAGGAGATTGTGGGGGGTTTTCAAAATCTCTTAATTTAAACGGTAAAACCTGTGTTAGTGCAATGTTGATCATGCTGCATTAGTATCTTCTGTTCCTATTGTTCTAGCTAAATGGGTCACTCAACAGATATGAGTGAGTATATAATAAAATATATACCCTCACACAAACGGGATAAGCAATGGGACTGACTTAACATTGCTACTGGAACCCTCACTTTTGCATTTCCTGACCTTTTGTGATTGGAAAGAACAAATTCTGCTCCTACTTCCAAGGCTGGAGAGGGTTCCTTGGCAGCCAAACCACTGCTACTCCCTTGTGGATAAAAGGATCACAGGAATTGATGAGGAGGCAGATGCACACACTGTACAGCGCAGAGCCCTGGTTTGTGGGGATTCCTTGCACAGGGGGTGGGGCTAGGGCCTGGGAAGGCTGGGAGGACTATGCCCTAGCTACGCTTGTCAGAATTCAGTTTTCATTTTGTTATATTTTCGACAGATATCAATGTTTATTTTTAAGCCTATTTTTCTGTGTGTGTATCAATTAAATTTTCACAGATGTGCAAAATTATGGGTTTAAAGCTTTTTTAAAGCTTAAAGCTTTGTCTATTTGCATCTACTTACATCATCACAATTGCAGGAATGTATGGGAGGGTCAGAAAATGGGCAGAGTAAGACAGACAATTTAATGACTGTAGACATGGAGATTCAAAAAGTTAAAGCTTTATAACTGTTAAAACACAAATTGTCAACATCACATGTCAAAATATACAAAGTAAGTAGTCTTAATTCAAATTCTAATATCATCATGATCTGGGGGTCTTGAACCCAAGTCTGGACAGGTCTTGGGAGTTACTATGCTCCAAACCTCCACACAATAGCTTACTGACATCAGCTAGAACCAGGATGTCTTGCCACCCAGTGCAGATAGACAGCTCCACCACTGAGCCCTAATTGGTGGAAAACCAAAGATCCTGATAGGCCCGCTCCCCCTTTCTGAGCTAGAAGTAGTAAGAAGAAGTCATCATCAGTATAGCTGGGCTCCATTCTGCTTTGGACTGCTCACCCAGCACTACCTGCTCCTCTTCTTTGCTGACCTCCTCATTTCCTGATTAACCCCATTTCCTGATATCTGACTGTAGGTTCTTAACCTCAGCTCCTGACCTCCTGATTCTGAACCCTGGCTGGCATGGGAACCCAGCCCCTCTGCCCTACGCTAACCACTAGGCCTGGCCACCTACATCTCAGCACTGAAATTCTCAAGCAACATTTTTCTTTGCCTATCCATTTCAGTTATTTTTGATGGAAATATTTTCCATCAGTTTGTGTGCCTATGGTGAAATCAACTTTTATTGACACTTAATAAAAATCTAATCCTTCCAAGACAAGTCAGACTGGGGATGGTAATCCAGCCATTGAGCTATAGACTTTCTTCAGACCTGAGGAAAGAAGATTCTCACCCCTGGCATCTACTGAACACTCAGCTCAACTGGTTCAGCTAGGGATAGTACAGCTTTGGACTTCTTTTTTTTTTTTAGGAAAGTTCCCCTTTTACAAAGGATGAGTTTGTGTATTCAAGAATATTGTACAATAAAATATTATTAATTCCTAAATTCTCATGAAAAGCATTCCATTTGTTTGTGTAAATATATCAACCCAGCTAGTATTGTGTCCTACTTATATTTCTCTTTTTGATGCTCAGTACTGATAAATGGGAGTATTGAGATGACTGTCTCCTTCTATGCTTTTTTTTTTTTTTTTTAAAAAAAAGATCATATTAACATGCTGTCCAAAAACCTGGATGAGCAACATTTTCCAGTTGATATCGTGCTGGAGAAGGGATCTTGAATGTCTTACAGGGTTGCTAGTACTCTATTGCTTGGGTTGTTTTCCTGGATGAACTGTAGTTTTCATGTTTCTTTCAGTCATGTAAGGAGATTTGAAATAATTTTCAGTTTAACCTGTCTTCAGAATCCCAGTGCTTTCATTTCAGAGTCTTTTAAATTCCATCCTTCAGAATGGTTTGCTTCATTCAGAAATCACAGTCATACTGGACAAGCAAAGAACTGGACCTGAAGCAGAAGCAAAAGAGGTCACATTATAAAGTCTGAAAAAACCAAGCTACGTGAGCAAAGCTTTTCCTGTAAAATGAAGACATATTAACTCAAGGTTCAGGGTACAGAGCACTGCATGAATGGAAATCTCCGATTAGGGATTGCAACGAAAAAAAAGTTAATGTTTAGCCATCTTATCTAATGACAAAACATTGCCAAAAATCTTCACTGATTTTGAATTTTCTAAATGGTACATGGTGTTTTTGGATGTCACAGAGACAATTTTGACTGGATCCTTTCAAACCAAGCATGAGTATAACAAATAACCTGCCAAATATATCTGTTTTTGCTTTAGTTTGTCCTCCTTTTATTCTGTCCCTATCTTCAATGTAAAATAATATTTGAGACACAGATTCTTTCCAAATGAAATGAAATGTGCAACAAGAGTGATGTCATGGTGGGAGTCTGCTATAGACCACCGGACCAGGGGGATGAGGTGGATGAGGCTTTCTTCCGGCAACTCACGGAAGCTACTAGATCGCATGCCCTGATTCTCATGGGTGACTTTAATTTTCCTGATATCTGCTGGGAGAGCAATACAGCGGTGCATAGACAATCCAGGAAGTTTTTGGAAAGCGTAGGGGACAATTTCCTGGTGCAAGTGCTACGGGAGCCAACTAGGGGGAGCGCTTTTCTTGACCTGCTGCTCACAAACCGGGTAGAATTAGTGGGGGAAGCAAAAGTGGATGGGAATCTGGGAGGCAGTGACCATGAGTTGGTTGAGTTCAGGATCCTGACGCAGGGAAGAAAGGTAAGCAGCAGGATACGGACCCTGGACTTCAGGAAAGCAGACTTTGACTCCCTCAGGGAACAGATGGCCAGGATCCCCTGGGGGACTAACATGAAAGGGAAGGGAGTCCAGGAGAGCTGGCTGTATTTCAAGGAATCCCTGTTGAGGTTACAGGGACAAACCATCCCGATGAGTCGAAAGAATAGTAAATATGGCAGGCGACCAGCTTGGCTTAATGGTGAAATCCTAGCGGATCTTAAACATAAAAAAGAAGCTTACAAGAAGTGGAAGGTTGGACATATGACCAGGGAAGAGTATAAAAATATTGCTCGGGCATGTAGGAAAGATATCAGGAGGGCCAAATCGCACCTGGAGCTGCAGCTAGCAAGAGATGTCAAGAGTAACAAGAAGGGTTTCTTCAGGTATGTTGGCAACAAGAAGAAAGCCAAGGAAAGTGTGGGCCCCTTACTGAATGAGGGAGGCAAGCTAGTGACAGAGGATGTGGAAAAAGCTAATGTACTCAATGCTTTTTTTGCCTCTGTTTTCACTAACAAGGTCAGCTCCCAGACTGCTGTGCTGGGCATCACAAAATGGGGAAGAGATGGCCAGCCCTCTGTAGAGATAGAGGTGGTTAGGGACTATTTAGAAAAGCTGGACGTGCACAAGTCCATGGGGCCGGACGAATTGCATCCGAGAGTGCTGAGGGAATTGGCGGCTGTGATTGCAGAGCCCTTGGCCATTATCTTTGAAAACTCGTGGCGAACGGGGGAAGTCCCGGATGACTGGAAAAAGGCTAATGTAGTGCCCATCTTTAAAAAAGGGAAGAAGGAGGATCCTGGGAACTACAGGCCGGTCAGCCTCACCTCAGTCCCTGGAAAAATCATGGAGCAGGTCCTCAAAGAATCAATCCTGAAGCACTTAGAGGAGAGGAAAGTGATCAGGAACAGTCAGCATGGATTCACCAAGGGAAGGTCATGCCTGACTAATCTAATCGCCTTTTATGATGAGATTACTGGTTCTGTGGATGAAGGGAAAGCAGTGGATGTATTGTTTCTTGACTTTAGCAAAGCTTTTGACACGGTCTCCCACAGCATTCTTGTCAGCAAGTTAAGGAAGTATGGGCTGGATGAATGCACTATAAGGTGGGTAGAAAGCTGGCTAGATTGTCGGGCTCAACGGGTAGTGATCAATGGCTCCATGTCTAGTTGGCAGCCGGTGTCAAGTGGAGTGCCCCAGGGGTCGGTCCTGGGGCCCGTTTTGTTCAATATCTTCATAAATGATCTGGAGGATGGTGTGGATTGCACTCTCAGCAAATTTGCGGATGATACTAAACTGGGAGGAGTGGTAGATACGCTGGAGGGGAGGGATAGGATACAGAAGGACCTAGACAAATTGGAAGATTGGGCCAAAAGAAATCTAATGAGGTTCAATAAGGATAAGTGCAGGGTCCTGCACTTAGGATGGAAGAATCCAATGCACCGCTACAGACTAGGGACCGAATGGCTCGGCAGCAGTTCTGCGGAAAAGGACCTAGGGGTGACAGTGGACGAGAAGCTGGATATGAGTCAGCAGTGTGCCCTTGTTGCCAAGAAGGCCAATGGCATTTTGGGATGTATAAGTAGGGGCATAGCGAGCAGATCAAGGGACGTGATCGTTCCCCTCTATTCGACACTGGTGAGGCCTCATCTGGAGTACTGTGTCCAGTTTTGGGCCCCACACTACAGGAAGGATGTGGATAAATTGGAAAGAGTACAGCGAAGGGCAACAAAAATGATTAGGGGTCTAGAGCACATGACTTATGAGGAGAGGCTGAGGGAGCTGGGATTGTTTAGTCTGCAGAAGAGAAGAATGAGGGGGGATTTGATAGCTGCTTTCAACTACCTGAAAGGGGGTTTCAAAGAGGATGGCTCTAGACTGTTCTCAATGGTAGGAGATGACAGAACGAGGAGTAATGGTCTCAAGTTGCAATGGGGGAGGTTTAGATTGGATATTAGGAAAAACTTTTTCACTAAGAGGGTGGTGAAACACTGGAATGCGTTACCTAGGGAGGTGGTAGAATCTCCTTCCTTAGAGGTTTTTAAGGTCAGGCTTGACAAAGCCCTGGCTAGGATGATTTAACTGGGACTTGGTCCTGCTTTGAGTAGGGGGTTGGACTAGATGACCTTCTAGGGTCCCTTCCAACCCTGATATTCTATGATTCTATGATTCTATGAAATGTTTTGAGGAAATAATTTAAAATGCTTAAGATAGAAAATCTCTCACTGAAACTTTGTAGTTCTTAAATGACACATAAAACATGTAGTTTTGCTCAAACTTATTAACCCTGCCTACCTGGAGAGGCCTGCTGCTGTCAATACACAGCTCCCTCCACACCATACAAAGCAGTGTAATGATGGAATTTGGGAACTGCAACTTCTTGTCCGGTTTTAATTAGTAGCAATACCTCTAGTCCAGGAACACAGAACCCTAAATGTGAGTTCTGGTATATCCAATGCTTTTCAGCTCATCTTTAGGAATGTGTAGGAACTGGAGTTGAAGAACAGACAGGCAGAAGGGGGTTTACATTGTTCCCTCACCAGCCCTATACAAATTAGGTGAAAAGATAGGCTGTTCATTCCCCTGGAGACTGCCATGGCCAGCAGAGAGCTCTAGCAACATGACTCCAATGGATCAATGCTGCCAGGGCAGAGAGCCCTATAATAAAGGTGCAATACACAAGAGTGAGGGTAAGAAATGGGACTTCATCTTCTGGTGGCTCTGGTCACATGACTTGGATCCTAAAAGTTAATATCCCCATCACATGACTCCAGTGATAACTCTAATGGGAAATCAGGAAGTCACAAGAAGTCAGGGTCAATGAAAATCATAGGGCCTCTGTGGCAGATGGTCCTGAGCTCTTATGGCTCTTCTAGGAACGTTCGTACGCATGCACATGTGTATAAACCCTGCCTTCCCCAATGGGATAAAGTGTGTGGGTATCTCAGTTTGGGAATTCTCAATGACTTCTTTCTCTATAACTCTCTCCAATGGATTTTTCCATACAAGGGGCTAATCTGGGCTAGAGTCAGAGAATGATTGGTTCAGTTCCTTGCTCCCAGAGGCCAGTGGTCTGATGTCCCAAGTGCCAAGTCATAGCAATGCCATTGGCCCTGCAAAGCATTAGAAACAGTAGACAAAGCTATTCATTTTCCATAATGGTTTACTTCAACTTCCCTTTAATGTCCCCTTTGCCCTCCTTGCAATATAGTTTCCTTGTCTGCTAGTGGCAATTACAGGAAAAGACAGGTTAGAAATCCCTTCTGTCTCAACCCATTAATGTTAGATTTTGACCCTGGGTCAATTGTCTGTTAGACTTATTACAAATCTTATCAATTCCCTTATTAAACTACCACTTCCTGATGCCACTGACAACATTCTCTGGAGCAGATGAAATTCAGCTCTAGCCCTCCATCTTCTACACGTGAGGATTGTTAAGGCTCCAGTTGTATTCCTTTGGATATTCTTTGAATGTTGTTCCTGTTGAAGAACCAGCTGGAATGCCAGTGGAACAAACCAGGTCCTCGAGGACCAACCCTGTTGTTTCGCTCCACAATGTTTACTGTGTGCATTTATAAACTCCCATTTGAGCAGACTTGCAGCTCTTGTTTACCATTTTGTTGCATCTGCCTTCCCTTCCCTCCCCCAAAACAGGGCATTATATTCATGAGAACTGGACCGAACTGTAGGGTGACTGTATTTATAGAAGTGGGTGAAATGTCACTGCAACCAGTGCAGCTTGGCTGGGCTGGAGAATCTGGCCCACAATTTACTCTTTACAAAGCATATTAGAAAGAGTAAAGAAATAAAACAATGTATTGGTAGGAAGAGTAATTTCTACAGTATTTAGCACAATGGGATCCTGGTCCATGACTAGGGCTCTTAGGTGCTATGGTAATACAAATAAATAATAATAATAATAATAATAATTAATAATGCCCAAAAGCTTTACTCAGGGTCAGGGCCCCATTATGTTTAGGTGCCATACAAATGCATGCAGTAGGAACATTTGGTCCCTTTTCTGTAACACTTTGGACTAATTTTGGTTATTGGGTTTAGTGTGTGGGCGCTGAGTGGTGATGATGGCCTGTAATACACAGGTCTTCAGACTAGATGATCCAGAGGCCCCTTCTGGCCTGAAACTCTGACTCTATGATGTTTAGTTGGTCAAATAATTAAATGCCAATATCAACAATCTCCACAATTTCCTTGGTGCAGTGGAATGGAACAAGTATGTTTAATAGACACCCAGGCTCCAAAAATATTAGCTGATTTTGGGTTAAATTTAACAAAATTTTTTGGACAATTTTTTTTTTGGAAGATTCAATATATTGTTTGGACTGTTACAAAATGAAACATTTTAAAATGCAACAGTCAAATGTTTTGTTTTGACTTTTCAGTTTGAAATTATTTTTGTTTCAGTTTTGCCCAATTTACTGTACCCCGTCACATTCTGGGGTGCAATCTGGGCCAGTGTCACTGCCTACCCTGAAACCTTCAGTGTCTCTCAAGGCTACACTACTGCAGCTCCTACCCGTGGGCTGCTCACACTCTGGCTTCCACCAGCCTTGGTTGCTACCTGCAGGATGCCCCAGCACACTCCCAGTCCTGAATTTTCCCAAAATGTGTGTTCTGCACTGACCAGCTCTCTCCTGGACAGTTCAGATATTAAGGTTTGTTGCTCCTGTAAGGAGTCAATATTCAACAGTTTGCTACTTTAATTGGCATTATCAAAACAGTTCAGTTTAAACACAGCACTGGCTTGGTTTAGATTAAAAAAATAAAACAAGTTTATTAAAAAAAATCAAAACAGGATGTTAAATGAATTCACATAAGAGATAAGTTAGAAATGGTTACAAGCAAATGAAAGGGAAACACATTTAAAAGCCTAAAACTTAATCTAGCATTTGTGGTTCAAGGTTTTGTTTAAGATAACCTTTCTCACCCACAATCTTCCAGCAAGATAGTGACTGACTCTTTCCTGGGTCAAGAGCATTCCCAGAGTCTCAAAAGCACTGGTCTTAGATGAAAGAAGAGAGGTGGGTGGGGGAGGGGAGGGTGCGCACAAGGTTGCCCCTTTCTTTTATAGACAAGTGAATCTTTGAAGTGGATTCTTCTAAAGATTACCCTTCAAAGCAAAGTTTATTCAGACAGTGAGGAAGGCAACATGGAGTCATGTGTTGAAGGAGACCACATCTATGCTATAAATTTACATTGGTATAACTAAGTCACTCAGGTGTGAAAAATCCACATCCATAAGTGACAATTTTACTGACCTAACCCCTGGTGTAGACAGTGTTATATTGATGGGAGGGCTTCTCCCATCAATATAGGTACCACCTCATGAGATGGATTAACTACGCTGACAGAAGAAGCTCTCCTGTTGGCATAGTAACATCTTCATTGAATTAACTCCCCTCCCCTGTTTTTTTCCATTTCAGCTCCTAAACAAAAAAATAATTCTATTACTTATTCAGCTCTAATCACAATCCCTTTCATCCATCTTTTTGCTAGGCTAAAGAAGCCAAGCTCTTTTGGTATCCTCTCATAAATAGGGTCTTCATTCCCCTAATCATCTTAGAAACTCTATTGTTCTACTTTGAATTAATTTTTCTGCAATATGGATGACCAGAATTGTAGACAGTTTTCCAATGAAGCCTTACCAGTGCCTTGTACAATGGTATCAATACTTCTCTATCTTTCCTAGAAATACCTTGCCTGCTATATCCTAGAACTGCATTTGCCTTTTTTACAGCCATATCACATTGGTAGCTTGTAGTCTTCCAGTGATTGACCCACTCCCCCAGCTATCAGTTGTTCATTATTCTGAGATGGAATTTATTCAGTCTCCCCAATTTGAGTGCATTAAGCTCTAAGTTTTTCTTCTACCTTAGTGTGATAATTTCCATTTAGAGACACTCATTTCCATCAGCCATGCTATTGTCATGTGCATTTTTTTCTTATACTGTCTTCCATACTGTAAACCAAGACAAAATATTTAGTTTTAGGACTATACCTCAATTATGTTTAATCTCCTTTGTATCTACACTACATGACAGTCTAATCTCATTCTTCCTTTTTATTTCTATGGCTATAATGGGCTTTGCAAACCCCATGCTAAACAGAGTTATAAAGAAGAGGTGAATCTTCTGCACTTATAAGCAAGCAGGCTGACCCCACCTCAGCACAGCTGCCAGAACTGACAATCATGGAGGCATGCACTCACAGCTGGGACCAATAAGGAAAACAAGCCTAGCTATAAAGGAAGGAGAACAGAGACAGATGAGGAGGTAAAAGGGTTTTTGGATAACAGAGGGGGTTATAGCTCTATGTCAGGCTACTGATAAGAAACTGACAGGGAAAGAAAGGAAGATTGCAAACCCTGAAGTTTAATTGACTTATTTTAGGTTAAATTGATGGATTAGGCTAATTTGAGATAACTAGAGGGAGACCAGTTAGAAGAAAGTAGGGCTTCCAGAGAAACTTCCCCAAGAACAGGTGACAACAACTAAAAAACATCTTTATTTTAATTTCCTTGGCAAGAACTAATTCAGCTTGACTTTTAACAATTCTTTAGTCCTACACTTTCTAATCTTTATGATATAGCTTTCTTTGTTAATCAACCTTTTCCCCATTCTCTGTAGGCTCTCTTCTTATCAATATTCTCTTAGAGGTAGTTCTTAATCCTCTTGAGTCTGGATCCTTTCCCTGCAAGATTTTTCTTTTTGCTGGGGTGAAAATTTCATATGGAATTTATTCAAATGGGTTAAACAAACTAACTGTGTCTCCTACATTTCATAGAAATTAAGGTCAAAAGGGATCATTATGATCATCTAGTCTAACCTCCTGCACAATGCAGGCCACAGAATCTCACTCACCCACTCCTGCAATAAACCTCTCACATATTTCTGAGCTATTGAAGTCCTCAAAACCATGGTTTAAAGACTTCAAGATGCAGAGGATTCTTCAGCAAGTGACCTATGCTATAGAGGAAGGTGAAAAAACCCCAGGGCCTCTTCCAGTCTACCCTGGGGAAAATTCCTTCCTGACCCCAAATATGGCAGTCAGCTGAACCCTGAGCATGTGGGCAAGATTCACCAGCCAGATACCCAGGAAAGAATTCTCTGTAGTAACTCAGCTCCTACCCCATCTAACATCCCATCACAGGCTATTAGGCCTATTTACCATGAATATTTAAAGATCAATTAATTGTCAAAATCCATGTTATCCCATCATACCATCTCCTCCCTAAACTTATTGAGTTTAAGTCCTTGAGCTCTTCAGTCCAGTTGACTTCTTTAACTAGCTTCTTCATTTTCTGAAGGTCTGCACTTCTGAAATCAAAAAACGTAGTTGATCAGCTGGTTTTGAGTATCTTTCCATTTAATATAAACTGTCAAATTTCCATTCGGTATGAACAATCTAAACTACCTTTAGAGAAGACAAAAAAATAGCCCATTAGTGCTATAGAGATCTGATAATGTGAAGAACCTGCAGTGTTTTATTTTTGTTGTCTTCAAGGATTTTTCCGTAAATTAATAGTTACTACACACTCTGAACTCTGGAACAAGAGATGCTATTTTTGCAACTCTGTCTTTTAAGAGTCAAGCAGAAACTTATAGCAGACTATTCTGTTCAGTGATAAAGCATTAAAAAGTCAAAACAATGCAATATTCAGGCTTTATTCCTTCCTCCATATATACTGTTCTCTCCCATCAAACACTGAAAGTTGACTTGTCTAAGTTCCTAGACATTATCCTATTCATAAGCATACTATAATACCATAACATTCCCTATTGGGAAGCTGTCTATTGTCTCTTCCATCACATCTAAGATGGATAATTTAAGTCCACATGAATATCATATCCTGCTTACATGTTTAACATTCTATTACAATCCCTTAAAATTGGGGGTCTCTCTCTCTGTTTTTATATATATAGAATATAAAAACAAAAACAAACTCCAACTTTTTGTTGAACTATGAACTTGTTTTGGAATTGAAGTATTTTACTTTGGGTTTGGGAGGGTTGTTGTTTCACCATTTGGTATTGTACAAAGTCTTGTGTACATCTTGCAGATTTGATATTGGAGAGAGCGAGTTTTTTCATGTGATGGCAGGAGCCTGCCTAGCACTTAGTGCTTCTGGTGATGTGGTGTTTGGAAAGTTGTTTCAATATTTATCAGTCACTTGTCAGCCTGTGTTCCTTCCAAGTCCTGCTGATCAGGTCTCACTGTCATGCTTATTTCACAGTGCTCCTCATCCATGCTTTTGTCCTGTGTTTGTAATAGGCAAGTACCTTTGTAGTTTCAGTGCAATATATGCCTATCCACTGCTATGTTACATGAACTAGGATTTATCTGTTCAACACATGTAGCTTACTTCCGAATGTGTAATTTGTCCTCAGGAAATAATTTAATCTTGACAGGTTCCTCCAGTTGTAGTGTAGGTATTTAGCTCGTCAGTCATAACAGGATTTGGCCTTTTTGTGTGTCTTACTTTATCTCTAGTACTCCACTAGTTTTAGTCATGCTGGGGTTATAGGCATCAACGAACACACTTGTCTCATTTCAGGCATTATACTAGGCTGCCCATAAGGCCATCTGTGGGACTGTCTCTCCATCTAGGAATGGCTTGCCATATAGCTTCTTTCCTTTTTGAAGCTTTCTTCAATGGAGTCTTAACCATTTTAACTACTGATTCGGCTTTGCCATTTGACCAGCTCTGTTATGATGATGATGTGATGTGACTGAATACCCATTCCTGGGTAAGTTGCAAAAACTCACTTGTAAGTAAACTGTATAGTTTCAGACAAAAGGCCACCATTTGGAATATATTACCTCCTGAAATGCTTCAGTGTTTTGGCTATGAAGGTCACTGTGGTAGTGTCTGACAGTCTGTCTAGTTCTCCCTCTTGTCTGAATAGTAGTCTACAGTAATGAGGTAGTTTGTATGGTTGTGTGGTAAAAAGGTCCATTACTAGTTTGCTTCAAGGTCTGTCAGGGATGCTATGTGTTTTCATTGTATCTTTTTGCTATTTCACCACATATATAGCAACTGATCGCCAGGTCCTGGATTTCCTGGGTCAAGTTTGGCCAGTTTGCAGTGTCTCTGGCTTTCTAGATACAGGCTTCAATTCCAGAATGGCTCTGACCTATTCTTGAACGTTTTGGTTCTCAGTGATCTAGGTATTATGTTTTGACTGCCTTTATATATGCTTAAGGATATGATTTGGTCACGGAGGTCATGGATTCCGTGACTATAACAGACCTCTGTGACTACTTCAACCCTGGGTGGCAGTGCGTGAGCTATCAGTCCCCTGCACAGCCGGGCTCCCACTTCAGCCCTGCTGTGACAATACCCTGATTTTTCTTTTCTCCCCCTCACCATGACTGTTCTGTGATTTGTTTAATTTTATCCTGACAAAATCGTATCCTTTTATATACGATACTATCTTGTATGCTCAGTTTCTCGATTGTTCCAGTATTTTTGAGAGGCAGATGGGTCTTTCCTCTGTTGTCTGGCCATCTTGACAGAATGACAGACATGACCACATGTACATCTTTGTCTTGTTTAATCTGTTCTCATATTCTTTCCAGCCCCTCCCTTGAAACTGGCACATAATTGGCTTGATGGATGCTTTCTATGTCTTTCTGTGATTCCTGCATTTCTGTCAGGTGGGTGTTAGTCTTGTTCATTTGCCATATTTTCATGTTGCAAGGCTGCTCTACTGTTGTAAGTCAGCTATGTACATCTCCATGCTTTTCTTGTAGTGTACATCTAAGTGTAACATTGCAGTTTCAACAGCATGCGCTGGAGGAATTTTGGGACCACTAGCAGTAGGAGGGTTTGGGTTTTTTTCAAATGCTCTGTAGCCATTTATGGTCATTATCTAGTCAAATGTACCGCTCTTGAATGTACACATCAAACTCTTTACACACTATTGCAAGACATGCTTTTTCAATTTAGGTGTATCGTTGTTCCACTGGTGATAGTGCCCTTGATGTGAAAGCTTCTGGCTGTACCTTTTGCCTTCTCACTGGCATAACATTGGATGATTGTCTATTCATTCACACTGTACTATTTCAGGGTGGGATAGTTGGTCACCAGCTCCTTTATATGTATAACGGCTGCATGATTTTGAAGTAACCATCTCCATATTGTTTCGATGTCCAGTAGTCACCTCAGAGATTCACACACATCTGAGAGGCTTGAAAGAAATGTTATCAAATAGTTTACAAATCCTAATAGTCTTTGAACTGATTTAACATCTTTTGTGTGGTATCTGTTGAGAGACGGACAGACCCAGGCCAGAATAGGCCGGTGGTGAGGACACTCACCTGAACATCAGATACTCAGGTACAAGTCCCTGCTCCAAATCTCGGAATTGAACTTGGCTCCCCCCACAACGCAGGGGAGTGCCATAACCACTGGGTCATGGGGCTTGATTTCATTGTGCATTGGAATGGAACAATGCACCAAAACCTCAAATATTCATAACATGACATTTTTGTTTTCTGGCCTAATCTATTTATTATAATAGGGTATGTTAACATAAGTAAAGCTGGTCAAAATTTGGAATGTCTATTTCCCAGGAAATTTTGAAATTGTTTTAATTCCAAATTGGGCTGAAAACAAAATCTTTGAAATTTCCCAATAAAACAAATTCTGAAAAATTTCCTTTCAGAACAATTTTAATTTTGAAATTTATTTTTTCATTTTTATTTTACTTTTATTATTTTAACATTCTTTTGTGACCTGTCAGTAGTAGGAGTAGCACAAGATTTCCAGTTCCTGGGAAATTTTGCTATTTTAACGTTTGATTTTGCTGTGAATTAAAAATTAAACCAAATTTGTGAAGTTTCCTGCTGAATGGAAAGCCTGAAAAAAATCCATTCACTTTAGAAACACTAATGTGGTGTTTCTAAAACAAATCTTACTCCCAGGGACACAGACAGCTGCTGTGCAAAACTGACATTCTTGTCACTGAGCAGTTACATGCTGTCAATATTTTAACAATTCTTTGGAAAGAATTTTGCCCTGTAGCCTATAATAAACCCCAGGTACCAAGTGTTTGCATAGAAGAGAGGTGAAGAACTATGGAGCCTATTGGTGTGATTTTTCCATTTAAGCATAACCTCTTATCATTAATGAAAGAGGGAACACTAAACACACAAAGTATAAACTACACTTTTCTGGAAGTGTTTATGTGCTGTTCTTAAAAATATACTAAATGTATTGATACAATAGTCTAGTGCTCATCCTGCATGATCTGAAATAGTGTACGTGATAGGACAAAAACTACTTTTCCTCCATGGCCCAAGAGGCGATAGCAGAAGATAAGTGAGGGCAGGGAGTGTTCAGAAAATGGAAAAATGTGTAAAGCCTGTGAAACTTGCACTGAGAGTTGATGCCTGTGTTCACAGGTAAAGGCAAATGATGATAGTATATCTACTGCTTTTAGATATTGATCACTCAACTCACCCTCTTGTAAAGAAAGTAACAATTATTGTAAAGGTTTCAGAGTAGCAGCCGTTAGTCTCTAAGGTACCACAAGTACTCCTTTTCTTTTTGCGAATTATTGTAAAGAATATTGGCGGTATATTTTACCTCCAGAAGCATTCCAGTTACAGCTACAGATCAGGAGGCAGTCTTATCTTCTGACTCATAACCCAAACAAGCTCTTGAATGTGTATACTACATGGGAGTGGAAGGGAATGCTCTTGAGGAAACAGAGCCAAGGGAACAGCAATGAAGATAGATAGGGTCAGACCAATTCTGATAATAAAGGATAATTAGTAAATCAGCAACAGAGTGGTTCAATAATGTAGACCTCATTGCATCAGAAAGAGGAAAGACAGAATATACCACGTGTGTGAAATTATGGTAAAACTCTGAGAATAAGGTCATCACTGCTGGGGATTTCCTTTAATTAGCCAGTTAAAGGCTGATGGTCTGTCCCATCTCAGCAAAACTCGCACAGCACTTTTATAATTTTAGAAAAAGAAATGTAGTGTGGGGTTCACAACCACTAGTCAGCCAAGCGCTGTTTGCTAACCAAGTCTGCTCTGAACTACTACATTTTTTCAGGTATAGCTGAGTGTTCGGAATGAAAAAACAAAACAAAACAAAACCTGAGCTAGATTTCATGGCTCATTGAAAATAAATTCTCAATACAACTTTGAGAGCAAGTGTGCCAATTTAAATAGCTATTATCATTTATATTACAGTGAAGAAAAGAAGTATTCTTATGTGTATGATAAGGCTGAAGCAAACAGTGATTGAACGAGTGGCCCAGCCTGACACAGCAAGTCTGGGGCAGATCTGGGAAATGAAAACCGGTGTCTCAGTCATCTAGTGCCTTAACCACAAGTGCCTTCCTCTGTGTATTAAAATGAAAAGTTAAGGCTATAATTAGGGCCAGGTAAAGGTTTGAACCTCATCCCTATCCTGGTTGCAACTTGAACCCTTTTTTTTAAGGGGCTTGGTAAAAAAGTAGTCCTAGATCTCTGTCAGCCTCCTAGCCTTGCTTAACACCTGGATTCTGCTAACATGCCTCACCCGATTTACTTCTCATTTGTATGTAACCCCATCAGGCCTCTAGCTACTTTCCTCCCTGCCCTTATAGATATGTTCTGTGGCCTTGTGGCATCTGTGATGGACCCCAGCAGCTCCACATAGAAGTTTTGCTCTACAATAGTGTTTCTCAGCCTCTTCAGATTAGCAACCCCTTATTCCAAGTAAAAAAATGTGACTCCCTTAAGTTTATTCTTAAAATATCAATGATGAAAATGCTACGCTTATATAATTTATCAGTGTGCTTGGTTTGAGAGGTTTGACTGAGAATTCTTGACCTTGGAGGGTAAGGGTGTGCAGGAATGGCAGAGTGGGATTTTCATTTCTTTAGATTGTAATACAGATTTCAGTACATTGTGATTCCCCTACTGATTCTTTCCTGACTCCCCTCAGTGGTCATGACTCACCGGTTGAGAGAAACTGCCTTAGAATAACAACTGTGGTCCTCACATAACAGGTTACTCTTTTCTTTTCCATAGGCTTGTATAGACATAACTGAGGGCAAAACTGAACCCACTGCATCTTTTGCATTTTGTAAATGTTGTGCCTTTACAGTCCTGTACAAATTGCGCATTGTACAATGCAGTGAGGAGCCTCCAGACTGATGTGCAAACTCATTGGATCCTGGTATTAACTCATTATTCTTTAAATTATTATTACTACTAGTTATTATTTGTATCACTGTAGCACCTAAGAACCCCAATCATAGGCCAGGACCTTTTTGTGTTAAACACTGTACAAACACCTTACAAAAGACAGTCCATGCCCGAAGGAACTTGCCATCTAAGTAGATATTTTCTTTTTTTAATATTAGGAAATGCAAGTTCTGCTAGACTGGCAGACGCTTTGCTGAGTGGAGAATTAGTGAGATGGTGACATCACAATAGCCAAGAGTGCAATGTAAGCAGGTGAGAGGAAGGGATTTGTAGTCGGTCTGTTCAAAGCCCTTGGTGTTTTGTTTGTTTTTATTAACACCTAGGTAACATCAATTACTGATTAACAACTGGGATAAAGGAAGCCTTTGTTAAAGATCCAAACCCTTCTCCCTCCAATTAAAGTGCTAGAGCTAAAAGTAAACATTCCTGAAACCACCTGTGGTGCTCCAGCCAAATCTAGAAGACCAAAGACCAAGCCCCACTGCCAGGGGCCAGGGCCAAAGCCCGAGGGCTTCAGTCCTGGCCAGTGGGGCTTAGGTTACAAGCTCCCTGCCTGGGGCTGAAGCCCTCGGGCTTTGGCTTTGGTGCCCACCTCCACCCGCGACAGTTGGGCTACGGCTTTGGCCCTCCCCACCCAGGGTGGTGGGGCTTGGGCAGGCTCAGGCTTCATTCTTTTCTTCTGGGGTCATGTAGTAATTTTTGTTGTTGGAAGGGGGTCGCGGTGCAATGAAGTTTGAGAACCCCTGAGAGAGACATTATGATATTTTCTGTCTTATTATCTATCCCTTTCCTAATGGTTCCTAACACTATTAGCTTTTTTGACTGCCACTGCACACTGAGTGGATGTTTTCAGAGAATTATCCACAATGACTCCAAGATCTTTCTTGAGTGGTAACAGCTAATTTAGATCCTATTATTGTGCATGTATAGTTGGAATTATGTTTTCCAATGTGCATTACTTTGCATTAAGCAACTTTGAATTTCCTCTACCATTTTGTTGCCCAGTCAGCCAGGTTTGTGACATCCCTTTGTAACTCTTTGTAGTCTGCTTTGGACTTAACTACCTTGAGTAATTTTGTATTGTCTAAAAATGTTGCCACCTCACTGTTTACCCCCTTTTTCCAGACTATTTTTGAATATGTTGAACAGCATTCGTCCCAGTATAGACCCTTGGTAGACAACACTATTTACCCCTCTCCATTCTGAAAACTGACCATTTATTCCTACCTTTATTTCCTATCTTTTAACCAGTTACTAATCCAGGATCTCTTATCCCATGACTGCTTACTTTGCTTAAAAGCCTTTGGTGAGGGACCTTGTCAAAGGCTTTCTGAAAGTTGAAGTACACTATATCCGCTGACTCACCCTTGTTCACATGTTTGTTCATCCCCTCAAAGAATTACAATAGATTGGAGACATGATTTCTCTTTACAAAAAACATTTTGACTCTTCCCCAACAAATCATATTCATCTGTGTATGGTAATTCTGTTCTTTACTATATTGGCAACATGTTAGCTATCCTCCAGTCATCTGGCACATAAGGCGATTAAAATGATTGGTTACATACTACAGTTAGAAGTTCCACACCTTAAGGTCACCTTAAGACCAAGGACAGAGAAGTCACAACGGGAAGGTGGAGGCTGGAAAGCAGGAGTTGTAATGGGGAAGGTATAAAGCTCACCCAGCACATGTTTGTAGAAAGAAGGAAGAACAAAGTTCAGTTATACTTAGACTGTGGTGAGGGGAATGGTAATGGTAGTACATTGGAGCCAAACAGGTTGAGTTGGAGGATGAGATCCCAAAGAGTCAAACACTAAGATACAGTAAGAATTTGAACTTTTGGATGCTCATCCAAAGCCAAAGGGTGTGGGGAAAGAATGTGGCAGCAGGACACTTCATTTTAAAAGGATGCTTCCTAAAGAACCATGTTCGAAGTGAGGCACGTAGATTAAAGATTATTCAGTGCCGGGAAGTGATAGACATGCTGCCCCCATACCTGGTTCTGTGCCTTACAGTATTATGTATTATACAAACTGAGGTATGGTTGACACATTGTCCCTGCACCAAAGAACTTACAAGATAATTCAGACAAATGTAAAACAATTGAATGCAGTCTAGATTGTTCCACAGCACGGCTTACTGCCACCTACAGATTTAATACTGAGACACAGATCAGAGGTTTTAGCGTGCAATATTGTTCTGATCAAAGTTTGATTTATCTTTACAAGAGCATTGCATAATAATGTAGTCTCCAAAGACTGCAGTTCCAGGTTCAAGAGCAGAGCCTTCTAAGTTTGCTGCACTTTATTCAAATTTGGTGCTGTCTTCAGTTCCTAGCAAGCTACAAATGTTGCCCTTAGTAAGGAAGATTAGGGTGTAAAATGTTTTTTGTTAGGCTAGAAAAATATAGTTTATACCATGAGCACAGAAATGTAATGCATTCTCCTGGAGAGTTAACAAAATATAGCTCTTCCTCCTCATACGGTTCAATAGGGGATTTCCACTAAGAGTGAATTTCTCTTTCATTACTCCTGGTTGCTCAAACCATTGAGGTCTTAGTATTCCCCCGACTCATCACATTCCTTCATGCCTCCCTGTTGGGATCTGTGACTTGTATTAACCCATTCATGCTCTCCTGTAGCTGGGTTAATTAGCAGAGATAGGATTTGAACTAGTGATGGACAAATCTTAAGAGTTTTGAATAAGTATCCAGAAGTCTGGCCAGCTATCTCAAACTTAATTGAACCTATCACTTTTCAGAGCCACTCAACATGATCCCTGTCAGTACAGGCTCCTGTGACATTTCCCATCCCCAACTACCTGCTTTCTTGTATCTGAACCCTCTCCATGTGGCTTCTGCTCGCTCCCTCATTATTCCACCTTGTAAAATAATTCTCATAGCCACAATCAAATATCTTTACCTGAAAAATCCATCAGTGCATCACAGCCAGGTGCCTCTTTTCTGCGTGAACTGAACCCAACTCACTCAATAAGCCATCCTCTGATATAGCTATTGCTACACTTTCCTATTTGTAGATATTATTCAGGACTATGCATGCTACATGCCAGTTATGAAGTTTTAAAACAAAGCATGTGAGTTATTCAAGTGCACAAAGAAAAATCTTTTTAAAATAAAAAGAATCACAGCTGAAACCTTTTCTGATTAAATAAATAACTAAAACCTCAGTTGGTGCAGCAAGTGTTGTTGGTGACTTAGTAGGTGATGTTTCCCGTGACATTATTGAGCCAATTCACCAGGATGTTGATAGGTCATTGCACTGTGGCTTCGAGAAGAATAGTTGTTGCTGTGTTGGTCCCAGGATAGTAGAGAGACAAGGTGGGAGAGGTAATATCTTTTATTGGACCAACTTCTGTTCAGAGGTTCTGTTAAGAGGTCTTAACTCTGATATCTATGACCTGTTTTTTCCATTGCCTGAGACCATGTGTATCAGGAGTCTTTAGCCTGACCCACTTTGGCTGCTGACCTCTTAGTCAAAGGGGCCATCAAGCACTTAACACCTCCTTCTGCCCATTGTGGGCACTTGCTTGCACCACTGTGGGCTGTTCTTTAGCAAACAAAATACTTCACCCATCTTGTCTCTTTGAGAAGAGACATAAAACTGAGGTCTTGATCAATTTATGGTGATTAGATATCTAAATGATAGTCATTTTCATTGAGAACTCCAAAAAAACTTGGGTTTTTATATATAGTCATATAGTCAAATAATTTTTGTCAGTGAGGATACCAATCATGATAAATTTTAGCCCTAATAGTAATTTTATAAGAAAATTATTAGTAGACAAAAATAGGGGTGTACAATGGAAATACAATGATAGTGTTAACTACAGTGGATACCATTTAAAAAACTCAACATTCATTGCACTGGGAAAGTGCAGCAATTACAGGATTGTGTGCTGTCTTAAATTCATAGATACTAAGGTCAGAAGGGACCATTCTGATCATCTAGTCTGACCTCCTGCACAATGCAGGCCACAGAATCTCACCCGCCCACTCCTACGAAAAACCTCACCTATGTCTGAGCTATTGAAGTCCTCAAATCGTGGTTTAAAGACTTCAAGGAGCAGAGAATCCTCCCTCAAGTGACCCTTGCCCCATGCTACAGTGGAAGGCGAAAAACCTCCAGGGCCTCTTCCAATCTGCCCTGGAGGAAAATTCCTTCCCGACCCCAAATATGGCGATCAGCTAAACCCTGAGCATATGGGCAAGATACCACAGAAAATTCTATCTCTTGTATAGGAGATATACATTACTGCAGAGTGACAATTTTTTTTGATGGTCCCCACTTTGTAACTTCCCAGCAGTGACACTAAAATGCATTCTTGCTGTTTTTGACTGAAAAGTAGGTATTAGCATGGAAGAGTCAATAGATTGGACTGTACCTAGTAGGTTAATATGAAGCTACTCTTTTATCAATGCTGTATACAGTATATGTATAACCTCATCACTAATATTTTGAACAATGAGTTGAGAAATGGATAGTTCCCTGTTGAAAGGTTATAGCCATCTAGATTCATCTGCAATATAGAAAAGACGCATTAATTTAGATAATGCTTGAAAACAGCAATGAAGTAGAGATAACTAAATGTTCATTATAGGCAAAGCTCCTTCTACTGTTTTTGGACATAAGCAGTAAAAGGTCACTCCATCTCTAATTGAATAGATCTGTATTGTGCTAATCTACCTAATGTCCCGTTTGCAAGTATTGTATCATATTAAAACACATTGTGTCATGTGGACTAACATTCAAGTTATGTACTTTATTGCATTTGTGCATTTGGTAATTAAATGAGTGTGGTATAAGAAAACAGTAATAGCACTTATAGCTTTACATTCACATTCATTATCTATTTGTAGCTGAATCCTTTTTAAGTCCCTATATTTATCATGAATCTCCAGAATTTCTACTCATAGAAACACTGGTCTGATTAAAGCTGGAGAAAACGTATCACAGATGGTGCAAAAGACTTTATTCTTATCAGAATGTCTGCACTCCAGTTTAACTCTTTGCTTGTATTTCAGTTGCAAACGCTGGTCCCAGAGAGGTTCTGCCAGTCCTTTATGTGCCTATATCTTGGAATATTCCCTACATTTACAAAGAACTTTCAGAATCAAACAGCATACACTGATTTTGATTTTATTGGCTACAGTCCCTTGTACTAGAATTGTTTCTCTAATACAAATTTCCAGAAGGCCAAAAGGTCATTCTTCCTAATGGTAACCTCCAGAATATTGCCATTGTGTAAATATACATCTATTCCACTCATGCTTGTTTTCTCCAACCTTACTACTTCACTCTTATGGATTTCATTGACATTTAGAAGCCCTGGATTTCAAGCTAGCTTAAAGGAGTGGACCCAGATCTTTACACTGTGAAAAATGATAGTTAAGCTTCTCATAACTGCTGACCAAATACCCACAGAAGTCAATTTGCTCTGTCAAAAAAATGATGTGGCAAGGTTTTGGAATTTTGAAAACCATGCAAATATGCAATACAAAAGATTCACTTGGAAAAGTGACAACTCATTTTCCGAGGACAATGTGCTATTTGCAGGCATGAGAAGCTCTCAGTTTCTACCTTAAATTACCAAATTCATCTTCACCATCTCAACAGCAGGTTTCACCAGTTCTTTCCCTGGGGTCTAATTAGATTTTCTGCTCCATTTTGAAATGAAAAGATGCCTCAGGTTACTGGTGATGTACCACGGTATCTTTCATTCCAGAAAGTGGTAATTGAATGTTTATGTAGCAGCGGTTTGCTGGCCTATGTGGAATTACTTTGGTGGTTTTTGGTCAGGTATGTTTTCCAGATAGTATGTGGAAATCCTATTGTTGTGAAAATATAATGAGCTTCCACTGCTGCAAGCTACCTACAAATAATATATTTATTTGAAACCAAAAACCACAGGTTATTAAATCAGGGTGGAACAGAAATCTAGTGAAATTAATGTAAGGCACTCTAAAAATTCAGTATTTATCCCAGAAAGAAGTAAAAGTTGCTTTTTTTGTTTCAGCAAACTAAAGTCTGACCTGATCCCAAATCCTTTGAATTATGTGGAAAGACTCCAGTTGACTTCCATGGTCTTTGGATCTGGAATTCTAATCTCAGTTCATTAGAATCAATTCTAATTTCAGTTCATTAGTGGAAATTCAGAGTAACTCATTAAGTTAACTGACTCACTCTGGATCTACGTTCGTGTAAGCAAGATCATTAAAAAGAACTAAGGAATAGTCTGTTTCCTGGTCAGTTGCAGAGGGAAGTAATACTTGTTTAATCTGTTTTCAAGCTGGCAAAATTATACTATGTAAAAAAAACAAAAAAAAAACCCTCAAAATTTAAATTTGCATTGACAGTGTTACTCTTGATTCAGTACATGTGCTGAAAATGAAGCGCAATATTCTCCTTTCTGGGTTCCCTGGCTCCATGGCACCATAGATCTTATTCAAACTACAACTATGCAGTATTAATAGTTTCATCTGGCTTGTGAAAGGACATAATTCGGAAGCACTTGAGGGGAAATCTTTTCTCTGTTTAAATTAATGGGAGCTTTGCCATTAACTTCAGTAGAACCAGGATTCTACCCTTGATGTTTACAATTCTGTGTCTTCAGTGCATGCCAACATTTGCAGGTCCAGTGTAAATTTTAATTAACTGGCTTTCTATGACACTCATCAGGGAGCCTTAGCACCTCACAAACTTTAATTGATTTAGCTTCACGATACCCCTGTGAAACTAGGAACTGCTCTTAGGGCTGTTTGATGGAAGCAGACACTGATGCATAGAGAGGCTGTGTGGTGGCCCACTTGTCTCCCAGGAACTCTGGGGAATAGAACCTGAGTGCACAGATATCATGGTGATAGGCACAATATAAGAAGCTAAGCAGATAGAAATTCCCAGTTTGGTGCTTTTAACCAAAAGATTATCCTTCCTTTGGTAAGGGCCAGATTTTCAAAAGTATGTGGGGCTTAGTTGTGGGATTTGCCAAAGCACTTAGCTGCCTAGTTCTGTTGAAATCAACAGGAGTTAGGCTCCTAAATATTTTTTGAAAATCCCACTACAGATGTCTAACCTGGTGCTTTTGAAATTCCACTAGGCAGCTATCTGCATCTTTAGGACCAGATTTTCAAAGATATTTAGGTGCCTAAGTATGTGATGTGGATCAAATTCTTTCCCACCAAGTTCAGTTGGCCTTATGGACGTGAAATAGCAGAATTTGCCCCCCTTTTTTTTTTCATTCTTTTCCTTATCTTCCCCTTATTACTATTACTATTCAGAAAATAAAATTATAGCACCTGCCAGAAATCACACTTTTAACAATTCCCAGGTGATGTTTAGCTTCACAAATCTCATTGCAGAGTAACAGATTTTGTAGATGTCCTTCATTTGTCATTAGAACCTTTGTTGTCGTCATCAAGTTACTTGCTTCAGAGATGAGACTGCAACAGAGTTTAGCACGTACAATGTTTTTCTCCAAGCAGCTTATTTTGTTGTGGGCTGTTCCAGAGAATTGCAGTGGCACCATTCAAATCACTGTAGTTAAGATTTTATCAGCATTTTATAACCTATTCTTTTCAGAAGTGTATTACTCAGCCAAACAAAAAATCCCTACTCAAGCTTGAAACTTGCAACATACAAACTTTTTCAGAACAAGAGCAATTTTGTTAGAAAATGTGTGTGGGGGGGTAAATTACTTTGGAAAGACCTGCTTCACAACATCATTATAATTAGAATCAGTGTAAAATCCTGGCTTCATTAAAGTCGATGCAAATTTTGCCATTGATTTTAATGGAACCAGGATTTCACTAAATGTTTTTAAGCTATGAATAACTGAGGACAAAAACTAGCTGTGTGTTTAGATGCTTTTCTAAGAAATCAAATAGATTAGTGTTTTTATGTGAACATTTTCAGTAGTAACAGGTATCTCAAAATGGAGTCCAGTAAGTGGTCATCAACATCAGAGTATACAAGGTCCCTGCACTGGAATCTACCTCCACAACAATACCTTTAAAAAGCTGTTTTGCAGACGAAAGTCACTACCTTTACAAACAAGTTGTAAGTATTGGGACTACACAATAATTCCTTATTGTGAGCTCAAATGTAAAAAGTGAGTTAAAGTTCATAAGATGTTACAATGACCTATAATTATTGCCTGGTTGGAAATTAAACATGAAAAATAGGTTGAGTTGTTTTCAGTAAATGAATATTATAAACAAGTGCAAGAGAACTAGAAAAAGAACCTGAATTAATCCAAACAAAAAGGACCTGTTGATAAGATTCAAGGACTGTTGAAACCATGCTTGGTAAAACAGAAGTTAATAGACCAAAATTGGTGTGATGGACATTAGGCCCAACTGGTGGATGAATTTAGGGATTAATAACAAGAATTTTAGTTATAAGTTGGGGACGCATCAATTAGAAGTAACGGAAGAGGAGAAGGACCTTGGAGTATTGGTTGATCATAGGATGACTATGAGCTGCCAATGTGATATGGCTGTGAAAAAAGCTAATGCGGTTTTGGGATGCATCAGGAGAGGCATTTATAAGGAGGTTTTAGTACCGTTATACAAGGCACTGGTGAGACCTCACCTAGAATACTGTGTGAAGTTCTGGTCTCCCATGTTTAAAAAGGATGAATTCAAACTGGAGCAGGTACAGAGAAGGGCTACTAGGATGATCCGAGGAATGGAAAACTTGTCTTATGAAAGGAGACTTAAGGAGCTTGGCTTGTTTAGCCTAACTAAAAGAAGGTTGAGGGGAGATATGATTGCTCTCTATAAATATATCAGAGGGATAAATATAGGAGAGGGAGAGGAATTATTTAAGCTCAGCACCAATGTGGACACAAGAAAAAATGGGTATAAACTGGCCACCAGGAAGTTTAGACTTGAAATCAGACGAAGGTTTTTAACCATCAGAGGAGTGAAGTTTTGGAATAGCCTTCCAAGGGAAGCAGTGGGGGCAAAAGATCTATCTGGTTTTAAGATTCTACTCGATAAGTTTATGGAGGAGATGGTATGATGGGATAATGGGATTTTGGTAAGGAATTGATCTTTAAATATTTAGGGTAAATAGGCCAAATCCCCTGAGATGGGATATTAGATGGATGGGATCTGATTTACTATAGAAAACTCTTTCCTGGGTATCTGGCTGGTGAATCTTGCCCATGTGCTCAGGGTTTGGCTGATTGCCATGTTTGGGGTCGGGAGGGAGTTTTCCTCCAGGGCAGATTGGAGAGGCCCTGGAGGTTTTTTGCCTTCCTCTGTAGCATGGGGCATGGTTGACTGGAGGGAGGCTTCTCTGCTCCTTGAAGTTTTGAACCATGATTTGAGGACTTCAATAGCTCAGACATGGGTGAGGTTTTTCATAGGAGTGGTGGGTGACATTCTGTGGCCTGCGCTGTGCAGGAGGTCGGACTAGATGATCAGAGTGGTCCCTTCTGACCTTAGTATCTATGAAATAATGGAGGGAGGGATAAATTATGCCTCCTGCTTGTCTCCTTTGTGGGTTTCTTAAAAAGAGACTTTTGGGGGGGGAAGAATAGTTTTCCGCCAACTCCACCCTTGATCTGCCAGCACTGCAACTCATCTCAACTCATCTAAAGCACTTTCTTCATGAAGGGAAGTCTGGCTAGTCTTGCTCAATTTCACCTGTCAATGCTGAAGATCATCACATTATCATGACATCCAGTCGTCAACCCATCAGTGGGGATATCTAATTGCCAGCACCGCAGAGCCACAAAAGATCCTGTTTTGCCTCCCTTCCCTGTTGTGTTACTTTCTACACCAGTATTTCTCTTTGATTTTCATCAAATCCTGAAATCAACTAAGCTGCTTCCACCCAAGCCTGCCCTGTCCAACCAGATGTCCCTGACCAGAAAGTGAAGCAAGGTCCAAGCAATAGGTGCCATAATCGACCTGCCAACAAAACACCCATTCATGACTGACCAACCATCCAGTGTTCCAAAGACCTCAACAGTTGTATTTACCCCATCTTTTCTATTCTATCTCTTCTCCTCCTTGTGTGTCTGTTGGAAACAGCAGAAGTGAATTCCCTTTATACATCAGGACTGTCAGTAAAATTAACCCTTTCCTTTTCATCAAAGAAAGATTGTTCTGAAAATAAGGTATTACTGTTTTGCCTCCAAAAGGTGAGACTGTAAAAGTTTTGATTGATTCTTTTGCATAAGCACTCCATTTTAGTTTTAATATAAATGCTTGTTTCGATTTCTTGTTCTTTCTTGTAATGAACTTTCAACTTCAGAATGAATGCTTTTGGGTGTTTGCCATGTAAACTAAGGTCTCTGTGTTTTTAAAAATAACAAAAAACAAAACAAAAAAACCCCTGGACCTCTTTGTATCACTTTTTATGTTGGACAGTGAAAGAATTTGTAACACCTTTAACTCTTTTGACCCTTGCAATTAATACAATATACATTGCAGTAATTAGTACCACTACTGCAAGCAACCAAACCACTTGATCTTAACTTGGGGAAATGAATTTTGTGTAAAGTAATGGGGACTTTGTTATAATTTCAGAATACAACTCTGCCTTTGCAATTCATAACTGTTGAAAACCCAGAACTTTGACCACCAAATATGTATACTGAATGGTTATAAAAAATAAAATAGCTATTTTAACAATAATAGTAGTAATGCAGCGTTCCAATGTAAAGGGCCCAATCCTCCTCCTTGTGATTTAAAAAACAAAGAGCCGCTTTCATTGAATCCACTATGAACTGAAAAAATCAGGAAATGCTGAGATAAGGTTGTCTCTGTACCTCTTGGCCATATCCTGACTGTTCCTGCAGTTCTCACACAGGCAACATTTTCAGTGAGTTCAGGGGGAGTTTTGCCTGCTTAATGACTGCGAATCCAAGTAGAGCTAGTCATACCAATGGAAGAGCAATTTCTATTAAACTCTCTCTGATGTTTTGGTTGGATGTTTACTTTCCACAAATATTAATGTGATTGAGATTTATCAGCTTGAATACTTATGAAAGGCAAATTTAAAGAGACAGTGTCAATCCAAAAATCACCTCTGAAAATATTAGGCCTACTCTTGTCACAACTCTTGTGATTACTATAACTGAAAGAGATTAGAGGAGAAAAACTGTTTTTTCTGTTTGTTTAGTTTGTTTTCAGTGTGCATTTGACAGGATTTTCTGTACAGTCAGTTTGCCCTCTACAGTCAGTCAGTTTCCTCTGTTGTTTGGGCAGATCTATTGCACAGCAGCAAAGAGGAAAAAAATCCAGATAAAAATAAGACAATGTAATTGACTGACTGTAAAACCACACTGCCTTCTCAAGCATTCTCAGGGGCAATATTAACACCTGCAATTACCTTTAACTCATTTATTTAAATTGACTAGATTTCAGATTCATGGTGTTCCTTTAATCTCTAATACTCACATTAGGATTGTATGTTAGATTGCAATATTTGAAACTTGTGCTGTGTATATTAATGACCTAAACCACCAATTCAGGGAATTGAAACGCTATCATGGCCTAGATAATCATGTCCCATAGTAAAGCCCACAGGAGAGGCCTATTGGGAAGGGAATCCTTTTTTAGGGCTCCTTTGCAGAGATCTTCTCCCTCGCCTGCCAGGATTGTATCCTTGGAGGCAGGGTTTGCTCCTCCATAAAAAGGGCTGCAGAGCCCATCTCCCAATCCGGTGATCTACCAAAGGCCAGGACCATTCAGATAGAAGGCTTGTGCCTCCCTCCCAGATCTGAGCCCTAGAGAAGCTGCCAGCTATCTGACAGCAAGAGTCCATTGGTTCCCCAACTGTGCTACCCCTGGGATTCCAAGGCAGTTCCATGGAAAAGATAGTGCAGTCCCAGATTGTTGTTTTTCTGAGCAAGGTCCCAGGGATTTGAGGAGGACAGTGTTTCCCCAAACCCTAGCCTCCAAGGCCCATGGAGAAGGCTCTGTGTGGGTTGGGAGGGGATTAGCACTATAAAAATGACCAAGTCCCCTTAAATGTAGTAGGAGGAAAATATACACACAGAAGGTCCCTCCATGTGAGGATATCAGGACATGATCTGGTCCATGTAATGTGTGTGATTGGGAACAGATGCATAGGTCTTTGGGTGCCCTCTGGATAGAAACCTCACAGCCATGGCCCTCCTGTCCCACAGGTGCACCCAGAGTGGGACCCCCCCCCAACCTAGACAGCAGAGTTTTGGGGATAAGTTCCAGTGCAACCCAGTTACATTCTCAAGTACAATCATGCAGTACAGTCATGCTTGAGATGCTATATATGTACTTGGGCAGCTAGCCCCTCATATCACTATGACTACACTTCTGTTTTTAGTGTGCTGGCTCAGTCCGAGTTAGTGTGGTTATGTCTGCTTGAACTGCAAATTACACCTCCAGCTCAACTTGTGAACGTACCCCTGTTTATATTATTCATATGCAGACTGCAACATTCTCTCCTCTACTTGTTGTTCAACATTATTCCTGGATCTCTTTCAGAGTGCTTCTCGTCTGTGAGTAGATCATAAACAGTCCATTGGGAATATTCAAACTTCAGAAATCCAGTGCCTGTGGAGCTGGAGAGAATGTCACTGGAGAACACTGGCTAAGTCTAAACCAAAACATATTTTTGGGGGTTTAATGGTCATTTTTTAAAGCTGGTTGGGCATCCAAACAACACAGGACATGCTAAACCAATCACAATCCCTGACCATGTTCTTTTTGTAAGGCTGACAGACCTTGGTTGTTGATGGGTGGGATCGAACCTGGGACCTTTTGAGTTTAGTGCATGAGCCTCTACTGCATGAGCTAAAAGCCTGATGCCTGTTAGCTAAGGCTGTAGAGCCAACTCATTAATATCTCTCTGAGTGGTCTCGATGCCACTAGATGGGACAGAACACCACACCCAAGAGGTATGCGGTTACACTTTCACTTAGCTTAAATCTGTAGTACAGCCCTTAGCCCTCCAAAAGATCTCCCCAAAAGCAACCAAATAAATATAATCACAATGCATTTTGTTAACAGGAAAAGATGTGTAATTCAATGACTAAATTCTTTGTAATGAATTATGTGTTCAGCTCACATCCTGATCCATTACATCTACCAGAGGGGACAGTTTGTTTTAATAGAAGTACAATTTGCTCACAACTTGAGCATATTATCCTTTAGTTGTGAATTTGAAGTTAGATGCTCTTTGTGCTAAAATTAGACCTTTTTCATATGAATTCTTTTTGATATAAAGCAACACACACATTTTTGCAACTGTCCATAGTTATTACCCAGGCAAGACAGTGGAAATATTGCATGAAATTTTGCAAAAATATCTCCATGAACATCCCTACTCTCTACCAACTGCAATATACTACAGGGTATACTGAGGGGTGTTCAGATTTATGCTCTACATTCTGCTAATATACCGTGTCTAGGGAGATAAAGCGTCTTCTTGTATCTTCATATATAAGCAATCTTACTTGTAAAAATTATGCTTTGTTATACTAGTGCACAAGTCTTGACTGTAATGGAATAGTCCAGGTGTGAAAGATCAGAATTCTGTCCCAGAGTGATGTAGAAGCTTTATCTCAGAATTTCCTACTAAATATTCATTTCCACCCTATATCAGTATTTTAAGAGATCCAAATAAAGGAAATATTACAATATGGTTTTAAAAAGTTATTAAAAATAGCATCCAATGTCCCCTAATTTATTCTCTGTGACTTCCATAGCACAGTTGCTCCATTTGCAAGCCAAAATGAGATTTTGCTAACTGCCAGCAGCTCAACCTGGTATCTTGAAATCCAAGCTGTGCTCTTTGTTTTGTTCCTCACCACCATGTATTCAAGAATCAAAATTTGGCTGGAATTCTTGTGGAGGCGAAATATACCCTAATACAGATTGTTCTAGTGCAACGATAGTGGTTTTTCAGTGTGCTGACTGCACTAGTCATTTTAAACTGTAAGTAAAGTTAGCAGATAATTCTTAGAAGAAAGATAGGGAGAAGATATATGCAATAGGAGGGTGACATTTTTACAGAGTAAATTTTCTGATCACAAGTAGTTGGGGTTTTTTAATCAGAAATAGTAAATATTGGACAAATAATATTCACATGAATATAACACAACTGTGAGAACTAAATGCAAAACTTATTTTTCAACTTAGCTTCTCCTCCTAATTTCTTCACACCCTTATACACGTACGGTATGTCTACACTGCAATCAGAAGCATAGCTGACACATGCATAGACATACCAAAGCTAGCTTTGATCTAGCTAGCTTGAATAACAACAGCGATGAAGCCATGGCAGCATGGTCTGTACAACTTCACCTAGGAGCCTGGGTATGTTCTTAAGCAACCCAGGCTGCTGAGACTTCATTGCTCCTGTTATGTGAGCCATCTAGATCAAAGCTAGTATTGTTATATCTACATGTGCTGCAGTGGCACCTCTGATTGTAGTGTAGACATGCAAGACACCCACCGGCTCAATGTCTCGCACACACCCACATAACCAAAACTAAATAAGCAAACAAACAATAACAAACCAGCAAATAAAAATCCAAAGAACTAATTAAGTTGCTTCCCGTGCAGTCTGAGAAGGAAAGGAGAGAGAACAAGATATTTTCAAATACTTGGGAAGCACCCAGAGAATACAGTGAACAGCTAACTAGAGAGAAAATGTCCCAGTAAGTGACCCTGGTATATAAAGCTAAAATTCTAGCATACAGCTAGTTCCTAAAGATGACTGGTAATTGTGCAGTTTTTATTAATTTCTGTACAGTTGACTGTGTTGCATACACCTATATTTTATTCTTAACTGTACTTAAAATTTTAAAGATGGAAATATATTACACCTGGGGAAGAAAGCTGAACTTTTGCCTCTGTGATAAGATATGCTGCAATTACTAACATTAGCAGTTTAATAGAGTTGAATAATAAATTAATGGTCAACTTTGTTTGCCCTTATGTCAGCACTCAGACTACCCCTAGAGGTTGCATGAGGGGAGTGCAGAGAATCGCTCATTGATTGGAGAACCCAGCAGCCACAAATTAATACTCAATTCACCATTATTTTTGAAAGCATACATCTGGAATATGGATATGTTCAGTAGCCAGCTTCTTCCACTACTGAGGCATTATCCTATCTAATACAAATCCTCACACAAATATCTATAGTCAGATGGAGTTAATGTAGAAAACACATATCAGTAACTTAAAGCTAGAAAATATTAGAAGAAGCTTGTAATTATCCCAAAAACAAGTATCACAAGCCCATAAAATTCAAAGTTAAGGTTAAACTTAAAAAAAATCCAAACATCCTAAAGTGTGGAAATACCCAGTTACCACGCCCAAAAGCCTTAACTCTGCGTGCTAGTGACACAAAGAACAAAGGGGAATGCAAAAACTAATCTATTATTAAAATCTGTTTAATCTAATATGTGCAAACACTGAGATACCTTAAACATAATTGTATGGTTCATGGGGCTTTATTAACTGTAGAATTTTTATATAAAGGTGCCATGAGGGCCACTTGATCTTGTGGTATTGGATGTGGAATTGGGGATTAAAATTTGTGAAGAACTAAGACTGATCTAATATGCATGATCTAAGTAAAAATAGATGGTAACATTTCACTGATGTATTTGATTATATTAGTTGCATTAAGGACCCACATCACATTTGTTTGAACCCTGAAGTAACGCTAGTGTTTTTACTAGTGTCTTATTATGTGTTTTAATAGAACCTAGCGCAATGGGGCCCTAATCTTGGTTCAAGCCTATCAGCACTACTATGATACATGTAATAATTCACAGAGTCATAGAGTCTCTGAATTTAAGTCCAGAAGGGACCAACAGATTATCTGGTCTGACCTCCGGTATATCACAAGCCACCAATACCACCGAGAACCATGCACTAAGCCCAACAACCAAAATTAGACTTAAGTATTACAGCCCACAAAAGACTAAACTATTATGTGCCACAGGCAGGGAATTGGAGGGACCAAGATGCACCAATTCCCAAGCTCCCCCTCCTCCACAATGGCAGAGAAATGATTGAGATATATCCTGATAATCCTGAAAAGTAACCTGCACCCACACGCTGCAGAGGAAGGTGAAAAACCCTCAAAATCACTGCCAATCTAGTTATATAAATAAAAAGGGAATAAGGAAGGATGAGGCTTGGCTGCTATGCAGTGTGGATAGAAAAGAGCTTAAAGATCATGTAGCTATTGCCAAAAAACTAAATACATACTCTGGCTTGATTTTCAGTAATGGAGATAATATTAAACATGTGCAGGAAGGCAGTATGGCTGATGGAAATGAGTGTCTAGAAATGGAAATTACCACATCTGAGGTGAAAGAAAAATGTAAAGAGCTTAATGCACTCAAATCCCGGGGACTGGATAATTTCCAACCCAGAATACTGAACAAAACTGGCATGTGAGATTGCTTATCTAGTAGAAGGATTTTTAATAAATCTATCTATTCGGGGGTAATACCATATCACTGGAGAAGAGCTAAAGTATCTATATTCAATAAATGGAAAAATGTGATCCAGTCAATTACAGACTTGTTAGTCTGAGCTCAGTATTGTGCAGGCAACAGAACAAACTGTGAAGGAAAGAATAATTAAATTCAAGGAGGTACACAGTAAAGGGTATGTAATTCAACATGGGTTTGCCAATGGCAGATCAGGCTAAGCTGATTTCCTTCTTTGAGAAAATAACTGGGTTTTTTTTAGATAAGGGAACTGCAGTAGATCTAATATACTTGGACTTCAGTAAAGCATTTGACATAGTACCACAGGGGAAATTATTAGTTACAATAGAGAAGCTGGGGTTCAGTACAAGAACTGTGAGGTGGATAAAGAGCTGACTAAACGGAAGAAGGCAACAGGTTGTGCTGAAGGGTGAATTATCGAACTGGAGGGAGGATTCCTGTGAAGTTCCTCAAGGATTCATCTTGGGGCCAATCTTATTCAAATTTTTCTTAATTACCTTGGGACAAGTAGTGGGAGCGTACTAATGAAATTTGCTGATGATACAAAGTTGGGAGGCCTCATCAGCACAGAGGAGGCTCAGAATATTATGCAGGCAGAGCGGGATGACCTTGAAGGCTGGAGTGACAGAAATGGGATGAAATGTAATAGTACAAAGTGCAAGGTCATGCATTTAATGTCTAATAAGGATTTCTTCTACAAATGTGTGTGTGTGTGGGGCGAGGGGGGGGGGAGATCATCGGCTGGAAATGACAGAGGATGACTATAAATTGTGATGTTGCTGCAAAAAAGGCAAATGTGATCCTAAGAGGGTGTATCAGGAAAGGAATTTCCAGTAGATATAGAGAAGTATTAATGCTATTGTGCAAGGCACTGAAAAGGCCTCATTTGGAACACTGTTTACAACTCTGGTTACCCTTTGAGAAACTGCACCCCATATTCTCACAGCGATATTATTATGATATCATTATGACATAATTATGATCCATGTTATGCAAGATGGGTCATGTAAGGTGTCATTGAAAAGGTTATGATTTGCTGAATATAATTATCTGATTTCTATGCCTGTATCATTTTTGTATCTGAAGTTATAAATACTGACTATGTATCTGTGCTTCAAATGTAGTTACACCTGCATAACACCTACTAGACAAGATGCTTTCAGCCTAGACAGTGGGTGGGGAAGGGCCTATTCAGGGCAATGAGTCATTAGGAAAATTAATAGACTTAAGAGAAGCTTATCCCCATTTGGTGAGCCTTCCTGAGAACACTAAAGACAGCCTGTAAGTAATGACTGCTATGACTCTACAAGGACATGTGACCAGGCCACATGATGCTGGACTCCATCTTGGGATGTCAGTATTTTTCCACAAACTGGTCTGGGAACCATGCTTTGAAACAAAGAGTTTAGCCATATGCTAAAGCTATGTAAGGCAGGGAGTTACATCATTCGTGGTTCTTCACTCCCCACATAAGAAGACTCCTGGAAATACCTGAGGAACAGAAACGGAACTGGGAGAAGTGCTGGACACAGGCTAAAGGGATTTCTAGCCTGTGTATGAAACACCTGGGGATCCCAAGCTGCAAAGCAAGGGTAGCTTGTGCCTTAAGAATCTACAAGTCTCTCTGTACCATCAGTTAGAGTAAGAATCTGCTATTCATATCCAATATATTTAGTATATTAATCTTAGTTCTAGCCTAAATCTCCCTTGTTGCAATTTAAGCCCATTGCTTCTTGTTCTGACCTCAGTGGATAAGGAGAAAAAATTATCACCATTCTTTTTATAACAACCTTTTACGTACTTGAAGTCTGTTATCATGCCCTCTCCCCACCCCAGTCTTCTCTTTTCCAGGCTAAACAAACCCAGTTTTTTCAATCTTTCCTCATAGATCATATTTTCTAAACCTTTCATCATTTTTGTAGCTCTCCTATAGACAGTCTCCAGTTTGCCCACATTTTTCCCAAAGTGTGGTCCCCAGAACTGGTCACAGTACTTGTTGTTGCCTTATCAGTACTGAATAGAGTGGAAGAATTACATCTTATGTCTCATTTACAATGCTCCTGTTAATACATACCAAAGTGCTGTTCGCTTTTTTTGCAACAGTATTACATTGTTGACTTATATTTAGTTTGTGATCCAGTGTAACTCCCAGATCCTTTTCTGTATTAGTCCTTCCTAGACAGTCATTTCCAATTTTGTATTTGTGCAATTAATTAATTATTAATTATAATACTTTGCATTTGTCCTTATTAAATTTCATCCTGTTTTCTTCAGACCATTTCTCCAGTTCATCAAGATTATTTTGACTTCTAATCCTGTCCTTCAAAATACTTGCAATCCCTCCCAGCTTGGTATCATCTGTAAACTTTATAAGGGTACTCTCTTTTCCTTTATTCAAATCATTCACGAAGATGTTGACTATAATAGGACCCAGGACAGGTGCTTGCAGGACCCCACTCTATATGCCCATAAGAACATAAGAATGGCCATACTGCGTCAGACCAAAGGTCCATCCAGACCAGTATCCTGTCTACCAACTGTGGTCAATGCCAGGTGCCCCAGAGAGAGTGAACCTGACAGGTAATGATCTAGTGATCTCTCTCCTGCCATCCGTCTCCACCCTCTGAAAACAGAGGCTAGGGACACCATTCCTTACCCATCCTGGCTAATAGCCATTAATGGACTTAACCTCCATGAATTTATCCAGTTCTCTTTTAAACCCTGTTATAGTCCTAGCCTTCACAACGTCCTCAGGCAAGGTGTTCCACAGGTTGACTGTGCGCTGAGTGAAGAAGAACTTCCTTTTATTTTTTTAAACCTGGTACCCATTAATTTCATTTGGTGGCCCCTAGTTCTCATATTATGGGAACAAGTAAATAACTTATTCACTTTCTCCATACCACTCATGATTTTATATACCTCGATCATATTCCCCCTTAGTCTCCTCTTTTCCAAGCTGAAAAGTCCTAGCCTCTTTAATCTCTCCTCGTATGGGACCTGTTCCAAACCTCTAATCATCTTAGTTGCCCTTTTCTGAACCTTTTCTAATGCCAGTATATCTTTTTTGAGATGAGGGGACCATATGTGTATGCAGTATTCAAGATGTGGGCGTACCATAAATTTATAAAAGGGCAATAAGATATTTTCCATCTTATTCTCTATCCGTTTTTTAATGATTCCTAACATTCTGTTTGCTTTTTTGACTGCCACTGCACACTGCGTGGATGTCTTCAGAGAACTATCCATGATGACTTCAAGATCTTTCTCCTGATTAATTGTAGCTAAATTAACCCCCATCATATTGTATGTATAATTGGGGTTATTTTTTCCAATGTGCATTACTTTACATTTATCCACATTAAATTTCATTTGCCATTTTGTTGCCCAATCACTTAGTTTGGTGAGATCTTTTTGAAGTTTTTCACAGTCTGCTTTGGTCTTAATTATCTTGAACAGTTTAGTATCATGGGCAAACTTTGTCACCTCGCTGTTTACCCCTTTCTCCAGATCATTTATGAATAGGTTGAATAGGATTGGTCCTAAGACTGACCCTTGGGGAATACCACTGATTACCCTTCTCCATTGTGAAAATTTACCATTTATTCCTATCCTTTGTTTCCTGTATTTTAACCAGTTCTCAATCCTTGAAAGGATCTTCCTTCTTATCCCATGACAACTTAATTTATGTAAGAGCCTTTGGTGAGGGACCTTGTCAAAGGCTTTCTGGAAATCTAAGTACGCTCTGTCCACTGGATCCGCCTTGTCCACATGTTAGTTGACTCCCTGAAAGAACTCTAATAGATTAGTAAGACACGATCTCCCTTTACAGAAACCATGTTGACTTTTGCGCAACAATTTATGTTCTTCGATGTGTCTGACAATTGTATTCTTTACTATTGTTTCAACTAATTTGACTAGTACTGACGTTAGACTTACCGGTCTGTAATTGCAAGGATCACCTCTAGAGCCCTTCTTAAATATTGGCATTACATTAGCTATCTTCCAGTCATTGGGTACAGTAGCTCATTTAAAGGACAGGTTACAAACCATAGCTAATAGTTCCGCAATTTCACATATGAGTTCTTTCAAAACTCTTGGGTGAATGCCATCTGGTCCCGGTGACTCGTTACTGTTAAGTTTCTCATTTAATTCCAAAACCTCCTCTAGGGTCACTTCAATCTGTAACAATTCCTCAGATGTGTCACCTACAAAAAACGGCTCAGGTTTGGGAATCTCTCTAACATCCTCAGCCGTGAAGACTGAAGCAAAGAATTCATTTAGTTTCTCCGTGATGACTTTATCGTCTTTAAGTGCTCTTTTTGTATCTCGATCGTCCAGGGGCCCCACTGGTTGTTTAACAGGCTTCCTGCTTCTGATGTACTTAAAAACATTTTGTTATTACCTTTTGAGTTTTTGGCTAGCTGTTCTTCAAACTCTTTTTGTTTGAAGAACAGTTTGACTGTGAACAGTTTGCCAATCAATTGTGTATCCACCTTATAATAGGTTCATCTAGGCTGTATTTCCATAGTTTGCTTATTAGAAGGTCATTTGAAACAGTGTCAAATGCCTTACTAAAGTCAAGATATACCACATCTACTGCTGCCCCCCATTCGCAAGCCTTGTTTCCCTGTCAAAGGAGGATATTAGGTTGGTTTGATGTGATTTCTTCTTGACAAATCCATGTTGACTATTACTTATTACCTTTTTATCTTTGAGGTGCTTACAAATTGATTGATTATTTGCTGCATTATCTTTCCAGGTACCAAAGTTAAATTGATCTTTAACTATTCATGGTAAATAGGCCCAATGGCCTGTGATGGGATGTTAGATGGGGTGGGATCTGAGTTACTACAGATAATTCTTTCCTGGGTATCTGGCTGGTGAATCTTGCCCACATGCTCAGGGTTCAGCTGATCGCCATATTTGGGGTCGGGAAGGAATTTTCCTCCAGGGCAGATTGGAAAAGGCCCTGGGGTTTTTTTGCTTTCCTCTGTAGCATGGGGCACGGGTCACTTGCTGGAGGATTTGATTTGAGGACTTCAATAGCTCAGACATAGGTGAGAGGTTTATTGCAGGAGTGGATGGGTGAGTTTCTGTGGCCTGCATTGTGCGGGAGGTCAGACTAGATGATCATAATGGTCCCTTCTGACCGTAATGTCTATGAATCTATGATATGTCTATAATTCCCTGAGTTATCTTTATTCCCCTTTTTATAGGGAAATTCTATATTTGCCCTTTTCTAGTCCTCTGGGATCTTTCTCATCCTCCACAAGTTCTCAAAGATAATCACTAAGGGCTCAGAGATCTCTTCAGCCAGTTCCTTAAGTATTGTGGGATGTATTTCATCAGGGCCTGTGGACTTGAATACATCAAACTTGTCTAAGTAATTCTAACTTGTTCTTTTCCTATTTTAGCCTCAGTTATTACCCCATTTACACTAATGTTTGCTCTTTTAGTCCTCCGATCACTGCTAACTTTTTTGGTGAAATCTGGAACAAAAAAGGTGTTTGATACTTTGTCCACTGCTGTGTTTTTTGTTATTGTCTTTCCCTCCTCATTGAGTTATACACCTGCCCTCTCCTAGGTCTTCCTCTTGCTTCTCATGTATTTGTAAAATGCTTTTTTGTTACGCTTGATATTCCTATCTTGTTTAATTTTCTTTTGTACCTTGACTTTTCAAATTTTGTTCCTACATGCTTGTGATGCTTTTTTATATTCATCCTTGTAATTTGACCTAGTTTCCACTTTTTGGATGGCTCTTTTTTTATTTTCAGGTCATTGAAGATATCTTGGGACAGCTACTGTGGTCTCTTACCATCTGTCATAAATATAAAGGGAAGGGTAACAACCTTCCTGTATACAGTACTATAAAATCCCTCCTGGCCGAGGCACAATATCCTTTTACCTATAAAGGGTAGAGAAGCTCCGGTAATCTGGCTGGCACCTGACCAAAAGGACCAATAAGAGGACAAGATACTTTCAAATCTGGGCGGGGGGGGGGGGGAGCAGGGAAACAGCTTTTGTCTGTCTGTTCTGTGTGCTTGCTGGAGAGACATCAAGAAAGCAAGCAATCCACTCCATTAGAATTTAGTAAGTACTAGCAAGGAAACGTGTTAGTTTACTTTTGTTTTGGTTTGTGGTTTTCTCTGTCCTGAGAAGAAGATGTATTCCTGGTTTTCTTTTGTAACTTTAGAGTTTTTGCCCAGATGGAAATCCTCTGTGTTTTAAATCTGACTGCTCTGTGAGATTAGCTTCCCTTCTAATTTTACAGAGGTGATTCTTTTACCTTTTTTCTTTCTAATAAAGTTCTGTTTCTTTTAAGAGCCTGACTGATTTCTCTATTGTCCTAAGACCCAGGGGTTTGGGTCTGTGATCACTTTGTAACCAATTGGTTAGGATATTATTCTCAAGCGTCCCCAGGAAAGGGGGTGTAAGGGCTTGGGGGGATATTTTGGTGGAATAGGAACTCCAATGGTCCTTTCCCTGATTCTTTGTTAAACCACTTGGTGGTGGCAGCGTACTCTCCAAAGGCAAAGAGTTTGTGCTTTGGGGAAGTTTTATCCTAAGCTGGTAGAAATAAGGTTAGGGGGTCTTTCATGTGGGTCCCCTAGAGTTCAGAGTGGGGAGGGAACCCTGACACCATCCTTTCTATCTTTCCAACACATTGGGGTAGTTTGGTCTTGCGCCCTTACTAATGTTTCTCTAAAAAACTGTCAACTCTCCTTAACAATTTTTTTCCTTTAGCCTTGCTTCCCCTGGGATCTTACCTACCAATTCTCTGAGTTTGCTAAAGTCTTCCTTCTTGAAATCTATTGTCTTTATTCTTCTGTTTTCCTTCATACCATTACTTATTTCTATCATTTCATGATCACTTTCACCCAAGCTCACCTTCAAATTCTCAAATAATTCCTTCCTATATGTCAGACTCAAATCTAGAATAACCTCTCCTGTAGTCACTTTCTCCACTTCTGTAATAAAATGTTGTCTCCAATGTTTAAATGGATGGTTTAGACCAGCGGCAGGCAAACTTTTTGGCCTGAGGGCCACATCGGGTTTCTAAAAGGTGTGGCCGGGCCCCCAACCACCCCTTCTCATTCCTGATTGCCCCCCAGGACCCTTGCCCCATCCAACCACCCCTTCTCCCTGTCCCCTGACCGCCCCCAGAACCCCAGCCCCTGACTGCCTCCCGCCGCCCCATCCAACCCCCCCTCTCCTTCCTGACTGCCCCTGGGACTCCTGCCCCCATTCAACCCCCCGTTCTCCGCCCTCCGACTGTCCCGATCCCTATCCTCACCCCTGCCCCTGCCTACCCCTCCCCCCAAACTCCCCTGCCCTCTATCCAACCCCCGCTGCCTCCTTACCGTGCTGCCGGGAGCGCTGGTGGTGCTACAGCCATGGCGCCGCACAGCACAGAGCACCGGGTCAGGCTGGACCCTGCAGCCCCACTGCCCAGAGCATTGTGCCAGCGACGCATTGAGCTGAGGCTGCGGGGAAGGGAGAACAGAGGGGGAGGGGCCAGGGGCTAGCCTCTCAGGCCAGGAGCTCAGGGGCCAGGCAGGAGGGTCCTGGGGCTGGATGTGGCCCGCAGGCCATAGTTTGCCCACCTCTGGTTAAGACACAATAAATACTGTATTTGGCAGGGGGTTAAACTAAATGACCTTTTGAGTCTATGTATTCCAAGAACTTGTTGGATAATTTGTGCCCTGTTGTATTATTTTCCCAACAGATATCTGGGTATCTGAAGTCTTCCATCACCACAAAGTCTTGTGTTTTGGATGATTTTGTTAGTTGTTTAAAAACAGCCTCATCCATCTCTTCTTCCTGGTTAGGTGGTCTATAGTAGGCCCCTGTAATGACATTATCCTTGTTTTTTAACCCTTTATCTTTACCTGGAGATTTTCAACAGGTCTGCTTCCCATCTCCATCTTGACCTCAGTGCACATGTATACATCTGATACATAAGGCAACACCTCCTCTGTTTTTTCCCCTGTCTGTCCTTCCTGAACAGGTTGTACCCTTATACCAATATTTCAGTCATGTGAATTATCCCACCAAGTCTCTGTGATGCTAATTATGCTGTAATTGTGATTATTTGCTAGTATTTCTAGTTCTTCCTGTATATTCCCCATACTTCTTGCATTGGTATACAGACATCCATGTTCATTATATTTCCCTTCTGTATTCTCTCTCATCTCTCTTTTGTCCCTGCTGTGATTGCCCATGTTCCCCCCAGAGTCTGACTCTTCACCCAGGTTTCCATGTTCTGGACTTAACTGTGTGGTTTTGTTTCCTGCCCCTGTCAAATCTAGTTTAAAGCCTACCTCACCGGGTTAGCCAGTCTGTATCTGAAGATACTCTTCCCCTTCCTTGATAGGTGGACCCCATCTCTGCTTTGTCCTTCATCTTGGAACAGCATCCTATGGTCGAGGAAGTCAAAGCCCTCCTGGCAACATGATTTGTGTAGTTGTGCATCCACCTCCAGGATGTGTCTGTCTCTGCCCAGGCCCCTACCCTTCATCCCAAGGATAGATGAGACCACCTGCAGCCCCAAATCCTTCCCCTTCAATCCCAGAGCCCTGTAGTCACGTCTGCTTTGGTCAGAGTCATACCTTGTGGTATCACTGATGTCCACGTGGATGAGCAGCATGGGGCAGCACTCAGAGGTTAAGATAATCCTTGGCAGTCCTTCCATAATGTCTTGGATACAGGGCCCTGGCAGACAGCACACTTCCTGGGGTGCCAGGTCAGGCTAGTAGATGGATGCCTCCATCCTCCTCAGAAGGGAGTTGCTGACCACCATCACCCTTTGTTTCCTTTTGGGAATGGTGGTTATGATCTTCTGGACCTTAGGGGTACTTGACTTCTCCTCCTGCACCTTTGAGGGAGAGTCCCTATCCCTCGTTGTCAAAAAAAAAAAACTAGATAAATTCATGGAGGATAGGTCCATCAATGGCTATTAGCCAGGATGGACAGGGATGGTGTCCCTAGCCTCTGTTTGCCAGAAGCTGGAAATGGGCGACAGGGGATGGATCACTTGATGATTACCTGTTCTTTTCATTCCCTCTGGGGCACCTGGCATTGGCCACTGTTGGAAGACAGGATATTGGGCTAGATGAACCTTTGTCTGACCCAGTATGGCCATTATTATATTCTTATTGTCAAGGCAGCATACCAGGTTTTTTATATCTATGGGCAGTGAGATGGAGTAGGCATGGAGCACTGCCTGCTGTCAGAAGTAACCAGCAGCCAGCTTCCTCCTTGTGGAGGAGCCATTTCCTTCTCCCCGATGTTGCTACTGCAGTCCTCTACAATTGGATGGTTTCCTTAACATTGGAGATCTCCATATGTATATTTTCAATTATTTTCTTGTGTGCACGGATGTTTTTTAGCCTATCCACATCCTCCTGTAGCTTTCCCACCAGCTTTCTGAGTGATTCTACCAGTAGGCACCTCTCACAGTGGATGGTCTCTCCATCCTGGCTTTCTATGATGGGGAGATGCAAACCACAGTCTCTGCAAATCCATACAAGGTCCTGGGCAGGTGCATCCATGGTCAGGTTCTCTATCCGGACACAAGTGTAGCTGGAGGAGCCAAGAACAGTGCTGGCATTGGTAGTGCAGCCTTTCTGAACCACGTGATCTTATTTTTTCTCCTTTCTACTCCCTCTCAAATTCCCCTGTTCACTTGCTTCCTTTGGTCACTTAGTGTCTGGTTTTTAAGCACTTCTCTCATAGGTCAACCCTGTCCCCTCATTAACACACGGGAAGGGTCAAGGGACAGGAAGCTAGAGCCTTCCTAGAACCCACTCAGGTCGCAGCTAGCAGTCTCTGGCCCCCACTCCAACACAGTCACCTGACACACAATCCCCAGCAGATCACAATGTAAACTTTAACCAAAGTGAAAAGAAAAACCAAACAGAGAAACAGGTTTCAGAGTAGCAGCCGTGTTAGTCTGTATTCTCAAAAAGAAAAGGAGTACTTGTGGCACCTTAGAGACTAACAAATTTATTAGAGCATAAGCTTTCGTGAGCTACAGCTCACGTGGTTTTTTCCACCAAATGCATCCGATGAAGTGAGCTGTAGCTCACGAAAGCTTATGCTCTAATAAATTTGTTAGTCTCTAAGGTGCCACAAGTACTCCTTTTCTTCAAACAGAGAAACAATCTCACCTCAAGAATTAGTGCTCACTCCTTCTTCAGCAGGGAATCTCCCTCTCTCTCTCTCTTTCTCTCTCTCTCAAACTCCCCTGTTTGCTGCACCCTGTTTGCTAGCTCCCCTTGGGCACTTAGCGTCCAAATTTACCTGTCTGACTGACTTAATTACAGGCAGAGAACAATGAAAGTACATCTACATATAAAGAAAGCAAAGCAATCTAGCTAACAAGCTGCAAAGGAAACAGTTTAATGGGCACACTGGGGGACAGAGTCTGCACCCCTAGAAAGTCCTCCTGGCTCTTCAGGCAAAGACAATGGACTATAAGAAATGTAAGGGGGAGCAAAAAGACATTCTAGTTATCCATCACTTAGGGAGAAAGGGGACAGCACTCTCTGATTCTGTGAACATTGGATCCCCTAGTCTGGGGAGCTGGAGATGCTGGCAAATGAGAAAACTGTTTAGGCAAAGAATGTAACTCGCAAAAATTAAGTTTTAATCACTAGAAAGCATATTTTGTTTTGTTTGTAACAGACCCCTCTCTTTTTCTCTTGCTTACTATCATTTAGTTTTACTGTAAACCATCTCAGTGCTATTATATTAAAGTAAATAATGAATCCTCAGCTAATTTACAGGCTGGCGTCTGTGCTGACTCTTTGGTGTCACTGAACTTAATAATTTCAATGAGTGTCCAGTGTGAGGGATTGGACACTGCAGAGACATCTCTAGGGAACTCAGGAACTGGCACTCACTGATTGTTACCTGCAAGGCAAGGTTAAGACTGGCAAAGTCTCCAGGAGTTTGCTGGTGTGGCGGACAGACTGGAGTGACAGGGAGCTGACACATTATATAAACCCCAGTAACATTCTCTCTTGATGAGGCAGAGGGGTAACACAGTTGCTATGGTTCTGGATGCTCCAGGAGATCATCACACTCAGCTATGTGGCTGGCTGGTTCTTGCTCACATGCTCAGGGTTTAACTGATTGCCATATGTGCATAATACGTAATAATTTGGGCACAAATGCGTACAGAAAAAGGAAGTTTCAAGGACAGTGGTTGTGCCTAAAATCTTGCCAATCAACAGAGAATTTAGAAGTAATAGATGGCACAACACTTATACTTCTGTTTAGGAAAGACAGAAACAAAGGTAAAGGTGGTGGAGTAGCATTGTATATCAATGATGAGGTAGCATGTTAAGAAATAAGAAGCGATGCAATGGATAAGACAGAGTCCGTCTGGGCAAAAATTACATTGGGGAAGATAACTAGTAAAGCCTCTCCTACGATAGTGCTTGGGGTGTGCTATAGACCTCCAGGATCTAATTTGGATATGGATAGAGCCCTTTTTAATGTTTTTAATCAAGTAAATACTAATGGAAACTGCATGATCATGGGAGACTTTAACTTCCCAGATATAGACTGGAGGACCAGTGCTAGTAATAATAATAGGGCTCAGACTTTCCTAGATGTGATAGCTGATGGATTCCTTCATCAAGTAGTTGCTGAACCAACTAGAGAGGATGCCATTTTAGATTTAATTTTGGCGAGTAGCGAGGACCTCATAGAAGAAATGGTTGTAGGGGACAATCTTGGCTCAAGTGATCATGAGCTAATTCAGTTGAAACTGAACAGAAGGATTAACAAAAATAAATCTGCAACTAGAGTTTTTGATTTCAAAAGGGCTGACTTTCAAAAATTAAGGAAATTAGTTAGGGAAGTGGATTGGACTGAAGAACTTATGGATCTAAAGGTAGAGGAGGCCTGGGATTACTTTAAATCAAAGCTGCAGAAGCTATCAGAAGCCTGTATCCCAAGAAAGGGGAAAAAATTCATAGGAAGGAGTTGTAGACCAAGCTGGATGAGCAAGCATCTTAGAGAGGTGATTAAGAAGAAGCAGAAAGCATACAGGGAGTGGAAGATGGGAGGGATCAGCAAGGAAAGCTACCTAATTGAGGTCAGAACATGTAGGGATAAAAGTGAGACAGGCTAAAAGGCGAGTAAAGTTGGACCTTGCAAAGGGAATGAAAACCAATAGTAAAAGGTTCTATAGCCATATAAATAAGAAGAAAACTAAGAAAGAAGAAGTGGGGCCGCTTAACACTGAGGATGGAGTGGAGGTTAAACATAATCTAGGCATGGCCCAATATCTAAACAAGTACTTTGCCTCAGTCTTTAATAAGGCTAAAGAGGATCTTAGGGATAATGGTAGCATGACAAATGGGAATGAGGATATGGAGGTAGATATTACCATATCTGAGGTAGAAGCGAAACTGAAACAGCTTAATGGGACTAAATCGGGGGGTCCAGATAATCTTCATCCAAGAATATTAAAGGAATTGGCACCTGAAATTGCAAGCCCATTAGCAAGGATTTTTAATGAATCTGTAAACTCAGGAGTAGTACCGAATGATTGGAGAATTGCTAATATAGTTCCTATTTTTAAGAAAGAAAAAAAAAAGTGATCCGGGTAACTACAGGCCAGTTAGTTTGACATCTGTAGTATGCAAGGTCCTGGAAAAAAATTTGAAGGAGAAATTAGTTAAGGACATTGAAGTCAATGGTAAATGGGACAAAATACAACATGGTTTTACAAAAGGTAGATCGTGCCAAACCAACCTAATCTCTTTTTTTGAAAAAGTAACAGATTTTTTAGATAAAGGAAATGCAGTGGATCTCATTTACCTAGATTTCAGTAAGGCATTTGATACCGTGCCACATGGGGAATTATTAGTTAAATTGGAGAAGATGGGGATCAATATGAACATCAAAAGGTGGATAAGGAATTGGTTAAAGGGGAGACTGCAACGGGTCCTTCTGAAAGGTGAACTGTCAGGTTGGAGGGAGGTTACCAGTGGAGTTCCTCAGGGATCGGTTTTGGGACCAATCTTATTTAATCTTTTTATTACTGACCTTGACACAAAAAGTGGGAGTGTGCTAATAAAGTTTGCAGATGATACAAAGCGGGGAGGTATTGCCAATTCAGAGAAGGATCGGGATATTATACAGGAGGATCTGGATGACCTTGTAAACTGGAGTAATAGTAATAGGATGAAATTTAATAGTGAGAAGTGTAAGGTTATGCATTTAGGGATTAATAACAAGAATTTTAGTTATAAGTTGGGGACGCATCAATTAGAAGTAACAGAAGAGGAGAAGGACCTTGGACTATTGGTTGATCATAGGATGACTATGAGCTGTCAATGTGATATGGCTGTGAAAAAAGCTAATGCGGTTTTGGGATGCATCAGGAGAGGTATTTCCAGTAGGGATAAGGAGGTTTTAGTTCCATTATACAAGGCACTGGTGAGACCTCACCTAGAATACTGTGTGCAGTTTTGGTCTCCCATGTTTAAAAAGGATGAATTCAAACTGGAGCAGGTACAGAGAAGGGCTACTAGGATGATGCGAGGAATGGAAAACTTGTCTTATGAAAGGAGACTTAAGGAGCTTGGCTTGTTTAGCCTAACTAAAAGAAGGTTGAGGGGAGATATGATTGCTCTCTATAAATATATCAGAGGGATAAATACAGGAGAGGGAGAGGAATTATTTCAGCTCAGCACCATTGTGGACACAAGAACAAATGGGTATAAACTGGCCTCCAGGAAGTTTAGACTTGAAATCAGACGAAGGTTTTTAACCATCAGAAGAGTGAAGTTTTGGAATAGCCTTCCAAGGGAAGCAGTGGGGGCAAAAGATGTATCTGGTTTGAAGATTCTACTTGATAAGTTTATGGAGGAGATGGTATGATGGGATAATGGGATTTTGGTAAGTAATTGATCTTTAAATATTCAGGGTAAATAGGACTAATCCCCTGAGATGGGATATTAGATGGATGGGATCTGAGTTACCCAGGAAAGAATTTTCTGTAGTATCTGGCTGGTGAATCTTGCCCATATGCTCAGGGTTTAGCTGATTGCCATATTTGGGGTCGGGAAAGAATTTTCCTCCAGGGCAGATTGGAGAGGCCCTGGAGGTTTTTCGCCTTCCTCTGTAGCATGGGGCATGGTTGACTTGAGGGAGGCTTCTCTGCTCCTTGAAGTCCTTAAACCATGACTTAAGGACTTCAATAGCTCAGACATAGGTGAGGTTTTTTCATAGGAGTTGGTGGGTGAGATTCTGTGGCTGCGCTGTGCAGGAGGTCAGACTAGATGATCAGAATGGTCCCTTCTGACCTTAGTATCTATGAATGATGTCCTGCTCTGGGACAGAATCAAAGAGGAATATGATATCAGACTGAGAAAAGACTGGTCTAATTTCAAAAAGAGCTTGGAAATGTACTAACATAATTTCTCTAAAGCAACAACCCTACAGCTAAGATATTTGAGCAAGTGTAAACAGGCAGGGTTTTCCTCTCATTCCCAATACACCACACACAATTTTTTTGGTCAGTCTCACCCCTTTTTGGAGTTTACCATTATTCTGCCGTCTCAGAAACTCTAATATATGGAACAAAACCCTGAGCTGGATTATATTTAGAGACAGTCAATTTATTTTTTAATTTAATTTATCCAAGTTTCCTTCAAAGATGATTATTCCCAGGCTTCTCTCTATAGGACTTCCTGTCTCTCGTTCTGGCTATGTATTGGCCTAGAAAGTAGCTCAGCCTTTTATCATCTCGCATTGAATCTACAGATATCCACCTAGTCTGGCTGCAATGATGAGTCAGCAAAACAGCTCTGCCCCATCCATCTGTAAGGGTCCTAATGCCTGATATCCTATTACAGAAACACTTTAGTATTATTTGGATTAATGCTTTCTTCAATTAAAGAAAAGGCTATAATGAAGATTTACGAAATGTTATGTTGCATTCATGAAGAAGAGCTGGGTATGAAGTTATGAAAAAGAGAAATTCTTTAATGGCCTGATATAAACCCACAGATTGATTTTTTTGGAAATGTTCAGTGTGTCAAATTACCTTAGTCATGGCAGCTTAAAGTATCATTACTTCCTGAAGGAATACCAGAAAAACCATGGTAAAATGTATCAGTGACCACAACTGAATACATCATTGCAGGTGACAGTGCACCATTGATTTATATAGTGGCATAATAATATTTTCAGTATTTTTTGCTTTTTCAACTGCCACTGGACATTAAACAGCAGCTTTCATGGAGCTGTACAAAATGAGGCCCAGGTCTTTTTTCTGAGTGGTTACAGTGTAACTCCAATGTATGTGAGTAGCTCAAATGCCACTTTACTTGGCTTCTTTTCCCATTGCTGGGTTGTAAGTGTGGGTGGCTTGAGAGAGGTTGGAGGGAATGTGATTGAAAAAAAGTGTTCGTTCTGTGGTTGGTGCTGCCCATCAACATCTCTGGGGGCAGCTGCTGTTGCTATGTGAGGGCTCTAGCTGTTGTAAAGCTGGTTAGAGTTTTAGACAATATGTTCTAACCTCATTCCTTCAGATTTCCCTGATATTAGAATACTTCTCAATATTCATTACCTTGTATTTTTCAACAGGCAGGCCCTATCTGACGCAATCTAGCCTTTAGAATCCTGATGAGCAAGTGAAAATATGGCCTTGGGTAAAATAGGGAGGGTTGGCAAAAGAAAAATATTCCCAGCTCCTACACAGTGCAGCCATTAAATGAGCATGAGTACAAACGGAATCAGAAAATGTCTTGGAATTTCTACTAGAATCTGAAAGGGACATTGTCTCAAATATCATTGTCTACAATGCAATGCACTGAAATATATTCTAACCCACAAAAGATGAAACTACTGGTGTGACAGGTGACAAGACAAATCAGATACAAAACTCTGTAGTACATCTGAAGCAGTTTTTTCAGAAGCTGTGACCACATACAGCCGCTGAGGAATGAGGTACAGAATGATTAAGGGATCTGTAATCTCTTTGGGGCAGGGATTTACAGCATAGTGAGGCCCTGATCTTAACCCAGACCTCTGGAATCTACAGCAATATGCATACTGGACAGTAATAATAATTAATAAAGTGACATAAGGAGGTAGTAGCAAAGCCAGGAATAGAATCCAAATGTCCAGACACCCAGGCCCATCTTTTTTGCCATCTCCTATTATCTTGATTGTGCAGCTAGATTTAGCTCTAAATTAAAAGTATGTGCTATGTTTCTAACTTGCCTTTGGACTCTTTCATTCTTGTACCTTAAATATAACAGATAGTCTTTTAAAGATAGTGAGACCCTATCAACCTAAACCACAGCCTCCCACTTCCCCTGAGGATGATGACACGTTATTTTCCTAACGAAGAGAATCCCTCAATTTAACAGCATTTAATTGTGTCTGAAGTGACCACAGATGTTGTTGTGACCACATCTAAAATAGATTTAGTGTTCTACAAAGAGAGAGGTCCTTAAAAGATAAATGTAACCAGTATGTGTATGTCAAAATATGCATATGTATCCAATGTCTTTTATAGCAAGTTTTATATGTGTATTTGTCTCATTTCTTGCTGCAAGAAAACCACAGAAAAAGGCTTTAAGAGGAAGCCACAAACCATGCTCTTTCTGAAACTTCTATAGTATGTTTGTTTCCATCTGACATTTTCTCAATGTACTGTTGCTAACATTGTATGATATTTCCTCCACATACTAGGTATGATGTAGATCTACTGACCTAGTATTCTACTTGCCCATCTCTTCTCTTCTAAAGATCCCCTTTTTCTTTTGAAGATACAATCCATAAAGCTGTAAGTCAGCCTTTTTTCAAAAGCATTTCTTTGAAGAAATACATATAAAACCTTTAATATATTTCATATGTGAGTATCAATGCACATAGAATTCTGCAGAAAGCCCACTAGTGCTTCACTAAGACATTGGGTCTTCGAGTGTCATAGCTGGTATACTTGAGAGTTCATGGACAAGATTCCAGGCAGAATCTGTTGCTTGTTTATATTTTGTGATTGCAAGGCTACATTCCCTTTTCTATCACCTCCACATTTCAGAACTTCTACCACTTTGTACTATGAAAAGGATTCAGTGAACCAGGAAAGATTACTAGTCTCCAAGACTGTGGGTAACTTAAATTCTTGCATGCCTGGATAGAAAGTTTAAAGCCTGCTGTCATATTATCAAAGGCTTTGCTCTGATCACATCCAGTTGATCTAAATCCTTGGATAAGTGGCTTTCATGGAAAAGCGAGTTGGCTCAGGAAGCAGTGTTGTTGATTCAGCAGTAGCATTTTGTGGCTCCCTGATCCTGGGGCTGCCAGGTGCCAGTCCAGCCCTCAATGAAAAAAAGAACAGCCTGAAGTCTGCTCTTCTTTATGCCAACTGCCAATGGCACACATGGACCAAAAAGCAATCAGAGATCATTCTGACTCCCTAAGCTAGTCCTATTTTCACCAGTCATATGCTGTATGTCAGAGACCAGGATGGGGGTGGAGTAGAACTTGCTATGGTAGCCTTAAACCACATGGCAGATGCTTTAGGTCCGTGATCTGCAACGTAAATGGCTACTTAGTGCCAGCAAACTAACACAAAGGAGCTGTGGTGGGGCCACAAATCTGCCCCAAAGGGATTATGAAATGGGACAGATAAGGAAGGGCAAGGGTAACAGTAGTGAGGTTGTGTTGTTGCCAACTTTTGGTATGTGTACAAACTCATGTTTTCATCAAATTAAAGAAAAATTAAACAGGATCACTCATTTCTTCTGAGTGACATGAAGAAGAAGCATTAAGAGGGATATAAATGGGATGTGGGCACATGGCTTTTGATTAAGTCAACAGTTACCATGTATGCACATCTAAAGATATGGTCCATTATAAATTAAAGGCAGAAAAAAGTTAACATCACATCTGGCATATTTGTAAGCGCATGTGTGCTTTCCTAAGAGAATATGGTACATGTTTGCGAACCAATGGCTGTAGTGTGATGAATTGTTCCCCCTGGGTACCCAGGGTTTAATTAGAAAACTCTGGATAAGGAACAAGTAAATTAAGAGGCTCAGCTTTCCATTCGGGATGTTTGCTTTTCCTTTATGTTGTTCTCCTGTAACTTATAAAAGAATAATTCTTGGCGTACAGCTGAGTGCTTCTTTTGCACAACATACTTTTCATCTATGAATCTGCAGGGGATCAATTTTGAGATGCAGAAGCAACAAGTGCAAAGGAGTTCATTACATTGAAATGCCATTGAGAATCATACTGATGACTCAACTTCAAATTAGAAGTAGAGCATTACAATTAGTGTCTTCACAGAAGAAAGCTTGAAGGGGGATCTGGATTACTGCCCTCGCATTATCAACCATTTATTCTTTTTCTGTTGATTATATAAAGATTTAATCATGTTAACATCACATGCAACATTCTTTGTAACTGCTGCCATATTTAGGGGGGAAATTTACAAAGAAACAGTAGGATAATTCTTGTTCATTTTCTTACTTCTTCTATTGAAGAAGCAAAATATGCAGTAAATTAAATCAAGTCATACTATGACTGTGCTATGAACTATGGAAGACTCTTTGGCTGTGCCTGCTCTAGGAACTGAGCAGACGCAATCTGAACTAGTGTGTCCGTGCCCATGTAAGTGCCCACTTTGCAAATGTCCACGCTAGCAATAGCCATGCTATTTTGGTTGCTTCAGTGCTTGTGCTGTAATCTACTGCTATAGTTGTGGTGCCCCCTGGGTACACAGCTCCAGCACAGCTTCTTGAAGCAGTAGCTTGTAGGAAATTTCAAGAGGTGTTCTGAAAACTCAAGTGGTTTGTGAGAGAAGAGGGAAAATCCATACAAGCTCCTGGGAAACTATTAATTCTCTGGGGAAACTTCCACAAACTCATACTGGTACCAAGTAGCACTAGTAACCAAAGGCTTCCAGGAGTTTTTCTTTGGGGAATTATCAGAGTTTCCCAGGAGAGAATGTGAATCCATTTCTCAATATAGAGACCAGGGTGAATGCTCATCTGTGTGTGGTGGGGCAACAGGCACCTTACTCTTGCACATCCTTTCCTGTACATCCTTGTCAAAGCACAGGCCAGAATTCTGTCTTTTCAGGTCTTTAGAAACCATTACACAGAGAGAAATGCCAAAGCTGTTGTACTGAAAACCCTGGCTGTAGGTATTAGTAACAGCTTCCAGGCATTTCCAGAGACAAAGACCCATACAGCTGCTTAGTAAACAAACATTCAGTATACAAAGATTGCAACCAGTATTTGAAATATTTCTTAAATAACTCCTAACACAAAAAGCTATTAAGTAGTGAATCTGTGTATCTTCCTATGCAGATCCCTTCAGCTCTCTTGCTAGCATCAGACCCATTCATGGAATGAATATTTGGTTTGTAACATTTGCATGACAATGTAAATAGAGCTGGTTTGGAACCAGAATTTTTGTTCCTCAGGAAATTGACATTTCAAAAGCTAACATCTCTTTTTCATTCTAAATGGAATGAAATGCCAAAATTTTGCATTTTCCAAGGAAAAAAAAATTTTGTGAGGAAAAAAGTATTTCATGTCAACTAATCAGGTTTCAGAGTGGTAGCCATGTTAGTCTGTATCAGCAAAACCAAGGAGGAGTCTTTGTGGCACCTTAGAGACTAACAATTTATTTGGGCATAAGCTTTCTTGAGGGGTAAAACCCTTGTCATCAGAGGCATGGAGTAAAAAATACAGTAAACAGAATATATATTATAGCACATGAAAAGATGGGAGTTGCCTTACCAAGTGGGGAATCAGTGCTAACGAGCCAATTCAGTTAAGGTGGAAGTGGCCTATTCTCAACAGTTGACAAGAAGGGGTGGAGGGAAAATTACTTTTGTAGTGCTAACGAGGCCAATGCTGATACTTACACTGTAGAATCATAGAATATCAGGGTTGGAAGGGACGTCAGGAGGTCATCTAGACCAACCCCGTGCTCAAAGCAGGACCAATCCCCAACTAAATCATCCCAGCCAGGGCTTTGTCAAGCCTGACCTTAAAAACCTCAAAGGAAGGAGATTCCACCACCTCCCTAGGTAATGCACTCCAGTGCTTCACCACCCTCCTAGTGAAAAAGTTTGTCCTAATATCCAACCTAAACCTCCCCCACTGCAACTTGAGACCATTACTCCTTGTTCTGTCATCTGCTACTACTGAGAACAGTCTAGATCCATTGTCTTTGGAACCCCCTTTCAGGTAGTTGAAAGCAGCTATCAAATCCGCCCTCATTCTTCTCTTCTGCAGACTAAACAATCCCAGTTCCCTCAGCCTCTCCTCATAAGTCATGTTTTCCAGTCCCCTAATCATTTTTGTTGCCCTTTGCTGGATGCTTTCCAGTTTTTCCACATCCTTCTTGTAGTGTGGGGCCCAAAACTGGACACAGGACTCCAGATGAGGCCTCACCAATGTCAAACAGAGGGGAACGATCGTGTCCCTCGATCTGCTGGCACCTTCTTGTTAACTGTTGGAAATGGGCCATCTTGATTTCATTGGCCTCATTAGCACTACAAAAGTAATTTTCCCTCCCTTGGTATTCACCCCTTCTTGTCAGCTCCCACCTTTTCATGTGCTATCATATATATTCTGCTTACTGTATTTTTCACTCCATGCATCTGATGAAGTGGGTTTTAGCCCACAAAAGCTTATAAATAAATACATTTTGTTAGTCTCTAAGGTGCCACAAGGACTCCTTGTTGTTTTTTCATGTCAACTAAAACATTTTATTTTGATAAAAGTGAAATGTTTCATTTTGATTTTAACTTTTTAAATTTAATTTTATATTATACTCTTTTTACTGTAATTTTTATATTTTTATTTTATAATATAAAATAAAATATCAAAATGAAAAACCATTTTAAAACAAAACATTGAAATGCTCTGTTCCAATAGAATCAGAATGCTTTGCTTTGTTTGTGTTTTCCATAAAATTGCATTGAAGTTGACAATTTCCTGTGGAATCTTTTGATTTCAATGAATTAGCATTTTCTGATGGAAAAACATTATTTTGGAACATTTTTGACCAGTTCTAGATGTAAAGCTTTCACCATGACATTTGCACTTCTGTACTTTAGCACTTATATTCTTGCCCCCTCATCTTCCTTCAGAGATGATTTCTCAGTCTGTTGTGTGGCCTGGATTTCTTTAGAGCTTAAAAGAAAAATACACTGTCTCAGTAAAAAATAATCCAAATTCTTATGTTATCAGCAAAAGTTTGGTGGCTTCTCCTTGCTAGCATTGTTTCCATCCATGCTAACAGGTGTTTCTTAACTTGTGTTCAGATAGGAAATCTGTAACCAAAGTATTACGTGTGTTGAGACCCACTCCAACAGCAAACCTCTCTCCTGGTCTTTTGTTGATCAGTTGAACCGGTAGAGGTTTCCTTGAAGAAGTTGATCACTGAAAAAGTAGCCCACAGTTGAGCATCATATTTGCAATGTTACTTGTACAGGTAAGTGACTTTGAGCAATTTGACCCTCAGGCAGTAGAGTTCAAAAAGCTAGCTAGAAAAGCGACCTAAGCAATGACTTGTGTGTTATGTGACAGTCGTGGGAAAATTGTGTCCCTCATTGGGGCTAACATGCCAGTAATCCTTGTCCATACTGGCATTACATCAGAGAAGACTGGCACCACTATATATTGGGAGACAAGTGCCAGTGAATTTAGTGCCCAGTTTGACAACAAAGTCATCATCTGCCTTAAGTAAACATCTTTTCTTGGAAGTGTCTTTTAGGAAGTATATCTGTTTCTGCTCCAATGAACTTCAAGTAAATTCCCTTCCTATATTAAGCCTTCCTTGAATGTTAAATAACATCCTTGTCTCAGGAAATTGCTTGGGTTGAATTGTCAGTTTAGTAAAATATTTTATAGACACAAAAAATTAAAGACACTACAATTTAAACAAATACAATTCATATCAGACTTCAGTGAAACTACCAGCACTTAGATAAGTACTCTTCAGTGTGAGTAAAGGTGGCAGAACTAGGCAGTTAATCAATGTGGAGTCATTTGGGTATATACAATTGAGACTGTCCATTAACAACTGTAGCTCATGACACCTTAACACAAAGCCACAAAGAGAATATAAAGAAGATCTCGAGTTACAAGCAAAAGAGCCATAAAAAGACACCTAGAGTATTGATAGTAATTTGATGCACACTGCCCTGGATGAAGCTAAATGATTCATGATACTCTGAGTTCCAAAAGAGACAATGAAAAGCTCTCAGAGAAGTAGTGCACTGCTGAGGAGGAGCACAAGTCTTTATGCCATGTAAGGCTTTCCTCTTGCTTGGCAATCCTCTGTAATTAGGAGAGCCAACCTGACTAGTGATGTTTAGACTCTTTAGGGTCATAGTCTGCTTAACTGTTATCTTTTGATTTCTTGTCTGTGATAAATAAATTTTGATCTAATTGAAAGTATTGAAATTGCTGATTTACTTACGGGGAGACTCACTGTCATACACCACCTGCGTATCAATAATCTAACATCTGACCTGGAAGAAGGTGGATAACTGGATCAGTATCATGCTCTACAATAGAGCTGGTCAAAATTTTTCCATGGAGCAGTTTTACATCAGAAAATACTGATTTGACAAAAGTGAAATGTTTAGAGGGCCATATTAATCTAGTCAATATTTTCAATAGAAAAATTATTGAAACAATTCATTTTGATACAGTTGAAATGCATCATACTATCATTTCAACTGTTATAAATATAATATAAATAAAGGCACTGAGGCCCAGATTTTTAAAGATATTTAGGCATTGTTCTGCTCAGAGTGGCAAGGCCTAAGTGACTTTTAAGGTACGTCTACACAGCAGCTGGTATGTCTACCTGGGCTGTCTACCAGCTCAAGTAGACATACACATGCTAGCTCTGCTTGAGGTAGCACCTAAAATTAATAGCATAGCCACAGCTGCCTGGACAAGGGGTCAGGTTAGCCACCTGAGTACAATCCCAACCAACCCCTGCGTATACACTTGGGGCAGCTAGTCCAAGCTACTGCTCATGCTGGCTGTCACTTTTGAAAATGGGAATTATCCATCTATGTCACTTAGGACTTAAAATGCTGAGCAGACCAGTCCCTAAATATCTTTAAAAAACTGGGCCTGAGCAATCACAACATTTTCCCAAATTGTAGAATAAATTTTGATGCTCGTGTTTTCTCCTCAGTTTTGGTACCAGAAATGGATTTTGCTTTGCAGATCCTAGAACAGTTGATTATTATATTCAAGATCATTATATTTAAATTAGAAACTGAATGTGTGACATAGCCAAGTGAAAACATATGGAATTTTGGAATTTTTTCAACTGGAAATGTCCTTCACATTTTACATAAATTAAACCAAAGATGAACCAACACATTGGGGGAAATCTTTCAGTGTTTCCAGAAATATAAATTGTTCCTAATTTAGGAAGTCTAGAAAATTCTATTTTAGACAAAACCTTGAATAATCCAATTAGTCAAGGATGTTCCAGACATTCAAATATGTGTTTTGGTTGAAAATTATGGTTTGTAGATGTGTCATAAGCCAGATAAATGAAGAGAAGCAATCTACATATTATTAGCCTAACAGATGTAGGCCAACATTTACCCTACTCTACAGTATCTTCAGGAGGTGCTGGCAATTCTCCTGAACTCTCCGCTTCATCTCCTCTATGCAGCTGTTCACCGTTCACAGAAATAAGACATTTGGGGGAAAGAATTTTGTCCTAGCACATCTTTTTGAAAAACACTTTTATAGTTCCTCTTACTCTGATAGGCAATCATCTTATTCTCCCCTCTCTATTAATGTTACTGATTCTCACAACTGTATCATGAGTCTCCTGATTTCAGCCAGTCAAAAAAAATTGATCAAAATATTTTTTCAACAGAAAATGGCTTTTTGAAAAAAACAGACATTTTTGCACACACAAAAATATTCCTTTTTCATAGAAAATTTTCAGATTTTCATCAAAAAGATTGAAACTTGAAAAAAAAGCTGAATTTTCAGCTTTAATTTTTGTATGAAAATCTCTACACTTCCATAGAAAATTTTTGATGAAAATGAATGTTTAATTTTCGTTGACTTTTTTTGTAAGTAAACAATTCACTTCCTCGACTTCCTTCTACTTATGCAAGTTATTGCCTTTTTTAACATTTCCCGTGATATCATAATTGCTGGTATCCAGCTGGCAAATTTTCCTTTTTTCAAAATGGCTGATATTTCCTATTACTTTCAATAGGGATGAAGCCAAACTGCCCTCAGTCAAGCTAGCTATCATTTCCCTAGAGTTATCCTATTCCCAAGCAAACATTACAAAGACAAACTAACTGGTTATTTTGAATGCACCCCCACCCGCACCCCCCACCCATACGCACTTTTGTTCTGGTAAAAGAGGAAAATTTCCAGATGATTAAGCCTTTAAGACTCACCAGTTGTGCATACAAACGAGAAAAACATCTAGGCCAAACTTTCAAAAGTGCTCTGTAGTTCTGAGTATCCAACTTTAATCCCTATGAAAATCAAACTATAGGTGTCTACAAGTTGGGCATCCAAAGTTGGTGGCTACTTTGGGAAATTTTGGTCTAATATCTAGGTCTATTTTGATAACCAAATACTCACCCTGGGATTAGATATGTATATGAGCTTTTTGGACCTACACTAATACATTGGTGCATGCTTGATATAAATAATAAACAACAGAATTTGTTTGTTTATTTTGCATTTAATTATTTCCCTTTGTTGAGAGTGGTGCAATGACCAGTTATAATTAAATACAGAGCTAGCAATAGTTTTTGATTATTTGTTTCTTTTTGTTTCTAAGGTGGTGATGGTTGTGTTTTGTGGCTTTCAATTGGTATTTTAGACTAATGGACTTCAGACTCCATCAAAGATGATCATTTGAATAAAGCAGCAATCTTGTTAATATTTCTTTCTTTCCTGTCTAGCCATGAGAGTAAAAGAACTTTCATATACTTCAAGAAGAAAATGTGTTGGCCCTTAGGACATATGCCAGGCTGAAAATCCCAATACAGCTGCAACTGAACTCAGTACCAGAGGACTCCGATTATACAGTTTAACAGTCTTAATCTTTTTAACTTTCACCTCCATTTCCATTTCAAAAGTAGGTTGATTTATAGCTTCCTACTCCAATGTATGAAATTAATGTTTTTGCACTGTGAATGTTGGCTTTGTATGTTCTTTGCATTTTGTTTCTCTAACCTGGTACCTTGTTAACATAATATAATAAATATTTATTATTAAAATTAATAACTCATGCAGACTGACTGCTTCTGTAGCAAAAGGGCAAGGTCACTATCTTTTTGTTTTTTAAAGGGAAAGACTCTGATTGTAACTTCAGTGATTACAAGCTGAAAACTCGGGGCCTCTTTCTCCTCTGATTTTCACTAATTTAATACCAGAGTAACTTCATCAATTGTAGGAGAGTTACTCCTGGTTTACAGTGGGGTAAGTGAGATTAAGGACAAAATGCCAGATTCCAATGTGCCCCTTTGTAACTTCTGATCAGAGACATCTCTGATGGGAAAAGTATGAAGCAGGTTCCTAGCTGGCATAAATCATTGAAATCAGTGGAACTAGGCTGATTTATACCATATGCTGTGGTTCCATGTGATCAAAAGTACCATGTATGCCATGATATCGAGGCAAAACTAGAAGTGTATTAAAGCTTAGCTTTCAGCTTCCTTCATTTAAGTGAACCCCATCCCATCACATTAATCAATTATTTTTTCTCTTTTTTTCTCTTTTCTCTTTGCAGAATGTCTGGGCATCAGGCAGATAATATGACATGGACAGAAGGAGCAGTAAAATGAGATAAAATGAGGGAGTATACATCATGCAAATTAACCCAATTGTTTTGTGTCATTGAGAAGATCACAGGATATTCTCTCATTGTTAGTTAGACCTCCATTTTGGAAATTCTACAGATATATTGTACTGCTCTGAGGCTCCTCCATTTACTAACACAGCCCCTTTTAAACTTTCTAAAATTGTTGAAGAATAACGAGTGGGATTGCAGCCCTCCAATCCACACATGGAGCCCTTCTGCACGCAGGTCGTCATCTTCCTGTTCCAGGGCACCATTCCCCTCCTCCTCTGCACCCCTTGGAGGCCGTTGTGTGCATCCAGGGTCAGTGCTGAGAGTGGAGGAGGGGCAAACAGGTGTGGATAGGCAAATGGGGTGAATGTTATCTCCCCTCAAAGCCCCCTGGGGAACCCCAGGAAAATATACCCTCTGTTTGTACTATCACAAGGCCATGGCAGCATCATTCTATTACAGCATAACTGTTTAAATAAATGGTCAATCGATTGTTAAATAGTCCAGCAGATCAGTAGGTTGCTTATAACAATTCATAATGCGTTCTACTGATATGCTTATAACCATCTATTATACATGCTACCCATGTCTGTTACATACTTACAAGAGCTGTTAATCACTTATTAATCCTCTATAAACCACTGATAAATGAAGCCTTAATATTAATTGTGACTTCAAAGCTATATGGAGCACACATTCCATATCATTCTTCAAATACTGCAGTGATGAATGCTGTAGAAATGCCTATAAATAAATAAAATAAAACATGTTTGTGTGTGTGTGTGTGAGAGAGAGAGAGAGAGAGTGAGAATAGAGGGAGTGGGAAGCTGCAGTTAGTCCATATGTGCTATAGATTCCAGGTAGGGTGACCAGATAGCAAGTGTAGAAAATCGGGAAGGAGGTGGGGGGTAATAGTCGCCTATATAAATAAAAGCCCCGAATATCAGGACTGACCCTATAAAATCGGGACATCTGGTCACTCTAATTTCAAATCCTAGCTCTAACAGGTTCTGCAGCACAGAGGTGAGCTGGAGCTGTGTGGTATGACTGAATCCTACGGCCAGAAACCCTCTGCTCAGATCCTTAACTGGGAATATCACCTTCCCAAGGACTGGCAGCAAGTGGCTATGTGAAAACCCAGGCTTGCCCCTTCCCCAGAGCTTGAGTCTATGACTCAGGCTCTCCACAGTCAGGGCAACCTTTGAGGGGAAGTGGGTGGGTTTTCTGCTTAGTGTCTCCCTTTGGATACCTGATTTTAACCTTTAACCTGTCCCTGTGTCTTCATTTATTGTGCCCTTTATTCACTTGTGGCCTGGTTCAATGACTCCTCCACCTCAGTTGAGGGGCTGGGCTTTTAGCTTTAGGCAGGCTGTCTCCCAGTAACCGCAATAGGCCCACAGTCAGGGCAGTGGAGATAAACTGTTTCTTCCCTGGAGAGTGACAGCCGGGAAGACTGAATTTGCAATGTGGCCTAGGGCCAGTGTCCCTGACTGACAGATTTAAAACAGTTGTATGCAGTGTTGTAGCCATGTTGGTTCCAGGATATTAGCAAGACAAGGTGGGTGAGGTAATATCTTTTACTGGACCAACATCTGTTGGTGAGAGAAACAAGTTTGCAAGCTACACAGAGCTCTTGAGGGTCAGGTAAACTCAAAAGCTTGTCTCTCTCTCACCAACACATGTTGGTCCTATAAAAGATATTACCTCGCCCATCATGTCTCTCTGAGATTTGAAATAGAATTGTCAGCCATGGAGAGGCCCTTTGAGAGTGAAGACTAAGGAGGGCAGATGAGCGGGAAGAGCCTCCCACTCCAGTCCCCCTGGCAACCTCCTGAGACACCACAATGTGCTTTTATACTATTCTGTTAGCGTCCTCCACACAGCAGCTCTGCAGAGGTTGCTGCAGCCCTTTATGGCATTGAATGGGGACAAAAAGGCATCACAATCTACAGAGGATTGCTCAAAGGTTTAGGAAATTCATTATTATGTGTTCTCTTGCCCTCCCAGTGGCTCCTTCTCACTAGGATGTGGGCCAGGAACCCCTTTACCTCCCATTCACACTATTTGACTATCTAGGGCCTGCTTATACAACACAGAGAGGCTTTTATAAAAAATCGGACCTGAGGATTTGACCCACATTTAAGAACTATATTATGCAGGCTAAAAAAACATACACAGTGTGTGCTTTGTGTGAGTGTTTGTTGGGGGGTAGGGGCTTTCATTAAAAGCAGGTGTATTTTATAACAGTGGCTATATAAGTATTACAAAACAGCAAGGATAACATTTTCTCTCTTCACTGATTTATCAGGCATGTGCAGGGGTGAAAGTAAAATGCAGATTTACCGGTTGGGGCCGCTCTGGCCCCCCTGAAAGGGGCGAAGCCTTGGGCTGAAGGGGTGGGGCTGGGGGTCAGCATCCCCCAGCCAGTCCGTCTGTGCTCCCTGGCCTGCACCGCTCGTGGCTCCAGTGGCGATTTAAAGGGCCCAGGGCTCTGTCCGGCGCAGCCGTGGTAGAAGCAGAGGTGGCTGGAGCCCCAGACCCTTTAAAATCATGGCCCCGGGGCAGCTATTTCTCCCCCCCACCCAGTCAGCAGCCGGGGGGGCGGCAAAAGGGACAGAGATATTAAAGCACTGCCGCAGCAGCTTTTTAACATTGCTGCCCTTTTTGCGCCTCCCAGCCGAGTCGTCGCTGCCCCTTTTGGGCCCCCTATTGGCAACTCTGCTGGTAGGGACCCAGGGGGGGCGCAAAAGGGGCAGTGATGTTAAAGCCCTGCTGCGGCAGCGCTTTAAGCAGCACTTTAAAGTCAGCGGTACGGGCTGGTCCTGGTGGCTACCTTTTATCGGTACGCCGTACCGGCCCCTACCTCCTTACTTTCACCCCCGGGCATGTGGCATGCACTCTTCAGTTTAAATTTAACACAGTGCAATCTTTAACCAAGGAAAGCTTCCCTCAAACCAGTTCAGCTTGTGAACTCCTTGAACTTTTAAAGAAAGAATGGGCTAATCTTCCATTTATTTTGTACCCTGCAGTCCTTCCAAACACCATACTCTTACAATGTATCTCCTTCCCAACTCCCATGTTTCCAAACTGCATTCATGCTATTTCTCACCTTTATCTGATGCTTGTCTGACAGATGTTTATAACATTTACCAGAGTTTTAGGAGTTATATATCATCAGGAGCACAATGATCCAGAATCAGTGTTACAAGGATTAAGTTGTCATTCAGGCTATGTTGTATGGTATATTGGTTGGGGTGAAACTTCGATAGTACCTGAAGAGATTAGAGATTTTATAAGAGAGTTTGTTGAAAAGGCATGTTAAACGTGAACTATCTTCCAATAGCAAAATGAAAGAAATCACACAGCATATAGTTTCACTTTTATAAATGCATTGGAATGAAGAAAACATAAAAACCTTCCCTTTTATTCACAATTATCTCATCTTCCTTCAATGCTAAACTTTTAACCCTTTTAAAAGTACTTTTCTATTGCGATTTCTTCACGTCTTTTTGTTATACATTGTGTGTAGTACTTGCGATACTAACTGATGCATTTGAAATATGGAATCAGGTGAGTAAGTGGAATAGGTTTTAAATATTGATTTACATTCTATCATTTCTAGAGGCTACATTTTAAGATGACTTCTGGATATGCGCCCATAACATTGCATATTCATCCATTTGTATATGCAAAAGCCCCATGCATGTACAAAGGAATACACCTACAAATATTATGGTTACATTTTTGAAAGCTGCCTGAAAATCCATCCCCTAGGCCCTGAACCAGCAAAGCACTAAGCGCAGTGCTTAACTTTAAGCATATGAGCAGTCCCATATCAGTAACAAAGTATGCATGGATGGGCAATTTGGCTCTGATCCAGAAAAGTATTTAACTACATGCTTAATTTGATTTTGGTGGGACTACTCATGGGCATGGATCAGGGCCTAAGTGTCCATGCAGGTACAGTTAGCTATTGACATGGCACTTATTTTTTTAAACAAAAAATATTTCATTTAAACAAAATCTTTGCAATTTACTTTTAATTATTCATGGTTCTGATTGATAAGAGGAAAAAGCTGCACAGGAAAAAATCTCTTGAGAAGAAATAAGGTCATTGGGCACCTTAAGGGATATTATTAAGACAGACTGTGCTATCAGGCTAGTAACAGTGCTCTGATTCCTAGTGCCAGGCTTTCCATGCTGCAGAAAATGGTTGTGCTGTGGAGACACCAGCTCAGCCCTTTTCTAAAGGAAGCATGTGATTTATAGTGCTCAACAGTAAGCCTTTGGGCCAATTAAGATTCAGCATCCATGGCTGCTTCAGGATTCCACCAGAGAAAGGTAATCCTCAGGTGGCACACAGCCACTACAATAGCTCCTACACATCCCCACCCCAATCACCATTGCAAAAGGCATAGCCAGGCAAAGGAAGCTTAGCTGGGGTTTCCCTGTGACCTGGTGATTTCTGGCTTCTGGAATGCCTCCTTGAGCCTCTGTGCCATCAGCATAAATTAGAGCAGCCTTGAATCTGCTCTCATTTACAATAAGAGCAGGCCTAGTGGCCAAATGGCTCCAGAACTAGGGCAGTACATCTTGTACATGTACCCATCCTGAGTTGTGTTCAGCTGCAGCTCAGGATCTGGGCTGGGAGGTTAGACACTGGAGGATACTTGGCAAGGTCTCCAGCATCAGGCAATGGTTTCTTTAGGCCACATATGTTGGATTTTGCCTTTCAACACCTCACTGTAACTTTATACACACCGTCTGGGTTTATTTTAAATCCCTGTATTACAGAGTGTAGTTTATAATAAGCTGTCCTAAAACTAATTTCCAGGAAAGGATTCTTACTATGTATCGCCCTGCACCACTTCCATTGCTGCAGAATGTCTGTTAAGGTCATGATGCCAGAGCTCAAGCAACAAGCATGTATTGCAAAGAAGCTGAATTCTCCTGTTATTTGCACTGGTGAGAAAAGCCAGATGTGCACGTGGCAAAGTCCTCTTACAGTTCACTTTCCTACCTCCACCTTTTCAGAGGAAACAAAGCATGCTTGATATGAGATTAAAACCTCATGCTGAACATGGCATCTAAACCCAGTGGTAATGGACACCTTAGAAATACGAATAGGAGGGAGGTTTTCAAAGGCACAGTTGAGAGTAGGACACCTAACTGCCCTTTTGCCTTTGAAAATCATCCCTAGATAGACTTGGTGTTGCCACCTTTCAGGATTTGCTTTCCAGTCTCTGATGTTTTTCATAGAGCCCCAGATTCTGGAGTCATGTGGAAACTGGTGAATATCAACTTTAATTTTTTTAAAAAAGTATATTTCCATGGTTGCAGAGCAGAGCTTGAAAACCTGACCAAAGTGCCCCCTAAATGTTCAAAAACCAGAAGGCAAATAAAAGATCTCTCTCTCTCTCTCTCTCTCTCTCTATATATATATATATAAAGTCTGATGATTTTTATGCCAGCAGGCCTTGACTCATGATTTGTTAATATATGGGGGTAGCAATACTGTAAACAAGATTAGATGGAACAAAAGATAAAGGCATAATGACAAAAACACACTGCAGACTAAGCACGACAATTTTCCTTGTTCATCTTTAAAACGTACCACTCACTGATTAGAATCAATAGGCCTGATTTTCCTGTCACTTGTAAATCAGAACTAATTCTGTTCCAGTCAACAAGGCCTACACGGGTGCAAAAGTGGTATAACTAAGAGGAGAATCCAGCCCAACGGATCACATTTGGCAGTGGTTGGCATAAATGGTTGCGTAAATGACTGTCTGGTGTAAGTTGAATGTGGCTCTAAGTGGCAAAGTAGTACAACTCGCAGTGATACCTAATTCTTATTCTGGCCAAATTGTGCTCTGTGCAGGACCCACGGGACTTGGGAACAAAAATGGCTTTACCACCTTTGTATTCACCAATCCTGGGGCCAGACAGGAATCTCCAGTAATGCCAGTTTTTTAGCTGCTTCAGACTCCCAAGCTGGTGAAAAACAACTAAAGGGAGGGTTGAGTATCTGGTTCCCAGTATTCATGTTGGGCTTCCATAGCTCAGCTCATAAACAGCCTGATCTCTCTTTAGCTGGGAAACGTGTATTCCTCGCAGAGACCCAGAACACCATCTCTGAGCTCCTGTTCCACTCTCCCCTGTCTAACATCACAAGCCCCTTCTCCCCAGAGTTCCATCTGTGGAAGGGAGCTAATTCTTCCAGGGGACCAGATCAGTGAGGCTGGTAAGGCAGAAACCCACTAACATCTCCACCGTGAAGAAGTCTTACCAAGTCTGACTGGCCCAAAGCCAAGTGCCAGCCAGCCGTGGAGAGCCTCACAGCGCCGACTTGTTTAAACATTTTTAAAATAAATGTTGGTCAAGGCAGGGCATGCTGCCCTGAAGTGAATGGAAAAGGACCCACCCTGGGAGGAAACCAGATATTTGAAAAACAGAAGCCTTTGCCAGGTCTCTCAGCCAAAATCAGGCACCTGACTGGTGATTTGCAGGTGCGGCAGGCAGTTCATTTAACTTTTGACAGGAGTGCGCTTCAACTCTCAAAATACGAAACTGTTTGAAGCTGAGACTTTCCTCCCATTGCTACCAAGTACAGTCCCACCATTCTACTGATGTCCATGGCATGAACAGACCAAACTGACAGCAAAATGGGGGGGCAGGTACCAGCACGCACACTCCCACATTGAAGCTGGACTAGATTACCCTTGCACTCTTTCCTTATCCCCACCATTTGCACTGCTCCAGAAGCACAAACTGGGAGGGAGGAAACTAGTTGCAGCTCCCCAGCTGGTGATTCCTCCAGTGCTGGGCAGTCCCCTGCTGGTGTAGAGCCACAGTCGGCAGCTCCTATGCCACCTCCTGCATTCCATAGTGTTGGAGGCACATCAGAGTCCAGAAGCTGCTCTAAACTCTGCCAATGTAAAACTGCCTGAGTGACAGTGACCCACACTTGGGCCTATGACACTTTCTCCCCATCTGCACACTAAGAAAAGGAGGACTTGTGGCACCTTAGAGACTAACAAATTTATTTGAGCATAAGCTTTCGTGAGCTACAGCTCACTTCATCAGATGCATTCAGTGGAAATCATCTGCACAGTGCAGCCTGAGTCTAGCATTTCCAACTTTCTAATCGCGGAAAATTGAACACCCTTGCCCCGCCCCCTGACCCCCGTTCCTTCTCTCAGGCACCACCCCCACTCACTCTATCCCCCCCTATTGCTCACTCTCCCCCGCCCTCGCAGGGGCAGGGGCTTGGGTGCAGGATCGGGTGAGTGCTCCAGTTGGGGGTGCAAGCTCTGGGGTGGGGCCTGAAATGAGGGGTTCAGGGTGCAGGAGGGGACTCTGGGCAGGGGCAGAGGGTTTGGGGTGTGGGGGGTGAGGGCTCCAGCTGGGGCTGCGGGCTCTGGGGTGTGGCCAAGGATGAGGGGTTTGGGATGCAGGAGGGGGATCTGGGCTGGGCCAAGAGGTTTGGAGTGTGGGAGGGGCACTGGGCTTGAGCAGGGGCTAGGGGTGCAGAAGGGGGTGAGGGGTAAGGCATCCAGGCAGCGCTTACCTCAGGCATCTGCAGGGAAGTGGTGACATGTCCCTCTGGGTCTGCACACCACCCCCCGCTCACAGGTGCTGCCCTTGCAGTTCCTATTGGCCGTAGTTCCTGGCCAATGGGAGCTGCAGAGCTGGCGCTCAGGATGGAGGCAGCATGTGGAGCCAGAGGGACATGTCTCCGCTTCCCATGGCCCCCATGGCCACCCCTATGCCTCGGAGCCAGAGGGACATGCTGACCCTTCCCAGGAGCCACGCAGAGCCAGGTAGAGAGCCTGCTTGTGCCACCAACCAGACTTTTAACGGCCCAGTCAGCAGTGCTGACCGGAGCAGCCAGGTCCCTTTTTGACCTGGTGTTCTGGTCAAAAACTGAACACCTGGCAACCCTACCTGAGTCCAGTGGAGAATCTGGGCAACTGTCTATGAGGAAAATAGAGAAAATAAGAGAAAAATGTGTGACAGTGCTCCTGTGGTTTTTACACTCATGCTAAGGGCTTTACAGACAATTGCAAGCTCAAGTCCCTGCCTTGAGCAGTCTAAAAGCCAAAGTGCAGGTGAAAGAAAGGGAATGGGGTGCAAGGCGATTGACTGAACAGCGCAGCTAAGCACACGTCTTGTTAGTGCCGTGTTTTTGGTAATGATTTTTTAATATCTTTCACTCTCAGTCTCATGTACATTTACATGACACTCGGAGGAGGCTCAGGGTTTAAAAGGCCTCTTGGATAAAAAAAAGTGTGTTTTAAAGGAGTCCAGGGTGGAGGGCTGGCAAATAGGATCAGTAATGCATCTCAGACATAGCAATCGGTGTGGAAGAAGGCGCAAATGGTGATATAAAGGCTTTATTGGCATGAGTTGGGGATGATCTTTATAACTCACTTGTGACTTACCACTCATGAGTAACATGGCCAAATGAGGGCCAGTAAAACATTTATGCCACCACAAACCATCCTGGCTTTGGTTTATACCACATTTGAAGGAAAAACTCTTTTAGCAATTTAAAACAATATATTTTTCATATCCACCTAAAGCCAAGCTGCTTTAATAGCAAGCATCTGTACAGGCACGGGGAGAGAAAAAAATGTACTAATGAATTTTTAAAAGCTCTAAAAATGACATAAAGCAATGTGATTTGTAAGCTCCATCCCCCTGTTTTGGGTGGGGCTAGAAATAAATGCTTTATGCCATTAGAAAGACAGTGTTGGGGATTCCAAGCTGTCCAGTGAGATGAGGCATGAGTTTCTAGCCCTGAAACCTAGGACTTTAAAATGTTCCCTTGTGTAGAGCTGACTACCTCAGTATTGGACCTCAGACCAATTTAATTTTCACATTTTATGGGAAAGCAGGAAATATGTTTGTCGCAAATACATATATTCTGGGCCAATGGGATGGGGACACAGGGAGAACTCAGGGTATTTAGACAAAAGGCAGCTAGAATCTGGCAGCAAAATTCTGAGGCATGCAAAAATGAAGGGAGAATGAGTGAGGCTAGGTGCTTGCCAGTGCTCCATGCTCTGCCCCATTTTCCCTCCTCTGCAATGACACTGTCCCCCGAGTAGCTCTCACTGCACTACTTAGAGTTTGTTCTTCCTATAATGCTTCCCTGTTCAGTGCTCTGGCATTGAAGGCACTGCCTGCTTCTTGTACTTCCTGGCTCTGAAGAACCATTATTTAGTCCTTATTGTCTCAGACTGAATGGAAGTGCAGGTCTGAGGCATAAAGATGTGATTAAAAACAAGCTTGAGAATTTAAAATCCCAACTTCTACCCAATGCCAAGTCAAAATGAACTGGTTACCTTGAACAGCATTGTGATCTCTAACTTAATGTGTGTGTATAAACTGGCTTTACTGTCTATTGTCTAAGATGCCCTGGGGTTGTATAATTCACAGGTAATTAAGTTCGGTAGAGGTTATTGAAAAATAGAAAATGATGCCAGCCTACCTCCCTTTTATTGTCTTGGCAGTAACACCATGGTACGATCTAAAAGGTAGCATGGGAACTGTCTCTTACAGACACACACTGAAGGAAACTTTAGGTAAACCAAAAACCTAAAGGTTTCAGAGTAGCAGCCGTGTTAGTCTGTATTCGCAAAAAGAAAAGGAGTACTTGTGGCACCTTAGAGACTAACAAATTTATTAGAGCATAAGCTTTCGTGAGCTACAGCTCACTTCATCGGATGCATTCATGCATTCATCATAATGCATCCGATGAAGTGAGCTGTAGCTCACGAAAGCTTATGCTCTAATAAATTTGTTAGTCTCTAAGGTGCCACAAGTACTCCTTTTCTTTTTGCAAAAACCTAAAGGGACCCTGTCCTCCCTACAACTCTGAGCGAATTGTATCATTCACCAGAAACCTGTCCAGAAATTCACAAAATCATGATTTATTATAATAAAAGGAGCTCAAGAGCTAAGTGCTCAATCCTAAAGTCATTATTTAGGTACAACTCCTATGGAAGTCAACTGGAAGAGTTCCAGGACATTTTTAAAGTCAATGAAAGTTTTGCCTAGATAAGAACTACAGTAATAGAGCAGTAATCCTTTGATTGGATACTCGCAGGGTAAGGTACCTCTCAGTGTGTTGAAGTGTGGCAGAATCCAGGCCAACATGACTTGTGCAAGGCCACACTATAGATCAGTGGCAGAGCTGGTTTAAGAACTCAGGATTTGTTAGTTCTGTCTCTGTACTCTTAACTACTAGCCAACACTGCTGCCTATCCTTTCCTAATATTTCCCACTCATATTCAATCTCGTTTTTCTCTATTGCAGCTCAGTTCCATTATTTCCTGATCTGTCCTCATTGATTCCTGAGAATAATTGATGCCTCGGCTCTCTCTAGTGTTCCTACCTATTTGTGGCCATCTAGGGTGACCAGACAGCAAATGTGAAAAATCAGGATGGGGGTGGGGGATAATAGGATCCTATATAAGAAAAAGACCCCAAAATTGGGCCTGTCCCTATAAAATCGGGACATCTGGTCACCCTATAGCCATCACTTAGCGCATACTTGTTGAGAGCACTGCACTAACCAGAGTGGCTTGAAATTTCCTAACTTTGAGTGTGGCAATGTTTTTCTTTGACAATTCGCTATTCAATGGAAAATAATTTTTAAAAAACTGACGAAAATGTTTACTAAAATATTTCAGTTTTTTCAACCCACTATAATTCTGTCTGGGACTAAAAAAAATCACTGAAATTTCAAGTTTGAAAAATCAGTAAAAAAAAAAAAAATCAAAAAATCCTGTGAAAAACATTTATGGTTTGTTTTTGTTTTTACCAGTTCTGGTGGTATTGAGGCCCAATAGGTGATTTAAGAAAGGAGCATGAGTCTTCAGTTTGAATTTTCTTACTTTAATATTTTAATATTCAGAGGTAACCTTACTGTTAATTTCACTTCGTTTTTGGGGTTTTCAGTGCCTCAATCTTTCCCTCCACCCTCAAAAAAAAATTAAAAAATACAGGTTTCAGAGTAGCAGCCGTGTTAGTCTGTATTCGCAAAAAGAAAAGGAGTACTTGTGGCACCTTAGAGACTAACAAATTTATTAGAGCATAAGCTTTCGTGAGCTACAGCTCACTTCATCGGATGCATTTGGTGGAAAAAACAGAGGAGAGATTTATATACACACACACAGAGAACATGAAACAATGGGTTTATCATACACACTGTAAGGAGAGTGATCACTTAAGATAAGCCATCACCAGCAGCAGGGGGGAGAAAGGAGGAAAACCTTCCATGGTGACAAGCAGGTAGGCTAATTCCAGCAGTTAACAAGAATATCAGAGGAACAGTGGGGGGTGGGGTGGGAGGGAGAAATACCATGGGGAAATAGTTTTACTTTGTGTAATGACTCATCCATTCCCAGTCTCTATTCAAGCCTAAGTTAATTGTATCCAGTTTGCAAATTAATTCCAATTCAGCAGTCTCTCGTTGGAGTCTGTTTTTGAAGCTTTTTGTTGAAGTATAGCCACTCTTAGGTCTGTGATTGAGTGACCAGAGAGATTGAAGTGTTCTCCAACTGGTTTTTGAATGTTATAATTCTTGACGTCTGATTTGTGTCCATTCATTCTTTTACGTAGAGACTGTCCAGTTTGGCCAATGTACATGGCAGAGGGGCATTGCTGGCACATGATGGCATATATCACATTGGTAGATGCGCAGGTGAACGAGCCTCTGATAGTGTGGCTGATGTGATTAGGCCCTATGATGGTATCCCCTGAATAGATATGTGGACAGAGTTGGCAACGGGCTTTGTTGCAAGGATAGGTTCCTGGGTTAGTGGTTCTGTTCACACAACAGAATCAGAATCAGAAATCACAGCTTCTAGTTTACTGGTAATGTATGTAACTGACAAATAGAAAATGAGTACTTGTGGCACCTGAGAGACTAACAAATTTATTTGAGCATAAGCTTTCGTGAGCTACAGCTCACTTCATCGGAATGCATCCGATGAAGTGAGCTGTAGCTCATGAAAGCTTATGCTCAAATAAATTTGTTAGTCTCTCAGGTGCCACAAGTACTCCTTTTCCTTTTGTGAATACAGACTAACACGGCTGCTACTCTGAAACTGACAAATAGTCATGGAAATGTGTACACAGACCACAGCCAGCCACCTGGAAAACTCCGTATTAGTATTATAGTAACAGAGGTAGGCCTGGGGTGCAATATTCTGGGGCAGTTATAGCTATGGGGTCAGGGTGAGGGTAGCAGGCAGAGATGGAGGATGGCACCGAAGGAATCAGGATTGTAAAGTATCCAGTACTGCCAACCCCAAACATTTAACAGTCTTGAGCTAGGTCCTCCAAAATCAAGAGATTGGCTTAAAAATCATGAGGATTTGAGGGTGGGGGGGAGTTGGGTTCTTTTTATTTGCCTTTTGTTTTTGGAACCTGTAGAATGCACTTGAGTCACAGTACAAGTTTCTCTCTGCCAACATGAGGTCTAGAAACCTTTTTTAATGAAAGCTGAGATTCTCATGTAATCACATGTCTCAGGGGAGAAATTTAAGTAAAACCTCAAATATCACAAGAGTTACAACATAGTCGTGAGAGATGAACACTGCAAGAGCAAGACATTAATACAGCAGGTAGAATCTGGAAAGAGACTGACAGGCTTTTGAAAAATCTCTTTATTCATCAATAGTATTAAGCAGCAAATATCAGCTTGGACTCCTTCAGTCTCCTCTGATTGTTTTTCACCTGTCGCTTATATCATCCCTTTGCACACTGACTTATCTAGCTCCCATTGATTTCCCTCGGAGTTTTGCCATTGCATTCAATAAAGCCTTGATCCAGCAGGGACTTAATCACATGCATAATTTAAGCAAAGGAGCAGTCCCACTGAAACCAAAAAAATTACGTTTAAAGTCTTGTACTTGCTTAAATGCTTTACAGGATCATGGCTTAAAAGGAGGAGCAAGTCCCTCACCTAATGAAAACACATCTATTTTTCAACTTAATGTTCACTGAAAAAAACCCAAGCCTGTCCTCTGCACCCCGCTGGGTAACTCCTGATGCAGCTACAGCATCCCATAGTGGTGACATGTGTACAACAGAGGAGAAAGAGGCTCACTGATCAGGTATTGGAGTACCCTGGCTGGTGTATACTTTCCTTAGGCCTGTCTTGCACCTGCAGCTTGTATGAATTGTGCCTTGACAACATAAATACCTTAGTTCAAATTCTCCTGAGTTACACCAGTGTAACCCATTGTCTTCAGCGAACTGAAGCAGAGAATCATGTGACTGAGCAGAGCATTTGGCTCAATTCCTGCCTTTTGCCTGTTCAAAGGTGCCGAATAGGCAGGACTGTTTTTCACAGAACGTTCATTAAAAGAGTGAAAGCGTAGCTAGTAACCAGGCAGCAGGGAGCTATGTGTCAGTCTCTAGGCATAGCAGTGAGTCCCATAACCCGAATGTATCTCTTTTGTTCTTTGTTCACTGATAAACTAATTCTCTGCTGACTAGGAAGAGGCAAACTGATTTGAGCCTGGCTTCCTGCCCTGCCCTACTGCAGAACCTTTGCCATTTCTTAGAAACAAATCCAGTTTATGGGAGTTTGGAAACATTTGGATAAGTATTTATTCAATTCAAGCTTTTAGCTGGGATGGGGCCTGGAAGTGCCAACATGCCCCAGGCAAAGTTGTTCTCATAACTTTTTCAAGTAGTGTGGGAGGCAGAAATGTTATGAGACCTCCAGCCCAATTTGTCTGTCTCAATGGAGACAGAAAAATTAAAACAAGGATGAGTCTGACCCTAGATGGTTCAGATAAGCAACTGCTTATCCAAACTGAATCCAAATTCCGAATCTCCCAATGTTAAACCATCCCTGTTAATAAAGTCCGTACTTGAATGCAGCCTAAGTATGAACATTTTTCAAAAAGTGTTTGGCAGATTACTGAACTTCGGAAAGTTACAGTGCCAATGTAGTGAGACTTTTTAGCACTATTTGGCGTTTCCTGAGGGATACAAATATTCTCTTGATTCATGGGCACATAACTCCCATGAACATTAATGGGAGTTGCATGGTCACACTGAGAAGTGAATATCCCTGGCATGACTAAATTAGAAAGGTTCTTTTCTTCAGATTGTGAAGTTAGTCAGTTTAATACAAATGAATAAACTTTTAAATTTTTCAACATAATGTCTGTCAGTGTTCAGCTCTGAAAAATTTCTTTCTGTAAATTTTAGTGAAATCTTGCCCAGTCCCAAATGAAGAATGAAAAAATTCCCATCTTCCAATTGTTGCACAGAGGAGTTTACAGTACAGTGCTTTACTTAAATGGCCCTTTCAGCCAGAGAATTCACAAATTAATGTCTGGGCACTACATGTCAATTTCATCCATAGGAATCATTAATGAAAAAAAAAATTCTTCTAGTTGTTCAGCCAGTCGAACGCCAAGGCTAGAGGCTAAAATAGTGGGCCAGGTTTTTTTTCTTAACACACACACACACACAAACACACACACACCCCTACCTCTCCCATTGCAGACAAAGGACATTGTGTGCACATTTCAGAGGGGAGAATTTATAGGCCGAATCCTAGTGCATAGGTTTTCAACCTTCTTTTCATTTGATGACCCTAAAAAATTTTGAATGGAGGTGTGGACCTCTGAAAATCTTAGACATAGTCTGCAGACCCTCAGGGGTCCATGGACCACAGGTTGAAAACCACTGTTCTATGGTAACAACAACCTTGTGTGGGTCTGGTCCTAATTCGTGCTGGGCTGTAACAGCTACATGGGGGCTGAAAATTCAGCCAGGATTGATATAGCACAAGGGCATCCTGCCCATACTTCCTTTCTTCCATCCACATCCACTTTTCCCCACGACACTGGTAGCAGAGGAACTGAGTTCTGTAAGAGCCCCAATGTCGGCTGTATGGCCCCTGAGAATGAGCCTCACACTAGGGTGCTGCTCCCAGGGCTGGGTAAAACAGATTTAGAGTCAGTTTACACCAATGGTGCAGCTCAGACCAGCTTCATGGCACTAAAATACCTGACACAATAGGTTCAAATGACATAAGAGAAACCAGTGATTTATTTGTAGGGGTAAGCCACCAAAATAACCCACACATCTGTACCATCTGTTTTGCTCACTTTGACCATTTAACTTACCAGCCAGCAATGCAGGTATTCTCCGCTCCTTTATATGTCTGTAATATGTAGTGCCTTGCATTATCATTGGCTAAATTGCTTCTGACTTACTGTTTTAGTCCCAGTTGTATCTTCAAAACTTTTGTGTGACTTCTTTCTAAACAACAAATAAGAAGAAACCCCTTTTTCCCTGCTGATGCGGCGCTGAAAATCAGTCACAGCCAGAACACTAGTTACAATGACTAATATTCTAGTTCAAATGGGGTTATGCACTGAAATATTCTGGATTATTTATTGCTTTAAATCTGTAAGAACTGTATACATCAGGAGTTCACAGTAACAGAGGAGGTGGGAATTTAATATTTCAAAGAATCTAAACATTTCATGGTTTCATTAATATTTTACATGACTACCAATCTTTAGCCACCTGTTCACAGGAAGTAGACAGTTCTTGTGGTTGGAGTCAACCCAAAGGTACGACAGCGTTTAGCATTCGATGCACTGCATGTGGTAAGGAGTTTAGATAAAGCTGTAACATTACTACCCCAATCGTAAATCTGCAACAGAAGGATTTTATTTTAGTCAAAGACGTAGAAATGGAAGGGTTCAGTACATGCTGTACTAACGGAAAAATCTAATTCATGCCTCTGTGGCCACAAAAGTGTCCCTGTGGTAAAACTGGTGCAGTTCTACTGCATGAGGGAGGAAACTGGATTGTGTGGGGATTCTTGCACTGCAGAACTAAGGGCTTGGGGTGGGGGGGCATGACCAGGCCAGGGGAAGGGCCGGCCCAGAGAATCTAGGACTGTACAGATTCTCCAGCCCTTTCCTCCCATGGAAGGGGCATGATAACAGGCATGGAGGCTGCTCCAGTCAGATGGCTGAAATAGTCTCCATGGGAATACGCTGCGGCCTTTAGGCGAAGGATTCTCTCTCCCCTGTGCATCTCCTCTGCCCAGCCCAATTACTCACTCTGGGCACTGGGGTACAAGTTCTCCATGCTGCACAAATGGCAGCTGCCCAGATTGCACATATTTTTGTGCTTTGGTTGTAATATATACACATAGCTCTTCTCTAAAGTGTGCATTAGAGGAGGGAATTGTAAAAGAGCTCGCCTAGCTTTCAGACTCCATGCCCCTCCTGAGCATAAACTGGAAAGGTGGGGCTAGATTCTCTAATGAGAATTTTTCCCTGTGTGCTTCCATTCAACCTGTAAGATATTTCAAATGACTTGCTATTAGCAGGTACATAACCTTCCAAATATGCACCCAGTGATAAAGGAAGATCAAATACTGTTCATAGCAGTATTCTGTGTCACATTAGGGACGCTTATCTCAGGAAGAAAATGATGACATATAATGCTGAAACTCAAGCCATCTTCGATGCTGTCAATCATACATGATAATGGCCAATATCCCACCTAGAGAGTCTTGTTTGCAGCATCTCGCTGAGCTGTAATCTGTCCAGAGGTGGGATTTCCCGGGTTTTGCCCGCTGAGCAGTCTGGCTTATTTTAACCAGTCTGATTATCATCAAATGCACTTTACAATAATAATGAGACAGCAGTTAACCCAACTTGGCAAGTCTGTAGATAGTCAGTCACTAGTGACAAGCTTCACAGAGACCAAGACGGCTTTGAAACAAGCCTCCCTTGTTTGGTGAGGATGAAATGGAACTTTTCGTTAAAGTCCCTTTTGTTGAAGCCTGAATGCTCTAGCTTGGGGTGGGATTCATAAAACACATTATGAGTCATAAAAGGATCAACGATTCCCTTTCAAGTTATTAAAGCAACTCATGCTGCTTATGGAGACTCTTTTTTCCTCCGCGGCCTCCCCCCCCCCCCAGCTTCATGAACTATGTTCAGTTCACTTGAAGGGTGAAATGAAGCTGGATGCCGTTCAAGGAATAAAGAGGAAGGCTTAAACTCCAGAAATGGGCTGCTGTCTCGGAAGGGAAAAGAAAAACCCACCCTAGGGCAATCCTTCAATTCTTAAAGATTAAAAATAATGGCACAGTAAGCAACTCACGTGGGTTGTTGTGGACAATGATTAATGTGCTTTAACCTTTGTTCCCCCATGACCCCAAAACTTGATCCTATGGATTTCCTTTTCAAAAAGATTGGTACCTTTGTTTATTCGACTCCAATTTCTGAACAGTGAACCAGTATTGTTATCATCCTGCGATTCATATTAATGAGCTAGTTATGCAGCGATAGATCTTTGTGAACAGAGGTGGGGAGTGTGGAATCAGAACTGGACAGACAATTAGAGTATCTACTCTAGACAAAAAGCAAGTTTCTCCCATCTGCATGCAACGTTTACACTGCGTTCTCTAGTCAGAACATGTGACAGTGTTACTGCATGCAAAATGGGGGAGTTTTGTAGTTGGTTCTATTTCACAACAAAAATAAAAGGTGCTTTTATTTTTGTGAAAAGCTTCTTTTTATTTTGGGTGGGAAGAGATAAGGATAAAACAGCACAGATTTATACTGAGCTGCTCCACAGGCTGTTTCACTTGGGACATTATCCAACTATTCATTGACCACAACAGGAGTTTTGTCTGAGGTTTCAAACACAGCTCCACATATAGGCCCACATTTTATTGCTTCCCTTCCCCTTTGGGAGATCGTATGTCCCAAACGGCAGCAGAAATGGCATGGTAGGACCAAACAAGAGAGACGTGCATCCCCTCAGAGCTGCAGAGTTGAGTTCCATGGGGCCTTCTCCACAGAAGTATGGAGAGGATTTTGGAGGGAAGGGACAAAGGGTGAGGCAGAAGCTGTGGAAATACTGCTGGCCAGAAGTCCAGCTCTCCTGGTGCTGTGTGGCCTGAGGGTAGGATAGTTTGTCGTTACTAAAAACCTCTGTTTAAAGCTTATTTACTCATTTTGCATAGATGGATGATATTTGGCCCAGAGTGTAATACCGGTTTTGAATAGATGCTTTGTGACTCTTTATGCTCCATTAAAGAAAATAGCTGTAAACATACCCAGGATTTATCAAAGATTGTGGTGCATTCTCCGTCACCAATAATTTTTAAATCAAGATTGGATGTTTTTTCTAAAAGATCTGCCCTAGTTCAAAGAGAAGCTATTTCAGGGGAGGTTTACAGCCTGTATTATACAGGAGGTCAGACTACATAATCACAGTGGTCCCTTCTTGCCTTAGCATCTATGAATCTATGTCCTCCCCCATTCCACAAAGCATGTTCTTGAAGCCATGCAGCTGCCTCTGCCAGTCATCTACCCTACCACTGGTGTAAGTTCTCTTACATTTTCTTCTGTCTATTGCCCCCATACTCAACTGTGCCATCGCGCTGCTCAATGCAGCTGAGTAGAGGTGGAGGCAAAAAAAGGGTGTTCTATGTTAAACTTATTTGTAATGACCCCGTAGAAGGCATTATTCTGGCCTGGGATTTCCAGAGGTCAATACACTCCACCCACAGCCACCTGTGCTGGGGACCTTTGCAGGGATGTCATAGAGCTGAGGAAATCCTTGACCCTTTGTGCCAAAGGAGTGGTGATAAGGGGCCTCAGCATGGGCCAGGATCTGTCCCATACCTTTTTGCTTTGATAGTAAACTTTTTGGACAAGGATTAGAACTCTGTGTGTTTGGACAGCAGTAACATGGTGTGGAAGCTACTGGAATATGGATTATGCCACTCACATTTGTATGGCACACTACATTACACATCTCCCGCTCACACTTTTTGTATATCTGCCAACAGGTGCAGATGTACTGTTGCTCCAGGTACCACTGGCTCTTAATTTAGCCCTTAAACTCTCTGTGTCACTGTGAAATCACTGGACCACATACTGCACTTGCACAGATCCCTTCAGTTCCACTAGAATCAGTAGCATTGAATGGGTATGCATCAGCACAGAATCTGGGTCAAAATCTCAGAGGATTTAAATTTACAATTTTATGTTTAAACTAGTTAGTTATTTGATTTGAAAATGGACTTTTGTAACTATTACTAGAGCTTTTCTTTACTGGTCTAGTTTTAAGTAAAAGAGTACTTGTGGCACCTTAGAGACTAACAAATTTATTTGAGCATAAGCTTTTGTGAGCTACAGCTCACTTCATCAGATGCATGCAGTGGAAAATACAGGAGCAGGTATAAATACATGAAAAGATGGAAGTTGCATTACCAAGTGTGAGGTAAGTCTAATGAGACAATTCAATTAACTGTAGCATACCAAGGGAGGAAAAATAACTTTTATACCTGCTCCTGTATTTTCCACTCCATGCATCCGATGAAGTGAGTTGTAGCTCACAAAAACTTCAGCTCAAATAAATTTGTTAGTCTCAAAGGTGCCACAAGTACTTCTTTTCTTTTTGTGGATACAGATTAACACGGGTCCTACTCTGAAACTTGTCTAGTTTTGACATTTTAAGAAATAAAAAGCCACTTATTACAATTTGAAAATCAGTATATTCAGATCCCATTGATAAACCTGCTAAATTCAATGTGGTGTCCTGGTTAACGTTATCCCCAGTTTAGCGAGGACATCTGTTTTCTGGACTGCCTGATACTTAACAAAATGAGTTATTTGCCTCCAGTCATTTTGAATGGATTGCATGTTACACAGCCTAAATCTTACAGCAATCTCCAGGCAATCTGTTCCATATAACCAGAGTTTATTTTTTTCCATAATTCCACAGTCGGCTGAACCCTCTCTCCACAGTAGAATCTTTCTCCAAGCATCTTCAGCCTCCAGAGCCATCTCCCTCTATGCCCAGGCATGTTCTGCCTTCCAGCCTTGTCAGAGACTACACATTGCCCATCTCATATTATCTTTATGGGACTCTTCTGGTCCCTACAGTAATACCAGACAGGAAGCATCCATTAAAGGCCGTGCAGCGACCAACTCTGCACAGGAGACAGAAGACAGAGTGTGAGGGCTTGGTTGGTATAGATCCCAGCAGGCTGAAGAAAATGACAAGAGAGGAGAGGGAAGGGTGGGCTTGGCAGAGAAGGATGGAGGGAGGGTATGACAAAGGGGCAGGGGTGGGAGAGCCGGTCTTTAATATATTTCAATATATTTAATATATTTCAAAGGGGCATTTTTGTTATTTTTGTTACTTTTTTATGATTTTCTTAAGAAGAAGATCAATATTCCCTTCATATTTATGTATCAACTGCTCTAAAAATAATTTTAAGGTGTTATAGGAGAATATACTGCGGACTTTTAAAATCCCCTGCGCATAGAATTCAATAGTGCCTGATAAAGAAATGGGCCTCCAGGTGCTGTTGTATGCTGAAAATATCTGTGGCTCTGCTTTAGAGCAGGACTGCACCCTGATGGCATTTAATCACGTGCTCAAAGCCCTGGCATGCAGATATCCACTGTGGGCCCTGAGGAAAATATCCTATTGTGTCTCTGCACTGGCTATTCCAGCCCGCTGTCCTGCAAAGATTTACACGTGTGCTTAACTTTTAATCCCATTGACTCCTTAAATCTTTTCAGGATCAGTATCTATGTCTACACTACAAAATTAGGTCGATATTATAGAAGTCATTTTTAGAAATTGATTTTATACAGTCGATTGCGTATGTCCACACAAAGAGCATTAAGTCGACGGAGTGCATCCTCACTACCGTGGCTAGCATCGACTTACGGAGTGGTGCACTGTGGGTAGCTATCCCACAGTTCCCGCAGTCTCCTCCACCCATTAGAATTCTGGGTTAAGCTCCCAATGCCTAATGGGGCAAAAACATTGTCGTGTGTGGTTTTGGGTACATGTCGTCAGTCGCCCCTCTCTCCATGAAAGCAACAGCAGACAATCGTTTTGCGCCTTTTTTCCATGCGGACACCACACTGCTTTCAGCAGACGGTGCAGTAGGACTGCTAACCGTCATCATCCACCGCTTCCACTGCAACTGTGCTCTGCTGCTATTGTCTCAATAGCGAATTTCTCTATGTTGTCTGTCATGGGCTCCCGGGTACGTGGTGTTCTTCCTCAGGAAAAGTGCACGGTGCTAACTGTCGTCATCCACCGCTTCCACTGCAACTCTGCTCTCCTGCTCTCATGCATCCACCTTGCAGGTCCTCTCGTCATTCTCTATAAATATATATTCTGATGGCATTCATCATCAGCCACTGCTTCCGCTGCAACTCTGCTGTCCTGCAGACACTATACCACGGTAAGCATGGAGCCCGCTGAGCACCATGGCAGTTACGACCATTGTAAACACCTCGCGCATTATCCTGCAGTATGTGCAGAACCAGAAGCTGCAAAAGCAGGCAAGGAGGCAACAGCAGCGCGGTGATGAGAGTGATGAGGACATGGACACAGACTTCTCTCAAAGTACAGGCCCCGGCAATTTGGACATTCTGGTGGCAATGGGGCAGGCTCATGCCGTGGAACACCGATTCTGAGCCCGGGAAACAAGCACAGACTAGTGGGACCACATAGTGTTGCAGGTCTGGGATAATTCCCAGTGGCTGCAAAACTTTCGAATGCGTAAGGGCATTCTCATGGAACTCTGTGACTTGCTTTCCCCTGCCCTGAAGTGCAAGAATACCAAGATGAGAGCTGCCCTCACAGTTCACAAGCAAGTGGCGATAGCCCTCTGGAAGCTTGCAAAGCCAGACAGCTACCGGTCAGTCGGGAATCAATTTGGAGTGGGCAAATCTACTGTGGGGGCTGCTGTGATGCAAGTAGCCAACGCAATCACTGAGCTGCTGATATCAAGGGTAGTGACTCTGGGAAATATGCAGGTCATAGTGGATGGCTTTTCTGCAATGGGATTCCCTAACTGTGGTAGGACTATAGATGGAATGGATATCTCTATCTTGGGACCGGACCACCTTGGCAGCCAGTATGTAAACTGCAAGGGGTACTTTTCAAAGGTGCTGCAAGCACTGGTGGATCACAAGCGACGTTTCACCGACATCAACGTGGGATGGTTGGGAAAGGTACATGACGCCACATCTTCAGGAACTCTGGTCTGTTTGAACAGCTGCAGGAAGGGACTTACTTCCCAGACCAGAAAATAACTGTTGGGGATGTTGAAGTGCCTATAACTATCCTTGGGGACCCAGCCTACCCCTTAATGCCATAGCTCATGAAGCCATACACAGGCACCCTGGACAGTAGTAAGGAGCTGTTCAACTGTAGGCTGAGCAAGTGCAGAATGGTGGTAGAATGTGCATTTGGACATTTAAAAGTGTGCTGGCGCAGTTTATTGATGCGGTTAGACCTCAGTGAAACCAATATTCCCATTGTTATTGCTGCTTGCTGTGTGCTCCACAATATCTGTGAGAGTAAGGGGGAGATGTTTATAGCCGGATGGGAGGTTGAGGCAAATTGCCTTGCCGCTGATTACGCACAGCCAGTCACCAGGGTGATTAGAAGAGCACAGTAGGGTGCCTGCGCATCAGAGAAGCTTTGAAAACCAGTTTCGTGACTGGCCAGGCTACGGTGTGACATTTCTGTTTGTTTCTCTTGATGAAATCCTGCCCCCTTGGTTCACTCTACTTCCCTGTAAGCCAACCGCCCTCTCCCCTTCGATCACCACTTGCAGAGGCAATAAAGTCATTGTTGTTTCAAAATCATGTATTCTTTATTAATTCATCACACAAATAGGGGGATAACTGCCAAGGTAGCCCAGGAAGGGTGAGGGAGGAGGGAAGCACCAGGTGGGTGGTGGATGAGGGTAGGAAGGAAGGATAAGGCCACACTGCACTTCAAAACTTATTGAATGCCAGCCTTCTGTTGCTTGGGCAGTTCTCTGGGGTGGAGTGGTTGAGTGCCTGGAGCCCCGCCCCCCCCATATTCTTGGGCTTCTGGGTGAGGAGGCTATGGAACTTGGGGAGGAGGGCAGGCAGTTACACAGGAGCTGCAGCAGTGGTCTGTGCTCCTGCTGCCTTTCCTGCAGCTCCACCAGATGTTGGAGCATATCAGTTTGATCCCCCAGTAGCCTCAGCATTGCATCCTGCCTCCTCTCATCATGCTGCAGCCACCTCTCCTCTTGCTCGTCCCTCCTGTCCTTGCGTTCATTTTCTCCTTTCCTGGATTCTGCCATTGTTTGCCTCCATGCATTCTGCTGAGCTTTTTCAGTGTGGGAGGACTGCATGAGCTCAGAGAACATTTCATCGTGAGTGCATTTTTTTCCCCTTCTTATCTGCGCTAGCCTCTGGGACGGAAATGATAGGGGGAGTGTTGAAACATTTGCAACTGCGGGAGGAAAAAAAAGGGAGAGTAGTATTTAAAAAGACACATTTTAGAGAACAATGGGTAGACTCTTTCACAGTGAATCAAGCTGTTAACATTACATAGCACATGTGCTTTTGGTACAAGGTCGCATTTTGCCTCTTATATTGAGGGCCTGCTGGTTTGGTGTGAGAGATCACACATGCAGGGCTGGGCAACAGAATTTGGCTTGCAGACAGCCATGATAAGCCACAGTCTTTCAGCTTCTTCAACCTTCATAACATGTGGGAATGGTTTCAAACAGCAGCACCCTCCTTTCCCATACCAAGCACCCATTGGGTTGGCCATTTAAAAGGAGGGGCTGCGGTTCTCGTGTTAATGTGCAGCACAAACCCAGCTAACCCCCACTCCTCCAATTCTCTGAGATGATCGCTTCACCCCTCCTCCCACCACATGACTAGTATCAGGGAAGATCTCTGCCAGCCAAACGTGAACAACTCAGCGTGAACTGGCCCTGCCCCGCCCCCCCCCCCCCACTGTGTGGCTAAAAGCGGGGATGATCTCTTTTCAGCCACAGGCAAACAGCCCTGCAGGAACAGTCACCTCTGAATGTCCCCTTAATAATGTCCCTGGAGGATTTCCATTCCATCCCCAGGCACGTTAACAGACTTTTCCAGTAGCTGTACTGGCCGCGAATGCATCCCAAGTCTTCAGGGCAAATTAATCATTAAACACACTTGCTTTTAAACCATGTATTATATTTACAAAGGTACACTCACCAGAGGTGCCTTCTCCAGCTTCATGGTCCAGGAGCCCAGCTTGGGAGGGTTGGGAGGGTATTAGCTCCAGGGTGATAAACAGTTCCTGGCTGTCGGAGAGAACGGTTTCTCCACTTGCCTGTTGTGCGCTATCCTCATCCTCCTCCCCATCTTCCTCGTCCCCAAAATCCTCATCCCTGTTGCATGAGACTCCCTTGCAGGTGTCCACGGACAGGGGTGGGGTAGTGGTAGGGGCACCCCCCTAGAATTGCATGCAGCTCATCATAGAAGCGGCATGTCTGGGACTGTGACCCGGAGAGGCTGTTTGCCTCTTTGGTTTTTTGGTAGACTTGCCTGAGCTCCTTAATTTTCATGCAGCACTGCTGCGGGTCCCTATATAGCCTCCGTCCATCATGCCCTTGGAGATTTTTTTCAAATATTTTGGCATTTTGTCCTTTGGAACGGAGTTCTGATAGCACGGATTTGTCTCCCCAAACAGCAATCAGATCCAGTACCTCACGTTCAGTCCATGCTGGAGCTCTTTTGCGATTCTGGGACTGCATGGTCACCTCTGCTGATGAGCACACCACGCTGGCCAAACAGGAAGTGAAATTCAAAAGTTCCCGGTGCTTTTCCTGTGTACTTGGCTAGTGCATCTGAGTTGAAAGTGCTGTCCAGAGCGGTCACAATGGAGCACTCTGGGATAGCCCCAGGAGGCCAATACATTCAAATTGTGTCCACACTACCCCAAATTTGACCCGGCGATGTCGATTTCAGCGCTAATCCCCTCGTCGGGGAAAAGTACAAAAATCGATTTTAAGAGCCCTTTAAGTTGATAAAAATGGCTTCATCGTGTGGACGGGTGCAGGGTTAAATCGATGTAACGCTGCTAAATTCGACCTAAACTCGTAATGTAGACCAGGGCTAAGAGTGCACTGGAACTGGTACAGTGGTACTCTGCCAGTATGAGGAAAGTGGAAGGCCAGCCTCCAGAGTCTTCACTTGTAGCTCATTAGTTAATTTAATTTAATTTATTCATTCATTATTTGTATTGTGGTAGCCCCCAGTGTCCCCAATCAGGATCAGGTCCCCAGTGTTTGGGCAGTGCACTAAAGTTAGGTAAAAGAAAGATGCTGCCCCAAAGGGCTTACGATCTCAAGCCCAGATCCTACAAACACAAAGGTATCATAACCCAGATCCATACAGGTACTCAGGTGCCAAAAATCCCAGCTGAGATACCCCACTCAAATTCTCTCTTTTCCTCCAGCAAAGGGGGGAATTGAATTTGAGTCTCCTACTCCCTGGGTGAGGACACTAATGGTTAAAAAATTACCAGCACCCCTTCCTCCTGCAGGTACCACCTCATTCCCACAAGAAATGCTTTGTGCATCTCAGCTGCCTGACTCCAGTTGGTGGGTTCCTGTTCATGGATCGCTGAGCAGATATACGTGCCTCTCTGTAGCTGGGGCTTAGGCATTATCCCTGTGAGAGGAGAGTGACTTAGGAGATACCCCACTCAGTGGCATTTCCCATTGACTATAATAGGCAGCTCCTCACGTGATAGTTTTTGTGGCTTGCTCTCTCTCCCCATTCATTTTACATGGAGCTGAGGCTCCTAACTCAGGCTTTGTAGATTGCAGTGTTGGACCTGAGTTTTTCTAGGTGCCTAAAAATTAGGCACTACGACACTCAGCATTGCAATACCTACGTCTCATTGTGGATTCAGGCCCATGAGCGTACAATTAAAACATCTCCCACTGTGTAAATGTTTTCAGGATCAGGACTAAAATAAAGACAAGCTGTTACAAATGGGAGTAGTACAGAATGGGGCAGGTGAAGGGAGGGGGAAGACAAGAGTCACAGGGACACATGGTTACATAGGCTAACTATATGCATAATTCATAGAGTTCAATTTTGTATGGTGTGTCAGAGAAAATAGTGTAGCTATGAAATATGGAGGAGATCCATCTGCCAAAGTCTGAGGAGAGATTATGGGGCTAGAGTGGGGGTGTAAGTGTGAATCTGTAATTATGCATCTTCCCCTACAAACTGGGACTCTGTACAGGGTGGAGTAATGAAGTGCTGCAATTCAGCGTGGGGAAAGGATTTTTCCCACATCCCTAACACAGTAACACCCTTGAGCAAGCCAGGCTTGGAACAGGACAGCAGACTGGGTCCTAAGGAAGGAATTTAACTGATCCTCCAGGAGCAACACTTACTCCTTTTTTGTTCTTGTTTTGATCCGCTTCTATTTTAGCCATAGCAGCTCTCCCATCACTCAAAAGGTAGCCCAAAGGGGAATTACAATTTCACACACATCTTCACTTACATCATTTCCTCACTTCTTCTAAAAATAGTTAGGGCTTGTGATAGGATATATAGATTTCATGCAGAGATTGGCAGAGAAGAGGTTAACCCTCTGTGTAGCAGAATGAACAAATTAGCATGCCCTGAGTGCAGGGAAGAAGCAGGGCTGAGTCAGCTGTAGAGAATTTATTAATTCCCTGGCTTACAGTATAAGGAAGAAGAAAAGGAGTACTTGTGGCACCTTAGAGACTAACAAATTTATTAGAGCATAAGCTTTTGTGAGCTACAGCTCACTTCATCGGATGCATTTGGTCTAAGGTGCCACAAGTACTCCTTTTCTTTTTGCGAATACAGACTAACACGGCTGCTACTCTGAAACCTGTCAGTATAAGGAAGATGTGTTATACTCAGCTTGGTTTGATAGTGGGAGTCAGAAGCTTTGGTTGGGGTGGGTTCCTTTTCCTCTAGCATTTGGCTGAAGTGGGCCAAACTTTAGACTTTTGCTCAGGAGTGCAATGAAACAAACTATTCTTCAGTCCTTAACTCTAGACTTTTGCTGCGGGAGCTCTGTTGCATGTGGTTCTGGTTGTTAAAGGGGCATGACATTATTTCCATCTATTTTATTCACTTATCAGAGGGCATATAACAAATGTATTTAAACTCCAAGATTGTAGAATTCTTTCCTGCTCACAGTAGACAGTCAAGTATTGGCCCTGCAAAGCAATCCTCTTGCTTCTTCCCCCTTATCCCTTTCATGCAGGTGTGACTCTGGTCTAGAAAGCAGGTAGGGAATTTCCAGAAGTTGCTTTCCCACAAGATTCCTTCTATTTCCTGGGTGTAGCTGGGAAAGCGAGATCACAAGAATAACCTTTCTCCTGAGAATTCAGATTGTTGCCAACTCTCATGACCTTATCCTAAGTCTTGTGATGTCTGGTGTTCTTCATAAAGCTCAGGAGATCTGAGAATCTCTTTTTAAATAAGAAAGCTAAGTTTCTAGCCCTCATGGTTAGAAAAAAAATGGGGAAAATGTGAGTGGCCTGTATTATAAAGTCTCAAAAACCAAAAGGTGAAGAATTCCCAAATATATTAAGTCTCATGGATTTATAAGCCAAAACTGTACCATGAAGTTGTGGGAGATGGATAACTCATGATTTTTGAATGGCTGGGGTTGGCAATGGTGAGTTGAACATTGCCACGTCTGGGATACACTGTGCAAGCAGGGACTGCCAGCTGGGCCAAAAGTTGGAAAGGGAAAAATGTACCAAACTTTCCACACACAAAAATTAAGTTTGATTTTTGTTTTGAACTTTTGTAAAAGTTCTGATTGGCCTTCATTTTAACCAAAGTGGTTCCCCCATCACTACAATGTAACTGAAATACTTCTCATGATTGCACTTTGGACTTTTACTTGTATTAAACTGAGTTTAAAATATAATCTGACCCTATGCAAACAGCAATTATAATCAATCATCTTAAGAGTCTGCTCCCTTTTGTTCCCATGATTGCAAATTAAAAAATGTCTATATTAAACGAGAGGCAAGAAACGAGAAGCTGTGGCTCTGGATAGATCAAAACTGTATCATTTAAAGAAAAAAGTCTTTTCAGCCTAGAAAACTTAAGGATAATTGTGCCTGCTTGCAGGGATACAATAAAATTGTTAAAAGTGCCCCAGATACCCTGACTGTTTTGGATTGTTAAGGAACGTTCTTTGTGTCTCAGGAGGTGATATGCATCATGTGTTGCATGAGGCAGTTGCTGCATTTCTTATTAAATAGCTAAGTAAACAGTCACATAAACCCCACATGAATGTGCAGAGCAAAAGTTAGACTTTGCCTCTGGACAAAGCAGCCTTTCCATATGTATTTTCCTTTTGGACAATTTTTCTTTTCTTTTCCAAAGTAGCCTCACAAATTTAAATATGATGGACCTTCTGCTAACTTCATCTGTGGTAGGGCATTCATTTTTCCCTTTCAAGTAAAATTAATAGAAAAAGTGCAAAGCCTTGCTAGTAGCTGACAGGGACTTATTCCAAATGCACAGATGATTCCATTCTTGTTTAGTTTCCTTGCTTGCAGTAATGCGTGTTCATTGCTCAGCCATTACACTGCTTAACATTTGCCAGTAAAACAGTGGGAAAGTCCAACCCTCTCCAGTGATTTTTCCCCTCAATTAAAAAAGCCAAATCTCACCCCAGAGGTCTGTGGCTGCTCATAGTTGAGCTTCAGCTGTGACTGCTCTGGCATGGGGGAGCTAAGCATAGATAGTCAGAAATTTAATTGTTCTTTTAAAAAAGGGAGAGTATACTGAAAAATTCCATATAGATCTGTGCTATCTAGCTCTCTATTTAAAGGTGTATAAAACTAGTCTACTTACACTTGTGATAATACAGCTGGTCTTAGCAATTTTGTATAGTTCTGGGAAACAATTTTTCCTCCCCTCCCCAGAACAAACCAATGGTTGCTCACTACCACCACATCACTATGCATGGGGCTGGTCTAAGGCCTATAATGAGCTGATACTTTGGGCTGCACTCCAAATGTAAACTGTTCCACTTCTGTAAGTGGTCATGTGATCCAGTCGGTAGGGCACAAGCCTGCTACTCTCAAGGCCTGGGTTCTATTCCTGCCTCTTCCATTATTACTGTGCGTCTCTTTCCTCCCATCTTTTTTATTTAGCTTGTAAGCGCTTTGGGGCAGGAGCTGTCTCTTATTGACTGTCCCTCCCCTGAATGCTTACAACTAAGTAGCACTGGGGGGGTCCAAATTCAGTTGGGGAAATATTAAAAATAATGCAATAATGTGAATGTATGGGGGAAAAGGAGTCTTTTAATTTCTTCCCCATTCGTAATCTTGTGCTGGACAAAGGGAACACTGCTGACACTGATTTACAGTTTCAAGGCTATCTTTATCAGAAAAAGGGATAGAAACTTGGGTAGGGATTTTCAATGAAAGCTTAAGATTCTCCCTCACATTCTAGGTCCCCCAAATCAGAGCCCTGAGGCCCAGATCTTTGTTACTCACTGAAGGCAGAGCCACTGGAGGAAGCATAACTAAACAACTGCAGGGCTAGACTGGGTGCACAAGGTGTCGGGGGTGGGCATCACGGGCTAGGCACAATCCCAGTCTATGCGTTCCTAGGGCACAAGGTTATGGCAAATCTAGTGTGGACAGTAGGATAGGCTTCCCAACTGGGACAGAGAGAGGAGAGATGAAGGCAAGGCCATAACCTTGCGTCATTTCTGCATTGGCCACCAGAGCAGGGTTGACATGGGGGAAGTGCATATGGACCTGTAAACAAGTATAGCATGGCTGACTCATACCCATACTGATAGTCCATCAGGCACTGATGGAGACCCAATGCTACTGGGAGGAGCACCCTCCCAATGCAGCCTGTGGCATAAGATACAATTGCACCCTGACTCAAGATACACAATTAATGTTACATTTTAAAGAGATTAACCATTAAAACTTTGCTTTAGTGTCCATCCTAGCAGTATGCCCCTCAGAATCCATGGGCTATTCATGGGCTCTCACTCCACTAGCCCCAGACTACAGGCTAATTTGTCTGAGGTTTTTGTTTTCCAGTCTCTGGTATAGCTTTCCCCGCCAACCCCTCTCCACACTGCACCATACAACACAATTTATTTTCATGGACTGGATTGTTCTTCATAAACAGTAGCCCAATTGTATTACACAGAAAGCCAATCACAAGCTAAAGCGAGAGTGCTGACCACAGTATATTAATCACTATGGAGTTTGCATACTAGCACTATGGAAAGAGGCAGGAAAGAAGAAATGTCAATAGTCAAGCTGAAGTAATTCAGGCATTAAAAGCGGTTCAGAAGGGGGAGGGTCAAAGTCCTGGCAGATTATAGCAAAGTTCCAAGGATGGGAATAGACAGATTTACAGAGCCAGAGTCCTGCCTTTGGGGGTGGCCACTAAATGATGCTTCAAGGAATGCAGAAAAGAAATCCCATAACACATCTACATTGCTATCTAGGGATCCAAAAATTCTCTCCTGACCTCAGGAGCAATCAGCTGACACCCTGAAGCATGAGATTTGATTATCTCAGTCTCTCAATAACAAGAAAATGTTAGCTGCTACAAAGTTACCCAGCCAATCTGGAAATCCAGCCACAGTACTTTCCTCTTTGACTGCCTGTAGCAGTGAATGCCATGGGCTGACTCCACTCAGGGAAGAAGTATTTATTTTATTGCTTTTACATTTATTTGCCATTAACTTGAGTGACCCCTCATTCTCTATTATGAGACATCTGGGAGATAAAGCACTTACCAATGTTCTGTATTTTTATTATTCTCATTATTACTACCATAGCTCCTAGGAGCTGTGGTCACACATCAGGATCCCATTGCACTAGATGCTCTACAAACATAGACCAAAAGATGTCTCTGTCCCAAACAGCTCACAATCATTGCACAATCTTAAATATAACAGTTAGCCCCACCTCCACCCCTTCGCTCTTCTCCTTTCAAAGCTAAATAACCCAAGACTGTCTGCCTTTCATCATGAGTAAAAGCCCACTACCTTGCTGATCAGCATTATAGCAATGCCTGTAAATGCAAATAAAGAAATGATCTCTGTTGATTTCTCCAGACCTTTTTCCTCTCGCCATGTCTTTCTCAAAATGAGGCAACCAAAACTGAACCCACTGCTCCAACCAACACTGTAGCCATTGTTCAGTGTAATGTCATTAGAGAATGTTCAGTTTCATTGAAATTCTCTTTTAATTCGCCCAATCATCCTGTTGGGTTTTCTAATTACTCCTGCACACTGAGAAGACATTTTCACTTGGTTCTCTGTGATGTCTGCCCAGGCCTTTTCTTCAGAGGATCCTGAATGAAAAGTTTGACTGTTTTTGCTAGTGTTCATTACCTTACACTTACAATTCTCTCCTGTGTCAGAGCTCTGCTCATCACAGCAGAGATGAGGGCACTATGAGAGACTAAGCTACAGCTCTCTAACTCTCCAGCTGATTCTGTGCCAGTCCCAAATCTGGAGCACTGTAGGAGCTGCTCTAAACTATGCCAGCTGGCAGTGGTCACCAAGGAACCTTGCACCAGTGAGAGATTGCCAGAACTCAACATATTCTGATCACTCCCCCTCCTCTCCCTTGCCTACCTCAAAGCATCACCTAAACTGGGGCTAGAGCAATGGCATTGGTGCCAACTACACCACCTCTACATCCACTGTGGATTCTCTGATGCTAGGGAAATCCAGATCAGCTCTGTTATGTTCACGGCATACAAACAGAGAAGTTAGATAAACATTTTCAAATGCTCTTGCTGGAAGGTTGCATTGTAACACTACTTTATTCTTAGAATTCAGAAAGACAATGCATAGTAACCCAAAGTAGTGAGAGACAAAGCAGGCTGCTCCCTAAGGCAAAGGCACAACTCACCCCACCTCACTGTCAGCTGGCTGGCTGCAGACTAATTGTGGTTAGACTGAGATCACTTACTTCCTTGCAGAGGCCCATAGCCTGCAAGCAGGCCCCAGAAAAACCCTTGACATTTAAATTGATAGCTTAAATTTAAATGCAATTTTCAATATACCACATACTCAAAGGGATTGATGAGGGGAAAAGAATGGTCTACGGTATTGTGTACAAGTTACATTTCCTTTCCCATCATGATGCCTAATGACTATAATTCCATGGAGTTCCTTACAATACTTTATGGCTTCTAATGACTAAAACAACTTAGTGTTATTAGCAACCTCCACCAACTGACTATACATTTCCACTAAATCAGTACAATATTGTAACCCTTTTGGCCCAAGCAGTTTGCCAATATTTGGGTTGTTTCAGTTAGGAGGAGAAATTGCTGATGGAGTCATGTATTATGTTTGTTTTGTTTTTGATGCAATCTTTTTTTTCTCCAAGATGTATACAAAGTCTTACTTTCTGGAACACAAAAGGAATCAAACAGGAGACAGTTTATTTGCTCACAATTCCAAGCCTCTTCCCAGCCAGCACACTGCGCAAAAAGCTTTCTCTCTTGGCTTACTCTCCAGGCCACGTCAGTAATGCCTTCTTTGTTGCCTCCTTGTCTTTCCTGCCACCTTCCTTGTCTGCCTCTGGCTGCTGTGGCTGATTCTGATTGCTTCTGACTTGCAGACACACGCAGCTTCTCCAAAATAATACTCAGTCTCTGCATGTGCACTCTGAATCCAGGGAAATTCCCACAACCATATGGGTCAACTCTTACTCTGCCTTGTCATGCTGGTCTGTGATTTAGGTAGCGGCTTCTATTGTTTCAGCTATCACTAAACAATGGGGCATTTAACTCTTCCCTCATTAAGCCTGAATGGAAGGTACCTATCATGTTCACCAATTTAAATGAGTTTTACAATTGTCCATAGATCAAAGAGACATGCTCTGGAAATTATCCAACCTCCAGTATAACAGTATTAAATAGAATGGGTCCCAACTGAAACCCAACATTTATTGACCTATTTCCACCATGAAGAGCAGCCATTCACTATGAGCCTTTGTTTCCTATTCATTATCAAGGTTTTAATCCATGAGAAGACTTTGCCCCATCCCCATATTTGTCTTCATATCTTTTATGAGAGGTCTTATCAAAGGTTTTTGAAGAGCCAAGCAAATTATATGTAGTAGGTTGACTTTATCTGTCTTTTCTTTTATTAAACTGTAATTGATTTTCCTTTGTGGACACCAGCCTGATTTGGTAGCACTTATGCCCACTTAGCACAGGTGTGAATGACTGTACAAGGTGTAAGGGAGTGGAAACTCAGGCAATTTATCTTTAAATAGACTTCTATTCATCACTTCATCAGATTGCCCAATACTGGGATTAGCTTTACTAGTCTATGATTGCCAGGATCACCCTGGACTTTTTTGACTTTAAAGAGAAAGAGTTTGAATCTTGTTTCTTTTGTCACTATCGCCACTGTTTCATTTCCTGCAGGTCCCTTACGTGGATTTTATCAAGCCCCATTAATAGTATCCAGTCGGGATACTGCCTTTTTCATGTTGCTCCATAGGTTTGTTCTTAATAATATCAGAGGGTGCCATGACCATCCGATCTCACAGAAAAGTGCCTTTTAAAAAGGAATATCATCTTTTACAGTAAAGCCGAATGTGCTTTCTCTGTTACTTCACTGTGCTTCTTAAATGGCCCTACCATTTGGTAGTCTAAAAGGACCAAAGCCACACATGCATCCTTCTTGCTTCTAATGTATTGAAATCATTTTTAGTTATTACTTATCCTGATATCTCTGGATTTCTAATAGCCATATCATTTTTCCCTTTTTATTCCATGTTTATACCTAACTTGGCCTAGTTTGCTCCATTCCTGTTTATTTGTGATGTTTTGGCAGCGTTTTCTTTTTTATCTAAAAGGCTGGGGGGCTTAATCATAATAACTTTTAATTTTCTGATTGATTATGCAAGTTATACTCTTTATGAGGTTATGCAAGTTATACTCTGTGAGGTAAGGAAACTATGTGTGCATGGTGAGGATTAATTCCAATATCTATGGCTTTAAGGGCAAACTTAAGGTTTGAGGTTAGTGGCAGAGTCCAACACATGGAGCAAAGGTTGTTTTTTTTTAATTCCTGAGGAAAAGTATATGCACAAGTTTATCTGGGCATGATGTTAAAACTTTCAAAAACACCTGACTGACTTAGGAGCTAAAGTTCCACTGAAAGTCAACCCCCATGTTCTGGTGAAGCTTCTGAAAACGTTATCTGATACAGTACCACTTACCCCTGCTTCACAAGAAGTCTCTAGAGCAGCAGAGGTAAATATTTAAGAATAGAATCTCCTTTGTCTTGTACGTAAGGAGAGTATCTCAGGACAAGGGACAGAGAATGAAAATGTGAGAGTGCGGCTCTCAGCACAGCAATCATATGTCATAGCAAATTAAAGAGTCCCAAGCCTAGCAACTGCTAGGGGGGAAAGATAAGAAAGAAAAATGTTGAATGCATGATAGAGAGTGGAAGGTAAAGCATAGTCAGAGGGGCAGAAGTTTGCTGTAAAACACAAGCAAGGGAATTGAATATGATAAGTTCAAAGAGAAATGCCCAAATAGCTATCTCCAGTAAATCCCAAAAAACAGCACAGACAAGATCTTTTTTGTCATTCAGGAGGTAAAAGGAGACATTTGATCACTGAAAGGTGAAATGGAAGAGAAAAGCAAAGAAGACAGAGAAATTACTAAGGATTTCCATTTTTTAATTTGCTTAACCCTTTCCAAATTCAATAGCAGATGTCAAATGATGGCTGTTCAATGCCCACAGGGCTGGTGGCAGAAGCATTACATAAATTAGGGCAATTCAAAGCCAACAAATCATGTAAAGAATTAACCCTGATTACCAGAGTAGACTAGAAACCAAATGTCAAAGACAAGAGCAAACTACCCACTCCAGTGTTGATGAGGTTCCAAAAGCAAATAAATGTGGTACAATCCCAGCTTTCCAGATGGGGAACAGGGTTAATTCATCAGAATAGAAGTGTGTAAGTATCCAAAAGCTGGAAAAGGATAAATCAGATCACTTTTTCCCACTCAATCAGAATTAAGAATATCAATCATAGGATTAAAATCAGAAAGCCTTATGAAGCTTAGTTTGGTCATATGGGGTATTGAACAATTCTGTTACAGGCTTCCTACAACCCTTTTTTACCGAAATTTTTTTTTTGTGGAACAGAGAATTGTTACAGAAAAGTGGTATCTGTCACATCTGGCCTTTGGAACATCTTTTTACAATGTTCTAGTTCCATGACCAATTGCTACATATTAACCTGTCCAATCCCACCATGGTCAAAGCTGCACTCTGCTGAAGATTCCTGTTTTTACAGTGTTCCTGACTACTCCATTCCCTGAAGCAGTGTGCGTCTATTAAGCCTTCTTGTTTGCCTCTTCATTGCACATGGATTGTACGTGCAAAGACAGTCAATCAGCAAAACCAGAAGCAGAACAGGCTCCAAGGCAGAACATACAGAATGTGAATGTGCAGAGAAGGCTTCAGAACTAAAACCACTGTTGTCTTCATTCTTGGAGGAGAAACAACTCTAAGATTGTTAAATTTTACCTTAAGATGGAAAACAAGCAAAATGATACTGTGATACAATGATAACACACACACATTTTGATTTGCAGTATAATGGAGTGTCACTGCCAGTGAAATGTGAGGTTTAAAAATAATCTGTTTTGGTAGCACAACTACAAATATGCTAAGAATAAAACTGAATATATACAGGAAACCAGGCAGTTGTAATAAAAGGTATTGGCCTGGTCTATTAGTAGGATGGAAGTCAACAAAGCAAAAACAGGTTGTTCCAGAAAATGGAATTGGTGATTTAGTATTTAGCATTCTTCTGAGTCAAATTGAACTGATGCTCCAGCATGGGATTAGGGGAAACTATGTTGCTAGATGTGCTATAAAAGAAAAGTGTTCTTTAAAAGATCCCACTGTGCTTTGCAGAAGAGTATGGGATATTAATCATGGTATCCAGAGCAAAATGTGTATCTTGTGTATGTGTATCAGATGGCATTTAAAATGCTCCTGTAGTTTTGGTGTTCATTTTCTCCCCTAAACTACCATGTACTTCTGCTGCTCTCTATCAGCTCCTTTGATTTCACCCCAGAGTTGGCTGCAGCTGAAGGTACATACATATATGAGTTTGGAACACCCTGTTACTCGTAAATAAATTGTACAAATTATCCCAGATGAGACCTTTATTCCATACCATTATATATCCTGTATATACCAAATAGCAAAACCACTTTTCAAAGTCTCAGATAATTTGTAATATTTTTTATTGGAGCTATTGTTTTGCATTTCTCCATTTGCAAAGCCTTAGGTCCTACTTAACTTGGAGCACATGAGCAGTACCGCTGATTTTGATGGGGCTTCTTGTTTGTTTAAAGTTAAGCACATATTTAAATACTCTGCTTTAATCTCTCCTCATGTGGAAGCATACCGCGGCGCTGACCATTTTTGTTGCCTTTCTTTATACCTTTTCTAATCTTTAATATAACTTTTTTGAGATGGGGCAACCAGATCTGCACTCAGTATTCAAGGTATGGATGTACCATGGATTTATATGATGGCATTATGATATTTTCTGTCTCAGTATCTATCCCTTTCCTAATGGTTCCTAATATTGTCTCAGCTTTTTTGACTGCTGCTACACACTGAGCATATGTTTTCAGTGAACTATCCATGATGATTCCAATTTCTCTTTCTTAAGTGGCAACAACTAATTTAGTCCCCATCATTTTGTACATATAGCTGGGATTATGTTTTCCAATGTGCATTATTTTTCACTTATCAACATTAAATTTAATCTGCCATTTTGTTGCCCAGTCACCCAGTTTCTTAGATCTTTTTGTAACTCTTCACAGTCAGTTTTAGACTTAACTATCTTGAGTAATTTTTTATCTGCAAATGTTGTCACTTTGTTGTTCAACCCCTATTCCAGATCATTTATTCATATATTGAACAGCACAGGTCCCAGTACAGATCCTTGAGGGACCCTGTTATTTAACCTCTCTCCATTGTGAAAAGTGACCATATATTCCTATCCTTTGTTTCCTATCTTTTAACCAATTACCGATCAATGAAAGGACATTTCCTCTTATACCATGACTTCCTACTTTGTGTAAGAGCCTTTGGTATGGGACTTTGTCAAAGGCTTTCTGAAAGTCCAAGTACACATTATCCGCTGGGTATTCTCTATATGCTTCTCCATATTCTAGCCTGCACACTCAAAAATTCTAATGGATTATTGATGCATGATTTCCCTCTATAAAAGCCATTTTGACTCCTCCCAGACACATTGTGTTCATATATTTATCAGATAATTCTGTTCTTTACTGTAGTTTCAACCAATTTGCCTGGTACCGAGGTTAGGTTTACTGGCCTGTAATTGCCAGGATCATCTCTGGAGACTTTTTAAAAACTTGGCATTATATTACCTATCCTCTAATCATCTGGTACATAGGCTGATTTAAATGATAGGTTACATACCACATTTAGTAGTTCTGCAATTACATATTTGAGTTCCTTCAGAACCCTTGGGTAAATACTATCTGGTCCTGGTGACCTATTACTGTTTAATTTATCAATTTGTTCCAAAACCTTTTCTTTTGACACCTCAATCTGGGACAGTTCCTCAGATTTGTCATCAGAAAAGAATGTGTCTAGTGTGGGAATCTCCTCCACATCCTCTGCAGTGAACACCAATCCATAGAATTCATTTACCTTCTCCTCAGAGGCCTTGTCTTCCTTCGGTGCTCCTTTATAACCCTGCATCAGAACTGAAGGGGTTAAGGACCAACTCTGGGTCCAGATGACCCCAACTACATGCACCTTCAAAGCATGCTTCAGTGGAAGTAGAGTTTAAAAGGAAGCTAGACAGCTTAGGGAGGGAGTGACAAAGTAATGAGAGGGATCTGCCCTGGGAGTTCCTGAGAAGGGATGTTGCAGAAGCCTCTCTTTATAAAGTGAAGTCTACCTGCTGGTCCTACACAGACTGAAGGTGCAATTAGTAACTTTTTCTATTACCTTTTCGCTACAGACTGCAAAACTAGGTCAATAGATTTCAGAGTAGCAGCCGTGTTAGTCTGTATTCGCAAAAAGAAAAGGAGTACTTGTGGCACCTTAGAGACTAACAAATGTATTAGAGTATAAGCTTTCGTGAGCTACAGCTCACTTCATCGGATGCATCCGATGAAGTGAGCTGTAGATCACGAAAGCTTATGCTCTAATAAATTTGTTAGTCTCTAAGGTACCACAAGTACTCCTTTTCTTTAGGTCAATAGAGTTGGGGTAGGAAGTGCCCAGGGGCAGGCCAGCCTTAAAGTGCTCCTGGGTGTTGGACCATTGGTAACCCTCACAGGACCCTGGGCTGGAGCCCTATGGAGTGGGAGGGCTTGGACTTCCCTACATTCCCCCTCCCAAATAAGAAGGGACTGAACCCCTAACCACTAAGTCATGCTTCCGACAAGTACCAACCATCACACTCCTTTAGTACCTTGATCGTCCAGTGGCCCCACCGATTGTTTGGCAGACTTCCTGCTTCTGACGTACTAGAGAAAAAATGTTGTTAGTTTTTGGGTCTTTTGCTAGTTGCTCTTCAAATTCTTTTTTTAGCCTGCTTAACTATACTCTTACACTTGCCTTGCCAGAGTTTCTTCCTTTCTATTTTCCTCATTAGGATTTGACTTCTGATTTTAAAGGATGCCTTTTTGCCTCTAACTGCCCTTTGTACTCTGTTGGTTAGCCATGGTGGCATTTTTTGGCCATCTTACTATTTTGTTTTGTTTTTCTTTTTTTCTTTGGGGTATATATTTAATTTGAGCTTTTGTTGTGGTGTTTTTAAATAGTTTCCGTGCAGCTTGCAAGCATTTCACTCCTTTTCACTCTTGGGTACAGAGGAGCCATTCAAAACCTCTAAAATGACTCAGATACTCTGGGTCATTTAATCAAAGTGACACATCTTTAAAGCCTGATAGCTAAACTCCTTCCAGGACTACAAGTGAGTACTGGGCCATATTGAAAAGCAGAGAATCTACCCTTTCCAATGGTAAAACATTCTTATTTCTAGCGTGCAGAGTCACTCAAAACTTGTGCCATAACCTAGTTTGTGCCTGGGATTGTCTTTAGCTGCAAGAGTACAAAATATCCAGTACACAGCTAGACGAGATACAGGGAAGTTGTTACATCCTGCCTCACTACTTTTTGTGCAATAACAAGGATAAACAAACAGATCGAATGGAAGTTAGTATTGTGCTGCTGCTGTTACAGACGTTAGGACAATGGAACTACTCACTTCAATAAGGCCAACAAGATTTGGCACATTTATGTCTTAAAGAGACCTATGGTGAAATCCTAGCCCCACTGAAGTCGTGGGAGTTTTGCCATTGCCTTCAATGGAGTCAAAACTAAACTTCCAAGTTCCAATGTGTCTATACATTCTTTTTGTTTTGTTTAATACTCTCAGGTATTAATTTTCCTCAAAATATATGACTGAATTTTCCATTCAGTTTGGGATTTTCATGGAAGATCCATTTATTAGACTTTATCTTTAAAATAGGGTTTAATCAGTCTGTCTTTTTGGTCCATGTTAATTATCATCACTTTATTTCAAAAAGAAAAGGAGGACTTGTGACACCTTAGAGACTAACTAATTTATTTGAGCATAAGCTTTTGTGAGCTACAGCTCACTTCATTCACTCTTTAAATGTCACATCAAAGTCATTTGGAACAGTGTGGTAATAAGAGCAGTTGATGATAACTGGAGGAGTTCACTCATACTGTGGATTAATATAATTTTGATTGCAGGGGCCTTGGAGAGTAATTTACAAGGGTTTTTATAATTTGTTCAAGGCCCTTTACAGCCTAACCCCACCCTAGCTATCATCTCTCATTTACTATTGAGATGTTGGCTCCCACCTCTGATCAGCCCAGGATGCCAGCCTGCATTGCTCGCTTGTTACATTTTCAAACACACACCTTCCTGCTTTCTTCCATGCTGCCCCTCCCCATTAAATCTCACCCTGGCTTCCTGATTATCCACCTTCAAATCTCTCCTCAAAACTCTCTTTTGCTGTGATGCCTACAAAAAACTTGACAATTAAGCAGCTGGTATGCCGAGATCAATGCCTGTCATGCTGACCAATAGCGTCTCATTGGTTTCTCATAGTCCCTGTTTGTCTGTCTGTCTCCATCTGTTGTCTCTTTGAGGCAGGGACCATCTTTGTGTTCTGTCTTTATACAGCACCTGTCCCAATGGGGTCTTGGTCCACAACTAGGGCTGCAAGGCACTATGGTAATACGAATAATAATAATAGTAGTAATGAATCCTAAGGGATATTAAGGAGGGTCAACTAAATAAACGTTGCTTTTATGGGTCTGTTCTGAAAATGAGACGTGACCCCATACCTCAGCTCCAGATGCTCCTAAACTACACGGGGAGGGGACTGGAATTTAGTGACCCACAAGAAGGAAGTTCAGGGGGCAGTTAATGCTCTCCACACAAAGTTCCTTACCAATTTTTCCATTGGACCATGTCGGTTTAGGGGAACCACTGGGAGGATAGAGTCATCTGTATAGAAGCCCTGTACCTCCTTACTAACTCTGTGCTGCCAGCTGTTCCTCCATCCCCAGTCTGATGGCACAGAGCCAATATTCAGTGGTGATGGGCCACCAGGGACACTCATGGCTCCAGCTGTCCCAGGGAATCACAAAGTCAGCTAAAGACATGCACTTCAAGGGCTCTGTAGTAAAGAGAGTACATCTGAGGGTGCCAGTCTGACTCTGGACTGTCCTCTCCTCCATCACCCCACCCACTAACCTCTCCCTCGGCTTCTGCCTGGATGGAACCTGTACCAGAGAAGCGCCCTTTGCAGGGTCCAGGAAAAGGAAAGGACAGCACCATGGTGGTGGCTGATCTCCCTTTCTACCTCAGGAATGAGGAAATTTGGGTATGACAGAGTCCCCAAATGTGTCCCCAAATGTCTTTGGATTTGGGGGCTGACCCTGCCTCTGTAATAATCTGAACAAAGACCCTGGTCTGAACACCCCAGACTTTGTGCAGTGGTTGAAATCCTGCTATGAATTTGGCAGCTTGGGGGCAGCTATGTTAAAAATGCCATAATTTGTTGATGTCATATCCTATATCCTTTTTCAGTAGTTGGTTTAGACCAGCTCATAGCCCATTCACTGCAACCTGGCTCACCAGAAGGAGGCCACAATTCACCAAGCATTGATGTGAATGTGTTGCTGTCAAATTATAAAGTACACCTCTACCCTGATATAACACTGTCCTTGGGAGCCAAAAAATCTTACCACGTTATAGGTGAAACTGTGTTATATCCAACTTGCTTTGATCCACTGGAGCACGTAGCCCTGCCCCCCTTCCCTCCCCCCCCCCCCCCCCCCCCCCGCCGGAGTGCTGCTTTACCACATTATATCTGAATTCGTGTTATATTGGGTAGTGTTATATCGGGGTAGAAGTGTAATCTATATTCTTGGTATGCTGCATTCTTGGGTTTATGGACACAGTATCACTAATATAGGGTTCCAGAAAGCAGAGTCCAGCCAATGCAACCCTGGTTTCAGTAGCATGAGATGGTTGAATGGTTTCCAGTAATCTCCCCACTGTATGTAATCACTCCAAGTCATGCTTGCTGCAGGCATGGATACTGTCCTAAACTCAGTGGGCACTCTGGGAATTTCAATCACTACATCTTCCTCTATTTTAGCTGTAGGACCGGTGATGCTGGGAAGTTGCTGAAATGACTTATATTGTGAACTCTGCACTGTTTCATATTTCTGAAGCTGTTTCTCTGACATGGAAAATCTTTTGTCAATGACCCACTTCTTCCCCTTATCAACAGTGCCATTTATTGAACCTAAATTTCCAATTGCATGGTGAAGACTATCCATTTACATTCAGTGGTAGCAAAAATTCATGCTACAGTTAAGTTTACTGATTGACTGCCTTGGCTTTAATGTCCAAAAGACTCAGGATAGATTGCTAAAGGGAAATGGATGTTCGGCAGCTCCCCACCCAATTACAAACAAGAACAACAAAAATAAAAATTACCATCTGTAAGGCAACCGTTTCATGGTCCCGAAGCAATAACCTTGCTGCTGTTGTTAAATAGAAGACATGAATGGAAAATCGATTCCAGATTTATCCCAGCAGGGAATTAAATATATTTTTTTAGATATATTGAGTTATGAGGTCATCGTTGCTTATGGCCCATTCTCAATTCTTGTCTTCCTTGTGGAGACATTTTAAATTTAGAAGGAAACGTGACTAATGGGTAGGACTTTGATTCAAACTGTGTGCTTTTCCCTATACTAATGTTAATTGAACCACCCTACATTTTTTCACAAGTGCAGAAGCAGAAATATTTTTATTAACTCCCCCCCCTTAAAAAAAACCCTATTAAAAAGACAAAAAAAACTGCAAATCTGAGCTCTTTACTTCAGAAAGCATACAGTGCCTTTGTTAGAGATTGCATAGCAAGGAAGGGACAGTCACAATGCATGCAAAACTCTTCAGAGCTGGTTTTGAACCAGGCACAGTGGTGGTCGGATATCACACAGAACATTTAACCCAATTTCTTTCAAATGTTCTGAAAAGATTCTCCTATCTACCAAAGTTTTATTGGCAAAATCTGGGGCATGTTACCAGTTTTATTTCTGAAGAGAGAGGGATGCTGAAAATCAGCCTTAAAAAAGAGCCCTGGTTGCAACTTTAACTATGGAGAGACTAGCTTCTCTCAATAATACCACTCTTAACTTTGTCTAAAGAGTTACAAGATCTAGTAATTACACACACAGCAGGCACAAATCAGGTAACTGCATATTAATTACCATAATTATACCTCTGCAGTTTCAGTAAACCAATCTGCATGTGCCATTGCAGTAACTGTGCAAACCGAGTATACAATTAGCCTGCACATTTTGTAAGTTAAACTGAATGCAAAGGCTCAGATTTTTAAAGGTATGTGAAAGCTACTCCACTCAGCATTGCAAAGCCTAAGTCCCATATTCAGAAGTGACAGGTACCTAGGAGCCAAGTCCCATTCACTTTCAATGAGGCGTAGGCTCCTAAGTCACTTTTGAAAATGGGATTTGTAAATGACTTGTAATGGTGAGCAGAGCAGCATCTAAATACTTGGGCCTAGCTGCCAGCTTCTCTGATTCGTTGCATTTACACCTGGCAAAGGGGGATGCTGGGAAGCCTCTTACATTTCCCTGATTCTGTGCCTGCCCAGGCCTTGGTACTAGTTAGAGCAGCATAGGGAATGTTCTAACCTACTCTAGGGAGCAATGGTCCCCATGAGACTACCTACTATCAGGACACCCAGTGGGAGGATAAAGTGGTACCCAGATTCCCATCTCTAGGAAGCCCCCTGGGCTGGAGGAAAGATGGTGTAGAAGACAGCTATGCCAGTTCTATGGCAGCTGGAGAGATGCCACTGTTTCTGCTCCCTTTTTATTGCTGGGGCATAGCAAGGTAGAAAATTTGCTCCTTACATTTTAAAAAGAACTCTTTCCCACATTCTACAATGGTTGCGAACCATCTCTGGAAAAACTAGACAAGCTTTCATGACTATCTGGCTTCCCTCAACCAGATGCAGCTGTTTTAAAGCCTATATAGAAGCAGTTGAAAGTAAAGGCACTTAAAGACATGCTTGCATTGTTAAAACATTTTCATTATATTGTAGAAATATTTTAGCAAGGATTCTCTTAATGATGTTTTGGAGTCTCTTTATCCTCTTCTCAAGTTTGAATTATTCACTGTTTCATTAGGCTAATTGAGGTTATAGAAGTATGAGGGCCCACATTCCCTAGCTTTTATGATTGCATATTTGTCATATTGTAGGTTTTTACTCATTTTTTTTTCTTGCGGTTGTATTCTGTGAACATCATTCTTTTTAATGAGCATGATGGTTCTATTTTTTAAAGTCTGAAAAATGGGAGACAATAGAATTAGGAAGCATGCCTTATGGCTGGTCACTCATCTGACAAACATTTTGTTAGTAGGGCCATAGAATAAATTGCAACCATAAGATTTGAGTGGGCCACTGCAGAAAGATATGCCAGTTGTGTTATCTTCTTCCTCAGTTCCACCACCGTTGCTCTTTATTCCTTGCTACAATAGCAAATGATGGGAAGGAAATCATGATCCTCACTTGAGTTTGGCTTTTGTGGCCCTAAGCCAACCCTCCAGTTGCCCTTTCATAAATGATCCAGGCTGCATTCAGTTACTGAACCCGATTATCCTGAGCTGAGTATCTCCATATTTCATAACATGGCAGTCACGTCTACATTTTTAGTTCATGCTGAGATAAATGAAGAATGTTCTAGGTAGAGGCCCAAAATATCCTGCCATGCACGAACTGTAATAGGTTCAGCTGACTGAGCCAGAGCCTTGATTTCTTAAAGTGCAATTCAACCTTAGTTTGTGGACAACTCCATCCTTGATACATTTTCCAAATAGATCCCTTATCAGCACAAAGGCAAAAGAGCGTGTTACTCCAGGTCTGACAGCTCTTCAAAGTCATATCTACTGTCACCAAAAAGTTACATTTAAAACAAATCAGGAAAACCCCAATAACCAGTATAGGTAGCAACATTTGTTAGCATGAGGCATGAATGTCTCAGAAAGGAAAGGAAAGTCCCATCCCTGCTTTTTGGCTGTGTCATTTCAACTCCGCTAACATTTTTTGATAAACCATTCCCATCCTGTTTGTGTTTACTCATACATGATGCTCCAAAAAGATGCAATTTAATACAAATACCCATCGAACTGATCTTGACATCTGAATTCAAAAGGTAATACCTAACTAATTTTCATTCTCATCTATCTCTCAATTTAGCATAATAATAATCATTAATACCTAGCTCCTATATAGCACTTTCCATCAGTAGATCTTAAAGTACTTTACAAAGGAGATCAATATCATAGCAGAGCATCATGCAGAATAGAGCCTCTGATCTTTTCGTCTTTGATTCCCTTTAAATTACATCAAATATGGAATGAGGATTGCATCAGTCAGAAATGACAGCAATGTCTTAAATAACACTGAAATCCTTTAGGAAGTGTCACAGTAAAGTTTGCCTGGGGGCCCTTACATTAGAAGAAATGTGTAAAAACACTTATATCCGACCATCTGTCTAACAGCGCCAGGTTTGAAGGTAAAGGCGCTCATCGTATATTCCATGTGAAGGCTGGGTTAACATTTTTACCCAGATAGTCTTTTGCTGAAGCCAGAAATGTTGTTCAGAATAATATGTCTTTGAATTGCTTCAATGTTGTGTGTTTGCTGCCATTTTTTCTTTAATACATCTTTATGGCTTAATATGTGCTTTGCTTCATATATGGGAGTGCATGATATCACTGATGCAGTATCTGAACCCTTGGAGAACCCTCGCAATCCAGACTCCACATGGCAAACTGGCACTTTGGATATAACACGATAAATCCAACCACTCCTCTGGCAGGACTGGAAAAAATAGGCCTTCTGTGAAATAGCTGAGTATTAGGTAACGCTAAGGAGCGGCACTCCGGAGGCTAATAGCCCTTGCAATGAATGGAGACTATGGCTATAAAACCATGGTGGATTTTTTTTTCATGCTACAGTCATTTAAAATAGTGTGGCTTTTTAAGGTTAAGAAAATACTTGTAATGTGTTCTCTTCTGAAGACAAACCCTCCCAAAAAGCCTGAATGTTTCAGTAGCCTTTCTCCAAGTATCATAGCCCACTGGGAACTCAAATTTGAGTGATCACCTGCTTCTAAAGGCCACATTTTTCAAATGTGGTGCCTACATTATGCCCATGTTTGTGCATGCTCCCACATCAGTAGTAAATCATATTTTCACCCACAGGCTTTTATGCATTATTGCATAAGCAGGCTGACCCTTCAGCATACGAGCTATCATGCACAAATTCAGGATCTGCGTAAAGAGATTTTGTAGTCTAAACATAGGCACCCACATTTTAAAATGGTGACCTAATGTGTGTTCTAATAATAATTAATATTCAGTATGTACATAAAACTCTTCATCCATAGATATCATGGCCAGCATTATCAACATCCTTGGAAATGATACCATAGAATTATAATCCATATATTTTGCTCAACCCCAGGATTAGAAATTTGACTTGTAGCATGCCAGGTTCTAATATGAACAACTCCTGGATTCAGTCAGCTAAAAACATTATGCTAGATCCTATGCAAAATATTTTTGGACCAAATCCACATAGCTAAGTCAATTAGAACATTGGGGGTGGGGGTGGATTAGAATATAAAAAGCTGAAGTTGGTTATTAATTTTATATATATATTAACATAACAAAAAGGAATACTAACCCTCAGTACAAAGTGTACTGGGGATGCCAAAGGGAGTATTAGGTAATTGCTGCCACAGCTTTGTGCAGTAAGAACAGACAGAGCTCCGTACGGAGACCAGGAAAGAGAGCTAGAGTAACTAGGGCATGCAAGAGTTTTGAAGTGTTTTATATAACATGACAAGCTGCTATTCTTGCTGATTTAATGATGTGAGGAAGAACAAAAGAACTAACTCAATAATGAGCTGAGCAAATATTTCTGCACCTCCCAAAGTACCTGATGATTAGACGGACAATGAAGATTAAAAACTGGTACCTAAATCTCTCTCTCCCAGGGCTGTAAATACCTCTGGATCCAGCCATTTCCCTCTGGAAATCTGCTTTCCATGCCTGATTAGCTCAAAAATTACAAATGAATTTGAGTCTCATCCTAGTCTCCAACTGATGTTTCTCCAGTGCTTCCGGAAATGGTAGCCACTGCTCCAGAGGTTGTGATTACACCGCAAAAAAGGATCGGTGCCAGCGAGTCTCAGAGCTTGGGTCAACTGACTTGGGTTGTGGGGCTCATGCTATGGGGCTAAAAATAGGAGTGGAGATGCTCAGGCTTGGGCTGGAGCTTGCACTTTGAAACCCAGCTGCCGGGAGGGTCTGAGAGCCCAAGCTCCAGCCCAAGTCTGAATGTCTACATTGCTATCTTTAGCCTCGGTTGACTCGGGCTCTGCAACTTGCTGCCGAGGGGTGTGTTGCTTTGGAGATAGGGGTTGTTTTGTTGTATTGCTGTGTAGATGTACCCAGAGTGGCCTACCAGTGTAGTAGGTGTATGGCGGACCAAAACTGAGCTGCTGTGTGGTAGAAGTGTGCGAGGAAGCGTAACGTAACACCTGCCCAGATGATGGACACAATCCTCCTCTACAATCCAAAGTACAGAGCTCCATTTCCCTGCATAACCTAAAGCAAGTCACTGAACTCCTCTGTGTCTCAGTTTCCCAACTGTATAATAAGGATACTGGCAGTGCTTAATTTGTAATGAAAGAGGTGCCGGGTCTCAAGCAATTTTTTTTATATTCATAACTGATGCAGCAATTCCACAGGTGCTGGGGCTATGAACTGCCAAGCCTAGAGGTGCCGGGCTAAGCCCTGGCAAGTCCTGGCACAAACTAAGCACTCAATCCTGGCACTGCTCTACATAACAGAGGTGTAGTGAGGATAAATACATTAAAGAACATGCGGCACAGTGGTAATGGGGGCCGTAAAAATACAACAGATAGTCTGGAGAGAAAAGCAGTTAAAATTATTAGTAAGACATACAAGTAGAAGAGGCCTATGGTATGAGAGCATGTAAATCATAGAATATCAAGGTTGGAAGGGACCTCAGGAGATCATCTAGTCCAACCCCCTGCTCAAAACAGGACCAATCCCCAATTTTTGCCCCAAATCCCTAAATGGCCCCCTCAAGGATTGAACGCACAAGCCTGAGTTTAGCAGGCCGGTGCTCAAACCATTGAGCTATCCCTCCCCGAAAACAGCTGCTACCAGGAGTGGGTGCCTTGTAAATGAATGCCTTGTGATGTTCCTTGTCATGCTGAGTTAAACATGCCATGCAGTGCAAAGGGACTGAAACACACAAGTCAGTTTTGTTGTTAATGCAACATGTACTGCGCACAACTCCCTATGCTCCACTTCCAAATGTGCCTGCCCTTGTCACATGGCCTCACACACAGTGAGCCAAACTATTTAACAATATCTATCTTTCCCCGTTTCACAGGTCACTGCTTGTCATAAACAGTCAGTGTTTTCCCCAGAGATTTATTGTGAAAGGCAGCCTGGAAAATATTTGAACAACATTAAAGACTAGCATTTTGCTTCTGTGCAGGAGTAACTGTACATATGATATAGGAGCCAAAGAATTTCAACATTTAAAATACATGCTTTATCTGTGTGGCAGGATCCTGGTCCCCATAATTCATTGCAGCATTTTCCTATGAGTTACACAGAAAGTGGCTTGTTCACTGACAAAGAGAGCAATACCATGAAGTTAGCTGTGTTGATTCCAAACAGTATTTGTAAGTTCAAACTTGTGAACTCTCAGCAACCAAATGCTGTTCAGGTTTATAGAAGTCAAAAAGCTACTGCATACCAGTTCTGGTCATATTCCTCAAGTTCAGCCTGAGGTTATGTGCTTCCACTTGACCAAGTCCCATGTATTTTTACTTTCATTAACACAGGAAGCTTGCTGTTGGCAATAACTCTTTGGAATTAACATTTTGGCACTTTTTGTGGTGCCTGTTGACGTTTCTACTGCATGTCAGTCAAAGCTCTTTAGTGCTTTCCTCATAGAAAAAACTGGGTAGAACTATCCTCCTGAAGACCCCTACCAACACAAACAATGCAGCAGTAACAGTAAAAAAGAATAGGTTCTGCTATAAATATGTTTTATAGCTGGCATGCGTGATTTACTGCCCACTTAGTTAATCCCTATAAAATGGCACAGCTGAACACCTTTAAATTATATGCATACAGATGACTAATTAAATACCCAGTTAAATGGTTTGACCTGGCACAATTCTGACCATTAAAACCATTAAAGAAATACAGCTTGCGTTTCCCTCTAGGCAAAGCCTTTTGATGAATAATTTTTCTGTTGCGATGGGCTGAAGCAGTTTGGAAGAGATGGAGTCTAGTCACTGGCAAGCAAGAGGGATGCACTGCTACTCACAAACAGCTACCTGCCACCACCTCTGACTTCAGTGCATTGTCAGCACCCACGACTTTGCTCTCTAGGTTTGAGACAACTGTAACAAGACAATGGGGGTGGGAGGTAGCTGGGGAAATAAATCAGAAATGTTAAAAACTTGCCAAACATTTTATTACAAAGCTCAAAAGCCAAAGTTAAATAAAAACCCTCTTATGGTGTCTCAGTCCAATTCCAAGTGGAGAGGCACCAACATGACAAAGGAGACATGCCTGTGTTTGGCACTCCTCAACCTCAGCAGTCTCTGCAGAGAGATCCATGACTGCATGGGCATGGAGACAGGCATGGCACCTTCTCACTCCAGAAACCTGTTGCTCCAGAGCTCAGGCTCACTGATGAGGCAATGTGGAAAAGCTCATCTTGCCAATAACTTATATGTCCAGGTAAACAGTGGGCTTCTTTCACGTTGCTGGGATGTCAGTATGGCTTCTTTCACAAGCACTCAAATCAATAAAAAATATTAAACATAAAGGTTCTAGGTTTTACTGTGGACCCTGCATGCTGATTCCGAAGGTGCAAAGGGGCCGCATAGCTAGTGATGATTCCCTACTGCTGCAGAGCCAACTAGATGACCCTGAATCCCACTTCCTGGTGGCCCCTGCGGCCAGAAGAGAGTGTGGTCAGAGCTCACCACACTCTGACTGTTCTGGGCAGCTGCAACATTCATTTCTGGGATGCAGGAGGTGCAAAGCCATCTTTGCCCCTTGCCCCAAGTTCATATCAGCCAGCAAGGAGAATTGGGAGAGGTTAGAACAATTGTTGTAAATTCATTTTATTTCAAATGTCAGGTTTGTGGCTAGATCCCCTCCTGCTTCTGTACTGAGCAAATAGTCAAAGTTGACTTCCCTCTTTCTTTAATTATCTTTCTTCTTCGAGCTTCTCTTCTATGTCCTGGCACTGGTGCTGATCTATTGGGGCAACTCCAGGTAGCCAACTTTGGGAGTCACTTCATTCAGTCTAGCCTGAACTTTTTGGAGGGCTGCATTCTGGTGGCCAGGAAGAGGACTTCAGCCGACATTTTAGTATTGACTGAACTGGATTAAATCAGAAACAAAACAATCTGAAAAAAGAAAAGGAGTACTTGTGGCACCTTAGAGACTAACAAATTTATTTGAGCATAAGCTTTCATGAGCTACAGCTCACTTCATCGGATGTAGCTCACGAAAGCTTATGCTCAAATAAATTTGTTAGTCTCTAAGGTGCCACAAATACTCCTTTTCTTTTTGCGAATACAGACTAACACGGCTGCTACTCTGAAAACAATCTGAGAATGAGATAGTCAAACCTGTGCTTTCCTTTAAAAGTTTGCTCAGCAGTTTACATCTTCAAGAGTCTGCCACTTGCACTTCTGTTTGCTGCAGTTGTATTCATGTGCACTAGACTAGAGTAGCTATCCCTTTGTCACCAAGCACTGTTTAGGCCCTGAAATTACAGTACTTCTACTTATTTCAACAAACCTAATTCTCCAACAGAAGTACTATTTCAACTGAAGTAATTAAAAAGCTTTGCCATTATGGCAAGGCACCTGCTTCTATCAAAACCTCATTTAGCTTATCGTTCTGCTTGACTTTCTGTAATAATTTCTGAACAGACAAGTTTTTTGTTCTACTAAGAACATTTTTCTTTGAGAAATAATTATATTAATTATATATGTTCTCGGGCCATGTAAGCTGTAAAATTGAACTGCCAAGAATTGTCAGAGGGAAAAGAAACATAGCATATGTAAAAATGATACTGAACTTATAAAAAGGGAGAGTGAAGTATTTCATGTGAGGGTGATAATGAGACTCAGACAGCTCGCAGCCAAAAGTTTTAGCAAAGTTACTGTAACTAGAGCTCAGATGCAGCATGGGCACCTGGGCTAAAGGAAAGGCTGATTTATGAATGCCAAACCCAGCCCAAGTTTGTAATATGATTTCATATGAAGCTGACTCCTTTCACAAACAGTCCAGCTGCTTTATAAGGTATATGCTGAGACTGTGATTGATAGCAATTAACTTAGTGAACACAGACCATAGGCAACTGCATTAAATATAACTTCAGTTGTACCATTCCCATTTACTCACTAATCTGCAGGGTTCAAATTGTGGGGGCATAAGAGGCTATGCCACACTCTACCTCTCACTGCTGTTGCTTAAGGGAAAATGTTAAAAAGTACGGGGGGGGCGGGTATTACTAATATTATTATTCCATTGCAAGTATTTCTTAGTACTGGGTAAATTATTAATGGTGAATATTTTTCTTTGCAATTTGATTGTTATGACTTCATAATGCTTATGAGCAATTTCTCAAAATGGAGATATGTTTTGATGAAATTTCAAGCCAAAATATTTGTAGTAGTAGATAGCCTGTAAATATTTTGCTACAAGCTTTCCATTGCTCTTTCAAATTTCAAGCTGGGCTGCTAGGTTGTGACTGACCACATAAGTCATGTGGTATTGGTGTTCTGTTTTCCTCATTGGCTGAGCTTATCCCACATGCCAAGAGGATTAGAAGGAGCCCTTTTGACTATTTCTTTGGCAGTGATGTCTGCATTTGAGACCGATAACTGTGTGCTCTCCTAGTGTGAGGTGTGGGGGCAGAGAAGCAGATTCTGGGTTAACTTGGGCCTACACCATCTGAGGTTTTACAAACAGTAACTAGTACTTTGAATTGCATCCAGAAGCAAATTGGTAGCCAATAAAGAGTATATGGAGCAGACATTTTTATGCCCTTGTTGGTCTGCCCTTTCTAAAGGGCAGCAGCCACATTTTGCTGTAACTGAATATTCTGGGCTCAAAGCTCAGCTTTGCCAGTGGAATATTCATTCCCTCCAGCTTTGACACTGCTCCGACAACTCCAGAGATATTGCTCCAGACATGCTCAGTCTTTTCTGTGAAATATAATGGAAGGTGCCTCACCGAAGACACTTAATTACCTCTAAAACCTGGTGAAGGCAGCCTGGTCTAATCATTAACTTAAAGAGATGCACCGATAAGAACCTTTCAGACACAATAGCTGAGACTAATAAAAGACATCCTAGTGTACTCCACAGCCACAGCACAGAACCACAAAAACACCCTGTAGTACAATCAATTGGATTCCTCAGTGGTCTTCTCTCAGTTAACATTGTGATCTCTTCTTAATTCATCTGTCACAGGTCACTAGTGAACTGAAGTGACCCGAGGGAATGCTCCTGGAAAGTGGATTTTGAGCTAAAACGCTTGATTACTCCCAGACATTCTATATGGAATAGGTCACTGCTTGAGATAGCATAAGGTCTCGGTTCCTGACACAGAGACAATTAAATAAGCCAGACAAGCATCGGACCACACCTTTCACCTGGACATGCAATTACCTTGTGTGAAGGTGACAAGAGAAAATTAAATGTAAACTCTGCACTCAGTCAGTAGATATCACACTAGTCTAATGTTTGAATGAATGAAGCCTCAGATAGGGAATTTTCTTTCTCAGATGCCTGGCTGATGGATCTTGCTCACAGCTGGGTCGAACTGATCTCCATTTTTGGTGTCAGGAAGGTTTTTTTCCTGAGATGAGATTGGCAGGAACCACATGGGGAGAGGTGCTTTTGCCTTCCTCTGTAGCATGGGGTGTAGGTCACTTGCCGGGTATATTTTCCCAAATCAACTCCTTGCCATTTCAGGACCCTCAGGCATTTGTGCACCTTGGGTGCACCCTCCTAGTCTCTGCCTGTCTTGCATAATAATTTAATCTCCGGAGGGCTGTAATACTTTAATCCAGTCCAGGTTATTAGGTTCAATACAAGGGTAAGTGGGTGGGAATTAATGGCCATTAATAATGCAGGAGGTCAAACTAGATGATTTTGTGGTCCCATTCTGGCCTTAAACTCTCTGACTCAAACAAGGCTTGAGTGACAGAGAAAAGAGAGAGTTTACAATCCTTCAATCCAGGTGATCAACTGTTTGTTCCTAACCTTGCCCACAAAATCTTAGCAGGTTCTTCAAGTCCTTTGCCTGATTAGAAGAGTTTAATCTAGATACTTACTTGTCCCACATCACCATAGTATCAAAGTGCCTTTCAATCACAAATGGATGCTATCTCACAAAGATAGCAAGTACTATTTTATAGATGAGGGAACTAAGGAAAGGGGTGGATTAAGTGCCATGCCCAAGGTCAAACAGGAAATCTGTAGCTGAGTCAAAAATAGATCTCAGGATTCTTTATTTCCTGTCTAGTGCCTTTCCACTAGACTGTCCTTCAGGCCGACTCTGATTGAATGAGTTATGCTTCTCCAGCCAGGAAATAGAAAAAATATCATTACTTCTGTGACCAATAACAATTGAACACACATCATTAACCATGTGAGGCAGCAAAAAAGTATGAACAAATATTTTTTGTGAATATAACTGGATGATTCAGCAATCCTTTTATTTACATATTTACAAACATTCTAATAAGTGAGTTTTATTCACAAGGATATTTACAGAAAGCAAAAGCATTGTGAAACCATTGCAATAAAGGTTTGCTAGAGTATTTACATCAGAAGTGCCCTGAGGCTGTTTTGAAAAGCCACATTTTATCGTTTGCACAACGGATCAGTCAGACAATTACAAATATTAGCTGATAATTTGTGACTGGAAGACGTTCTTTCTATAGATAAAGCTTGTCAATCAGGGAACAAAACCAAAACCAATTGGCTTAGATGTTCAGTATGAATACTGAAGATTCATACTTACCATTCCATGAAAAAGCTATTGGTTGAAATTGATTCACATAAACTATTCACAGAATATGGTGAAAAAAAGCAAATTCATAAAAATCATAATATGTTTCTTGGATAATTTGCAAACAGAAAATACTATATTTTTGTTAAATAGATTGTCTAGTTCACTGTGAATAGTCTGCCCAGCTCCAATAACAATTCACCAACACAGCTTAAATACCAAGTACCAAATTCACAATCATTCATAGAATCATAAAATATTAGGGTTGGAAGAGACCTCAGGAGGTCATCTAGTCCAATCCCCTGCTCAAAACAGGACCAACACCCACTAAATCATGCCAGCCAGGGCTTTGTCAAGCTAGGCCTTAAAAATATCTAAGGGAGGAGATTCCACCACCTCCCTAGATAACCTATTCCAGTGCTTCACGACCCTCCTAGTGAAATAGTGTTTCTTAATATCCAACTTAGACCTCCCTCACTGCAACTTGAGACCATTGCTCCTTGTTCGGTCATCTGCCACAACTGAGAACAGCCAAGCTCCATTCTCTTTGGAACCCCTCTTCAGCTAATTGAAGGTTGCTATCAAATCCCCCCTCACTCTTCTCTTCTGTGGACTAAATAACCCCAGTTCCCTAGGCCTCTCCTTGTAAGTCATGTGCCCCAGCCCCCTAATCATTTTCGTTGCCCCCTGCTGGACTCTCTCCAATTTGTCCACATCCTTTCTGTAGCGGAGGGACCAAAACTTGAATCAATACTCCAGGTGTGGCCTCACCAGTGCCGAATCGAGGGGAATAATCACTTCGCTCAATCTTCTGGCAATGCTCCTATTAATACAGTCCAATATACCGTCGGCCTTCTTGGCAATAAGGGCACACTGCTGACTCATGTCCAGCTTCTTGTCTACTGTAATCCCCAGGTCCTTTTCTGCAGAACTGCTGCTTAGCCAGTTGGTCACCAGCCTGTAGCCATGCATGAGATTCTTCCGTCATAAGTGCACTTGTCCTTGTTGAACCTCATCAGATTTCTTTTGACCCAATCCTCCTAGGTCACTCTGGACCCTATCGCTACCCTCCAGCATATCTACGTCTCCCCCCAGCTTAGTGTCGTCTGCAAACTTGCTGAGGGTGCAATTCATCCCATTATCCAGATCATTAATGAATATGTTGAACAAAACTGGCTCCAGGCCCAACCCCTGGGGCACTCCTCTTGATACTGGCTGCCAACTAGACATGGAGCCATTGATCACTACCCATTGAGCCTGACAATCTAGCCAACTTTCTGTCCACCTAATAGTCCATTCATCCAATCCATACTTTTTTAACTTCCTGGCAAGAACACTGTGGGAAACCGTATCAAAAGTTTTGCTAAAGTCAAGATATATCACATCCACAGCTTTCCCCACATCCACAGTGCCAGTTATCTCAACATAGAAGGCAATCAGGTTGATCAGGCATGACTTGCCCTTGATGAATCTATGTTGACTGTTCCTGATCACCTTCCTCTCCTCCAAGTGCTTCAAAATGGATTCCTTGAGGACCTGCTCCATGATTTTCCCAGGGACTGAAATGAGGCTGACTGGTCTGTAGTTCCCCAAGTTCTCTTTCTTTCCTTTTTAAAATATGGGCACTATATTTGCCTTTTTCCAATCATCTAGGACCTCCCCTATTGCCATGAATTTTCAAAGATAATGGCCAATGGCTCTGCAATCACATCAGCCAACTCCCTCAGCACCCTTGGATGCATTAGATCTGGACCCATGGACTTGTGCACGTCCAGCTTTTCTAAATAGTCCTTAACATGTTCTTTGACCACTAAGGTCTGCTCACCTCCTCCCCAGACTTTGTTGCCCAGTGCAGCAGTCTGGGAGCTGACTTTGTCTGTGAAGACCGAGGCAAAAAAAGCATTGAATACTTCAGCTTTTTCCACATCCTCGGTCACTACGTTGCCTTCCCCATTCAGTAGGGGTCCAACACTTTCCGTGACCTTCTTTTTGTTGCTAATATACCTGTAGAAACCCTTCTTGTTACCCTTCACATCCCTTGCTAGCTGCAATTCCAGTTGTGCCTTGGTCTTCCTGATTACACCCCTCCACGCTCTAGAAATATTTTTATACTCCTCCTTAGTCATCTGTCTAAATTTCCACTTCTTGTAACCTTCCTTTTTGAGTTTAAGCTCACCGAAGATTTCACTGTTAAGCCAAGCTGGTTGCCTGCCATATTTACTATTCTTTCTGCACATTGGGATGGTTTGTTCCTGCACGTTCAATAAGGCTTCTTTAAAATAAAGCTAACTCTCCTGGACTCCTTGTCCCCTCATATTAGCCTCACAGGGGGATCCTGCTCATCAGTTCCCTAAGGGAGTTTAAGTCTGCTTTTCTGAAGTCCAGGGTCCGTATTTTGCTACTCTTCTTTCCTCTTTTTGTCAGGATCCTGAACTCAACCACCTCATGGTCACTGCTGCCTAGGTTGCCACCCGCTTCTACTTCGCCTACCAATTCTTCCCTGTTTGTAAGCAGCAGGTCAAGAAGAGCATGGCCCCTAGTCAGTTCCTCCAGCACTTGTATCAGGAAGTTGTCCCCAACACTCTCCAGAAACTTTCTGGATTGTCTGTGCATTGCTGTATTGCTCTCCCATTAGATGTTAGGGTGATTGAAGTCCCCCATTGGAACCAGGGTCTGTTATCTGGAAACTTCAGTTAGTTGTCCAAAGAAAGCCTCGTCTACCTCATCCTTCTGATCCAGTGGTCTATAGCACACACACACACACACACACACGCACACACACACACACACACACCACAACATCCCCCTTGTTGCTCTCGCCTCTAAACTTAACCCAAAGACTCTCAACAGGCTTTTCTCCACTTTCAAACTGGAGCTCTGAGCCTCTCTTACATACAATGCAACTCCTCCACCTTTCCTCCCATACCTGTCCTTCCTGAATAATTTATACCCATCCATGACAGTGCTCCAGTCATGTGAACTGCCCCACCAAGTTTCTGTTATTCCTATCACATCATAGTTCCTTGACTATGCTGGGACCTCCAATGCTTCCTGCTTGTTTCCCAGGTTTCTTGCATTCCTGTACATGCACCTAAGATAACCAGCCAATTGCCCTACTTTCTCAGTATGAATCAAGAAGCTTCCAATCTTGTACCCTCCTTCTTGTGTTTCCTCCCAGTATTCCACTCCCACACTTACCTCTGGGCTTAGGTCACCATCCCCCAGTAAACCTAGTTCCAGACTAAATATAATATTCTCAAAACATTCTGGAAATACATTTTGAATAAAGTATAGGAAATCATAATTGGCTGTTGGACAATTTTTGAGCAGAAAATGAGGCAAAATGTGCTGAGTAAATTATTCACTGTGAATTATCCTCTCAGCTCTATAACTAACTTTGACAAGATGTTTCTTAGGAAAGTCCCTTTAAGGAGACAATGTACAATTATAATATGTTAGAGGAAAGGGACATCTTAAGTGCCTTTCCTCAATAATAAAGAACACCTAATTGACTATATGTCAAAATTGAATATATTTAATGGGTATTTCAAGCATGGGGTGGGAGGGGAATACTGAAAAAATTGACTCTTGTGCTGAATAATTTACATTATTTACCTCCCCTCTTGATTCTCTGTCCTCCACAAAAGGCTTTATATTACTATTTCTACTGGTTTTGTGCTGGCCTAAGTTCACAGTTTTTTACCTGTCAGTTTTGTCTTGTGTCCCAAATGATTTGCCGTCTTCTGCTGCAATTGTTCTGATTGTAATCATCTAATTCTCTCTGGATACCAAAATCCCTGGGTTGTGGATAGCATGTACCACTTGAACATCCATTCACATACTTCCATTATTTCCCACAAGTTAACTTTGTACCAAGAATGGGAGGGAGCGAGATGAAAAGGCAACATAGCTGACTCCTATCCAATCCACAGATCATTTTAATTCTGTCATAGAATCATAGAATATCAGGGTTGGAAGAGACCTCAGGAGGTCATCTAGTCCAACTCCCTGCTCAAAGCAGGACCAGTCCCCAACTAAATCATCACAGCCAAGGTTTTGTCAAGCTTGGCCTTAAAAACCTCTAAGGATGGAGATTCCACCACCTCTCTAGGAAACGCTTTCCAGTGCTTCACCACCCTCCTAGTGAAAAAGTTTGTCCTAATATCCAACCGAAACCTCCCCCACTGCAACTTGAGACTATTACTCCTTGTTCTGTCATGTGCTACCACTGAGAACAGACTAGATCCATCCTCTTTGGAACTCCCTTTCAGGTAGTTGAAAGCAGCTATCAAATCCCCCCTCATTCTTCTCTTCTGCAGACTAAACAATCCCAGTTCCCTCAGCCTCTCCTCATAAATCATGTGTTCCAGTCCCCTAATCATTTTTGTTGCCCTCTGCTGGACATTTTCCAATTTTTCCACATCCTTCTTGTAGTGTGGGGCCCAAAACTGGACACAGTACTCCAGATGAGGCCTCACCAACGTCGAATAGAGGGGTATGATCACGTCCCTCGATCTGCTGGCAATGCCCCTACTTATACATCCCAAAATGCCATTGGCCTTCTTGGCAACAAGGGCACACTGTTGACTCATGTCCAGCTTCTCGTCCATTGTAACCCCTAGGTCCTTTTCTACAGAACTGCTGTCTAGCCATTCGGTCCCTAGTCTGTAGTGGTGCATGGGATTCTTCCATCCTAAGTGCAGGACTCTGCACTTGTCCTTGTTGAACATCATCAGATTTCTTTTGGCCCAATCCTCTAATTTGTCTAGGTCCCTCTGTATCCTATCCCTATCCTCCAGCGTATTTACCTCTCCTCCCAGTTTAGTGTCATCTGCAAACTTGCTGAGGGTGCAATCCACGCCATCCTCCAGGACATTAATGAAGATATTGAAAAAACCCAGCCCCAGGACCGATCCTTGGGGCACTCCGCTTGATACCGGCTGCCAACTAGACATGGAGCCATTGATCACTACCTGTTGAGCCCGACAATCTAGCCAGCTTTCTATCCACCTTATAGTCCATTTATCCAGCCCATACTTATTTAACTTGCTGGCAAGAATACTGTGGGAGACTGTGTCAAAAGCTTTGCTAAAGTCAAGGAATAAGATGTCTACTGCTTTCCCTTCATCCAGAGAGCCAGTAATCTCGTCATAGAAGGCAATTAGATTAGTCAGGCATGACCTGCCCTTGATGAATCCATGCTGACAGTTCCTGATCACTTTCCTCTCCTCTAAGTGCTTCAGAATTGATTCCTTGAGGACTTGCTCCATGATTTTTCCAGGGACTGAGGTGAGGCTGACTGGCCTGTAGTTCCCCTGATCCTCCTTCTTCCCTTTTTTAAAGATGAGCACTACATTAGCCTTTTCCCAGTCGTCCGGGACCTCCCCCGATCGCCATGAGTTTTCAAAGATAATGGCCAATGGCTCTGCAATCACATCCGCCAATTCCTTTAGCACTCTCAGATGCAGCGCATCCAGCCCCATGGACTTGTGCTCGTCCAGCTTTTCTAAATAGTCCCTAACCACTTCTTTCTCCACCGAGCACCGGTCACCTTCTCCCCATGCTGTGCTGCCCAGTGCAGTAGTCTGGGAGTTGACCTTGTTTGTGAAGACAGAGGGAAAAAAAGCATTGAGTACATTAACTTTTTCCACATCTTCTGTCACTAGGTTGCCTCCCCCATTCAGTAAGGGGCCCACACTTTTCTTGACTTTCTTCTTGTTGCTAACATACCTGAAAAAACCCTTCTTGTGACTCTTAACGTCTCTTGCTAGCTGCAACTCCAAGTGTGATTTGGCCTTCCTGATTTCACTCCTGTATGCCTGAGTAATATTTTTATACTTTTCCCTGATCATTTGTCCAATCTTCCACTTCGTGTAAGCTGCTTTTTTGTTTTTAAGATCAGCAAGGATTTCACTGTTAAGCCAAGCTGGTCGCCTGCCATATTTACTATTCTTTCTACACATCGGGATGGTTTGTCCATGTAACCTCAATAAGGATTCTGTAAAATACAGCCAGCTCTCCTGGACTCCTTTCCCCCTTATGTTATTCTCCCAGGGGATCCTGCCCATCAGTTCCCTGAGGGAGTCAAAGTCTGCTTTTTTGAAGTCCAGGGTTTGTATTCTGCTGCTCTCCTTTCTTCCTTGTGTCAAGATCCTGAACTCAACCATCTCATGGTCACTGCCTCCCAGGTTCCCATCCACTTTTGCTTCCCCTACTAATTCTTCCTGGTTTGTGAGCAGCAGGTCAAGAAGAGCTCTGTCCCTAGTTGATTCCTCCAGCACTTGCACCAGGAAATTGTCCCCTACACTTTCCAAAAACTTGCTCTATTGCTCTCCCAGCAGATATCAGAGTGATTGAAGTCTCCCATGGGAACTAGGGCCTGCGATCTAGTAACTTCAGTTAGTTGCCAGAAGAAAGCCTCGTCCACCTCATCCCCCTGGTCTGGTGTTCTATAGCAGACTCCCACCATGACATCACCCTTGTTGCTCATGCTTCTAAACTTAATGCAGAGACTCTCAGGTTTTTCTGCAGTTTCATACCAGAGCTCTGAGCAGTCCTACTGCTCTCTTACATACAATGCAACTCCCCCACCTTTTCTGCCCTGCCTGTCCTTCCTGAACAGTTTATATCCATCCATGACAGTACTCCAGTCATGTGAGTTATCCCACCAAGTCTCTGTTATTCCAATCACATCATAATTCCTTGACTGTGCCAGGACTTCCAGTTCTCCCTGCTTGTTTCCCAGGCTTCTTGCATTTGTGTATAGGCACTTGAGATAACTCGCTGATCGTCCCTCTTTCTCAGTATGAGGCAGGAGCCCTCCCCTTTTGTGTTTTCCTGCTTTTGCTTCCTCCTGGTATCCCATGTCCCCATTTACCTCAGGACTTTGGTCTCCTTCCCCCGGTGAACCTAGTTTAAAGCCCTCCTCACTAGGCTAGCCAGCCTGCTTGTGAAGATGCTCTTCCCTCTCTTCATTCGGTGGAGCCCATCTCTGCCTAGCACTCCTTCTTGGAACACCATCCCATGGTCAAAGAAGCCAAAGCCTTCTCTCCGACACCACTTGCGTAGCCAGTTTACAAAACACCTTCTCCTTTTGCAAAACAACCAACTCCCAGTGCACGCTGAGTGTTCTGACCTTGTTTCAAGCTTGGGAGGGAGCCGAGCAGTGATTCTCCTCCTGGCAGCACCAAGCACCCCAGATTTCACTTAAGTTCACCTTCAGTTCACTTCACTCTCTGAGCACTGAGTTCAAACATTTGAATTGAACCTGAAAGAATGTTTCCCTTCCTCCTGACATTCTGCGGTGACTCAGACTATACATTGGCTGCTTATATCATGATATTGCTCAGCTTTATTCCAGCCTACATTAAAATTGTGCCTGTCTGTATGGCTGCTGTCAATGGGTCCAAAGAGGGAAAAGGCACTGGGTCTAGTATTTTTTTCTTTGAAGTTGTGGTACTTGAGTAGTGATGGAAGGCACCAAAATGACAGTCCTAGAAACTGAAGACATCAATTTAGCAATAAAATAAATACAGTAAGGGCAGCTGCTGTGCCAGCTTCTCCACCCCATCCACACAGTCTTGGTTTGGGAAGCTCTCCTCTAGAAGTGAGACGTTAATTACTTTTCTATGTCCACTAAGTCCTTAACATCCTAGTCAACAGTCCCAGTGAGGCCAATTTGTACTAACAGTGCTGAAGTAGGCACTCAATTATAATGCTTGTGGCACCTTAGAGACTAACACATTTATTTGAGCATAAGTTTTCATGAGCTACAGCTCACTTCATCGGATGCATCCGATGAAGTGAGCTGTAGCTCACGAAAGCTTATGCTCAAATAAATGTGTTAGTCTCTAAGGTGCCACAAGTACTCCTTTTCTTTTTTGCGAATATAGACTAATACGGCTGCTACTCTGAAACCAGTTATAATGCTGAAGACCTTTACCTACCATGGTTAGGAGAGCAGTAAATGTCAAGATTAGATAGACTAATTGATTTATTTTTATGAGGTGAACACCACTCTGGGAAAAAGCAACCTATTGTTCACTTACCCCAGAAGGGATGGAGAGAGAGACAGAGTGGGCAGATGGTCAGACCCAGTCACGAGGAATTTAAGGTCACAGTTCGGTCACAGTAAAACATCCAGAGTGTGGGGTTTTATTTTAATGAAATGTTTTGTGTTTGTACTCTCTGCCACCCCCAGCAAATCATTACACTGACCAGAGGAAAGAAATTTTGTAAAGATTCACTGGAAAAGAGAGAGCATGCAGTGAATGTCATAGTAAATGTAATCGATTCTAAGGTCACAAGTGACCCTTAGCTTATCTACTCTGACTTCATGTATAACAGACCACAGAATCTTACCCAGTAATTCCTGCATCTAGTCCAAAAAGTGTGGCTGAGCTAGAGCTGCAATTTTAAACCTCTTCCATACCAGGTCTCCTCTCCCATCTAGCTGAGTTCTAGCCAGGACCCACAACCCATTTAGAAATATAGGAGTGGCAGGATAGTCATGATCCACTAACCTCTGTTTGTGGCTACTCCAGGTTAAGGATCCATGAACCAGAGCATACCATGAGAACAGGGGAAAGGAGCTAGTATGCTATTGTCACTCTCAGTGACTATCTCAGGCAGACGGTCAGAAAACAAGGGCAGACACCCCAAACTGGTGGTATGTTCTATAATTAGATTTCACCAAGCCAGTAACAAATGTGAGCTCCTGGATTACTATACCAGTCTTACCATGGAGTCACAGACAGTCGCCTTAGCCTCTCCAGCCTATCTTGCTACCCAGACAAACTGAACTTTGTGTTAAAAGGTTACCTAGTATCAGGTTTCTCCCAGTTCCAAGAGACCAATCCCAGATCAATCACTCATCCCAAATCAATTGGTACTCCAAAGACAACACTAGCAGCCAATTCTATTCTAAACTAGCTATAGTTTATTAGCTAAGAAAAAAGAATGAGAGTTATTGAGAGGTTAAAGTGGGTAAAATCTGATAGCAGGTAAATTACAGTTTGTAACTCCAAACGATGGCAGTGTTGTAATAAACACCAATTTCCCAAAAGTCTTTTCCAGGGTTACCCAGAATAACTCTGGGGACCTCCATCTTCTCATTCAGTTATTCTGCCCTGTTAGAATCCAAACAGTCCAGAGAAAAATGAACTTTCTTTGAATCCATATTTATATCTTCTTCTCACAGAAGACAAGCTGACAGTTTCTCTAACCACATGGGCTTTTCCTTCGATGACGATGCATGAGGAATGCACTTAGACTTTTGACCTCCAACCATATACATGATGGCTACTGGCTTTGAAATTAGCATTTTCTGTTAAAGTCCTTAATCCTTCATTAGCATTTCACAAAGTTTCTTTGGCAGGTAATTTAGTTGTAAAGGTATTTACCATATAAATGTTTGCTATTATATTATGAAAGGTTTCAGAGTAGCAGCCGTGTTAGTCTGTATTCGCAAAAAGAAAAGGAGTACTTGTGGCACCTTAGAGACTAACAAATTTATTAGAGCATAAGCTTTCGTGAGCTACAGCTCACTTCATTGGATGCATCCGATGAAGTGAGCTGTAGCTCACGAAAGCTTATGCTCTAATAAATTTGTTAGTTTCTAAGGTGCCACAAGTACTCCTTTTCTTTTTATATTATGAAAGGAATAGATAAGTAAAGCCCATTCATTTTATGAAGTTTAAACACCCAAAACATTTATACATTTACAGTCACTTTGATTTAATATACAAGTGAATACACTCTACCATGACCTGATCAGCTAGTGTCACAGCTAGTGACCATTCACAACATTTCATTTATTTAAACTTATCTTCTGTGCCTATTTCATATTCTAGGCACATCATATCCACTGGACTTTAATAAAACACATTAGGAGATTCCTAGAGCAAGGGTTTCAAGAACAATGTGATGACTACAGTTTGTACCTTTGTTATTCTAGTTACTTGCATAAATTATCATCCAAAACAAGACCGCAAATTCTCTCTTTGAATAATGTAGCCAAATTGGAGCCATAGTTAATACAGTGGTGGTGGGTGTGCTGTGGAAGAAGCAGTAATGCATGCTGTTTCTCCTAAATCAGAATGACAGGGCAAGTTGTTTAAGTCAATACCATTCTGATCTATGAGATCAGTTACATCAGTAGTTCCTTAAGCACTGACAGAGGGGGAACATTTACAGCACTGTATCGTCTCATTCAGAATTACCTCATTCTGGTAGAGCATCCAGAGCTGCCTGTTTCTCTCTTCCCCCTGCTTAACCACCAGTGACATTGACAATTGCCTCTAGTGCATAGTTTGTCTGGCTGAAGAAGCAAATATGTCAATATATGCTATAAACCCAAGATCTCCGCTCCAGTTACATGCAAAGAAGTTGCTGCTAAAATTCAGGTTAAACATTAGGGACAGGATTCTCAACTGGTGTAAATCAGCCTGGCTCCATTGAAACCAATACAGCTATGCCAGTTCACATGATCTGGAGCTAGGCACTTATGAAGTTGGCAGCTTGTCTCAAACTAGTTGATCTTAATTTTTTCCCCTGCTGTCTTTGCCAAATAGATTTCTACTAGAACTGTCTCAACTGACTAGTTCTGGCTCAGGGTTACCTCTGTTATAGACATTGACATCTCCTTATGATTTGTATAATTCCAGTCATGAGCCCAGTCATCTACAACATAGCAGGAATAACAATCACTCTGTTTATCAGTTAATATAGCCTAAGTTCATGTCATTCTGTCACAACAAAAGAAATAGTCTAAGTTTTTTCTTTCATTCATTCAGTCATTCCACTGTACTATACACTTTTCATCAGACCCAACTGATATTTTTAATAACTATTGACTTAACTATGAGCCAGAGTTATTACAAAATTTTGCAATTTTGACTCAACTTGCCTCATAGCCATAAAATTCTAGGTAAAATATTTGTAGTCCAAATTCATTCCCCAGAAATGACTACATACCCAATGGTTCTCAACTTGCGGCCAATAGGCCACTTGTGGCCCAATCAGCAGAGACCTGCGTCCCATGTAAGATCCTCAGAGCCATACAGGTATTATTGAATGCAGCCCACATACCATATTGTGGGCTGTATATGCGGCCCACAATGGTAAATAGGTTGAGAACCACTGACATAGCATATATCAAGTATGGTCTCTTCAGGATTCAGCACCATGGCCCAAGATATAAAGGAGAGAGCAAGAGAGAGATACAAGGAGGGTCATGGGAATGGTTGGCAATCACTGTTGGAGATTTGCTCTGTGTCTATTGCATCATTTTTCTGACTCCTCCCCTCAGACCAGCAAGTGTCACATATGTCACATATTCGGTATTAGCCCATAGAAGCATCCAGTTGGCATATAGCTTAAGCTTGCATTTGTTTGACCGCTATCAATCAGCCTGATTTTTGCTCACTAACATTTTATTATGGATAAACTGAATTGTTAACAGTACATAGATTGATCTTTACTTTTTGTTATTATTTTGGAAGGGAATGGGATTGCACATAGTTGTCCAGAAAGCGTTAGTGAATGTGTTGTCCATGTCTATTTGTAACAATCACTCTCCTTTGTAGAAGGCTTTGTAGCAATTCCCTAGACTGTCATTTCCTTCTGCGTTCCCTTATCCGAGCCAACTCTTTAAAAAGTTGGCTCCAATCACATAATTGGTGACACCAACAGCACAGGAATAAAACACAAGGAGGCAGAGAGAGGTCATCTTTAACTGTTTGGTCTGAATATTGAACATGAAAAGTCTGGAAGGTACACCAGTATTACAGCAGAGTAGAAACTGCTTTACAGTCTGACACTGGGCAGCCGAAAGCCGGATGTTACAAATGATGTCACTGTGCAGCATGATAGAAAGCTCACCAAGCCAAGAAAAATCAGCCAAAAATATGGTGGTGGTGGTTTTCCTTTTTATATCTCTTACACTTGTTTCCTTCTATTTGTTTCCTAGTTAGGCAGCACCTCCAATATACCAAGCTGCTGCAACATTCATTTTATCCTGCATTCCCTCTTAAAGCAGATGCACACATCTTAAAATATCAGTGTAATTAGTTACATCTTCATAGAATAGTTTAGTACTAATGGAAGATGCTAGAGTGACAGTCTGAGAGACTGAGGTCTTCTTTCTTTGGAGCAGTTGCAACATGGCAGGCAACAATGCAAATGTTTCCTCACCACTTCATCAATTCACCTCCCCTCAGCCACCTCTGAGGGTGACAGCCCATTCTGTCCTTCAGCCCATTCAGTTCTTGGCCTCTGGGAGTGGTAACAAAGGTGATAAATGTAATGATAGTCTCTGTGAGGTAATGGCTCCTTTCATTAGCCAAGGGACTGTGGTCACCTGCTCATTTCTTGAAGGCCACTGAAATCACCAAAAGAAGTTTTGTTACATTGTCTGCATCAGTCAGTGGCAAAAGGAAAAGGGTGCTTTCTTTCCGGTGATATGGGATATCTTTAAATGTGTGTTTGTTAATATTTTGGAGGACACAAGTGCTTTTGCATTTGAAAATGAGGTTTCTCTAACCTTTCTGACCTCCATCTTGGTCATATGCCCGAAGAAGGAATTCAAGATTACTGGTTGGGAAGATTCAAGTAGCCTGGTTTTCCACTCCTCCTTTCACTTTGTGTTACCATTCTACTTCCTGTGTCTTCCCTGAACTCATGGCCCACTCCCGTAAGCAGGGGGAGGTACTCCCAATATGATGCACTGCTCTTTCTCAAGATCAAGAATCTTACCTTAGCAATCTTCTGTCCCCTTCTGGCTAAAAACTAGTGGTGCCACTACTGAAGTGAATCATTTAGGCACACGCCAATCTCATTTATGCAAGTACAAATTCTGATTAATTCTGTTGGAATAAATTGAGTTCCTCTAGACTTGCACTGGAGTAAAGAGGACAGACTCTGGCCCACAGTGTTACACTAGCTTCACAAAAGGAGGGGTTTTGTATGATTATGTATAGAGTGATGTCCAGAAACTCTGGAGCTCTGTTTTCAGGAAGTGTTTAATGAGGAAGGACCCTATATAAGTGGAGGAAGGAATAGTGCCTGAATGTTACAGTGTCTTGGTTCTTTATCTCTTTTTATGTTTGAACACTGAACAGTCTCTAGAATCATAAAAGATTAAGTTACTGATATAGCTAGTTAGCTGCTTTCTGTGAATAGTAGATTAATAATCTCTCTCTCTTTCTCTCCCAATGTTTGTTGTTACATTGTCAGTGACAACAATAAACAGATACAAAAAAATCCAACAAATAATCTATACCAGTGCCCCACCCATTACTAATGAGAATCCGGTTCTTTTGGGCCTTTACATTATGCCATAGGGTAACACAGATACTTCAGAGTGGTGCTACAGATGACCCTACTTTCTGAAAAAAGCCAGACAGTGATTAGAGCACAAACAAAACAGAGCTATAGTATTAACATGGTTAGCATTTCCAGTAAATGCTGACGCAGTTCTCCTCTCTTCTTTCAGAGGCAGGTGGGCCATCCTTCTTATCATGGGAAAGTCCAAAGCCAGATGTATGTCTTGCCTTGCAACAAGTAAACTTCTGATTTTTCTTTCTTAAAATATCAAAGTTATCTTTGCTGGGTAGGCATGTAAAATCTACAAATTTCCTGTGCAGTTCACACCCACTGTATGCTTAACCCATAAATTATTCCTTATGTATAGTTTACTATGTAAAACTTACCACCAAATACTCATGTGACTCTCACTCTTGCTCTCTCTCTCTCTCTCTCTCTCTCTCTATGTGTGTGTGTAAAATATAATAGAATGTTTCAGTTAGATAGCTGTCTGAACAATTAAGTACCTCCATTGTGATTCTGAGTAATACTCCCCAAGGATCTACTGTTACAGTGCTTTCCTAAATTGTGAACCTCCATGCTGGAATGCTATTACTGGAAATTTGCTCTCAAGTAATTCCCTATAAATCTTTTGGGATATTAAAAAAAAAGGCTTGGTAAAGAAAAAAATGTATTCTTAGATGCTGCATCCCTTTCTCCCCATTTCTTCCTTTGTTTTTCAATAATGCCAAAAAAAAAAATCAGTCCTTTATTGTCCTCTGCAGCTCAAATCCTCAGGCACCACAGGAACAAGGCTCCTAAATCAAGATCTCACCATTGTCTCCAAATCACATGATAGAGCCATTGAATCCATCTTTTTTTTTTTTTTTGCAGAATAACTTCCTCTTCAGAGTTCAGGTGATCACGGGGCAGATCCACCAGCATATCAGCTTTGCAAGCTCACCCCGACCTCGCCACCCAAGGCTGCAGCCATCTTGGCAGTAAGATCTCTCTTTGCTTCTCAGTATGTTTGTAGCATTCTATCAATGTATTGTAATCACACCTTCCTTCCTGTCTCCAGCACTTGTAGCCACATGAGCTGTTGTGACACTGACAGACCAGCCAACCTGTGCATGATCCCCAACAACTTAACGGGAGGCATTACAATTGTAATCAAGACACTATGTGAATTTCGGAGAGATGTACTAGACTAGCAATCATCAACTAATTCATTTGAAATAATAGAAATCAAGGATAGATGCTAAGTGTACTGCAGGAAACTAATAATAATATCTACATTGTCTTCAGCTTAACTATCTGTGTTATAATGGGTGAATGAATGTAACTAGTTTATCTGTGTATGAATGTAACTAGTTTACCTAATAGGAAATACAAAATTAGCTTCAAAGCAACGTTCCACAGGCGATCTGCATTGCCTATTCTTCCTCAGGGGAAGGTCCTGCTGTGACAATTTCTGTGAGGAGGCTTGTCTGTCTGCTAGAAGAGCTATAAAGGAGAAGCCTCGCGCCTGATCCTCCCATCTCTAGTCTGCTTAAACTATGAACAGGGAAAGTATAAGTCATAAGATGGAGATCTTCCAAATAAATATTTGGAATACCTGGAAAATGCATGGAAGAACTCAAATAATTTCTACACCTGGACTGTCATTTGGACTATAAACTTTTTAATTGTTTCCAGAAAGACGTTTACAAATCAGCATCCTCACCATCTCTGCTATGAAACTGACCAAAGGACTTTACACACCTGTATATTGATCTTTTAACATGTATAACTCTCTTCTTTCTCAAAAAGAAAAGGAGTACTTGTGGCACCTTACAGACTAACAAATTTATTTGAGCATAAGCTTTCGTGAGCTACAGCTCACTTCATCGGCTCCTTTTCTTTTTGGGAATACAGACTAACATGGCTGCTACTCTGAAACCTCTCTTCTTTCTGTCTTTCTCCTTTTATTATTAAACCTTTAATTACTAAAGGATTGGCATCCTTGTGATTACTGGGTAAGATCTGAGACTTACAGTGACCTGGGAATAAGTATCTGGTCTTTTGGGATCATTGAACCTCACATATGGTGAATCAGGTTTTCAGTAGCTCCTTGCTATATTTGACTTGACTATCTAGATGGGGGCCAATGGCTGGAATGCCTAACGGGAGACTGGGTTTTGGCTTCTCATTAACCAGTGTGGTAGTACAGAAGCTCTTTGTTACTGGCTTGGTGAATCTAATTATAGAATAAATCAGCAGTTTTGGGGATTGTCTGCCCTATTTCTTGCAGTCTGCCCTAAGCGTGTCATTCTCAGTGCAGCCAATCCAGGCACCTGGTCACAGCTCCGAAATAGTGTAAAACCAGTAGCAGTGAGATCAAAATTGGGCGTATGTCCTCTTTGTTTACATGGTTACCAAAACATAGTCATAAATTCAATCCTAGTCTTCAAAATTGCCTTTCCGAATGCAAAATCATCAGCATTATTTGCCCAACAGATTGCTAGTTATCACTTCCGCTAGCTCCGGGGAAACAAACTATAACAGAAACAGGGAGGAATCTACATTATGAGCATCTAGGAAGAAATGATGTCTCTTTTTCCCAAAATGGGGGGAAATGCAGTGACTTTATTTTCTCTAAATAACCCAGAACCAACTTGGGATCAGACATTTCTGAACTTTGGAAGAATGTGGATCTGAGTCCAAACATTGTCCCACTGACCCATATCTATAGTTTGTTCAAAATATGGCACCCTGATCACCTGCTCTCTGTTACTGCTGTCTCGCTGTTCTTCGGGGGGCATTGTAGCTTCTAGGGCTTCCTCCTTTCTCTGTAGGCTTCTGCTGTATGCCCCATGTCCGAGCATCTCTCTAATGTAAGATCACCTTCCCAGAACAATTCTCCTGCGGGTGGTGAGCCCAAGTGCTGCAGACAAACCTGTTCTGAATGAAAGAGTCTGTTAAAGTCCCACAAATTACACAAAAAATAAAAACAATGAGGAGTACTAGTGTCACCTTAGAGACAATTTGTCAGTCTTCATGGTGCCACTAGTACTCCTTTTTGTTTTTGCTGATACAGACTAAAATGTCATCCACTCTGAAAATTACACAGGTGTCTATCTCCTGCTCTTCAGATTGTTCTCTAGTGAACCACCTATGCCGCCTCCATGTTTTGTTCTGCATTGGAGACCAATAGATTACCAGGGCTCCTAGGATTGTGACACCCCAATGGCCCCCTCCCTCAGGGAGTCTCCGGGGAAGGCAGATTAGCATTGTATGTGGCTAACATTCTTGCAAGCATTGCAAAGCATTTGGGGAGGATTAAAGGTGTGTGAGTGGAGAGTGGAAGTTTCCTTTGCAGAATACAAGAGGCCGGGGGCGGAGGGGAGAGAGAAAGAAGAAGAGCAGAAAATGGGTTAACTCAACACTTCAGCTATCTCTGTGTGAAGATAAGATGTTGGCCCTGGCCCAAGGTCATGGGCTCGACAAGAAATCAGCAGCTGCCCAGCTGTGAGAAGAGGAGAACTAAGTTAAGCAGAGCTGCAAAAATAGCAGCAAAAACAGTAAAAACAAATAAGACAGCAACAGCGAAGGCCAATAGAAGGGAAAACAAAGTCTCCAGAATCAAGATGTTTTGGGAAACCAAGGAGGTCACCGCAAGCTGGTTTGGACTAGCACAAAGAGCACCAGAAGCATAGGTCCCTGAGTGGAACACCACCCCCACCCCCAGGAGCCCAGGACTTAAAACCCTCCTGAGATCTGAAGCAACTCGGAGATTTGCAGCGGACCTTGGACAACCTGGGTCCAGGACAAGAACTCCCATCCACCCCCCTTCTCCTTACATTACACCCAGGCCTGGCCAGCCTCTGGTAGTACGTGTGTGAATATGAAAGTGGGTTAGGGCTTGGGATACTAATGCTTCCTTCCTTCCTTCCTCTGAGTAACGTGGGGAGCACCCATCACTCTCCACTGTTGTTTTATTATTTTATTAAGAAAGCTTTAAAACTTAGACACTTGGTTTACCTCGTCATCTCCTCCCCAAAAAAAATTCTGTGGCCCCAGCCTGATCAACTGTGGCCTTAGGCAGACTGGTAACAAAAATCTGTCACAGTTTTGGTGGAGAATTGTGGAGGGGTCGTATCCCTGCGGAGCACACCAACTGTTTTGCCCTTTGTATTTCATGTTTGCTTTGTCCGGCACTGTTGGTTTTACATGTTAAAAATGTTATAATTAAAGGTGTGCCCACTCTCAGCCGTAGTAGGTCTGAGAACTGGAGAGAGGTTTAGCATTCCTCTCTCCACCCCCGTTGGCAGGGATAGGGTGCAGGTGGGTATACTTCTGGTTGTAGAAGTCCAGGTAATAGGAGGGGAGGACTCAGGGTGTCTCGCTCCACGCATATAATCTTTGGTGCATACACCACCAGTCATAGTAGGACTGGGCATAAAACAAAAACAAAAGGTGTCTCACTCTGCCTGGGAAGTGTTTTGGTGTATGAACCCTTGGAAATATTGAACCAAGTAATACGGAGGGAGGCTTAACGCCTCTCCCTCAGGCCTAGGAAGGGTAAGCATTGTTAGCCCCAGTGCAGATGTAAGCAACGTAAAATCTCAAGTAATTAAAAAATCTTAAAAGTTATACTAACAAATTGTAACAACATGTTCAGGAAACAGAAGGGTATAGCTGCGGACTCAGGAGTCCCACAGTCGTGAGCAATGGCATCAACAATGGGTTCAAGGCCAGATGTACGGGCATTAGGGAGGATGGACACAGTAGTCTGGCTGCCCGGTCAGCTGGCATCGTAGGAGGCAGGTGAACCTGATGCCTGAGCCATGGGGGAGGCAGCAAAGAGGGATGGGACCCTGCTGCCTCTTTCAAAGGGAGGTAAACACCTCTCCCGGCTGGAGAGGGCTCTCGCCAAGGTGGGATACAATCCCTGGGGTTCCATGACGGAGCTTCACAGCAGCGTGCATTCTTGGCAGGATTTGTTAAACCTGTATGCCAAGTATGAAAAGCAGAAGGGCGAAAACCTAGGGGCAGCTGTGGAATTGATTTGAACTGCAGCAGCCATGTGGTATCAAATGTTGTTGGGACAGAAAGAGGAGTGGTAAAGAAGGGAAAGGTGTGTGTACCCAATGGCTGGGGGAGAAATTGAGCAACTAAAAGCACAAATCACTAACCAGGTGGCAACCCAGGCCTATGCCCAGGACAAGTTGCAAGCCTTAAAACAGGACTTCCAGGTGAAAAAGGCTGCAAAGAAACCAGCAAAGAAAAGAGGTGGAATGAAAATCTGTCACAGGACCGCTGTGAAGCTTGAGCAGGGATGAATTTCAGAGTGGTGAAGACCTCTCTACTTTGTTCCCCAGTAAGGCAAAGTATCAGTCTTACTTTCTTGCTATTGTCATCCTTGAACTCCTGCTTCCACCACTGGGCTAGGTTTGTGCCTGCAAAATCCAGAGCTCTGAGGGGCTTCAGACCAATTCCATGGTGCCCATTGCCAGCTGCCGCACTGCAGAGATCTCACAGCTGAAACAACATGCCAACATGTTTAATTAGCAAAGAGTGAAGCCGAATGAGGGTTAAGTTGAAGAAGTAGAACATTGTTAAACCCTGTGCACCTGTGCACTGCTCTGGCTATATGGCTGAGTTACTTCCATACTAATGGCCCACGTTCCCTGTTCCACTGGTGTCCTCTCAATAACAGCCCTTCCAGTTCCATAGATCATGATTCATGTAGGTTGCGAAAAGTATATTTTATTGACTGGAAAATTTGAATTATCAAGTTGATGCTGTTTGGAGAAATAAAACAAGTGTGTGAATAAAACACCTGATTCAACACCCCCTGAAATCTCTGTTAGTCTTTTGTGATAGACCTTTTGTGATGGGACTACAACTCCCATCAACCCCCATCCCCTCTGCACTTCTCTTTCCCCTCGCCGGGTAAAAGGGAAAGATTGGGAAAGTGGCCAGGGTCTGGGAGGAAGTGGTAACCTCATGGCAAGACGCAAGTTGCAGAGAAGCCTAGGATTGCCATCTGTTCAGATTTTCCAAGGATTGTCCCTCTTTTCAGGTAACTGTCCTTGGAAATCTTTGAGGTTGCTTAGTATACACTGCCAGCTGTCCAGTTTTATGGGCCTCAGCAGCATCTTGGATGTCCCATTTTTTCATACATCAGACATGGCAGCCCTAGAAAAGCCAGATGCAGAGAAGAATCCCCAGGAACTGTATGCCCAGCCACGTATGGAACAGGCTGTGACTGCTGGCCATTACAGCTGGGTGCGGGACTTATGTGACAGCAGCAGCAGCTGGGCAGGGAGCCAGTGCAGAGGGGCCCCAGTGAGAGATGAGCCTGGAAATCTGCAAGCTCCTATTTGCTTGAAGCCAGTCTGTACTGGGCCAGGCACTAGGCCCACTTTTGATCAGACTGCCCACAGGGGCCAAACTTTAAGTTGCAACTGTTTAACCCTCTGTACCTGTACTGCCATACACAAAAGCTATATAAAGCAGGGGAGTGACATCATTGTGATTCTCCTCTGCCTCCCCCCCAGGGAAAAACACCTGGAAACAAGAACTGAACGGGAGGGAGGAGAGTTGAGCCCAGGCTGGAAGGGCGTCCAGTCTGTGAGTGGAAATACCTAAAGTTTAAAGCTGCAGGCCAATGCTGTTGGCTTTCAAGAGTCCCTGTAATCTGCCTGTGACAATATTTAGGGCTACTATTTGTAGCCAATTTCTTTAGTCAATCAAGCTTAGTTTGCATGTTTTGTTTTATTTGCTTAGTAATCTGCTTTGTTCTGTTTGCTATCCCCTTAACCAATCTGCCTTTTATAGTTAATAAAATTTGTTCTGTTTATTATTAAACCAAGTTTGTGCAATTTCTAACGGGGGGGGCAAGAATGTGTGCATATCTCTCTTCACATTGAGGAAGAGGGTGAATTTTTATGAGCTTGCGCTGAGCAGATTTTTCTATACAACGCAAGACAATATACCTTTGGGTTTATCTCCCAAAAGGGGTGTGCACGTGAGTGCTAGATGAGTCCTCTCACACAGAGCTGACTTCAGTCTGTGACTGCAGCAGGATGTGGCCCTACCTGTGTGTGTGCTGCGAGAGGCCGGAGAGCCTAATTCAGCAGAGCAGTAAGAGGGAACCCAGGCTGATTGAGCAGGGGAGGCTTAGTTAAACCCCAGCACATCAGGTGGCATCCCAGATGGGGCTGTCCAACCCATCACACAATATACGCAACATAATAGATATAATATATAATAATAATTATATATATATATATATATATATATATATTGACAGATTGACAGAGCGAGACAGGTACCCAGAAATCACCTACTACAGGACAGATCCAACAAGGAAAATAACAGAACACCACTGGCCATCACGTACAGCCCCTAGCTAAAACCTCCCCAGCACATTATCTATGATCTACAACCTATCCTGGAAAATGATCCCTCACTCTCACAGACCTTGGGAGGCAGGCCAGTCCTCACTTACGGACAGCCCTCTAACCTGAAGCGAATACTCACCAGCAATTACATACCACACCACAGAATCACTAACCAATCCCAGTAGCAAACTTCGTTGCCTACTCTGTCCCCATATCTACTCTAGCGACACCATCAGAGGACCCAACCACATCAGCCACACCATCAGAGGCTCATTCACCTGCATATCTACTAATGTTATATATGCCATCATATGCCAGTAATGCCCCTCTGCCATGTACCTTGGCCAAACCGGACAGTCCCTACGTAAAAGAATAAATGGACACAAATTGGACATCAGGAATGGTGACATACAAAAGCCAGTAAGAGAACACTTCAATCTTCCTGGACATTCTATAACAGATTTAAAAGTAGCTATTCTTGAACAAAAAAACAGACTTCAAAGAGAAACAGCAGAACTAAAATTCATTTGCAAATTTAACACCATTAATTTGGGCCTGAATAAGGACTGGAAGTGGCTGGCTCATTACAAAAGCAGCTTTGCCTCTCCTGGAATTGACACCTCCTCATCCATTATTGGGAGTAGACTACATCCATCCTGATCGAATTGGCCCTGTCAACACTGGTTCTCCACTTATGAGGTCACTCCCTTCTCTTCATGTGTCAGTATAATAATGCCTGCATCTGTATTTTCACTCCATGCATCTGAAGAAGTGGGGTTTTTTACCCACAAAAGCTTATGCCCAAATAAATCTGTTGGTCTTTAAGGTGCCACCGGACTCCTTGTTTTTCAGCATAATATAGGAAATGATTTGGCATTGGCAGAAAGATGCACAAAGTGATCTGGGTCTTTTATTTCTCTAATTTCTATAATACTATAAAATCCATGTCTGGCAAAGTTTAATAACCCAGGATAAGTATTACAGCTTCCCATGTTCTTGCATTTTCCTCATTAAAGTTTTCAGCAAGACAGATGTTCCAACTGAAGATATTATAGCAGTTAGCAAAAGTGAGAATCAGAGCCAGGTCGTTTCTGAAGCATAAAAATAGAAGAATAACTTTTTTCATCAAAAATAGATGAATAACTTTTCATCTTTGCCATGTTTCACATAAAAATATATGACACATGCACAATACTGTTCTTTAAAACTTCTTTCCTGTATGCTTTGTAACATATGGTGAAATTTCCCTTCTAATCCTACAATCTCCCTGCACTTTTGAGTTTATGTATTGATTAGTCCAGTCTGTAAAAGATGTGTGTCCTGCTGGAATGGGTGAATGAGCACACCCCTTGGCAAATTTCAAAGTCCCTATTTAATATAATCTTCCTGAATGTTTACAAAGCAAATCTAACTTCATGAAAATAGTTTAAGTCTTTGGGTTCACAAATTACCCAGATTTGTGTCCTGTCCTTCTCGTACAATACCCAGCTGTTCTATAGCTCTTACAGCCCCAAGATAAACCTTTTTCTAACCTGCACTTGTGGATAGGATCATGCTATTGACAGCCTCACCCACACATTTTGTTATACCAAAGAAAAACCGTTTTAAAATCCTAGAGCCACCACTCAGATATTAATTTATCCAACCCTACTGAGTGCAGAAGTCAAAGGGAGTTGCAGGTGATAAACACTTCTGAAAATCAGGCCACTTATTTGGATTTAGGTGCCTAACTTAGGCATTCAGGTTTAAAAATGTTGGCCTTAATATTGAATGTTATCAATGTGCGATGAAGTTTATAAGTACAGTAAACACTATAGTAGCAACTTTTGTTTTTTATTAGTGAATCTTAAAGCTCCAACCAAGTCAAAACATTAACACAACAACCTACAGTGCCATACAGTTTCTAATGCAATATATTTGCTGCAGGTCAGTTAATCCCCTTCTCTGTGTCTTTGTCAACAACTGATCACTTATCTCATCATTCTTACACCATGAAGTATTTCATGTGTTCCAACCATCACACACTTCTTTGCTGGATAGTAATACAAATGATCTGTGATCATGCAACAATCTGTCCTGGTGAATGGCTGTCACTATTTGAATCCCCAAATCCCAGTCTCAGAAAGAAAAAAAAAAAGGCATCCTAATTCCTACATTTTGTGCATTGAACAGTAGCTGCCATAGAAAAAGGTGACAATGTATTCTAATTATCTGCACTCCTTTAGTTGTTTAAGCTGAGAGGTGTATGGCTACAAATTACTAATTAATTTTGGAATACACTGTTTATATTTATCTTCCCTTAAATGTCAACATCATCTGCATTTTGGCTGCCCAGGTAAATGGAATTCTCCACTTTTTCTCCTTATAAATGTCAACTTGTTTTCTATTAATCCAGCCTTTGTCATCTGTGATTTGGCAGCAGAGACACATAAACTATGGCAGCTGGATCTCTCCAACCTGCCCCCCAGCCTCAGCTATTCTCTGCATCTGTGAAGGTCGCTGGAAACTGTAATAATATCATTAGCAAAGTCAAAATTGGCAAATTTCTAAGCTGAATGCATATTAAACTGCCTGACCTTATCTCCCTTTCCTCGCCAATAAGACAAGTCTCTATTTAATGATACCAAATATGCCAATAGCTGTTTTTAGAACCCATGAATTCTATGTAGATGGAAAGGGATACACATTTAGTCCCCAGTCCTGCAAACTCTCATGTAGGCTTAACTTTAATGAATAGCCACATTGAAATACATGAGATTATTCACAGGCACAAGTGTTTACAGGGTCAGGACCTATCACTGCAATCTGATTAGTATTAATTACACATGACAATTATTTTTTCTGTTTAACAACTATATACATTTTAAATTGATCATACTATTTTTTTTTGTCTTTCCTTTAGGGCTAACTCCAGCTCATTTTGCTCACCCAACTTTGGTGAGACTAAACAGGTGACTATGATTTGGCCTCCATTGATGTTTATTTAAATAACTCTCTGCCCCTCCATCATGGAGCCTGGAACTTAAGGGTCTGTCTACACTGCAGTTGGACACCTGGGGCTGGCCCATGTCAGCTGACTCAGACTGGCAGGGTTTGCTCTACAGGGCTATAAGACTGCAGGATAGACATTCAGGCTCAGGCATCAGAACTTCTATGGTTCTGTGGGCAGGAATAGGGAAGGACACACAGGAGTTTGCACCCAGCATGGTGTACAGCATAGCTCCACATCATTTCCCTGTGCACTGTTACACGATGAGTGGATCAGGGCCTGAGTATATCAGGTGAGCGGAGAGGCTTGGGAAAGGACCAGTGGACTGCCATTATATGGATCCAATGGCCATTGCCCCTTCCAGAGGCCACTGCCATCTCAGTGCTGTTTTGAGGTTGTTCTGTAGCTTCAGAAGGATTCCTTCCCTTTTCCCTACAGCGAACCCCAGCATACAACTCACCTGCTGTTCCCTCCACGGGTTGGCCTATATGGCGGATCACTCGGGAACACCTATTAAAATATGAGTTCCATGACCAAGTAGTATGAATACCCCAACTGAAGACAGTTAAACAATCTCAAAATTTCCTGTGCAATGACCTTTAATAGGAGTGACCAGATGGATATTGCCAGGGAATTTGGGACTTTTTTATATTTTCAGTGGAGACCACTGCTCAATCGACTACATTTCACAGAGTTCCAGCTAAGAATGCCCAACAAGGACAGCAGGAGCTGGAAATAGATCTTAGATAAACTGTCCCTTGATTTTAGCTTCATCCCTCCAGCTATGACAGCATGAATAGGTTGCCTTCTCAAAACTGGACGTAGTCTCTTGCCTGAAGATAATCTGCAACAAAAGCAGCAAAGAATGTGCACATGCTTATTTGACACTTGTGCTGATCTGAAAGGGAACGGAAAGAACACCATTGTAACTGATTGTTCCAGACATATCCTGGTTGCATAAACAGCTGCTAATAAATACATTTATCAAGGCAGCCATAATTCTTGAGACTGTGCCACAACGGCTGTCTAGTGATACAATCAAAGGCTACCTGGATTAGAAGAAGCAACAGGAATTAAGGAAGAAATGAGATAGAGAAGAAAGGAGGAGAGGAGATGTGCAGAACCTTAAAGGTGAGTTGGCAACCTCTGATCTTAATGAAGGCCAGGGAAACAGGGGCGTGAAATAGGAAGTATTGAATGCTAAAACTTTTACCTTTTATATGGACTAGGAAGTTAGCAGGCTTTCCATTGACCTTAATGGAAAACTTACAGGTTTTTTTATAAGCAGCACACAATATATTCACCCACAGAATAGCAAATATTCATTTTACAAAGGCAGTAGTAGGGAATTCCAATTTAATGATGTTCTCCAGGAACACCTGCAAACCTATATAAAATGAAGGGCTCAGCTAATCAGGCAATGCCAGGGAGCATCAGCCCTGGAGCTCAAAAAATTAGGGTCATACTGAATTGTAGCGGAGGATTTAAGGCACAATCATTTTCATTTTGAACAAAAAACAGTTATGGAAGCCCAATGGTTTTGGTGATTTCATTTTGCTTTTCTCTTTAGCAAGGTTTCTAACAGCACAGGGCCATGTAAACAGAAGAACATTTCATCTATATTCAAACTTCTCATGCAAACTCTGTTTACAGTCAAGTGAGGTAGTTTTTTGACAGTACTCTGTGCTCTAGCAACTTTTGTTCTTTTGTCATTTTCTGAAAGTTAATATTTAACGGTGATTTTCAATACTTTTGTCATGTGTCATCCTGGATTTTTTAGTTCTGCTACTTCAGTAGTAACTTGTTCCAAATGGAAGCCATTTCATTGCAGATCTCAAAAGATACAAAAATAAAATAATTTCAAGAATGTTGACTGCATTATTAGAGAGAATTTCCAAAATATACTTGCTAGACACATAATAAAATGGGGGTAGATGAATCAGTTTGGGAAAAACAGCATGAATAAAATACAGATGAATCAGAATCTTTACCCAATATTTAACCAAAGCATTCTGAAGGATCACAAAGTCAGAAAACCTAATAAAAAATGCATTGCTCGGTTTCATTTGTAAGTGGAAGTAGCAATATCGAAATTACAGCTAAGCAGAAAATCTTGTGGTTTCCCATCCCCTCCCACCAGGAAAAATTTTGATTGGGGAGGGGGGTTGCAAAAAGAAATTAAAAATTGGAGTATTGGTTGAAAACCAAAATTGTTTGATTCAGAAATTCGGTCATGGTGTCTCATGGGAGTTATAGTTCAGGTGCCGCTTACTCCTTTTTTACTCTATGCAGGATTTCATGGCTGGACTACATCTCTCCTCTTGGTGAGGTGAGGTGATGCTTTGTGGAAGACCCACGGTTGTGGGGAAAATTTTCATGAAAATCTGATTTTTCCATTAAAATACTGTGTTAATGGAAAATTTGCAACAAGTCGTAGCCAAAATACCGCAAAGAAGGCTGTTCTCATGGTATTTCCCATACAGCTGGAAGCAAGAAATACCAAAAATCTTGTGACATCTTGTTCTCATGTTTTCCAGTTCAATTTTTTAGTCTTAAGAGGTTTGGATATTGAACAATAGGAAAATGCTCAGCATTGGTCTAACTCTCCTTTGATTGAAGTCAATTTGACATCAATAACAAGCTAGTTTGGTCAATGTTTGAATACTTTTGGAAATCTTACTTTAAGGGGAAAGAAACAAATATTTGGAATTTATGATATCCATCCAGAATTGCTGGTCAGTTGGATTTTCCCAACACGCCATACAACAATAACAGATATATGAAACTGCCTGCAGCAAGCAGTTAGCATGCCAAATAAACTGTAAATTAACCTTAATAATATGATAGAAGCTAGTTACTAAAACCAAATTCAAAGTTAAGTTTGTCATTCTGTCCTCCTTAATCCACTGTATAGGGTCAACATGTAGTCTTAGGTCTTGTCTACACTATCGATCGGATCAGTGGGCAGCGATAGCAGGGGTCGATTTATAGCATCTAGTATAGACGCGATAAATCACCCGCTGAGCGCTCTTCCATCAACTCTGGTATCCACCAGAATGAGAAGTGCAAGTGGAGTCGACGGGAGAGCATCAGCTGTCGACTTACCGCAGTGAAGACACTGGTAAGTAGATTTAAGTCCATTGACTTCAGCTACGCTATTCACGTAGCTGAAGTTGTGTATCTTAGCTTGACCCCACACGGTAGTGTAGACAAGACTTACACACTGTCTACACTACTGCTTAAGTCGATGGAAGTTACATTACTCAGGGGTATGAAAAAAACACTCCCTGAGCAATGTAACTTACATTGACTTAATGCAATGTCTACATTGCACTAAGTTGGCAGGAGGCGCTCTCCTGCCAACATAGCTTCTGCCTCTCGTTGAGGTGAATTAATTATGTTGACAGGCGAGCGCGATCCCGTCGACATAGCACTTTTTCAACAGATGTGCTAAATCGATGTCGCTGCATCGATCACAGAGACACCAATTTAGTGTGGTAGTGAAAACAAGCCCTTAGTCTGCATTCCTTGGATGCCCAAAGCTCCCTCTAACTTCCCTTTGAAGTTGATAGGATTTTAAATTTCATGTGCTACATAAAGCATGTGAAATTATCCACCATTCTGTAACAGACACCCCCTTGCAAAATGGAACAGGTTTAATGTCATGGTGAAACTGAACTATTCTCGTTTCTCTTGGTTTGTGTGGGGGTTTTGTTTTGTTTTGCATTTTCCATGAGGAAATGGAGAGAGAGAGAGAGAGAGAGAGTGTGTGTGTGTGTGTGTTAATGCCCTTTATTTTTGTTAATAAGTTTTTTCAAATGAAGAAGAGAAAAAAATCACCAGAAGAGTATGTTGAGATGATACAGTGAATTGTAGCTCTGGGTTCTATATAAATACAATTTAGAAAATGTTTAAAACTGGGAGTATTTGCCTAAGAGTAGTGCATATGTGGCAGTACAATTAAGTCAGCTGGACTAAGATAGGCCTCTCCCCTTCCATACCTAATAATTTTTTATTTATATATTGCATGGGATTTTTAAAAGTGCCTGCCTGTCTGAGCAGCACAAGTCCATTGCCCTGAAAAACAGTATTTTTAAACACATTAAATCCTCAAAAGCAATTACATGGGATTTAGGGAGCACAGAGGATTCATTGGAATATAAAAAACTTTCATATTTAGATCATTGGGTTACATTCCACTAAGATTGCTAGTGACTGAAATTTGTTATCTGGTGCCTGATGACAGCTTATGTGAAATGAGTTGGGGGACTGAGGCAGGTGTCAGCATCAAAAGGATCAATCAGAATTGTCAAAAAGTGATGGCCTAAATGCAAATCTCCTAAGCAAGAAGTCTAAAGATTCAATTAACATAAAGACTACTCAACATTTGCACTTCTAATATAGTCCGGTGAATAGGATATTCGATTAGGAGTCAGGAGATCCTGCAGAATGTTTTGATTCCATCAAATCAGCATTTTCTTTTAGACCTTTTAGACCAGCTACAGTTATTTGTCTCTATGCTCACATTACTAACAAGGATTCTAATTAGTACCAAGTATGGTGGCATTTTTATAATGTGGACATTTGTCACATAGAATTAAGACCTGCCCTTTATACCAAAATAACACCAATGTTTCATTTGAATTAATAAAGTTTTTTGGTGTCCATTATTGTAAAAATAAACCCAACCCTAATGTTCTCCAAGGTGGAAGAGAATGGATACAAATAAAGACAATGTTATGCACTTTCGATCTGTGTCATACTCTCTCTAGAACTTTGTTCGTTTAATGTTCTAAGGAGATCATCAAAAATACCTATTCGGGGGAGGGGGGGAGAGATAGATAAATAAATAAAACAAATCAATGTGCCTAATAGTTTTCCTCATCAGTCTTGTCTCTGACTGAGATGACATTTTGAGTATGAAATTTATGCATTTGCCCTTGTTATCAGACTCTCTGTTATATTACACTTGGATATGAATCTATTCTGTTGTGACTCACAAAGCCATTAAAATACCATGACAATTACTCTTGTTATTATAACACCTTTAAAAATATTCCAAAGTAACCCAAGGATACTGTTATAAAGAACTATACTGGCCATTATCTTTCATATTTGTGTTCCCATATTGTAGGCACAATGTTGAAATATCTTCAGCTTTTTCGGCTAAAAAGACATAACTTTCCATTTTATACTATGTGGCACCTTAGAGACTAACAAATTTATTTGAGCATAAGCTTTTGTGAGCTACAGCTCACTTCATGAAAGCTTATGCTCAAATAAATTTGTTAGTCTCTAAGGTGCCACAAGGCCTCCTTTTCTTTTTGCGAATACAGATTAACACGGCTGCTACTCTGAAACCTGACATTTTATACTATGTGACTGAATATTACTTAATTTTGCCAAGTCAGACTGTTAGAAATAATTTCAAAACCAAAAAACATAATTTCAAAGACCAATTAAGGTTGACTGAGTGGCTGAGTGACCACAATGTATTTCTCTAGCACGTAATTCACAAAATCCAGTCATCTAGGACTAGATTGTGCAATCTTTATTCATGTCCCATTTACTCTTGTCCCACACACAAATAGTCTCATTGAAGCAAATGGGTTTACTTACATGATGCATTAGAACTCCACAGTAAGGTTTTTACCCCATCCAAACGCTCTGGCTAGTAACAATGTAATACTACTTACATAGTGTTTGTTCATCTGTAGATCACAAAACATTTTATCATTAGCATTAATCCAGTTTGACTGTTACCCTATATAAGTAAAGGGTAGAGATAGTGGGGGAAAAGGTAAGTAAATTTTGAAAAAAATTAAAATGTTTTTATTTCCTGTGAAATTTTTCTGTGACCAAAATTTTCTGAACAATTTTTAAATCACTTTGAAGGGGAAAAAATCCATTTGCTCTCTACTTATTTTTCCTTTTTTCCACAGGAAAATGAGAAACAAAGAGTTTAAAAGTGAGAAAGTAAAAGGAAATAACCCACTTTCATGTCCTTTCCCCTTTCATCAATGGAAAAACCTAAATGGAGAAACTTTTGGTTTCTTTTCCATTTTCTCTTACTTTTTTTATATTTTACCATTGGAATGGGAGGAAAAGGCTATAAGTGGGATTTTTTCCACACATACACGAAGTTTCAACAAAAACTGACATTTTCTTGCAAAATGGTGTTCTGTCAACAAGCCATTTTTCATTAAAAAAATCCAATTGACCAGCTCTAGTACAGAGATTTGGAGCAAGTTATAGGCGAGTCACCAGGGTCTAGTGGACAACATAATGCCTGACTCAGAGCCTGATTCTGCCATCCTTACTCAACTTTACTCAGTGGGATTACTTGAGGAGTAAGGTACTACTCAGTGTGAAAATGGTGGCAGAAAGCCTGCTCTCATAGATTAGGACTCTGTTCCCTGCTCTTCCACAAGCAGAGTAACTAACTTTGGTAAGGTTTCAGAGTAGCAGCCGTGTTAGTCTGTATTCGCAAAAAGAAAAGGAGTACTTGTGGCACCTTAGAGACTAACAAATTTATTTATTTATTTATTTATTTATTTCCACCAAATGCATCCGATGAAGTGAGCTGTAGCTCACGAAAGCTTATGCTCTAATAAATTTGTTAGTCTCTAAGGTGCCACAAGTACTCCTTTTCTTTTTGCGAATACAGACTAACACGGCTGCTACTCTGAAACCTGTCATTATGCAAGGCACTGAATTTAGCCGTATAGAGTGGAAATCTGTCAACTTCATGAAAAAACTTGTACAGATACAGACAGACATCATCTTCCTCTCCAAATGCAAACAGATGGACATCATACCGAAAGGACTGGCGGTAAAAAATCCATTACAATCTACATACCACACAGACTATGCTGATAACTTTGGTAAGTTTCAGAGTAGCAGCCGTGTTAGTCTGTAGTCGCAAAAAGAAAAGGAGTACTTGTGGCACCTTAGAGACTAACAAATTTATTTGAGCATAAGCTTTCGTGAGCTACAGCTCACTTCATCGGATGCATTTGGTGGAAAACAGAGTGTATGATAAACCCATTGTTTCATGTTCTGTGTGTATATATAAATCTCCCCTCTGTTTTTTCCACCAAATGCATCCGATGAAGTGAGCTGTAGCTCACGAAAGCTTACACTCTAATAAATTTGTTAGTCTCTAAGGTGCCACAAGTACTTCTTTTCTTTTAACTTTGGTAAGTCACATACACTCTGTGCCTTGATTACCCATTCTAAAAGGGGAATCATAGTTTTGGTCACCTAGTGATGGTGGCTCTACCTTACACTGAGTGCTAATAGCTCCCAAGGACTATTCTGGCATCAGAGGATCCTGGCATGCCAGGATTCACTAGCCACCTTCCAAATCCCAGTGGCCAAAGCAGGGGTGGTGGAGGAGCTGCTACAGCAGTTCTATGCCACATAAGGATTCCCTAATACAGAGGGAAACTTGCAGTGGCCAGAGCTATGTAGCTGCTCCAGCAGAACAGCACAAAGCAGACCCCATATGCCAATCAGAGCACACATCATCTAGTTCCTTGAGAACTCCTATTAGCTGTATAATGATTTTAACCGCACAAAGAACTTAAAGACAGTACTGGTTCTACCTCCTAGGTAGTATGGGCAGCTAGTTGGGTATTTGAGGGGCTAAAATCCAAAGGTCCTTGCTTCATAGCCTAGTTTATGAAAATTTTAAGGAGGGCCGGTTGAAAATTGAGAAATCTTCTGAGTGAGATGTTGTTTCTCTTAATCTTTGTGTTATTCTTGACCTCTCTTCTGAAGCTTTGCCAAAAGGTACCATGAAATTAGTGTTGGTCCTGTCTCAATGTATGGACCTAGGACACATCCAGTAATACTGAAGTTAGTTAGTATAGCTTGAGTTTATGCTAAGCACTGTGTACACAATAACTGAGTTACTTTTAGGGTAGATGAATTGTTTAAAACCAAACGATATGTGGGGCACACATTAATTCACTGATTATTTACAAACTGAGTCACCTACTTTACACATTTTGCAAAATAAAAGCTAAAGATTTATGTGAATGCGGCTGGCGTATTTGGGAGGATTTGTGAGAGTTCAGTTTCACATGAAAGTCTAACTGAGTCTTGGAAAACATTTGGCTTGCTGGGGACAAGGAGTTTTCTGGGGGCAAGTAAACACCGAAGGGGCTCAAGCACAACCAATCTCGTTTAAAATTTATTACAGGTATTTTCAGAAATTCCCCATCTCAGATAAACAGCTGCCTGCTAATCTAAAAATGGTATGGCCAGCCCCAGAGCATTGTCATGTATTGTGGGGGGCTGGACGTCAGAACTTTTTATAATTAAAATGGTCTGATTTTACTCAAAAACCATGTCCCATTTACCAGAGGCGCTGACTTTCTCATTTCCCCAGGGTTGCTCAATCCCTGCTTCACTCCTCCACAGGCCCCACCCCCACTCCACCCCTTTCCCAAGGCCCCACCCCTGCCCTGCCTCTTCCCACCCCTGCTCCACCCCATCCCACCTCTTCCTGTCCCTGCTTCACCCCCGCCCCACTTTTTCCAGTCCCGGTCCACCTCCTGCCTTAAGCATGCACCACCCTCACTCCATCTGTTCCTGCCCCTGCTCTTCCCCTCCCCGATAATGCCTCCTGCATACCACTGAACAGCTGATCACCAGCGGGAAGGAGACGCTAGCGGGGCAGGAGAGAAGCTGATCAGTGGGGCTGCTGGTGAGTCCTGAGCATCCACTATTTTTTTTCCATGGGTGCCCCAGTCTCCAAGTACTGACTGAGTCGGCACCTATGCCATTTACAGCCCTGTCATAAATAACTCATTGCAATATGAATTCTAAATACACTACATTAAAGTAAATATCATGGAATATCACAGGGTTGGGTTTTGAATGGTGTGTGTGTACAGATATGCTTACATATATATTTAACAATTTGGGATTGTAAACGATTTAAAAAATATATTTACAAAAGTTACAAAAGCTTTTCTTTTTGCGAATACAGACTAACACGGCTGCTACTCTGAAAACAGCTTGCTAGTTCGCCTTTAAATGTATATAATTTTCTTTTGTATCTAGAGGTCATATTTTAGTTCAAGCCCAATTATAATCAATCAGCATAAGAGCCGGACAAGAATAGCTGGGTTTTAGAAAAAAGCTCTTCTTCATGTGTGTTCACTGTTTAAAATCTTCACTGTTAATCTTGCCATGAAATCTCAGTTAAATGATTGTGAAATACTACATCAATGTTATCCAATGATCAGCAATGTGACTTATTTTCTGTCAGGCACAACTCTGCCATTTTTATCTGATGGCCATCACAGCTTCGAACAAAAACAGCTTCTTTTTTCAGCTTAGCTCTAGTGCAACTTTGGATTCCTGGCATCCTCTTCTTGTTTGATGAGTTTTAGAAGAGTCCAATTGCTATTTTGTCCCCAGAGCAAAGCGAAAACTGGCTTAACCTGATAATGACACAATTTAGCTGACCTATAAACAGTCATTTTAACTCCATGATATGTGGCTCCATCCTCAAAATTCAAGCAATGGAAATGACATCATTATTAGACAACACTAGATGATGAAAAATGGCCTACATTAAGGAACAATCTGAACCTGAGAAAACTTCAGCTATCAGTCATTACCATTATAATGTACTTGTCTCTATCTGCAAATTCGGCCCTATGATGAGGTTGAACTTGCAGGGAAAATAAATACAGTTTCCAAAGAATGTCTTTATAATTAAATAATAAGACCACTCCAGGGGCACTGCATTTCTAGGGGGATCACTGCATGCCTCAGGCACAAAGAGAAGTATAAGGCTTGAAGGCTAAGGATTTCAGCCATGCAAGAAATGCAATAATCCTCAATGAACGTGCTCCCTGGGGTGCTCTTAAAATATGAATCTTTTGTACTTAGTCATTTTAAAATGAAATCAATCATTTTATGCATGTTTCCCAATATATGCCTTCTGCTATGAGCAATAGGTTGCAGCTATACTGTTCAATACAACTTTATTCTAACATCTTTTCTACAAACTGTGTCCCCAGAGTTTAAAATAAAAAGTGACAGCAGCAAAAAGAGAAATGAAGAGGTACAAGAGGGTGAGGGGAGAGATACGTTTCCATATGAGATTTGAGAGCAGATGGAGATCTGATAAAAACAGAGAGCTACAGAAAGGCTGTTCCAGATGGCAGGGGCAGCAGAGAAGGATCTTCCATCCGCAGTGGGGAGATTATGTGACAGTACAGAGAGGAAGCCAGTTGTCCTGACATGCACCAGGAGCAAGTCTAAGAAGGGTTTTAAAAATGGGGAAGATAAGTTTGAACTGAATTCTGAAATGAATGGGGAGCGAGTGAATGCTGGAGATGTGGCTGCAATTCTTGGGGGAGTGGCGTGATTCAGGGAGTGCTTTGGTCATGCTTGGGGCAATGTGGTCAAGAGCAGCAGTGTTTTGAGATACAAATACTTGTCTTAAAATACTGGTATACAATTTGTGCTGTGCACTTCCTGTTTTCAACTGGGACAGGAAAAGAAAGTATGAAAGTATTGCAAGAAAGCTTGTTCTCACAGTGCAGTCAGGTTGGCTGAAACCAGAAAACAATGGAAATCTTATAAGAAAGTCTGTTCTTATGAGATATTTGGAATAAACAACTGGGGAACTCCAAATAATTCTTTGAAATCAACTGATTGCAAATTATAGTCATACAGAGTAGCGCAAAGGAAACAGGCAGCTTGTAGAACAGCAGTGAGCAATCAGGATTCATTTACATGTGCCATCCACCAATCCTTATACATGGAGCCTGATTCTGCTGCCACTAAAATATTGAAAAACTCCCACTGATTTTGGTGTGAGCTGGTTCAGCTCCTTAAAGCTGCCACATTCTCTCATGTTCAGTCTCTTACACAAAGAATATTCCATCATAAACAATATGATGTTTTGTCAACTCTTTCCTCCCATGCCCCCTTCCTAAACCTTTGGAAACTAAACAATGCACTGAATCTTACATGTTCATTTTATTCCAGCGTCAGAGTGCCTGGTGTTACAGAGCAGGTGGGAAATAAAGATCATCATCCATTGTTCTATGATCTGCTGGGAAGGGATTAAGGTGAACATTGGCTATTATGCTTGCAAGCCATAAACTATATGAGATTGGTGCAAGGACCACTGGACATGGAAAATGTTTACAATGAAACCCATCAGATCTGAAATTGGCCAACGTTTTTTGAACCCAAGGTGTTTTTCATCAAAATGTGCCCTTTTATTATAAATAAAAACTAAAAACACTTCATTCAAATATGTTGATTTTTTTCAGAGTTGTTTGGCTTGTGGAAACATTTTCATGAAATGTTGTTCATTTGTTCAAAATTTTCATCTGAATTAGCAAAAACATTATCAAAGCCATTATTGAAATTGTTATCAAACTGGGTTTTTATAACCAAAAACATGTGGTTTCCAGTCAACAAAAAATGTCAATAACCCTTTCAATAAAGGTTTCCGTGTCATTTTTGATAAAGCTTTCAATGTTAAAAGTGACAAAATTTTAATTTCAAATCCTACGAAATGGAAAGCACTTTGATATTTCAAAATTGGTTTTTTTAAAATATTATGAACAGATTTACTTTGGAGCTTTATTATAAAAATAAATCTCAGGTGGAGCCAAGTATGAGGTGGACAACATATTAACACTTCCATGATAGCTCTATTTCCAGCAGTACCAATTCTTGCAATGTTATCGCAAGTTTTGTGATGTTTTGTGTTTTTCTTAAAGCTTCAGCTCCTGGAGTCAGGTGATTAAGGAGATAAAGAATCTCAGCTTTCATTTTTTAATCCCCTCATGTTTGGTGGGGGGGAAGAAACTTGAAAAATGTGACCTATAAATGCTCAAAAAGTAGAAATGAAACAAAAAGAACTGCAAATGTATTATTTTTAAAATCTCACTATTTTTAAGCCAATCTCATGAATTTTTGCCAGAGAAGCCTGACTAGTGATTTTTGAATGCTTGGGCTCAGCAATACTTCATCTCTTCTGCAGAATTCAAACTTTTTTTTTAAGAAAAAATGAGTTTCCAGTTCTTCTTGTCACAAAGATCTCCATCCAAATATGAACTGTTACAGTACTGCCATTCTAAGGCTTCAGGCAGCCAGCCCAAATTATAGGCATAAGAAAGGTAGGAACAACCCCCTTTCCTCAAAATGCGGTCCAAATGCATCCGATGAAGTGAGCTGTAGCTCACGAAAGCTTATGCTCTAATAAATTTGTTAGTCTCTAAGGTGCCACAAGTACTCCTTTTCTTTTTCCTCAAAATAGGTTACTAACTGTGAAACTTAAGGGTCATTACTTTAAATATTACTATTGATAACTATTTCACTACTAACCATTTAGAAGAAACTTCCAGCATGTTTGGCATTGTGGGCAGATCTTGGGACACTCTTGACTCCTAGTCAAAAGGTTCCTGTACTGTAGAAACTTAGGGGTTTGTGTCAAACCACACAAAATTCAGGGTTTTGCATGATTTTGATGAAACTCAGTTTTGTGGGTGTTTTAATTTGAAACTGGGTTCTTTCACTCAAATCCATGTGAAGCAAAACAAAGAAAAATTCTTATAAACTTCCACTTAGCTTTCCATCTTTAAATGTGAGTGCAGGATCGGGAACATCCCTTCTTGTCTGTCTGTAAAGCACTTCAGAGAGTCAAGGTGGGTGGGGTAATATGTTTTATTGGACTAGCTTCTGTTGGCAAAAGAGACAAAGAGCTCTTCTTCAGGATCTGTGCAATAGATGATAGCCGAGGTGGACCCTACCATACTCACTGCAGTACTAAAGGATCTGTGGCATTCTCCCATCTCTGTCAAGTATTCATTAACAAACATATGACTAGCAGTATCAGGCAAAGTTTGAGGTGCCCAGTAAAAACAAATTAATATAAGCCTTGCCCCTATACAAAACTATGCCACTCGGGAAGTGGAAACTGATGAGATGAGAGATGATCACTTCCAGGAATCTGTATTCTTTGATTACTTGCTGTAATTAAGGTTACTGTGACTTAACTATTATATTTTGAAGATAACCTAAATAGAAACCAGAAGAACCACATGTGAAGTCAGTTGTGCTCAGAGATCAGACTCGCACTGCCTTGGGTGACGTGATGTAACTGAGCATCAGGAAATGTCATGGTATCCTTTGTCTAAGAAAAGAGAAAACCACACTATGGGTTGTTGGGCAACTATGTGCAGTTAAGACAGCTCACTGGCCGTTGGATATTGCTAACTCCAATGGGTACTTATTGCAAGAAACTGATATTGTTGAGTTTGTTTCTTTTTCTTACTCTATGGGTTTATCTATGTTAACAGTTTCAGTGGGGCGGGGAACGTAAAAGAATAGTGATCTGAACCCAACCCCAGTGGTGAAAGTTTTTCCCAGTGGTATCTATGAGCTTTGGATCAATCCTTAGCATGGTAGATATTGGCTGAACATCGATAGGTCACTATCAAAAATGAGGTGCTAAGCTCACTGAAAAACAAGACAGGCCAGAATTGCTATAAAAGAGCCAGAATGAGTCAGTCCAGACATTTCTGTGAGAAAGGCAGCAGTAAGGAGAGGGCATAGCTGTGTGCCCACACACTCAGAAAGGATGTGGGAGTTCTGCTGTGAAACTTGCTTCAGTAGGAATGAGACTGGCATGCTGCTAGCCAGGATGACTGGTACCGACTTCTCTAGGAGCTGGTGTGGAGGAATGGGATTCCTATAGGTGTCACCAAGGAGTAGCAAGTGGAGCAGACTAGGCTAGTCATACATGGCAGAATTTATGAGCTAGGGAAGTTAATGCAGAAGTCAGGGATTTCTATGAACCTGAATATCAATTATAAGAAAACTGAGATAACAGCAGTGATCAGGAAAGGGGTCACGGGGGGGGAGGAGGGAGGGAGAGTGCAGAACTCCCTAGCTGTATGGATTAAAATGATTGGAGTAATTGCTTTCTATATTCATAGCATGCTCTGACTTTTCCCATTAGAAACCTAACCCTAGGAAACCTTTTTAAGGGCAATGATCTTAAAAGATAATGCTTCCTGGAAGGAAGGAAGGAAGGAAGGAAGGAAGGAAGGACAGATGCTGGTTGACAGTTGCATTGATAAGTTTGATCATTTGCTTCTGCTGGAGACTTTTAAGCATGTTCTTGCGCAGAAGGAGCCTCCTATCAGCCTTTGGGGAGCGCAACTAGAATGCAAATTCTGAGAACAAGTGATCCATAGATTTCCTCTTATATTTTAGCTATAATTGTTTCTCAGTTTGATGCTGAATGGCATTTGAAATTATGCCAAGGCTAGTCCTGCTGCTTCATCAGCTCAGCTGAATGGAATCAAGGCTTGGGATCTACTCATTTCTACTTCTGTTTACAGCCTTTAATGCCATTAGGCTGAAGTGCTCCTCAAGCCTGCTTATTGACACTACCCCTAAATCCTGAGAAGGGATCTAAACCAGAGTTCCTTCAGTACATCTCATGCTAGTGGGCTCTGGGTACAGATAGGTGCTTACCATGAAGGAAGGATCCAGCCCCTGCCATTGCTGCCAGGCAGGAGTGGAGAAGGGTTCCACTTCCAATTGCCACTTAAGGCTGTCTGGGGGGACTCCAGGGCTCCCCTTACCCACCCTTTCTCTCTCCTTTCTTTTCCCCCCTGCTCTCTCTCTTTCTTCACAACAACCAGAGCTTGTGGGTAGGTCTCTAGGAGAAGTATATCAGTGTGTACAAATACTGCAGCAAGTCCCTGTGAGCATAAAACCTCTGTTTGCACTGAGTGCAGTTCAAATGATGGTTTTGATCTGTAAATGCCTGAATGGCCTTGGGCCACCTGCTTGAAAAGCTGCCCTTCCGCTAGGACCTGACAGCTGAGATCAGTTAAGGGTCTTGTTTGCAGAGCATTCTCTTTCTCATGGATTATCAGAATGATAATTTGCTGGGGGTTTCTTCATGATACAACACCACACATTTGTTCCACCAGCTTTTAAATCAGACTAATCACTGGCAAAGAGACATTAATCTAGCCTGGAGGGTTCACTGCTGTAATCTAGCCTGGGCTAGCCTGATAGTTTTAATCTCTTCCAGTAGCAGTGGTAAGCAGCAAAAAGGAATGACTGAAGACTCTGGGCTCACCATCCCAGGGCAGGACAAAGGAACTCTGAGACGACAGAGTCCTGCACTTAGGACAGAAGAATCCCATGCACTACTACAGACTGGGGAACGAATGGCTAAGTGGCAGTTCTGCAGAAAAGGACCTGGGGATTACAGAGGATGAGAAGCTGTATATGATTCACCAATGTGCCCTTGTTGCCAAGAAGGCTAACGGCATACTGGGCTGCATTAGTAGGAGCATTGCCAGCAGATCGAGGGAAGTGATTATTTTCCTCTATTCGGCACTGCTGAGGCCACATCTGGAGTATTGCATCCAGTTTTGGGCCCCCCACTACAGAAAGGATGTGGACAAATTGGTGGGAGTCCAGCGAAGGTCAATGAAAATTATTAGGGGGCTGAAGCACATGACTTATGAGGAGAGGCTGAGGGAACAAGGCTTATTTAGTATGCAGAAAAGAAGAGTGAGGGGGGATTTGATAGCAGCTTTCAATTACCTGAAGGGGGGTTCCAAAGAGGATGAAGCTAGGCTGTTCTCAGTGGTGGCATGACAGAATGAGGAGTAATGGTCTCAAGTTGTAGTGGGGGAGTTTAGGTTGGATATTAGGAAAAACTTTTTCACCAGGAGGGTGGTGAAGCACTGGAATGGGTTACCTAGGGAGGTGGTGGAATCTCCATCCTTAGAGGTTTTTAAGGTCCAGCTTGACAAAGCCCTGGCTGGGATTATTAGTTGGGTTGGTCCTCCTTTGAGCAGGGGATTGGACTAGATGACCTCCTGAAGTCTCTTCCAAACCTAATCTTCTATGATTCTATGAACACTGGTGCAACTTGGTAAATGCAGTCGTCCTGAGTGAACCCACCCCTGCAGAACCTCAAAGAAGGTTTGTTACTAATCAACTGCACAGGTTTACCCAATCCCAGTGGTGAGGTGTATCAACCATGAGTACTGAGCCCCGCCAAGGTCATATAAATACATTGGGCATGATCCTTAGCTGGTGTAAATCAGCATGGACCCACTGATTTCAATGAAACTATGATAATATATATTAACTAAGGGTATATATTTCATGGTGAAGATTTCCTGGCTCTTCTGTTTCGAAGCAAATAGGAATGTCAATTCTTGAATTTACCTTGTCCCCTCACCCTTTGAACGGTAGCAAGGATTCAAGAAAAAGAGGATCCCCTAATTGTGAGAGATGTGTCCAGTCAAAGTAAAGGCAATAAAAACTCGCTCTAGATTGTGTCATTGATGGGGAATGAGCAAAGGTCTAAAATTGAAAACCCACAGCACATTTTTAAGCTGAATTGTAAAAATCAAAACCAACAACAAATACTCACAAGAAATCATTTTAGAAGTTAAAAATGAGTGACCAAGTTCATCCCTCATATGCAAGCCCAGCAACATCAGGAAAATTACTTCAGGGAGGAATTTGCCTCACAGTATATACAGCATGTATATGTCACATGGTCTAATCACGGGACTGAAAGCAACATAGGAATTATATGGTCTATTCAAGCCTGTAAGGAGTGTGAACAAAGAATATAATTACACATCAAGCCCACTGATTAACCAATTACTAGTTAAAGCAGATTTAGACTTTAAATTAATTTGGTTCTGAATTCTGGGGATTTTTGGACGAAGATAAACAGTGTTTGAAGATTAATTATCCTTGTCTAAGATGAAGGCACTCATTTCAATTTTGTTAGCATGTCAAAAGACTCTGGCTGGTGCAAGGAACGCGGCAGACCGCAAGTCTCAGCAGTATTGAAATGCATGATTAAAACAAGTTCTGAGACTCAATCATTCTAATCCTCACCAAGAGTAGGGATATGGCAGGTTACAATGTGCAATTCCAAATTAATATTTAAATGAAAGACAGATTAAAGTTTACCTAGAGGAGAATGTGTGTTATCTCCAAAGGTTCAATGGCAGTGCAGCCAGGGAGTTAGAAACTCACCAGCAAGGAAATACTGGAGCAGAGCTCTTTGTGCATGTTTAATAAGGAATTGAAAACAATTGCCAGCCGTGGTGATTCCTTCCTTTATTGTATTCAGATATACAAGAAGTGTCAGCGTGGGAGAATTATGGCTGTAGATACTCCACTAATAGGCTACAAGACATTTTACCTCTAGGCCACTGGTTCAAATCTAACCTAGGGTAGGTAGTAGCTGAAAGATTTCACCATTGATAGCTGTTTGGTAGCCCAAATGGCCATGGCACAAAGTGTGCCTGAGAGAGGCAGTATGCCTCCCAAAGCTCTCTGGGCTGTAGTGGGAGGACTGCCAGTTCTTCGGCCACATCAAGCACTGTGTACTTTGTACTGCCTTTCCCCTTTTGGGAAGCTAGTGCCTACAAAGATCAGGAGGGAGAGCTCACAGCACTGGCACTGCAACTGTGCTCGGTCCCTGCACAGAAGTGGGGGCAGGGGAAGTAAGGCTGGTCACCAGTGGTACCCACAGCTGTACACGTTACGCACAGTGCGTACCATTGGCAGGGGTGCCAAGTTGAGGAGAAGCAGTGTTGGCTGCTCCACTGCCCACTCAGGTTTGCCCTCAGACCCTCTATCATGAAAGAGAGGCCATGGGGCCAAACCTGAGTAGCACTGTGGCCCTCATGCACCAGGTCACAATGTCACTCAGTTTTGGCCCTGCTGCCATCCCCTTCCCCATCATGATGGAGGGCTTCTAGACCAAACCTGAGCAGGCAGCAAGGCAGCCAGCACTACTGCTCCTCACTGCTGCCATGGGGCCAGCTCCTGTACCAGATGTCCCCTCCCCCCAACTGCCCATGTCCCCTCTGCTCTGCCCACAGTATTCACTCAGCAACAGCCTTAAGAGCTGCTACAAGTAGGGGGAGGGGAGCTGTTGGGAGTGCCTGCACATGGGAGCTGGCAGGAGCGGGTTTTGGGTATACCGTGGGAAGAGTGTCTGAGGGCGCCCCTGCCAGACAGACAATCAGCACCTAGATAGTTAGCTGCCTGTAATAAGTTGCATCCCTGGGCAAATGTCTTGGAAGCTGTCATGTTCTGGGGTACAAGCTGGATCAGTAAAGAATTGTGTCACCTCTTACCCTGTAGCCCTTTAGTGCCTTAAAAGCTTTGCTATTGTAGCTCTCTGACAGGCTACTCACAGTCAGCAACAAGCATGCACCCTAGGCCTATGAATTGAGCAGCCATGATCGAATGCTTTGGATCCAGGAACCTGGCTGCAATATCACAGACTTCCACTGGTCTCCAGCAGCCTTGGTTACAACTGGTACGGTGACATCAAATTTCCCCCAGAACGTGTCTTCTGAAATATCCAGCTCTGTCCTGGATCAAACGGAGGAACATTATGGTTTGTTGCTTCTTTAAAGAGTCAATATTCAACAGTTTACCGGTAACTGGAATTTCCAAACAGTTCAGGTCAAACACAGCAATAGAATGGTTTAAATTAAAAATAAAATAAATTTATTTAATTCTGAAAATGCAGATTTTAAATAGATACAAGTATAAGGATTAAAGTCAAAAATGGTTAAAAGAGAAACAAAGATAAAATGCTTTCTAGTGACTACAATTTAACAAGGTAGACTTGGTTCAAGGTACTGATTTCATCAAGATGATGGACCAAACTCCTAGTCAGGATCCATCTCCTAAAATCAAAGTCCTGGTACCTTTGTCTTCTTAGGTGTAAGATAGATAACTTGGGACTTGTACCCATCTCTTTAATAGTCTGTTGAATCATTGAAATGGATGTTTCTGAAGGTTACCCCCAGTCCATTTTCAGCAGCGAGGTGAGGAAAATGGAGTCTGTCTTGAAGGAATTGTCATGCTGCTTCTTCTCCCACTGGCACTGTGCCTGCCAAAATGTAATCTTTTTAGTTCCCGTCCCCTCCAGTACAACTGAACATGTGATTGTCAATCTGCTCCACACTGTGATAGTGCGAAGTTTACCTCCACCTCTTGTTTGTGGTATGCAAGTACCTTATTGTCTTTCAAAGTACTTTGGAAGTAACTCCCAGGTGAGAAGCCACACTCCTCTGTCTCAAGTAGGGTAATTCCTGGTTGGCTGGCAAACACATTTTAAGAATTAAAAGTTTCAGTTTATGTCTCTGCATCAATTGCTTGTACCTACATTGCACCTACATAATAATCAGTGAGTTATAAACTTTTCACTTATACATAGCATGATACTTAACAGATACAGTTCATGACAATAAAGAATTAGGGTACACTTAAATAGCTTAAGCCAGCTGAAATTGGTTCGCAGATATCAGGGGGCCTCTTGCCCTCAGGCCCCAGAGCCTCATTAATCCATTCAAGGCTTGTGTGGGGTGAACACCCCATCACAACTTGATGGAAAGGATTTTTATAGTCTGATGAGTAGGGAAGTTCTGCTATCCTGCTGGATTTAGTAAGTAATCCAAACCCTGCTTAAGATCACACATTTTCATTTATGGACTGGCAACTGTAATCAGCAAAATTACCAAACTGTCATTTAAGAAACTCAAAGAGAAGTCAGAGTAATCACACTGCAATTGAAAAGTTAAAGGTAATTCCAAACCTGTCTGCTGAGTGCTAATTCCTTGCCAGACAACCACAAATCAGCAGGAGAAAATGCTTGTTTCATGAAAAAGCAATGCCATGTTTAGCAAGTAGTGTGTGACAGCTGGTGTTGGGCATAACAGTTCATAAGTGGGAGAGAAAGAGAGGAAAGGATATGTATTATCATTTGTATTGCCATAATGCCTGAGAGCCCTAGTCATGGACCAGGACCACATTGTGCTAGTCACTATATTAAACAGAAAACAAGATAGCCTCTCCCCCGAAGAGTTTACAATCTAGTGTGGAATAATTGCCAGAGACTGCAATTGTTTTTGAACTATTCCATCAGACCAGGACCCATGTTATGCTGAAGGTGGACTTCAATGGGACAAACTCATCTTTGTTGTAATGTCATTGAAATAATTGAATTTGGCCCGACTTGTTTAGAATCATCGTTCTTGGTTGCCCAGCAGCTGTCCTGCTGTATGATGCATCTGACTGTAAAACACAGCAGACTGCTGATGTGTGGCACTGCATTCAACAGACCCTTCTTGATGCAAAAGCTGTTGGATAATTCACTGGCTTAATACTGAGTCATCACCATCAGATTTCAGAGTAGCAGCCGTGTTAGTCTGTATTCACAAAAAGAAAAGGAGTACTTGTGGCACCTTAGAGACTAACAAATTTATTAGAGCATAAGCTTTCGTGAGCTACAGCTCACTTCATCGGATGCATTACTAAGTGAAGTGAGCTGTAGCTCACGAAAGCTTATGCTCTAATAAATTTGTTAGTCTCTAAGGTGCCACAAGTACTCCTTTTCTTTTTGCGAATACAGACTAACACGGCTGCTACTCTGAAACCTGTCATTATGCAAGGCACTGAATTTAGCCATATAGAGTGGAAATCTGTCAACTTCATGAAAAAACTCGCACAGATACAGACAGACATCATCTTCCTCTCCAAATGCAAACAGATGGACATCATACCGAAAGGACTGAAGGTAAAAAATCCATTACAATCTACATACCATACAATCACCATCAAAAGAACTGCTGCTGCAGGACCCTGCACATTTCCAATGCTGAGTCATAAAAAGAAAATGTAGCACCAACAGACACAATAAGTTGGGCCAAAGGGGGATTTCTAGAGCTCACAGAAGCAAAGCAAAGCCCACAGCTGCTAAGACTGCAGGGTATAGCAAAAAGGCATAGTCCACTGACATCAATTAATGTTGCCACGTATCATTGTTTTCCTCTGTGTTCAGTGTAGATTATATATTTGATTTCTCAAATCCAGAGGGTGACCACAGTGGATCAGCAATTATGTATATTAAGGGAGCTATGCATTTTGAGGAGTGCTGAATCTGTGCTGTCCATTTGCTGTAATAATAAATGTGACACTAACCTCAGGTTTCTTCTCTCATAATTTTCTGACTGGAATGGATCAACGAAACACCCACAATGTAACACTCTAACAACTACTTAACATTTAAGGAATCTGCAGAGCACAGCAAAAATCTTCAATTTGTAAAAGAAGAGGGTAGGTATATGCCCTGTTTCTTCTTCTACCTATAAACCTTGTCCTGAGAACAGATTTATGTTGTGCTGTTTCCAGTCTCATTGTAACCTATGTTGCAAAAAGCATGGTGTTATTGAAGCGTGAAGTTCTGTTAGGTATAACTAAACCTGGAGCCATGGGTTCAAATCCCAGAAGTCTTGACTCAGCCCTTCAGCCATTAGAAGTTAGATAAATGAAAGTCCATGCTATTTGTTTGTGTGCATGTATGTCTTTCAGCTGAGATCTTAAAAACAGAGGTTATGGCTGTGCTGTGTGATCATTCGAGATCCCACTTCATTTTTCATAAGAACAGGTCCCCACTGTGCTAAGGATTCTACACACACAGAACAAGATGTTCCCTGTCCCAAAGAGCTTATAGTTGAAGGCCCCACTACTCTGCACTGGTGCTAAGTGTACGTTCCAGTGATGCTAACTGTATATAAATTCAAAGCAGTTTGGGTGCCTTCGAGAGGAAAGATACAGCCAATTATTAGTACTAGCGAAATGATCTGTGTGCTTGACTGTAAGAGCATCTCCACAATTTTCTGTGGTTAATATTTTATGCACTAGACTCACATTATGTTCATCAATGTGTTATCATGAAGTTTCTTGGGGCCATCAAGAAAACACACACACACACACACATTACATATTCAGAATATGGCCACTTAAAAGGCAAAATAAACAGTCAGTGGATTTTGTTTCTTTTCACTGAAGTAAACAGGTAGGATTAATCTGGATTCTTCATTCAAAAATATGGTAGCCATCTTCTTTTCTCCTCCTTCCTCTCTTCTCTGACTCATGCTTTCTCTCACCCTTTAGCATTCTCACATACATCACTTACTTGTGGTCTATTCAGTTGTTAGGTACAACAAATCGTATCCCTTTAAAAATGAAACAAATATTTAACCTGCAACTTGTAAGGAGTTGCATTAAAATGGGCAACAGGGGATCAGAACAGATAATCATCAGTGATCCATCCCCTGTCGCCCATTTTAATGCCTCTGAAGCACCTGGCCACTGTTGGAAGACAGGATACTGGGCTAGATGGATCTTTGGTCTGACCCAGTATGGTCATTCTTATGTTCTCATGCATTTCCAAACTGTGATGTTGGATTTATCATGTGACGTTTTTAGTGAGAAAAACATACATTAACAAATAGCATGAAGCATAACCTCTTGCATGGCTCAGTCTGAAATGTCTAAATGAAATGAGAACACTTGAGAGAGTTCTGTGAGTTACAAAGGACCCAACCCTGAGCTTCCTTGTGCCTTAAAAAGCTGTGGGGGCTGGACAAATAGTCAGATAGCACAGCGCCCTGGTAGTGGATCCTATACCACCATGACCCCAGCAGTTGGGGAGGGGATCACAGATGAGGAAAAGTGAACATGGCTGGGATTCCCTTATGACCACCTGCCACAATAGCTACTGAGAGTCACTGACTGCTGGAACATACTAAAGCAGCCAAAAGGCTGCTCTAAATTTATGTTGGGGACTGGACTAGAATGGCCCCATGGTTGAAGCCATCTGTGCAAAATAAAACACCTTCTGCAGCCCCCTGACTGCTACTCAGCCACAGCCCAGAATATGGCCCTTTATGTCTTCTGGACAAAGGGGGCAAAAGCACCAGAAACCCTGCAAGAAGAGATGTCTGTTCCCATGTGAGCCACAGTTAGTGGTAACAGGTTTCAGAGTGGTAACCGTGTTAGTCTGTATCAGCAAAAAAACCGAGGAGTACTTGTGGCACTTTAGAGACTAACAAATTTATTTGGGCATAAGCTTTCGTGGGCTAAAACCCACTTCATTGGATGCATGCAGTGGAAAATACAGTAGGAAGATATATATACACAGAGAACATGAAAAAATGGGTGTTGCCATACCAACTCTAATGAGACCAATTAATTAAGGAGGGCTATTATCAGCAGGAGAAAAAAAAACTTTTGTAGTGATAATCAGGATCGCCCATTTCAAACAGTTGACAAGAAGGTGTAAGTAACAGTTATTGGTGGGTCTGCTCAGTGCACCACAGCAATGTATGTGGATTGCCAGGGCATCCAAACTGTAAAATAAACACTAAATTACACAGAAAAAAACCTACCTTAAAAGAATATTATTAAGGTTGCAAAGTCAAGCACTCAGAAGTTAGGAAATGCCAGAAGTAAGGTAGTATTTGCAACCTTAATTTTACCCCACTGTTTTTCCCTGGCATCCCAGCTCCTTTTTAGACCTTTCTCCCCTTCCCTCATCCTCTTTTCCCCCACTCCCCTATTCCCAGTCTCCTGCCCTGCCAGTCTCATTCTTTCCCCCACCTCTATGTCCAAATTTCATTCTCCCTTGCCAGCCTCCAGGCCCAGTCTCCTCCCTCCCTGATAGGTTCCCCATCCCTTATCCCCAGCTCCAACTCTAGTCCCTTCTGCATTCATATCAGGCAGCTTCTTTTTCTATGCTACCTACACCTAGCACATGGGTTGGGGCATTGAGAGCACAGGCCCACGGCAGCCCAAAACCAGGAAAGTCCTGCTTATCCCTGCTCAAAATCTTTGGGAAATGTAGCTGCAAAGTTCTAGCAAGTCTCTACTGAGTATGTGTGAATTGTGATTTTCCAAAGGTTTATAACTTGGACAAATTTAGGTGTGTTATCACAAAGATGGCAAAAGGCACATTCCTGACACACATGCCCTGGCCAAAATTCAAGTCCCTGCTCCAGAGCATGGGGGTATTAGAGCTTCTCTGAGATAAGGTACCTAGAATTTTTTTTAACATGGGCAAAACAATGTTTTTTTTCCTAGCCTTGCTCTTGGAAATAACTGAACTGTTTTGGCTGAAACTTTCCAAAAACACTTAACCTGAGGTAGGCATCTGTCATGCATTGAAAAATTACAATTGGTCACTTTAAAACCTAAAGGGTTTCCTGATCCTCCTGCCTGCAAGCTAGGGACTCTGTAACAAAGCATGTGATCAGAGTCAGTTTGCAGCAGCCAGCCAGCCTACAGTAAGGTGGGTTAAGCGGTGTCTCTCTGTTTTAGGGAGCAGCCTGCTTTGTCTCTCTCTGGGTTTGAGTTATTGTGTGTGATTATTCTGAATTCTAAGAAATCAAGTAGTGTTACATTGCAACCTTCCAGCAAGAGCATTTTTTTATTTAATTCTGCTGTCTGTATGCTGTGAACATAACAGTAACCAGCATGGAAAATTTCAGCCCAGATGGTTAAAGGATGGCAAAGTTATAAGCAACTGAAAACAGGGTTTTATAATGGACGCATTAGGCAACTTTAAATAATAGGTAGTGCTACCAGCCCTGTGTATAACTATAAATCATTCATTTCAGCCCATCTCTGAGAGGAAATGATCAGCAACTGTGCACCCAAATGTCACACTTTTCTTCAGTGAAGTTACTGTACTCTACTGGTGTTGTAGAGAACCAAACCATTAATTCATTACCATGAGCAAGCATAGGGCTGGAGGCTCAAGTCTGTGCCAGAGCCTCTCAGAAGCAACAGCTCCTGATGCAACTCCCTTTTAGATGTTGAAAGCCTAAATTGAAGTGTCTACTGTTTTAAGTGCAGCTGTTTATTTTGCAGCATCCTAGGGGCTGAAAAAGTTACACATCCCAACAAAAAATAAAAATGGAATTTTAGCTTGTTGAAATGGCACTCTGGGACTTAAAAAGGGATTTAGTTTTGCTAAATTAAGGGGACCTGAAAGGCATCTCTTCCCATTCCAGGTTCCTGGCCTCTGCCCCTACTATGCTTGTTTTCATTTGGCTCAATTCTGAATTTATCATTAACAGTGCTGCCCTTCGCTTTGTGTTCTGTAGTTGTTACTGTGATTTATTATTTCTACAGCTCCAAGGGTGGGCCAGTCACTGTACAGATAAGGGTAAGAGGGGAAAGAGGCCAGATTCTACTCTTGATGACACCAGGGGAAATCGGGAGTGTCTCCACTGGTTTCAGTGAATCTTTCCTATTTTTAAATATTTACAGCATAGCTAACTTGAGAGGATGCAATGGAATAGGCAGCCAGTTAAAATACAGCATCTTTTGAAAGGTTTTAGACATCTTAGACTATACAGAGTATTCAACTTATTGCCTCATTCCTACAAGAAGCATGGGACAATGTTAATCCATGGGAGAAAAGATAGCAGTAAGAGAGAAGTACAAATATTCCCTTTGTAACTACAAAATGGTAAAGTTGCAAATCTCCTGATGGGTTGGGCCATGTCCTTTGCATAGCTCTGTTGGCCAGACAACATGTTGGAGAGATCCATAGCCACTCTTCTGGCACTTTGCCCTCTTCAGGCAGTGAACAGCAGCCAGAATATGTAAATGGGCATCTGAGGTGTCCCCTGATATAGAGAAAACTTCAGGTGGCGTAAAGCTAACTCAGCAAGCTCTATACCACCCGCTCTTCCCCCTACACATAAGGAGCATGACAGGGGCAGAGAGCGATGGAAATGAATTAGACCTCACAGTGCTTTGGATGATCCTCTGCCAGCAGCATGGTGTCTATCAGCCCATTACACTGGGTCTGACTTAGAGCAGCCATTAAGATGCTTTAAACTAGGCCAGAGGATGTTTTGACCTATAGTTTGCCCCAAGATTAGGAAACCAGAAAGGTGGCTTAGAGCTGCTTTCCCTCCTTTCCCAGTTGTGCCAGGAATGAGCTTGACACAGCTGAGGATTTAGCCCATTGAATGTCGTACTGGACCATATTGGTATTATTAATATTAATAATTTATATTAATTAATTAATTGAACATATATTAATTTGTCTAGTCCAGCATCCTATCCCAGGTAATATTTAGTTTAATGTTTCAGAAGGACAAAAACCTGTAGCGCATCTAGTGCTCTGTGCAATTCTGAACAAGGAAGTGAGCTATCTCCTGACCAGCCCTAGGCAACCAGTTTCCACTCTGATGAGCAAAAGCTGACCCTTGAATATCTTAGCTGCACATTTTGTTCGTGAACATGAAATTATCCAGCACCTTCTAAAAATCCAGCTATCAGTACTTGACATTCACCTTCTGCAGCAGGGAAGTCCACAGGCTGTTTGTACAATGAGTAAAGTCATATTTCTTTTAATTCATTTTAAATGTATTGCCTTTAATTCCATGGAGCCCCATTGTACTTGCATTATGGGACACAATCAGGAGGGGGCTGATCAGTTGTCACCGTGCCCTTCAGACTTTTGAATATTTTAGTCAAGTCCTTTCTATTTCTGCTCCTTCCTAGGCTAAATATCCTAGGTGTCTGCAATTTCTCATTCTTTAGAATATTTCTAACCAGCTCAGCTGATCTTCCCTAAGCCCCTTCTATTCTCTGCTGTACCTTTAAGGTGAAGTGAACCTACCTAGAGACAGTAGGCTAGAGGAGTGTACACATTTGTTAGACATAATGGGCTAACATTCAAACCTTGTGCAAAGCTATTGGAATCAGTAGCTTTGCACCTGCTTACCTGAAGGTTGACTTTATCCCAGAAGAATAAACCTCTGCAATAGTTTAAAGTTTGCTGTAAATTAAATTCTGCCAGAAGTTGATCAAAAAGGGGGTTGTACATTTCTGACAGAAGCCACCAAGGTCAAGCAGCATGGTTCAGTGAAAATGGCCCCAGTCCAGGAATCAGGTTCTGTTCCTGGCTCTTTCACTGACTCTTGGATTAATCTCTTGCACTCCCTGGGTCTGTCTATGCAGCCCATGGCAGTGAGGCTCCTCCTAGCCTTGGTCAACAACCCAGCCCTCCCACTTCCTCAGAGCCTGAGCTCCAGCCTAAGCCACAACTTCAAAGCATCTAAATTGGGTCTATTTTTAGAGCACTAGCATGAGCCCTGCTAGCCAAAGTCTATCGACCCAGGCTGGGTGGTTAATTGCCATGGGCTCCATAGACATACCTTCTGTGCCTCACTCTCCCCAGCTATATAATGGGAATAATAAAACTACCTACTTGCATTTGTGAAGAGCTTTGAGAGGGACAGATCAAAAGTGCCACAGAAGTGGTAAACACTCAGAGAACATTGTGATAAGACCAGCAGAAACACCTCGATCTTCATTCAGCAATGGTGCAAACTAAGCCTGCTACTAAGCCACACAAAGACCAGACATAGGGAGATCATATCTCAAAGATGGATCTCTAAGTAGAGGGCATTCCATCAAGGAAAAGGCCCATGGAGGCTCAGTGCAGCAAATGATGTAAAAGCAGGCATAGCTGTACGTTGATACAATAAAGACCCCTCCCAAGCCTCACTGTTACAACACTGTTGCCACCAAGCCAGGAGCTGCACTTGCGGACATCTGTGTTGTAGACCTAACAGCATTTCAGCACTGGTATTCTGCCGTGAAATGCCTCATTGACCATTGTATGGTCATTCAAATGAAATAGCATGCCCAAGGAAATTGACTCATTGCTAACAACAGAAATGAGGGCTTCAGAAATTGCTATCAGAAATGGGGGCTCTGTACCAGCACTGAAAATGATTATGTTTCAATTCTTGTTAGACCTGGTCAGGAATTTTTCAGTGAACCATTTTTTTGTCGGAAAATGCTGATTTATCAAAAGTGAGACTTCATGGAAATGTGTCAGTTTCAAAGAAACTTTCATTGGGAAGGTTTCTCAGCTCTCAGATGAACTTTCTGCTCAGAGAGAGATCAAGCAGACGAAGGATTTGAACCTTGAGCACCATATGAGAGCTCTAATCACTCAGCTCTTGGCTATTCTGATATGACAGTCACAAAAAAATACAAAACATCTTGGATTCATCCCAGTGCAGCACAGGAAAAGTATTTGAAATCTTGAAAACTTTCACAAGGTGGAGAAATCATTTCCTGTCCAGCTCTGCTTCTTGTAACATGGCTGTGCCCAACCTGCACTGGCAGTTAAATTGTTTTCTGCACAAGTTGAGAACAACCATTGCTAACAATGATCAGTTTCCTAGTTAGATGGGGCTTGATCGTAGCAGTACTGAATCATTCGTCCATCCTGTGATGTGTCCTTTCCCCAGCAAAACTCTTCTTGTGTTAAACTCAGCTAGAAGTAGTTTAGTTTAGTAGCTATACATAAATCAAGAAAACATATGGAAGGTCTTATAATAATTCTTAGCACTTGACTTGTTTTACATATTCAAAGCTCCATGCAAACATTCATTCTCACAATATTCCTGTTAAATCAGTCTGTTAAGAATTACACTCCCTATTTTACAGATAAAGTTAAGTGACTTGCCCAAAAATCGCACAAGTCAGTAGCAGAGCAGGACTAGAAAGCCTGGCTTCCTGTCTCTCAGCCTCAAGATCAGTCCATTAGCCTATGTTGCCTCTATAATGATAAGTCTTCCTCATGCCCTTACACCTTGTTCCTACAGCAAGATAATTAAGCGCTCTTTCTGGCTATCTTCTTTTACTCAAACAGTGCACTTAGCAAAGCGTGATATTTATTAACGACAATGAGTTTTTTTAAACAATTTGAAGCAGCTGGTGACCTTTTCCATGTGTAGCTATAGTGCTTGGCTAGCATTGTTCTAAATTTAATGATGCCATGCATCTCAGATCAGTCTCTTTTAGAAAGAGGTTTGTAACACAAAACATAGCCTCCAACTGCAGTCCCCACAGTCTGAAATAAGAACAGGCCCAGACTTGAGCTAACACAAATAGATGCGCACTTCCTTCTCCATTTGTGGTAATCACAGTGGTTTATTAATTGTACGAGCAAGGTCACTGATTTACTTGTCTGCAGAAACTAAGGCCTGATCTAGACTAGAAAATTAGGTCAGTTTAACTACGTCAGTCAGGGGTGTGGAAAATCCACAGACCTAAGCGGTATATTTAAGATGGAACTAAGGCCCTATGTAGACAGCACTAGGTTGACGGAAGAATTCTTCTGTAGACCTAGCTACCACATCTCAGAGAGGTCTATTACCTCTAAATTACCTACACGAACAGGAGTGTCTACATTGAACGCTACAGCAGTGTAGCATTTTAAGTGTAGACAAGCCCTAATTAGCTGCACCATATCTGGCAGGTAAGTAAATAGAAGACTTCATTTTCTGGTACTCCCAGAGCTTCTTGGAGAAGCATAAATATATACCTCCAATTTAAAAGATCAAAGTATTGTTACATGTAAATATATCAATTGCCTTGGCTGGCTTGATTAAAGATTGTTAGAACCACAGGGCAACCAATGAGTTCCCTGTAGCAAAGAGATCCTCGCACTAAACATCATGCTGGCTGTGAAGGACTGACTCTTTGAGAAGAGGGTTGAAATGAACTGAATGACACATGGCACAAAAGAAATATCTCCACACAGAATACTAAAAAGTTTCAGGTTTCAAATGAGACCATCCTTGAAAAGTTCTGATTTTAAAAATGCATTCTTGAGATCCTAGCTGCCAACTTATGTCAGAGGCTGCCATGCAATTTGCCCTGAATTTTTTCCCGAGACTGGTACTAGAATAGGATCAGGATTCATTCTGAAGAAATAAGAACCTTTAAAAGCACAGCAGGGAAAAATAGCTTATAAGTACTGTAATACAAGATGACTGGTGGTTTGAATGGTCTGCCTGTCCCAAATTCCAAGCACACTTGGAGAGAGCAGGATAAATCTTCTGGTTTGTGAGCTACTGAACGATTACCACGGGTTGGTGTTAATACTGAATCAGGTGAACAATTCACAATGACAAGTTTAGTCCCTTCTCATCTTTGTTAATTGTCCTTGAACAGACTCTAATTTGTACAAATGTGTTCACTATTTGAAATTGTTTGACAAATATCTTGTATAATACATTTCAACCTGTGGCTGAATTGCAAATGGTTCACTGAAAGTATTCCTTCAAGTACTGAGTTTGATAGTCAAGCTGAATTCTTGGTCATCTGAGTCACACAGTATTATTTATGTTTTCTGGTTGGGTTACCTAACATTTATAAACTATTTTGTTTCCACCCACTACAAATTTATTTTAATCTTTAAATGATTTTGTTTGTGTTTGTTTGTTTGTTTGTTTGTTATTAAAAGAATCTCAGCCCTAGGCCCAGACTTCGCTCTGCAAACATTCATAGCAGCAACATGAATGTTCAGAGAAAGTTATTATGCAGGGCTCAGAACAGAGATGGAGCTACATTCTGTTTAGAAGCTGTCAAAATGTTTACAAATAATTTTCCTCAGTATTTGCATAGTTCTAGCTAGCACCTTCAAAGCAGGAACCAGGCTTTGCAGAAACGAGCTAACTATTTTGAATCTGAATGTAGAAGAGGGTTTCTGTGAGGGTTATCACCAGTTACAGCCTGATCCTGTAGTCTTCACACAGGCAAAGCTCTTCTAACAACAGTGGGAGATCTATCTGCATATCCACTGCAAGACTGGGCGATAGATCAAGGACTTGATCATGAGAGATTCTCAGTACAATATTGATTATTATTTGTGTTACAGTTGCATCTCAGGGCCCCAACTGAAATCAGGGTTCATTGTGCGAGGCACGTTACAAATACATAGAGCTTACACTAGCCAAATGTTAGAAGGATGAACAGAGTCACTGAGAAGTGAAGTGATGAATTTCCATTGCAGTTAGTGCAACTCCAGGGTGGTCAGCACCTTCCAGCATCGAGCTCTAAATGAGGAATAAACAGCTGAAGCTGAAGAACTTTCATCTGGGCCTCATTTTTCTGCCAAAGTATTTAGTAATAAAACAAGAGAAAAGAAAAAAGCAGAAAATAGAATTGCTTCTAAACAGAATGAGGCAAAAATCAGATCTGCTGTCCTTGGGTGTAACACCAGGTCTGAATTTAGCACTTTTTTTTTTAATTTTCCATGTGACATTAGTGACTTTAATAAATCCTTTCCTAATGTATTAATTAAGCAGGGTTTACTGTAATATATTATATACACTTTATACCTTACCTGCATAAACAACAGTATTAATGGTATAAATTACAGCATTCATATTCATGTATTGTGGGCATCCTGACCAAGGCAAAATGCTTAATGGCCGTCAGCAAGCAGTAGGCTGACAAGAAAGTGTTGAGAGAGAAAGATGCTTTTTTAGAAATTGATACATTCTGTATGAGCCCATTAAACCTCAAGAAATCATTTCTCTTTTTTAAAAAAGAAGATCATAAACCCTCAAAGTTTTGCATGTTGTACTATTAATGCTAGTTCATTACCTTCAGCTAGACTTCAAGGCTTTATATCGGAAATTGGCTCTGATTTTTGAGATATGCATTACATCATAGTCTTCTTTTAGGGCATTATGTCATTCCTGCTGAGACGCATTATCTAGGGTTGGATCAGCATTAGCGATTTTTGTGGGCCTACTGCAGTGTTCCCAAAGTACTGCTGGGAACCACAGATTGAAATCTGAAACATTTATCTTTTACAAAGCTGAAAAAGAGCAGAGAAGTTAACATCAGGCACCACTGATTTCTTTAACCCTCTCCTGACTCAGCTTCTTATTGGAGCTTGGTTTGCAAGTCTTTGAACACTGAACAAATGTGGTAATCTTTAAAAATCTACATTCAAGGGGCCACTTCATAGCATTTCTTCTCAGGACCCTTGCTGCACTGCTGTAGCTTCCAGTGTTACACCACACAGGTCTTTACAAGATGTCGACGTGAGTCATATTGCACTTATATATACTGACAGTGTATGATACTCGGAAATGTAGAGAACATATGTTAAAAATGAAAAGGGAGTTTGCAATGGAAGCTGTGTGTAAGACATGCGTGTTTCTAAAATGATTAATGCAGACTCAAACAATCCTTATGTTTGATTTTCAGAGGTTTTTTTTTAGAGATCCTACATATACATCCTGATTCTTTTGAGGACACAAAGGCAAAATTCTGAAAGGTTTATACTAGACAGCAATTTTTATGCAGGGAGCTGAGCAGATATTATCTCTTCTCATTTCAACCATGAAATTAGAAGCCCGTTTTGTCTCACTACATCCAGAGCAGGATTAGAAACCGTGCCATGGAGGGAATAGGCAGGTGTTTTCAGGATAAAGCAAGGATATTCCCAAAACCCCAGAGAATCCCAATACCTCTCTCTTCACAAAAGCGTAATTATAAAATGAGGCTGTGAATACGAAGAGGAAATGGAATACATTCAACCATGACTAAATTACAAGTCCCTCTCTTATTATAAACTGACTAATGCTATTCATTGAAGGGCTTTTTCTCCTCCCTGCTCTAGTTTTACTGAGATTGTGTGTTTCACTGCTTTGTCACATTTAACAGTACTTTAAAGCTGTCTGCTACATTCATATTGCTTTTCTAGGAAGGTTGGGAGGTGGCACCTATGTACATTAGAAAGTAACAGGCACCTTAATAATCAGAACGGAGGAAGGGAGGGGCGTCACGTATACTTGCCAGGAATCTCTTTCCCATTTTGACTTTAAGCTTCCCTTTATGATTTGAGCCACTTCCTTTCAAATCACAGTCTGAATAATAAAGCATTAGTGAGCAGAGCAAAACATTCCCACTTATTTGACCTTCTCCCCAACTGCTCCACTGGTAAGGTCACATCCTGACTCTAATCACACTCTCCCAGGCAGCAAAGTTTTATGATTTGGGGCTAAGCTAACTTTAATGCTCAATAACAGCATGATCCCTTTGGGATACACAAGGAAAGCCATTTTCTTAGTTCATGCTGTGCTTTATAGTGCTGCCAGGGTTTTGTGGGTAACTCCTCATTAGATCTTCACATGCTACTAAAAGGTAGACTCTGTCTTTTAGTAGCATATTAAGAGCTAATGAGGAGTCCAACATATAAAGCAACAGATCTGGTCGACAAACAGAAAAAAAAAAAACATTCACAATCATTTTCACCAAGAAATGTTCTGCTTTGACAGAAATGTTATGAAAAGCTCAAGTATTTCATCCAAATTAAAGGCACGTATATCAGTATAAACCTGTGAATAACCACCTAGTTGTATGAACAGCACAGAAGCCTACATATTGAGGAATAATTAACAACTGCCCTCTGCAAAAGCTTGAGGAATAATAGTACATATAGTACAATAGTAGCTGACAGTGCCTCAGAAATGAGAAATCTGTTACTTTATGATCCTGTATAGAGCTGGGTAAAATTTTTCAAACATTTTTTTTCTTTTTTTTTCTTTTTTTTTTGAGTGAAAAATACAAGTTTCATGATGCTGAAACATTTTGCTAATTTATGTCAATTTTGCCAAATTGTCTCAATCAAAAAACAAAACAAAACAAAAATTTTGAAATAATTGAAACTTTCTTTATTCTAAATGACTTTTTCATTTAGAAATGTATCTTAATTTTATTTTTAAACATTACATTTTTAAATGCTCAAAACCAAAACAAAACAAAACATTTCAGTTTGGATCAAGCCAATTTTTTAATCTTTTGATTATTTTTTTAAATCATGTTGGCTTGACTGGGAACAACTTTTTTTGTTGTTTTTTGGAATTGCCAAGAAACTGAATAACCAATTATTTGCCCAGGTCTAGTTTGGAAAGTCACAAACTGTATAGGGGCTACAATTCATTAAAATGTGGTGTTCTAAAATAAATATATTCTCCCACATCAAAGGTATTTTAGTTAAGATATCATAGTAAAGTGCACTGAAAATTCAGAACAAATAAACCTAAATACATTAACCCTCAACACTAAGGACTAGTAAAGCTGCCATTGTGGGGGGCATGCAGTCAAAGGGCCAAACTCTGCTCTCAAAACAGCATAAATCTATATTAACTTCAATGATTGATGCTGAAGCTATTCCAGATTTATGCTGGTTTAAATGAGAGCAGAATTTAGTCCATGTAGTTCAGTGGGCAGCACCACTATGATTAAGGTTGTGTCTTGACTTCTGTCTAAAGGTTTACCTTTAAGTCCTCTAAAATAGACATGTTTAGTCAAAATCCTTTGAAATTTGGTGTGCCTTGGGAGAGTGCAAGGTAGCATTAGTGATTCAAATTTGGGGTCATTTGACCAAGGGGTTCCTGATCTACAGATACTGCCTCGCCCCAAAAAAGCAGTTTCCTTCTGCTCCCTAATACTGTTAAGCTGAGAGATGATAATGGCTGGATGAATCTCAGACCTTGTTGAGATTGCTGGCTGTTACTATGGATAAGTCAATCACAAGCCCCCATCTGAGACAAAAGGACTTTTGGACTGAGTGTCTGGGGGTTGTCACAGTTTGTAAGTCATGGGTGGCAATTTTATTTGGGGGAAATATAATCAAAATATTTGGAGGAAGAATAGCCATGTGAAGGCTTCCAGAGAGGGGAGGGGTATTAGAGGGCAGAGGATTGAGGGAATAGTGGGAGAGATCTGGGGTTGCAGTGAGAGGAGAAGGGTCATGGGGACTGGGATTAGTGGGGATGGGTAATAGGAGAGTGGGAAGAGGTTGGTGGCTCAGGTGACGGAGGTGTGGAGGAAGGAGGATGTGGGGGCAAGTGGTAGGAAGATGGGGGAGAATAGGCGCAGGGGCACCTGTCAGCCCTACATACTGCCTTCCCATATGTGGGCCTGATCTGGAGGACTCTTGCCTCTCTAAGAGGCCTGAGCCCCTTTTTCTGCCCCCCTCATATGAGCTGGGATTTCTGGGGGTGTCTGGGCCCCTCTCATTGTCCCCTGTGTATGTACCAGGATCTGGGGCAGTGGGTGACCATTTACAGGGGATGGACCTGAAAAAACAGCAACTTTTCTAAAAGTTTGTAGGTGGGGTTTTGGTTTTGGTTGTTTTTTTTAATCAGAGCTAGGGATCAAATTATTGCTGTGATGCATATCAAAATGGTCCCAATCAGTCTTTTTTACCCAAGGTAGTACATGGCACCCACAAAGTCTTTGGGGACCCAGATTGTGAATGGTATTTAAGAATATGTTCACTTTTCTGCTTGTATAAATGTGCAGTCTGGAAGTGGTGCACATGTGCCAATAAAGAAAAGGTTTTCTTTATTGGCACATGTGCAAGAAACGCGAGGGTTTCTGTGCAGCCATGTTATGCTTGCCTGGGTAGCATGAGTGAATGTGCAGACACCATTGTCCCAGTGAACAACCCACCACTGATGTCTCTCGTCTGAATCTTTGCACACCTGCGCAATAAAGATTTGAGAGATCATGTTGCTTGCAACAAATTATCTCTGTTATACATATAATCTGCTTTTATTTTATGAGATTTACTGTGAACACAGCAGAAAAGTCAGCAGACCGTCTTGCCACATGTTTTGTTGTATCAGGTAGAGAGGAGCCGGAGGACTTTGTGTGAGTGGGAGGGGGGCAGGAATAGGGAGAAGGGTTCTGGCTGAGGAGGTGGCAGGAAATGAGGACAGGTGATAGGCAAAGCTTGAATTGAGAATAGGGGGAACAAGTGTCTATTTTCTGATCTCAGGGCAGATTAATGTGGTATGTCCAAAGACACAGCAGTTTGGAACCAACAGAGCAAGTAACTTGGCCACAGCATGGAATGCACCAGGACATGGGGATTGCTGGCTACATGCTGATTTGGGAGGAGAGAGGTGACCTGCATGAGCATCATGTTGTGCCCACACTGCAACATTTAACTGATGACTTAGGAGGTTGTGATCTACTGGACTCTCTGGTGATTCATGCACATGGAAATGATCTGAGCCTCTAGCAAATAGAGCTAACTACCATCTCCATCATTTGGTATTGCTACACCTGACACTGACCATACTCGCTTTACCTGGAGTGTGTGCTGATAATAAATGCTTAGCTTGTTGTCAATCCCAGATCGCTACTGACATTACCCTTTGCAATAAACCCCCTGTGCCCTACTAATTACAGAACATACACAACTCTGCACTGAAATGATCCATACTGGATCCTGAAGGTACACATGCAACTCATCCCTTTGCTCACACACATTGGAGGGTGCAAAACATATATCTCCTTATATCACAATCACAGCTTTGGCACAAACCTCAAAGTAATCCACACATATCACAGACACAGTTTTACCAAGCAGGCCTAACTCATGCCTCCCCAATTAGTGGAACACCTACCACACTGACTGCACTGGGAGCGTATGCAAATAATTCCGCTGCCAGCTCCAAGGGAACAGAAGGAAGGTGGCACGGGAAGTATTTGTTTTTCCTTTCAGCCATACAACACCAGACAGCTGCTGAAGAAGAGTACCCTACTCTCACTACTGGCACCTGTTCTGGCCCCCTTCACACTGCTTTCCCCTCCACCACCACTCCCAACAAATGCCCCAATTCAAATTCCCTGGAAACTGCTGAACTCTCCAACTATAACCCTACTTAGGCAAGTATGCTGACCCCTGATCCCACAGTCCTGATCCACCTCCAAGCTGCCAAACCTGCCTTCTACTTTTTCTTTAGCAGGTACCCTGGCCTGCCTAAAGTAGGTAACAAATTACAGTGCCTTTTACACATGCAATCCCATGTGTAAAGTGCATGAAAGTCTAACTCATGACTTTTAACTTGTCATTGTTCTTTTAAATATTGTGGCTCATAGGTAGTAGGTGTGAGTTTTTTCCAATACACAGCCAGATGCTTTGTGCAATCTCTGTGCAATTTCTATAGCAATCTCTCACTGCCCGAAGATCTCAGTTCCACACCACCCCCACTTCCTGGGAGTATACTCTGTCTAAATAATTCTCTTCAGTCACAGGAGGGACAAAGTTGCCAAAGCCCTGTGCTACAGAGTCAAACCAGCATCAGTTAAGAACCCAGGGCCAACTGAAAATTATCTTTTGGCTTTTGTCATTCACAGTCAGACACTTCGCCCATTATTTAATCAAGGATTTTTTTGTCTTTTATTGATTTAAAACTGTAATTTTTTAACAATGTGAAATTATAAACCCTAGGCTTGATTCACCACTGTGTTACTCTGGTTTTATGAGTGGAACGCCTTTGATTTAATTCTCCATTGACTTATTCAACCACTGGAGAAGGTACGTTACAATGCCCGCCCTGTGCCTGATCCACAGCAGATATGAGTCTGTTACAGCCCCAGGGAGAAAGTTTTAGTTTAAGGTGTACCAGTTCATACCTAACTCTAGAGGTCCCCAGGTCAATCTCCAGTGTGTCAAGATGGTGGCAGCCACATTTACATTGATGTAAAACTGAAGTAACACAATTGTAAATCAAGATCCTTTTGGTATCATACCTTTTGGTATGAGTGTGAACTTAGTATTCATGAAAGGTGCTAGACTGGCAGTCAAGGAGACCGAAATCCCTTTCTGCAGCACAGCTACAACCTGGTACATTCTGTACATCAGACAGGATGTAGAAGCCTGAGAAACCAACATGCTAGTAGCCTTTCCAGTTTGGTTGGTAATTGGGTAGAATCTTCTCTAAATGCAGAGCTGTTCTGGTCTGTTGGACAAATCTGGATTGAGACAATTTTTTTAAACGTGTGTTTTGCCCCTGTTCAAGTTGAGTGCTTTCTTTGAAGTTGCTCTGGTTTCTGGGATTCAATATTTACTCATTAATTTATTTTAAAAGAATACTATTTACAAAATAAATCCAGTCCACTGGGTCATTATTACCTATTGTGCAAGCTATGTAAAGTCACTGATGACCATTTATAGAAAAATACTGTCCTGTCCTCATGTGTCAACATTATCCAATTTGGGCCTGATTCAAAAGTTATTGCAGACAATAGGAGTCCTTCCATTGACTTCAGAGGGCTTTGTACCATGGCTTTGTTGAATAGTGGGCTCTCAGTTGCTTTAATGAGGCTTCATTGAGGCTAGGAGATTTGGGTGAAGGTGGTTTTTTACAAAAATACCCATAATAATTCAACTTTAATGGCAGGATCACCTGCCAGATTTCTTGATTTTCAATCAAAGATGCTTTTGGACTGGTTACACATGAGCAAAAGAAAAAGGAGCGTTTGTAACTAGTTGCATCCGCTGCTCATTTTGTCCTCTTGTAACTCAAAGGTCATGGGGATTGTTACTCCCAAGGATCTTTTTATGCCGAGTATCAGCCCAGACTGAAATTTAAATCCATCATCTCCAGCTCTGAGATGAGGTGTTAGAATAGTACTTTTTTTTTTTTGCTCAGTGCAACATGAGAGTTTGAAGAAGAAGTGCTAATATCTCCATAACTATGCAGTAGTATTTCCAACTAATGATGATTTGCAAACTGACATGCTCCACATTGCACCAGCTTGCATAAGGGGGAAAAAGGAAATGTCATGTGACAGATGAGGGGACATGTGCCCTGAGGATGCAAGGTCTATGCAAAGCATGCATTGCATTGCATTTCCTCAGAAATATACTGATATATGGGAGAGAAAGCCACTCGAAGCCAGTAGCACAACACATCCTGAGCAGTGAGTAAATGGTCTGAACTAGTGTGAATTGCAGAGGGTTATAGTTTTACAGAGAAGAATAGGGAGCCACAGGGGCAGTCTCTTAATTGTATGGAAACAATTACAGAGCACTGTCATGTTCAGACTCAGATACTACTCCAAGCCAAATATTAAGCCAGGCAGGCAGCCAGTGTTTCACAAAAAACTGCTTGTCCGTTGTCTGGAGCCTCTTCTGTCTGTGTCTGAAATTCCAAAAATTTAATTTGTCCTCTTTTCTGCTCCCAGCTCCTTCTCCCTTTCCTAATTCTAGCTGGTCAGTATCCTTGTCCTGATGCACCCAATCAGCACTAGCAGAAGCAACACCAGGTCCACACCACTCCCAGAACCTGCTGGGGTGGAACAGCAGCATGGAGACTTTGCTGGTGGTACTGACCAGGATCTCCAAGAAACTTTGCCACCCTTAACTGGGGTCCAGGACCTTGCTATAATGATCAACACAAGCAGCTGCTTGGAGCCTCCCATTTTTGGGCTTCCCGTGTTGGTTGAGAGCTCCAGCAATACGTTAGTCAGGCTGAACCTCCCATCTAGTCACAGGATGTGGTGTGGAACTTAATTTCCCCCCCTGGTCAGCAAAGCCAGAGCAGAGAGTATGCTACTCTGAGGAGGCCCGGGGTGGTTTTATTGCCTATGGTTCTGCAAACTGTAAGGCCATACTTGACAGGGAGACTTAGTGTTGGTGGGTTGTGAAGGACATTCATCCCGGCCCTCATCCAGTAGAAGTGAAGGTCTAAAGCAAGAGAAGAAAGAGGGGGAAGGGAATCCTTTTACCCACATTTTCCTTTTGTCTTTAGTTTCACTCTGCTCAGTGACTTTATTATAGCTCATTGACAGACTGAAAGGCTGGCTGTATGGGGAGCAACATGAGCTGAACTGACACAGTTTTAAAAATGAACTCAGTGAGGTGAAGAGATCATTTTTCTCTCCTGACATTTTCATCTACTTAGATGCTTAATTATCAGTTACCAGAATGTCTCCATGTAAGCGCCAGCAACTTTACCCATTAGCAATTAGAGAGAGCAGTTATTTTATTGAACTTTGTGCAGCTGAACAAATAGATAAATACCATCCCCTCTGAGCATGAAAACACGAGGACAGATCCTCAGCTAGTGTAAGCTGTCAAGTCGCCATTGAAGTTAATAGAGCTATGACAATTTACAAAAGCTGAGGATCAGCTCCAGGGAATTGTTTAATAAGAGATATAAAAGCATTTTCTTACAAAGAATTGCTTCATCTTCTCTTATTTTGGGTATTGATTCAGTGACCATATGCATTTCTGTCCTGTGAATAATCTGAGTATTGATCCACTGACTAGATCTATTTCTACCCTGTCCAGATTTTGGGTCATCATGCAGTAAGTCAATAAATTTCTCTCAATCACACCAGCACCGCCAGTAAGTTTCCCTGCAACTTTTCTGTGTTCCACAGTAGGTTTGGAGGGAATCCACCTTCTTATTAATGTCTCCAGCTCTAATGTATCAAAACTGTTTTAAAGAACGGAACTGATTAAGAACTTCAGCCTTATGAGTAATAACTTTCACAGGGCCATTAAAACTTGCCAAGGGAAGATTCATACCATAAAGGTTATGTAGTAATTAGAAACTTTTTATCAGCTGCAGATAAAAGAACCGCTCCAGAAGTAAAATGATCACTTCTTATTTTTCTGCGTCTTTGTTATACCACAAGTTCAGTGTTTCTCATAGTTATTTGCACAGGTATTAAGTTAGTTTTAGGAGGCAAGAAGGATTAGGAAGGAGAGTTGAAATGTATGCTAAAAGAAAGGGAGGAAATCATTTTAAAATGTGGGCGGAAAGAGCAGACTGCAGCAGAGACTCCAGTCTCTGGATTTTAATTTATATTTTTCCTAAAGCATTTGCAAAAATGTTCTTGGAAAGTGCTTGTTTTTTTTTTAAAAAAAGTTTTTTTTTAACTTTCTGCAAAAATGCTATGGTTTATCATTAATGTATTTGTTTTCTTCCACAGGAATTGCTCTCTTGTTACCGAAAAGTTACTTTTTTTTAACATAGCCCTGCACAGAGCTCCCTGTGATTTTGATTAAAGTCAAGAGTCAAAAAGGTCAGCTTCATCCATGTTTATGTCTGTGATTACCAGCAGGACGTTGCTATCCTTGTCTGTCGGGCAGTATGGATGAGCCAGCCAACTAGAGGGTGGAGTGCAAACGGAGTAACCCGATATAGCTTATTAGATATCTCATAGCTATAGGTGTGAGGTAGCTTGAGATACCTTTTTCCGTTAACTGACCCAGCTCATAAAGTCTGTGCATCTGAATCTAGTCTCTGCATGTCTGAAAACTGTAATATACTTAATCCCTTAGCTGCCAGGGGCTCCAGGGTATAATTTTTGAGAACTGTTTGTGTGTGATGGCTGACACATTTGTACATGTATAATTGTGTGTGCATACACCCTGTGGTAACTGCATACACAAATGATTAGCTAAACCACAAACTGGTCATCTATACTTGCAATTGTGGTTAATTGTGCACTTGTCCTGTGGTAAGTACCACAATAATGGCACGTATAATTTATACACAGGTACACTTCAGTCACCCTTCTTCACCAGAGAGCCTGCAGGAGGGAGCCAGACAGTTCTGCGGCTCCCCTCACAATGAGAGGAGCCTGGGGACTCCAGCAGGAGCTGTGCTACCACTGATTGAGCCACCAAGCAGCTGCTCTACAGCAGCCATAAAGCAGCAGTTCCACAGGAGTTGATGCTGCTTCAGTTACCTCATGAAATTCTGTATGAAACCTAGCACCTTGACAGTCTCAGCAGCGAAACCAAATGAGAATGGAGACCACCTACCTTAGGCTTTTACATGAACTAAACTACCCTGGCACCCGTGGAGGTGTTGAGCACAGCAGAGTGGCATGTGTAAACTTGCACTCTAAGCCCTGGTCTACACTAGGCGTTGAGGTCGAATTTAACAGCATTAAATCGATGTAATCCTGCACCCATCCACATGACAAAGCCCTTTTTTTCGACTTAAAGGGCTCTTAAAATCGATTTCCTTACTTCACCCCCGACAAAGGGATTAGCGCTGAAATCGGTTTTGCTGGGTAGAATTTGGGGTACTGTGGACGCAATTAGATGGTATTGGCCTCCAGAAGCTATCCCAGAGTGCTCCATTGTAACCGCTCTGGACAGCACTCTCAACTCAGATGCACTGACCAGGTAGACAGGAAAAGGCCTGCAAACTTTTGAATTTCAATTTCCTGTTTGGCCAGTGTGCAAGCTGCAGGTGACCATGCAGAGCTCATCAGCAGAGGTGACCATGATGGAGTCCCAGAATTGCAAAAGAGCTCCAGCATGGACCGAATGGGAGGTACGGGATGTGATCGCTGTATGGGGAGAGGAATCTGTGCTATCAGAACTAGTTTCCAGTTTTCGAAATGCCAAAACATTTGTGAAAATCTCTCAGGGCATGAAGGACAGAGGCCATAACAGGGACCCGAAGCAGTGCCGCATGAAACCTAAGGAGCTTCTAATTGCCAAAGTGATCTGAGCGGGCTCCATGCTTGCCGTGGTATGGCGTCTGCACAGAAAAAAGGTGCAGAACGATTGTCTGCTGTTGCCCTGACGGAGGGAGGGGCGACTGACGACATGGCTTACAGGATTGGCTTACAGGGAATTAAAATCAACAAAGGGAGTGGCTTTGTGAGAAACTGAATGGCCTCCTCAAGGATAGAACTCAAAACTGGGTTTAGCAGGCTGTCGATTTCACAGAGGGAGGGAGGAGAAAATGAATACAAAACAAATCTGGTCTATTTCTTGTTTTGAGCCACTTCATCTATCTTTATACATCATGCTGGCAGCAGACTGTGCATGTGCAGTACGACTGCTAGCCATCATCACCTCCTGGGTGCTTGGCAGAAGACGGTGCAGTATGACCACTGGCCATCGTCTTCTGCTAGCTGCAGATTAAAAGACAGTGCACTGCCGGTAGGACTCAATCGCCATGAGACGAAACAAGGGAAATGACCTGGCTGAGTCACTCCCACATTTGCCCAGGCACCCGGTTAAAAGAGCACCCAGGACTACATTGACGATGGCTACCAGTCATACTGCACTGTCTGCTGCCAAAAGGCAATAAACTGCTGCTGTGTAGCAATGCAGTACCACGTCCGCCAGCACCCAGGAGACATACGGTGACGGTTAGCTGAGCGGGCTCCATGCTTGCCATGGTATGGCGTCTGCACAGGTAACTCAAGAAAAAAGGCGCAAAACAATTGACTGCCCTTGCACTTATGGAGGGAGGGAGGGAACGGGGGCCTGACGATATGTACCCAGAACCACCCGCGACAATGTTTTAGCCCCATCAGGCATTGGGATTTCTACCCAGAATTCAAATGGGCGGTGGAGACTGCAGGAACTGTGGGATAGCTACCCACAGTGCAAAGCTCCGGAAGTCGACTGTTGCCTCGGTACTGTGGACACAGTCCGCCGACTACATGCACTTAGAGCATTTGTGTGGGGACACACACACTCGACTGTATAAAAACACTTTCTACAAAACCGACTTCTATAAATTCGACCTAATTTCGTAGTGTAGACATACCCTCAGTGCTATAGATAGAGGACTTCAGACTCCAGAGCTGTCAGCCAAGCACCTTTTATAAGCACTTAGTTCACACAGAAAATAAAGTTAGGGCAGGCCAATGCCAAGCCATGGACACATGAAGATGATTAATGCAAAGGGTTTAAGAATTCATTAAAAGTGGCTCCTGGGTGTTTGTCAAGTTGGGTTGATAAGGAGCAGTTAAGCAGAGGCTTACAGTCAGCTCAGAAAGGCTCCCTGTAGTGAATACCTACCAAATTCCTGCTGATTGTTAACAAAAAGGGCTCATTGTAGTGAGTAATGCCAAGGTGCAGGCATTGCCGATGTACATGGTAATCAGGAATTCACAGCAAAGTATGCAAGGACTTTGGTTTAGATTTAGTCCTTTTCTAAAGGGTTGATTAAGCCACATTTAAACAGGACCTTAACAATGACAACAGTTACTCACTGAAACTTGAACATAGTTTAATTGTATACAGTCAGGGTGATTTTAACCCTTGGCTCTGGCGTTAGGACTGCTGCGTGATATACTCTGTTCTCAGCACTGACAGAATGGGATGAATGCAGGTGTACCATGAATGCCAAGGAAGAGTCTTCCTAAAACTGCCATTGGGCTGAGTGAATCCTGTTGTAAATTCATGAGAAAGGCTTTTAAAAAAAAAAACCTTCCTCCTAATCCTTTCTGCTTACTAGCAAATAAAAATGCTTTCATATTCAAGAGCTGCTTCCACCCTCCCTCAGCTCAGCTTGCATCTGGTGATGTAGCTATCACTGCTCCTCCCCCAGTCCTGTCAACCTTCTCTCTTTCACTTGCTCAGAGCAGCTGCAGATTTTTTATGAAAGTCATTTTTTTTCCAGAGAGATGTTTAAGGCGACATAAAATAACTCCTCAATAGATTCCACAAAGCAGTTCCTCACAGCAACGCACAGAGGCTGATTTGCCATAGAGAAGGGCCTGAGTTGTGAAGTTGGGAGAGGAAGTGAAACTAAGGGAGGATTTAGACAGGCAAAATGCAGTTACCCAAACAGGAATTTGGCCAACACACTTAGACTCAGACCCCCTCCTACTGTGCAAAGTGCACACACCTAGCCAGGACCTCTGACCTGAGAGAAGTGTAAAGAACAGACTTTTAAAAGCAAAGACAGTCTCATCCCACATGCAATGGAGCCGCCATGTATTTTATATTCCAGAGGAAAAATCTTGACACAACACAGCTTTGATTGTGCGAAAGCCCTCTGTAATGCGGAAAAATAAAGATTATTTGTGTATAACTGGTTCTTTTAGCAGATTCTCTGTACTGATCCACACATCCTATTGGATCCTCCCTTCACTACCTGAAAAATTAATGGAATATCCTTTGAACTATCTCCCTGATGATATTAAGAATTTTTATAACCTTCTCACTAATAACTGAGACTTAGGATACAGAATTCACCTCTGTACAGAAGAAATTTTACTAGCTATTTGATATGTTGGAGCCTTAGCACAGAGGGAGAATGAATGTCCCACAAGTTAGACAAATTCTGACTGGAAATAAGGTGCAAATTTTAACAGTGAGGGAAATTAAACATTGGAACAATTTACGAAAGGTTGTGGTAGATTCTTCATCACTGGCAATTTTTAAATCAAGATACAATGTTTTTCTAAAAGATATACTCCAGTTCAAACAGGAAATCATGGAAATCCTATGGCCTGTGTTATACAGGAGGTCAGACTAAATTATCACAATGGTGTCTTCTGGCCATATAATCTATGAATCTATAAATTAAGGTCTAATGAACCAGCCTAAGACCTCGGAGTGACACCAGTCTCTAGTCCACTGAAATCAAAAAATGCTGACCAGCTCTACCAAACGCCTCCTGAGGAATTTAATTATTTTTTCACTCGCCCACATCTGGTTCGTTGGTAATAACTGTCACAAAGGATCTGAAAAGATAAGTAACCATTACTAAAATGGGAGTTGCTGCTGACTGCTGATCTCAGTTTTGAAAATCTGGTTACTTCATTTAGGTGTCTAAATGGGAGCTGGTGAATGCTTGGGTCTTTTGAAAATCTGATCACAATTGCTTGCAGTGGAGTTAATTTATGATGGCAAAGGACTTAGGTTTACCCTTATTTGGATGACTTGTGGATAAGAGCTCGATCATTTCGGGAAGTAAATTCTATCCTACAGTCATTCTGCTCGGGGGTATAACTGCTTACTTAATCACAGTGATGCAGACATACTGGACTTCAACCTAATTTGTTGATACGTCTTTTATGTTGACATTTCTAATCTAATAATTAGACTGCAGCTGTAACGCCTGGGATGCTGACATATATTTTCTGGGCTAATTCTTCAGATAACATTTCCTACTTACCTGTATTCTCCAGCATAATTACATATTTGGATATTATGTATATGTTAGCTTCTCGGGGGAAATGTCAATAACACAGATTACAGGAATTTCCTGCCTTCTAGCTATGGAATTCTCTACTTACGACTCATAGGGGTCGGCCCTTTAGTGACCTCCAGAATAAAAGGCACTTGATGAATAGTGGCTGGAACCTGGACTGTTCGACTGTATCTCATTATTAGGCCTTATTCTTCTAACGGAGATTCTCCTGTAGCTCAGGAGGTAGGGGCCTGTATTTTAGAGCAGGCATATGAGTATTAACCCTGTTGTCTTCATCAGATTCAGAAGGGCTACCATGTGTAGCATGGTGGCAATGGTTAAGTTCTCAATGAGCATGGATTTGTTACAGGGTAACTATTTATTAATCACATTCTTTAAATTCAACCTGCCTCCAAGAACATTTTCTATTAATTCTACAACTTCTTCATGCTCTGCTGATGGGGGGACATGATTTCTGGAAGTAGCACATTACAGTGGTCTGCTTCTAACATTAATGAAAAGACATTGGCATGATCCATAGATTCAGAGTGGCTCTAGGTAGGGCAGGATTTGGGAAATAATTGTGCCATTAGGTATCTCAGTGTGATCCACTCCTCATTCTTACACTCATCTACATGAAAAACTTTAAATTCAACATTTTCAAAGCACTGCAGCTGGATTTAGCCACATGGGTAACAAAGCCTGAGAAACATGCAGCTATATCCTCTGGCCATTCTGTATTCTGTTACAGTTAGTTGTTATTTACAGTTCCCAGTATTTCACTGGGATTTGTAGGGTATGGATCTAATACAGAGTTGGACCCCAGTTCAGCAACTGCATCCATGTGAGTGGACTCCAATGGAAGCCCATGAATCTCTGCATGAGCGAAGGGGGTCCTCCTGCAGAGATGCAGGTTGCAGAATCAGGATCTTGGAGAGTAGCTAGAGAATCCAGTCAATCTTCCTTACTTGAATATCAGCATCTGACATTGATATTCTCAGGGTATTCAGTGGTGAAGGTAGGAAAGGACAATCCAGTCCAAGATCACTGATGGTTTCTCAAAGAAGTAATTATAATCTATTAGGAATAAGCCAAGAATGCCAGCTAGTAGTAATGACCATCTCAAATGGCATGCTGAATTAATTCAAGGGATGAACAGGCCAAATTGTCTAGCTAGTTCAAATGGTGTTAGTTCACACTGTTCACCTGGGACACTAAGGTCTGGTCTACAGAGTTAGGGCAATGCAAGGCAGCTTACATTGACCCAACTCTGTAAACATCTACACTAAAATGTCACTCCTGACAATATAACTCGTCTGCTACATCAACTTAATAACTCCACCTTCATGAGATGCATAGGTAGTGCTTAGGTTGGTGTTGACACAGTGTCAGTGTAGACATTACATTGCTTACATTGCCTGTTGCTGGCTTTCAGAAGCTATCCCAGGTTGCCTCACACTGACAATTCAATCAGTACAAGTACTTCCGGTGAGGATATGACTCACTGACACAAGGAGCATAGTGGAGACATACAGAAGCGAGGTGAGGTGGGGTGGCTGTACACGGATGTAATTTAGTTCAACATAATTTTGTAGTGTAGGCATATCCTTACAAATTAATTAGACTTGAGTTTGTTGACCTTGATAAATGGATTCTAGTTACTCACCTCTCTCTTCATTATAAAAAGAAAAGAATTTAAAAGAATATTTGTAGCTCTGTCAAATGATTGAGTGAGAGATTACCTTTGTTATTTATTTATCCAGCTAACCATTAATTGGTGGTGGTAATCGTTTAATGTTCAGGCTTGATCAGGTATGATGGCAGCCTGGGAATACCTAATAAACAATGCAATTAACTAACTGCTATCCTGTTAACTGGATAATCTCAATTTGCACACTAAATCCCTGAAGAAGACTTGAGGGGCTAAGTGAACTAGAAAAGGCTTGTTTGTGCCTTTAGGCCAAATGCTCAAGAGGGTGCAATGAATGTGCAGACATGTACTGACACTGAGATGCTCACAATTGGAAATTGTACCTGTTCAGTGCTATGTACCCATGTCAGCCATATTGTTTGTGCAAATGCAGGAATTTGTGACTGCACCCGTTGTACAACCCTTTGAGAAGATAGTCCTTACTGTTCAAATTTCCTTTTATAACGTAATGATAATAACGAACAGTGTGTGCCCTTTAAACATTTCCTTTTAACTTTCTAACATTCAGTAAAGTATCAACAATACTAGCACCATTCCCTATTTTGCACATGATGAAAAATGGCTCTTACTGGGCAACTCCTTACCTATTGTAGAAAAGACAAAAGGAAGCTCTTTAAGGGAACCTACTGTATTTATTCTATCACTGTACTAGGTTACCTATTGTTATTTATAATTATTGAAGACATATTAAAGTACTCTATGCTGCTGTCTTTGACATGGCCCACCTGTCTGAGAACCTACTTTACTACAAGAATTAGAGCAGCCACCGCCAAGTACAGCTGCAACAATACTTGTCTCATTTGTTCCTTAGAATTATTTTTTGACAAATAATTCCATCTCCTGCCTTTATCGCATGGCAAGACTGTAGCTATGCCAGGAGTTAATGATTATGAGATGAGCATTTATCTCACTTGGTGCCATGTTGGCTTGTACCAGTCTCAATTGGTTTTTGCTCTTACGCATTCGGCTCTTCTGCCAAAAGTTGAAGAGACATAACCATTTGTTTTCCAAGAAAGAAAATCCTGTGACTTGACCCCAATTAACAGTGCTGATTTTTAATATCATCCTTGTATTGCTTCTTTATTTTACCCCAACATCACGATTGAGTACTTGTCAGATACTACCTTCCATCCTTTAAACTCTATTGTCACCTGTGCTGAGATATTTAATTCAGGATGTGCTGAGTAAAAAATGACTGACTTTCTCATACATTTGACTCCAAGGGAAGAGGTCCCAAGGATGACTGATTTTCTAACATACTTTTACCAAATAACCGACATGCACAAACTGCCCTGCTTGCAAATGTTTGCTAAGTAACTTTTCTCTGTATTCTATATTCTTTCCATTTGAATTGAGCCTTGCCTTTCTTTTTTTCGTTTGTGCTTGGTGGAGCCTCTAGTTATTGTCATCCAGCCAGAACAGTTTACAGTATCATGAGTGCCACCATTTGCCGTGAAATTCAAGATGGCGCTACTGTGAACAACCAACTCTGCTAATGTAATTATTTACTTTGGGCTGATTCCTCAATTAACTTTCCAGCTAAGTAATTAGCATCTTTGATCCTGGTTATCAAGTGTCTTGCTTCTGATCTTGAGTGGATTGATTCAGGGATTAAAATGGAAGGAGTTTTTCCCCCCAAGGGTGCCTTCCACAGTATCCAGGGATTTTCATCTCTGAAGCATTAGATATTGGCAGGTGCCATATGTAAGATGCTTGACTATATAAAACAATGGTCAGATTCAGTATGTCAAATCCTATATTGCTATCTGTATTGTCTGACTGAAAATTGAAAGTCAAATAAAATTTCAAATGTTTAAAATTATCCCCTGAGCCAAAGTACATTTGGTGCCTCAATGGTGTAGGGATATGGAGTGGAGAGAGCTATTCTATTTACTTTAAAATTCAACCAAAAAATTAGGCAGTAAAATACAAAAAAATTTTAGTCTCTGAGATTCATTCTGTTAGATTTCCTGCCTCGGTATTTACCAGGCCTCACTTCCAGAAGCAAAGCTTCTCTTTCTCAGTGAATACAATCCATTGAAGAAAGGAACCCCAGTTCACATCCTGTATCTTTTTCTTTACTACAGTTTCCCTTTGATCTATGGTAAATATTAATTTAATTATGGATGCTGCATTACCTTCCCTTTCAATATATTTATTGTTCTTCCTTATTTTCTCCATAGTTCAATGAAGAGAGCATAATTTCTAGAATTACAAGGCCCATATTGTTACTACTAATAATAAATATTTAGTACTTGCTTAGCACTTTTCCATCTCAAAGCATTTTATAAACATTAACTATTTAATCCTCATGACCCTTCTGTGATGTAGATATAGTAAATAAACCCCATTTACTCTTTGTCCTTTAATTTATAGGATTTTCTGTAGACATTATTGAACAACAGTCAATTGTCCAAAGCTTATTGTAAGTAAATATTGTGACTCCGTTTGATTTACCCAGTTAACTTAATTACAAATATTGCTTACAACTTTCTAGTCATTTTTTGTTCTTTGTTCCCTAGGCTAGCATGAAATATAAAAAATACCTTAAAAAGAACGGCAGTTCTTGTGGCAACTTAGAGACTAACAAATTTATTTGAGCATAAGCTTATAAATTTGTTAGTCTCTAAGGTGCCACAAGTATTCCTGTTCTTTTTGCAGATACAGACTAACACGGCTGCTACTCTGAAAAAAATACCTTGTCATTTATTTATTTTGCAAAGCATATATATATATATATATATATGATACGGATACCTAAAAGGGCCTGTGGTATTAAATAAATAAAACAAAATAAATTCTGATCTGAATTAACCAGTATGATTCTTAAGGCCTTAATCTTGAAAAAGTTAAGCACATGCTTAACTTCACACACTGAGTAATTCCATTGATTTATGTGGGATTCCTCACAGAGGGGATAATTAAACATGTGCTTAAACCTTTTCAGGACTGGGGTCTAAATGTAACATGACTCAAGGTCTGCAATAAGAAGATATTTCAGGAGAAACGGAAATGTAAACATTCTAATGATGAGTAAGGAAAATTAAAAATCATAGACTGAAAGATCATTTTACCAAGGAAGAGAGTCTGCTCATTTGCTTCATGCTGAATGGTAAGTCTAGAAAATGGATTTTCTGGTAACCATTTTTGTGAATCACCCGAAAATGAGTTATGGTACCAAAAAAATTACCTACTATCTGTGTTACTATGTGATGGGGTATCCACTTCCCACAAGGCTTGTAGGGGTTAAGGTGACTGGGTTGACCAATTATCTGCCTAGGCTGCATCTGGAGAAGGAGCCAGGAAGCAAAGAGGGCTAATTCAAAATGAAGCTCAGCTAGACAGGAACAGGAGGGGCCTATATAAAGCCCGGTAGCTGAGAGTAGAAAGGGGCTACAGAGAGAGAGGATGTAGTCATTCTCAGGGTGAGAGAAGGCAAGGTAGGAAGTAGCCCAGGGATACAGTGGTAAGGCTTAGGACTGTGCAGGCCTTGACTGCTTGTTGTAGGGTCTTTGGGTTGGAACCCAGTGTAGAGGGTGGGCCTGGGTTCCCTTTTCAGCCCCTGGGGAAGTGGCACCATTAAGGGAAGACTGCCTGGGACAGAGGTCCCAAGAGACGTGGCATACCATACTCCCCCAGAAGGGGAGAACTACAGGGACCTGGTCAGAGGACCCAGTCACGAAGTGGGTCCAGTCAAGTCCTGAGAGAGTGAGACAGAGAAAGAGCAATGGAGTGAGCAACCACAAGAAAGTGTGTTGGACTCTCAGCTAATCCCCAGATGCAGCCAAAAGGGATGAGGAGAACATCCAATGATATACTACTTATATAAAACCAGCCTTAGCCATATTTCTCCCCAAAATCTAGAACTAGAAGTAAGAAATGGACTCCAAAATGTCAGGAAGAACATCAGAAATAATAAAATCTTACTACTATTTCTATATAAATCTTAAGCAATAGGGTTGAACTTGGTGTGATGCTGTCTAAAAAAGAAAACTCAGTTGGATGGATGTAGTACAGCTTATTAATTCTATTTAAGAACAAGTAACAAAACATCTTCCAATGGGGACAATCCTATAGCATATATATGAAGGGCCTATACTACAGCCTCCATTTATTAAACATACTTTGAGATGAATCAAGGCCCTGAAGGCTTTCCTCACCCTCACTTTACGCTGCAGAAACCCTGAGAGGCACAGCTGAAAATGCCGAAAGGAAGCTAGTGTGGCACAGTAAAGCTCACAGCCATCATTGTCGCATTCTCACACAGCTTACCATGAGATTCAGCTCAATATGCAGCATCTAGACTGCATCACCTCAGCCTGATTGAAACTACACAGAACACAGAGGAAGACACCATCCCTGCCCCATGGGGCTTGCAGTCTAAATAGAGAAATAAAGAAACAACCTCCCTTTTGCTCACCCATGGTCTGCTTTATTGCAAGTGTTTTTAATAAGCATGAAGTAGTGACACCATTAGCTTAGGAGGAACAACATTGGTAAGCTGGGTAGTAAATGAATGCTGACTTCTGTGCTGCAGGGAGAAGCTGCTCCCATCTATCCCAGGCCTGGTCTACACTGGCGTGGGGGGGGGAATCAATCTAAGTTACGCAACTTCAGCTACATGAATAGCGAAGCTGAAGTCGACGTACTTAGATCTACTCACCGCGGTGTTTTCACTGGGTAGGTCAACTGTTAACACTCCCCTGTCAACTCCGCCGGTGCCTCTCGCTCCGGTGGAGTACTGGAGTCGACGGGAGAGCGCTCAGTGGTTGATTTATCGCATCTTCACTAGATGTGATAAATCAACCCCTCCTGGATCGATTGCTCCGGAGGTAAGTGTAGACATGCCCCCACAAGTGATGACAAATCAGACTTGTTCCCAGAGAAATCCTTAATCCTTCCTGTTCCTAGAGAAGGGCAACAAAGGTGTGACAAGATTATGACTGTCAACAGATGGCTTAGGCAGTGGTGCTATAAGGAGGGCTTTGGGATGTATGGCCACTGGGAGGCATTCACGGACAGAGGACAGTTCTCTCAGGATGGACTTCATCTGAGTAGGGAAGGAAATAGACTTCTAGGATCAAGGCTGGCACAACTGATAAAGAGAGCTTTAAACTAGGAATTAGGGGGAGATGGTTGGGAGATGTCCAGGTAATCTCCACGCCAGATTTTAGCATTGAGAGGGAAGAAGACGAAGTAAGAAAGGATACAGCCGTGGGTAGGAGAATGTATATAAGGAGCAAGGGCGGTGTGGATACTAGTCTAATAGGTTATACTGGCTGTAGAATGACTGTGCCTAATAGGGTACAAAATGTGAGCAAGGCCAAACAGCAAAAATTAAGATGTTTGTACACCAATGCAAGGAGCCTAGGTAACAAAATGGAGGAACTAGAGCTACTGGTGCAGGAAGTGAAACTAGATATTATAGGGATAACAGAAACATGATGGAATAGTAGTCATGACTGGACTACAGGTATTGAAGGGTATGTGCTGTTTAGGAAAGACAGAAACAAAGGTAAAGGGGGTGGAGTAGCATTGTATATCAATGATGAGGTAGAATGTAAAGAAATAAGAAGCGATGCAATGGATAAGACAGAGTCCGTCTGGGCAAAAATTACATTAGGGAAGATAACTAGTAAAGCCTCTCCTACGATAGTGCTTGGGGGTGCTATAGACCTCCAGGATCTAATTTGGATATGGATAGAGCCCTTTTTAATGTTTTTAATCAAGTAAATACTAATGGAAACTGCGTGATCATGGGAGACTTTAACTTCCCAGATATAGACTGGAGGACCAGTGCTAGTAATAATAATAGGGCTCAGATTTTCCTAGATGCGATAGCTGATGGATTCCTTCATCAAGTAGTTGCTGAGCCGACTAGAGGGAATGCCATTTTAGATTTAATTTTGGCGAGTAGCGAGGACCTCATAGAAGAAATGGTTGTAGGGGACAATCTTGGCTCAAGTGATCATGAGCTAATTCCGTTCAAACTGAACAGAAGGATTAACAAAAATAAATCTGCAACTAGAGTTTTTGATTTCAAAAGGTCTGACTTTCAAAAATTAAGAAAATTAGTTAGGGAAGTGGATTGGACTGAAGAACTTATGGATCTAAAGGTAGAGGAGGCCTGGGATTACTTTAAATCAAAGCTGCAGAAGCTATCGGAAGCCTGTATCCCAAGAAAGGGGAAAAAAATTCATAGGAAGGAGTTGTAGACCAAGCTGGATGAGCAAGCATCTTAGAGAGGTGATTAAGAAGAAGCAGAAAGCATACAGGGAGTGGAAGATGGGAGGGATCAGCAAGGAAAGCTACCTAATTGAGGTCAGAACATGTAGGGATAAAGTGAGACAGGCTAAAAGTGGAGTAGAGTTGGACCTTGCAAAGGGAATTAAAACCAATAGTAAAAGGTTCTATAGCCATATAAATAAGAAGAAAACTAAGAAAGAAGAAGTGGGGCCGCTAAACACTGAGGATGGAGTGGAGGTTAAAGATAATCTAGGCATGGCCCAATATCTAAACAAATACTTTGCCTCAGTCTTTAATAAGGCTAAAGAGGATCTTACGGATAATGATAGTATGACAAATGGGAATGAGGATATGGAGGTAGATATTACCATATCTGAGGTAGAAGCGAAACTGAAACAGCTTAATGGGACTAAATCGGGGGGTCCAGATAATCTTCATCCAAGAATATTAAAGGAATTGGCACCTGAAATTGCAAGCCCATTAGCAAGGATTTTTAATGAATCTGTAAACTCAGGAGTAGTACCGAATGATTGGAGAATTGCTAATATAGTTCCTATTTTTAAGAAAGGAAAAAAAAGTGATCCGGGTAACTAAAGGCCAGTTAGTTTGACATCTGTAGTATGCAAGGTCCTGGAAAAAAATTTGAAGGAGAAATTAGTTAAGGACATTGAAGTCAATGGTAAATGAGACAAAATACAACATGGTTTTACAAAAGGTAGATTGTGCCAAACCAACCTAATCTCCTTTTTTGAAAAAGTAACAGATTTTTTAGATAAAGGAAATGCAGTGGATCTCATTTACCTAGATTTCAGTAAGGCATTTGATACCGTGCCACATGGGGAATTATTAGTTAAATTGGAGAAGATGGGGATCAATATGAACATCAAAAGGTGGATAAGGAATTGGTTAAAGGGGAGACTGCAACGGGTCCTACTGAAAGGTGAACTGTCAGGTTGGAGGGAGGTTACCAGTGGAGTTCCTCAGGGATCGGTTTTGGGACCAATCTTATTTAATCGTTTTATTACTGACCTTGGCACAAAAAGTGGGAGTGTGCTAATAAAGTTTGCAGATGATACAAAGCTGGGAGGTATTGCCAATTCAGAGAAGGATCGGGATATTATACAGGAGGATCTGGATGACCTTGTAAACTGGAGTAATAGTAATAGGATGAAATTTAATAGTGAGAAGTGTAAGGTTATGCATTTAGGGATTAATAACAAGAATTTTAGTTATAAGTTGGGGACGCATCAATTAGAAGTAACGGAAGAGGAGAAGGACCTTGGAGTATTGGTTGATCATAGGATGACTATGAGCTGCCTATGTGATATGGCTGTGAAAAAAGCTAATGCGGTTTTGGGATGCATCAGGAGAGGCATTTCCAGTAGGGATAAGGAGGTTTTAGTACCGTTATACAAGGCACTGGTGAGACCTCACCTAGAATACTGTGTGCAGTTCTGGTCTCCCATGTTTTAAAAGGATGAATTCAAACTGGAGTAGGTACAGAGAAGGGCTACTAGGATGATCCGAGGAATGGAAAACTTGTCTTATGAAAGGAGACTTAAGGAGCTTGGCTTGTTTAGCCTAACTAAAAGAAGGTTGAGGGGAGATATGATTGCTCTCTATAAATATATCAGAGGGATAAATACAGGAGAGGGAGAGGAATTATTTCAGCTCAGCACCAATTTGGTCACAAGAACAAATGGGTATAAACTGGCCACCAGGAAGTTTAGACTTGAAATTAGACGAAGGTTTCTAACCATCAGAGGAGTGAAGTTTTGGAATAGCCTTCCAAGGGAAGCAGTGGGGGCAAAAGATCTATCTGGTTTTAAGATTCTACTCGATAAGTTTATGGAGGAGATGGTATGATGGGATAATGGGATTTTGGTAAGTAATTGATCTTTAAATATTCAGGGTAAATAAGACTAATCCCCTGAGATGAGATATTAGATGGATGGGATCTGAGTTACCCAGGAAAGAATTTTCTGTAGTATCTGGCTGGTGAATCTTGTCCATATGCTCAGGGTTTAGCTGATTGACATATTTGGGGTCAGGAAGGACTTTTCCTCCAAGGCAGATTGGAGAGGCCCTGGAGGTTTTTCGCCTTCCTCTGTAGCATGGGGCACGGGTCACTTGAGGGAGGCTTCTCTGCTCCTTGAAGTCTTTAAACCACGATTTGAGGACTTCAATAGCTCAGACATAGGTGAGGTTTTTCGTAGGAGTGGGTGGGTGAGATTCTGTGGCCTGCGCTGTGCAGGAGGTCGGACTAGATGATCAGAATGGTCCCTTCTGACCTTAGTATCTATGAATCTATGAATCTATAAATCAGATCCACAATAGTGATCAGAGGAACAAACAGTGAAAATAGTGACATATTACATAGACGGAAAAAGATGTTAACAAAACTATTCTAAAATAAACCCAACTTACTCCTTTGGGTTTTTTTCTCACAATTAACTAAAGGAAGGATGTGCTAACTTTATGAGAACCTTGGTTTAAAGAAAAAAATTATAGACGTCTCTCTAAAGCCTGGACCAGCAGGGAGTGCATAGCTAAATGCACTGTGTCAGCCAAAGAAAAGGAGATGACAATTGAACCAGAGCTTAGACACCATTGATAGATGCTAGACAGAGAAAACTAAAGCAGATAGATAAAACACCCCATACCCTAATTCCATCTGTAGCCTCCAGTCACAACACTGGCTCTGTGTTTGAAATGCTTAGCTTCCTAGCCAGCTATACCAGCCACGCAACTAAGCAACAGACTCAAGAGTGGGATGCCATTGCTACAGGTACTGCTGGGAGAATTTTCACTTCTATGACCTGCAGTAAAGACAAAGGTAAAAGAAATATTGTTAAGCAGTGATAGATTTACAATATCAGCAAGATTATTTTTGCTGTATAGAACACATTTATTCTCGGCACTAGTAGAGTCAGAGTTTTTCCTTTTAAGTATTAATAAGCTCCTTTAACAGTATTAAAACTATGGGCAAGTCTACACTACAAAATTAAATTGATCTAAGTTATGTCGATGTACAGCCACCTCAGTAATTAAATCATTTTTGCATGTCCACGCTTCACTCCCTGTGCTGGCGGTGCCCTCCTCAGCAAGAGTACTTGCACTGATTTAACTGCCAGTGTCGGGCATTGTGAAACAGCTTCTGAAAGGCAGCAGCTCTCAATGTAAGCAACACAGTATCTGCACTGACACTGTATCAACCTAAGTACATCAACCTAAGCACTATGCCTCTCATGGAGGTGGAGTTAAGTCAGCATAGCGGGTGAGCTACATCGGTGGGAGCTACATTTTAGTGTTGACGCTTACAGAGTTAGGTCAACATCTGCCTTACATCGACCTAACTCTGTACTGCAGACCAGGGCTAAATCCCATAATCCTTGTGCCCTCTTGGTTCAGCAATAGAAGCAGTCCTCATCCCCAGCCCCAACACCACCATTTCCAAGATTCAGGAAAAGCTGCCAATAGTTACTGTTAATTAAGAAATTAAGACAGAACCTGGTCAACCACCTTGCTCCATGCAGCATGGAGGAAACAATTTGTTTCCATAACCATGACTAGCAGTTTTATGCCATTGGTAGTTTTGTGTTTCAAAATCTTCATGACTTACCCATACTCTGAGCTATGTTTCTGTCCCACCTCGAGGCCAGCTCAGAGACTGCTATTTCTAGGTCCAATTACATGTGCCTATTACTTTCCTCCTGCTTTTTCCTGTCTCTCTTCCAGACAACAGAAGGCGCTTAAAAACATAGAGTAAATCCAAAATGCAGTGTCAAGTGCCCACTATGTAACACAGCACCTCACTGGTTCACCCAACAAACAGCATGTTTATTCCAGCTAGGTGGACCACACTGTCTATAAAGGCTCAACTTGTCCTTCAGAAGAGTGTTTGATCATTATTCTTATTCAAAAAAATGTCTAATTCTGCAGTGGAGGTGGCATCACCTTAGGTTTGCTTCAGCCTCCTCGTTTTTATGACTGATGTAGAACCATTATTTGAGGTAATGAGGTTAAAATCTCTTCAGTTTTGAGAGCCAACACCTCTTCTCTGGAGGAAAAAAACACTCTGAGCGTGATGTCTTTCAGGGATTAAGCCAAATGTTAACTGCAGTTCTACTGTAATGGGAAAATCCAGCAGACATAAAATAGAAAAAAATTGCCAAAAAAAAATAAAACAGTGGGTGGAGGAGGATGAAGGAACAGAAAGGGAAGAAAGAGACACTTAGAGCTGTGACGAACTACTGAGCTGGAGGAAAGGAAGGAGAGATATACTAGGAGGCTCAGTCAGAGGTGAAGGCCCAGTCAATTCTTTATACCAAAGGCAGTGGAGTCATGGCCTGACCATTTGTTCTATGCTCTTGCTGGTTGTCAATCAAGAAATGTAATGTTTTTGCTGTGCACATGTGTGCAGCAATTTTATAACTAGCAGCCGTGCACACTATGGCTGGGAGCACGCCCCGGCCAGCTCCTGGCTCCTACTCTGAATGTGCGGCGTGCGGCATGCCAGGCCAGGCCCTAACCTGGCAGCTGCTGAAACCATGACAGCTTCTCTCAGCTCTGGGGACCAGCCAGGAAGTGGAATAGACCCGTCACCCAAGGGCGAGGTTCACCAGCAGGGAGGGGTAAGAGAAGGAATGGGGTGCGGGAAGCAGAGACTCCTGGGAAGGGACAGTAGTAGGACTTTGTTGAGGGCTGAGGCTTTGGGGGGGGAGGGGTGTAAGGGCTCCTGGTCTGGGAGTAGGGCTACTGGTGGGGGGCATCTGAGAGGGAAATAGGAAGGTCAGTGCAGGGAGGGAGGCGGCAGCATGGCATGGAGGTGGCATTATGGTCCCACACACACACTTTAAGTGGTGCTCCACAGCCACTGGTTTATACTGACATTTTAAAAAGCAGGCACAAGTAGCCAACTGGGCAACTATTTGCAGACAGTTCAGAGATGGGCATAGATGAGATTTTGATCAAAGTGCCCCGAGTTCTCTGGGTCCCCTGTGCCCCACAGAGGTGGGTTTGGGATGTAGAATTGGAAATGAGCTTTCCAAGAGTGTTTTCAAAAGCAATTTGGGGCTCCGAGGGGCTGCTGCTTAGCTGGGTCAGAATCATGGCCAAGTCATGACCTGCAGGTAGCCTCCCATTGGCTTCCTTGCAGTGCAGATACCTTGTAACCTGTTTCCAAACAAAGTACAACACAACAAAAGGTGCTCAGGCAAGAGGGACAGAGAAAGATACACCAGGACACAGAAAGGAATAGACATTTTGATGAGGATTTAAGCAAGGCTGGAGAAGGCTGACAGAGACGGGCACTCGCACAAGTCTGCTGGAGAAGGGGAAGGATTGAGTTGTATACATAGGAGTGGAAAAATCAACTGGGGAGTCTGCAGGCAACCATGCTGAGTTTGTAAATAATGAGGCCACTCAGGGAAAGAAGGAGGTGAGCAAAAGAGGCCCCGTAGAACAGGAGAGGCTTATACCCTCTTCCCAGGAGCTTTGTGAGAAGAGAGAACAGTACCACAAAAGCCAAGGGAGGACAAGATACCAAGGAAGAGGGTCTAACCAACTGTACACAAAGCAGCAGAGAGGTGAGAAAGGATAAGGATGTAGTGTGGATCCCAAGAACAGGTTATCACCAAAAGCACCAAGCTTCATATCACTCCACTTACATTGTTTAAGGAACTAAAAATGCTTCCAGATTGTATCAGTTCTTTAAAAATGTTTGAGAGAGAGAGCAGGAGAGAAAGAACGGGAACTACTTCCCATCCACTAGACTTTGGATCCACAGCAAAATTCTTCTATTCCCCCAATCCATTAAATGTTGAAACAGCTGTAATGCCAGTACCCATTTTCAGGACTCCATTGGGGACTAATCAATTTCGAATACCCTCCCCCATGAATTCCCATTTCATTAAAACATGTGTATGTAAATATAGCTGCACTTCCAAATTTACCACTCTCCCCATTGTGTCAAGATCCATTGCCTTCTAAGCACTAGTCATCTGGAAAACATGAAAACAAATCCCTTGGGTTTCATCTTTTACAGGATCAGACAGGTCAATTTTAGTATTCTGGCAGTTACTGTGCAGGACCATTATAGACCAGTGGTTTTCAATCTGTAGTCCGTGGACCTCTGGGGGTCTGCAGACTATGTCTAAGGGGTCCCCCCACACACACACACACACTGTTACTCAGACATTCTTGTCAACTGCTGGAAATGGCTCACCTTGATTATCACTACAAAAGGTCCCCCCTTCTAGCCCCCCCCCCGTTCTCCTGCTGGTAATAGCTCACCTTACCTGATCACTCTTGTTACAGTGTTTATGGTAACACCCATTGTTTCATGTTCTCTATGTATATAACTCTCTCCACGGTATTTTCCACTGAATGCATCCAATGAAGTGAGCTGTAGCTCACAAAAGCTTATGCTCAAATAAATTTGTTAGTGTCTAAGGTGCCACAAGTCCTCCTTTTCTTTTTGCGAATACAGACTAACACGGCTGCTACTCTGAAACCTACCATAGAACAGTAGTTTTCAACCTGGGGTCTGCAGACTATGTCTAAGATTTCCAAAGGGGTCCACATCTCCATTCAAAATATTTTTAGGGGTCTGCAAAATATTTGTTTAGGGGTCTGCAAACACTGTCCCAGCTGATATATTTCCTGACCCTGACCTTTTTTCCTGTCCTGATTGTTCTGCGTTGATCTTCCTAGAGCTCAACTAGATAATACTGTTTGTAACTAGAGATGGAGCATGGGTTGCTTCTGGTTTCTTAATCTCTCTTTTGTGTCTCTTCATAATCAATGCATTGACTCTCTTCTGTAGTTTTCCCACTAGGAGAGAGAACAGCATAATAGTTTCCTCTATAATTTCAACAAGAGGAACTGGTGCTAACTGAATGGTGTTCTTCTGCCTACTCAAGACAAAATAGCAAGGCTTGCATTTGATGTATGTTTATTTTTCAGTTGATATAAATATATATATTCTATTATCTCTGGCACATGGGCATAAGTGTGAAGCTCAACAGTATTAGCATGATTAAACTACCATCACCACAAACAGGGGCCAGATCCTCGGCTACTATGAATCTGCATAGCTCCATTGGCATCCTATCTTTCCATAACAACATAGAGTAAGGGACCTATTCTATAACACTTAGTCTGGTCAAGCCAAGGAAATCCAGAAAAACCTCTCCATTACAGAAGCTCAAGTATTTGATACTTATTTTCCTACTGATCCCTGTTTTTCCTATGGTTTCCCATCCATTCCACTCTAATAACCCTGAAGCCACAATTTCTTCTGTGCCCTCCAGCAAAGAAATCTGCACGCTTGTGCTAAGATAAACAATATTAAATCTGCTTTATCTGGAGCATCCCAAAGAGTAATTCTGGGAAGTGAGAATTGAAACCTGTCTACAGCAAGGAATGGTTCATTGTTATTTGACTAATGTGACAATAATGACTGAGGGGCTGAAGAAAGTGTTTTATGAAATTGAATTAAAGGGAATAATGTTTGGGCAACCAATTCCGAGGAGCAGGCATAGATCTACAGGTATATTATGGATATAAACAACAACAAGGAGGAAGAAATGTTTAGGATGCTCCAGGGCACATAGCTAGGAGTAATAACTAAAATGAAATTGAGCAAAAGAAAAACTTAGTCTGAATATTATCTGAATATCCTCTGAACACTGAAACTAGACAAATACAGGCTAGAAATAAGGTGCACATATTTAACAGTAAAGGTGATTGACCTTTGGAACAACTTCCCTAGGGATGTGGTGATTCTGTATCACTTACTGTTGTTATATTAAGACTGGATGTCTTTCTAAAAGAAAGGTTATAACTCAGATAAAAGTTATGGGCTAGATGCAGACATTACTTGGTGAAAATATATGGCCCGTGTATGCAGGAAGTCGGACTAGATGATCAGAATAGTCCCATCTAGCTAAAAATCTATGAATTTCTCAGGAAAAATGTCAAAACACTGAATTCAATGATGTACACTGCCTGCAGATCTGGCTCTGGCAGGGCAGCTCAGAGTGAGCGTTTGAGAGCCAAATCCAAAATCTGTTGAAGTCAGTGAAAAGACTCCCTTTGACTTCAATGGGCTTTGGATCAGGCCCTTATAGTGAGGAGATATAAACACTGTTTTGCTGGCCAAGTATATCATGTCCACCAAGTATTAGGTGACACTGCCCTCAAAAGGCCAAGACAGAGTAAGCAAACTCTTATTAGTTAACTACTAAAACAACTATTAAAGGAGGGTTGAGCACCTAGCTAAATGCATTTCAAATATTAAGCTGTAAAGAGCCCCTGAGTTTCTGCTTGACATTAGACTATTCAAGAAGAGCGTTGCTTTTTCTCTAAAGCCACAATTAAGTTGGAGGTCAGATCAGATGATCTAATGGTCTCTTCCAGACTTAAAATCTACAACTTCGAAAGTTGTGGACTCTCCAGCGCTTACAAAGAATGATTTTGGGAGGATCCAAAGCGGAGGGCAGTCTCATAGGTCACAGAGCTGGGTGACCACCTGGCCACAGCCCAACCACTTTTTGGCTGGCCACAGCCCAGCTCAGGGCAGGTGATCTGGCAACACCAGGGCCAGGAAGGGGGCAGGGCATCATGGGGGGGAGAGCCCCACCTGCACACCCTCCTCCCCTGCATCACACACCCTGCAAAGCCCCCCCCATTTTAAATGGCACTCTGCAGCCCCTCCCCCAACTCTAAATCTACCCTACAAGACTAGGGTAGATTTAGGATCTGTCCGTTAATTTTTGTATTTACAGCATTTTCTGCCGAATTCCAGTTTGTATTTTACAAAAGGATGTTGCTAGCCCTTATTACATAGCTGCAGAGGAAAGCTTTCAAAGGGGAACCAATTCAGTTCTATTTTCCTGAGTCTGCACGTGGAAACAACAGCTCTGAGAGCTGCCACATTCATTCCAGCTGAGGTTTGACTCTGAAACCCACTGACGATGATTTAAACGTGCCTGTGGCTGACCGACCATTTTAACAAAAACACAGTGCTTTGTTCCCTGTGGTTGGAGTTGTCGGACAGGATCTTTCAGAGGGAAGCAGTGACAGGTTTTAAATCTAGAAATCATTTAATGTTCTGTAACATTTTTTGGTCCTTTCAGAGACACGATGGTAGATAATGTAGATGGATCATTGGTCTGTTTCATTATGACAAATAACTTCCTCCTTACTGAGGGCCAGATTTAAGCCTTGCACCCTCCCACCCCACCCGCCAAGATATACATACCCACTTCCAGGTGGAAATGGGGGCTCTGTAGCACTACCTGCCTTCCCTGCTGACCTGGCTGAGCCCCCTCCACATATCTAGAGTCCAGTGGCCTGTTCCTGCTCCTGTTCAAGTCATTTTCATTGCCTTCACTGGGGCAGGATTGGGTCTCATGCTGGGAGAGGGCAGGGCTGGTGTTGCATAGGGAAGATGCACTCTGTCCTCTCTCTGGCCCCACAGAACTTAACCAAAGAAGACGACACAGGGTCAAACTATAATAGCTTTCTGCAGAGCCTCCTGTCTCACTCCAGCTGTCCTGGTGGCCTGTCTGGCTCATAGCATAGCTCCTATGGAGCCATACTGCCAGGGAACCAGGAGGGGCTGCCAGGGAATGGATCCAGTGCATGGGCAATGGACCTCTGCAGAGATGGCCCTGGCCTCAGGAAGCTGCAAGGCTTGGGACAAACAGGGAATCTTCATGCAGATTTCTTCACCAGAAGAAGTCCCTTCCCAGAGCTTTGTTTTGCAGCAGTTTGAAATCCCTGGCACTTTTCCTCTTTGAATTCAAAGAACCTTTTCTGAACCGTAACATCACTGGCTAGCAAAGAGGGGACAATCTGGCCATGGCTGTTTGTTATTCCCTCCCATCTATTGTTCCTTCTTGCCAGGGGTTCACATGATCCAGAAGTGTTCCTAGTTTGCCATCTTCCACTGGGACAGGCTCAACACACCATTTCTATATTGATCTCTTGAGGGCAGAAAAGTGAGTAGCACTCAAATCCTGGCCCGCTCCCTCAGTTTTACCCACTGGCAATTTGGGTTATGAAAAAAACATCATGCTGCAGACAATAAGCCAGATTCTCATTTACACTGGCATAAATTCAAAGGAAGCCAGTGGAGTTGGTTCTGATGTAAGTTTGGAGTAAATGAGATAAGAAATTAGCTCAGTTTCCACACAGGACACTGCAGCATACAAGGATATCGCTTGCCCTTTCATTCTGGTATAGTAGCACCTTGCCATTAATATCTTCCTCCTTGTCCATGCTAAACAAAACAGACATTTCAGTACAATCCACAAAACTTGTATGGAATGCTTTCATACCAGACCAAAGAAGAACCAAGTCCTAAAATCCTTCACGTACATTTTCTTAGCTAGCAAGTAAAAAAAAAATGACATCTTGTGTCTAACCAGATAAACCCTGATTGCATTTCAAGAGTGTGGTTGCAGGCAGACAAAAAGTTAACCTTTCAAACATTCTGCATAAGATCATTCCCATAATCAAAAGGAAAATAATCCTCTTTCTCTAGATAATTGGCTTAGCTAACCAATGATTTTACGCTTCAGACAAGGCTCTTTGAATTCAAAGAGGAAAAGTGCCAGGGATTTCAAACTGCTGCAAAACAAAGAAGTGCCTAATGCTGTGGGGAGAGTATTTGGGGGGAGGACTTTTTAAAAAAAGAAGCAGCATGCTCCTGGGAGAACAAGGATACTTCTCTGTCTAGACTTTTTACACCTGTCATACGCTCATCTCTTATTCGAAGACTGAGCCAACATAACCACAAGCTGTGTGACAAGTGTTCTAAAGAAGCAAACACGTGAACAGTGGTGTGTGGTGTATAAGTCAGTCATTTTCATGACCTCATTTCTGCTAAGCTAGTGATCAGACATAACTTGCTGCTGCCTGATCTGGCTACAATGAGGTAGAATAGTGTAGTTAAGAAAATCTACCTTTGCAAAGGAGGGGCTCCAACCTCTCGCAGCAATTACAATGCCAGGCAGGCACACAGAGCTACCCTTTGCTATCCCACAAAGTCTGCAGCTCTGGACACCCCTCATTTAGTTGATAAAGGATGTAAAGGAGAATCTCAACTTTCATGCTAAAAAGGCAGCACAGACTAGTAGACTAAACAAGGGACTCAGAGCAGGTGACTTTTTCAAGTCACATGGGCCACAAATTCAAACCTGGTAGTCTCAGCTGAGGCACCTATCTGTGAGGTGGAGTTTTAGGGGCTTACCTTTATACAGCCATGTTTGAACATGTTGGGTTTAATCTATCTGTGCCTCAGTTCACGTAGCTGTGAAATAGCGATAACAGTACACCTATCTCACAAAGGGGTTGTAGCAGTTAAAGAGTGAATGTTTTTAGACTTCTGCATGAATACTAAAACTCCCCCAGCAGAGTGCACGTGAAACCCTCCAGCACCTGAGATCCAGCATACCCCCAATCCACAGTTTAACTGAACAACTGTCTCCTGCAAAACTACAGTCTTCTCCCCTTTCCTCTTCCCCTTTTTAGTTCTCTCACTCAGTTGTCCCTTTCACCACATTCATTCCATCAAATCCATCATCAGTCTTTCATGTCTGACCAACCTGATTGCCTTCTATGATGAGATAACTGTCTCTGTGGATATGGGGAAAGCGGTGGACATGATATATCTTGACTTTAGCAAAGCGTTTGATATAGTCTCCCACAGTATTCTTGCCAGCAAGTTAAAGAAGTATGGATTGGATGAATGGATTATAAGGTGGATAGAAAGCTAGCTAGATCATTGGGCTCAATGGGTAGTGATCAACGGCTCGATGTCTAGTTGGCAGTCGGTATCAAGCGGAGTGCCCCAGGGGTCAGCAAGTTTGTGGATAACACTAAGCTGGAGGGAGAGGTAGATAAACTGGAGGGTAGGGATAGGGTCCAGAATGACCTAGACAAATTGAAGGATTGGGCCAAAAGAAATCGGATGAGGTTCAACAAGGACAAGGGCAGAGTCCTGCACTTAGGATGGAAGAATCCCAGGCACCACTACAGGCTGGGGACTGACTGGCTAAGAGGCAGTTCTGCAGAAAAGAACCTGGGGATCTCAGGCACCAACTTTTTCTTGCAACCCCCCTGCCCCCGGTCCCATTCCCTGCCCCTATTGGACCCCTCCCCAAATCCCCACCCCTGCCCCGTCTCTTCCCCGAGTATGCCGTGTTCTTCCTCCTCCCCTCTCCCTCCCAGTGCCAGGCAAATCAGCTGTTTCGCAGCGAAGCGCTGGGAGGGAGTGGGGAGAAGCAGGATGTGGCAGTGCACTCAGGGGAGAGTATCCACCAATTTTTCCCTGTGGGTGCTCCAGTCCCGGAGCACCCACGGGGTCGATGCCTATGCTGGGGATTACAGAGGATGAGAAGCTGGATATAAGTCAACAGTGTGCCCTTGTTGCCAAGAAGGCTAATGGCATATTGGGCTGCATTTGTAGGAGCATTGCCAAATCAAGGGAAGTGATTATTCCCCTCTATTCGGCACTGATGAGGCCACACCTGGAGTATTGCAACCAGTTTTGGGCCCCCCACTACAGAAAGGATGTGGACAAATTGAAGAGAGTCCAGCAGAAGATAATGAAAATGATTAGGGGCACATGAGTTATGAGGAGACGCTGAGGGAACTGGGATTATTTAGTCTGCAGAAAAGAAGAGTGAGATAGCAGCCTTCAACTACCTGAAGGGGGGTTCCAAAGAGGACACAGCTAGGCTGTTTTCAGGGGTGGCAGATGAGACCATTGCTCCTTGACTTGTCAAGTTGCAGTGGGGGAGGTCTAGGTTCGATATTAGGAAAAATTATTTCAGTAGGAGGGTGGTGAAGCACTGGAACGGGTTAGCTAGGGAGATGGTGGAATCTACATCCTTAGAGGTTTTTAAGACCCGGCTTGACAAAACCCTGGCTGGGATGATTTAGTTGGGTTGGTCCTGCTTTGAGCAGGGGGTTGTACTAGATGACCTCCTGAGGTCTCTTCCAACTCTAATCTTCTATGATTTCCCCTCTGCTCCTATATGTGCCCCAGCCACACACCACTATTATTTTTATTTATTATTCATATTGTGGTAGCAACAATCTCATGCTCACTCGTGTGGTGTAAACAAGGTAGCAGAAGTATGAATTCCAGGCTCAGTCTCAGAGCCGCTAACGCTGCTTTGCATTGATCCAGCTGGATATAGTAGATCTTAAATTGGCCTAAGTAGCCAATTGAGGATCCTCCTTATTTAAAAATGACAGGTTTCAGAGTAGCAGCCGTGTTAGTCTGTATTCGCAAAAAGAAAAGGAGTACTTGTGGCAGCTTAGAGACTAACAAATTTATTAGAGCATAAATTTGTTAGTCTCTAAGGTGCCACAAGTACTCCTTTTCTTATTTAAAAAGAAACTTTCAATGGCATAAAGCCAGTCCTGCACCTCCACCTCTCTCTCATAGCCTCTTAAGTTCTGAGGAAACTCCCTTGAGCTCCTCCCTGTCTTTCCTCCCCAGAAGCAGCTGCGTCCAGGAGCCTTCAAGGGGATATCTTCAATACGGAGAGAGCTACAGACTAATTAATCCAGTATCATGCTGCATTAATTTCCCACCATCATATCAACTGGAGTTTGAGAAGGATTATGTGGGTCCCTCTACCCCCACATACAGATCACCGGTCGCCCTCCCTCTGCTGCTCCATTCCCAATCCTGATTACCAACCATGCAGAGGGTTCCCTGTATTGCAAAAAATCTCTCTTTTAACAAGTTTTCCAGGTGCAATATATTAATGGAACAATCAAACCCCGGTGAGGGAGGGACAAGGAACCTAAGAGTCTCCTAGAAGTCAGTAATGGAAAAGATTTACAATTCAGAATCCTCATTACAGCCCTTTTCTAATTATAATTACAACCTATGATGGCTGGAAATCCTCTCTTGTAATGGAAAAGATGGCCATCCAGGGCATGTACTGTTCTTTGCCTGATTCCTTTATAATAAAGTGCTCCAGGATAATCAAATATCTGGACTGGCTAAATATTCCTATCCCTACAACTGAAGGCAGAGGATGCTTCATGCTGTTGAAACGAACTGCTTGTTCCACTTTAATTGTAGGGATTGTTCATTTTAAAGTTACATCAAGGGAAAGAAACTCTAGCAAAGGTTATTAAAATAAGCAATATTTTGTTATTTGTCATATTTCTGATTTTTTGTCATTCCACATTTCAGTGTTTTATAATAAACCTGCATGGTACCCTGAGGTTACTTCATTGTTTGTTTTATAAGGTGTCTCATTCACCATTCATCTGTGAAAGCAGCATTGTTTTTGAGTCCTGCATCCCAAATCAGGACTCTTTATGAGCCACTCTATATAACACAAACAAAGGTACCCTCTGGGCACCATATAAATTAATAGCAGAAGTGTATTTCTTTTCAACATAAATGTTTCATCCAGGAAATTTGATTTCTCTGATGGAAGAGTTTCTCTTAATGAACTTGACACTGTAGGCACAGACTGTTATCGAGGTATTTGTCTTCTACAGGCACACCCGGAGCTGGTCTGCATCACACTCAGACAACGGAGTTCTAGTACTGATTATTTAGTCTGCAGAAAAGAAGAGAGAGGGGGGATTTGATAGCAGCCTTCAACTACCTGAAGGGGGGTTCCAAAGAGGATGTAGCTAGGCTGTTCTCAGTGCTGGCAGATGACAAGACAAGAAGCAATGGTCTCAAGTTGCAGTGGGGTAGGTCTAGGTTCAGTATTAGGAAAAATTATTTCAGTAGGAGGGTGGTAAAGCACTGGAACGGATTAACTAGGGAGGTGGTGGACTGTTTAGCCTGATTTTCCAACGTGCTGAACGCTCACTGTTCCTACTGAAGTCAGTGGGAGTTTCAGGTGTTCAAGGCCTTCTGAAAATCAGGGCATCTATGAAAAAAAACAACCATGAAACAAAGATAGGAATGCAGCTGCCACTTCACGCACAGTCACTTCAGACTATGATCCTTCATAATCTGACCATGTCTATCCATGTTGCAGTGTCTACTATCACCTTTTTTAAATGATGAGCTTCATTCTTTTTTCACTGATTTGAATCAGCAGTAACCCCGCTGAAATCAATCCAGTTACATCAATATAAAACTAATGGAAGTGAGAGGAGACATTGGCCCACCATACTTACTTTTGATCTAATCAGTGTGGGTAGTTAATTGTCTCAGTGCTAAGCTTTCCTTCCTTTGAGGTCTGGCATGTATAATACTTGCTAGGAATCCTTGTCTTGCTCATCCAGTTTCCTGAGCAATCTTCAAATATGTTCGTCTCTTGATGATCACGTTCTAGCATCTAGCAGAAAGCACAGAAGTCTAAACCTACAACAATTTAATTTAAGAAAATTTGGAATGGTAAGTAACCTTTATTTTAAATCTATGTCCCCCAAAGAATTGTAGGCCATAAAATCAACATACAAATTGCATTCCATGGGCCATATTCTGATCTCAGTTACACTGGTATAAATCCAGAGTAATACCTCTGACTTTGATTAAGTTACTCCAGAGTCATTCTCATGGAAATGAAAGCAGAATCTAGCCCCTATAAACCCCTTGCTTAAACAAATCATCACTCCAGAACCTAGGTCCCAATTCTGATCTTTCAACTGTTTTACACTGACTTCAGTGCACATACTCCTGATTTAACTGAGGTTAGAATCAGGACCCAACACTGTCGTATTGCAGATTCACACCTCCTCAGTTCAGAAGCCTATTATCTTCTGTCTTAATATTTTTTCTTATCTTTTGTTACCCTGTTGAGGAATTAGAGTGCTTTCCCTCTCCTTGCCCTCCTTCCCTCTCAGTTAACAAGTTGCATTATATGGTATTGTATAGATAGAACATCCAATGAACAGGCAGTTAATGATTGTAAAGGAAATATTGAAATGTGTTAGGCTAGTGAAAATTATCATGGATTAGCTGTTTGGTGTATCTTCTGACAAAACTGTGTATTGGACTGTAATTGAAGTGTAGTTCTCTAGGCTTCAGGGCCAATGAACGTGAAACACAGTGAATCTCGCTCCTCAGCACTAATGTGCAAAAAATATCAATATAACGCCTATTGTATTTTTCAGTTCACCGATGGAGTTTTCAGAATTCATCTGCCTGCTTGATGGTTTTACTTTTGTGAATTTCATTTCATTTAAACAAATGGAGCAAAACATACAGAGGGGACTTCTTCAATTCCGGAAATATCTGAGATAGACATTCTGGACCCCACTCTGGCTGGTCTTTGCCTCCCGTTCAGTACAAAGCAGCAAGAATACTGGCTTAACCAACTACCTGGGAATTCCCTGAGTCAGAAGAGATTCCCACATGGCATTCAGCCAGTTTAACAACTCCCGGCATGTGGGACAGGCTATGGTGTCCTTATGTTTTGGCAACTCCTGAAAGCCATGGAAAACTGTTGTAAATTAGAGCAACCTTCAGGCAGTCTTCTATCTAGATGCTTCCCAATTTTCTTTTACACAGTTATTAATTTCTCAGCCATTTTCTCTTCTATACGCTAAAATAATCTCTAACCCACAAGATTTAGCCCTAACAGTTTCTCATGAGCCCAGTAGGGGTATAATTAAGCCTGTTAGCCTAAAATCTAGCATTTGTAGGTCCAGATCCCTTCATCTGGTTCACTTGGTGCAGGGCCTAGGGTGGATAGGGAAAGACGGCTCTAAGCCAGGGGTGGACAAACTTTTTGGCCCAAGGACCACAGCTGGGTATGGAAATTGTATGGCGAGACACGAATGCTCATGAAATTGGGGTTGGGGTGTGGGAGCAGGTGAGGGTGCAGGCTCTGGGGTGGGGCCAGAAATGAGGAGTTCACAGTATGGGAGGGGGCTCCTGGCTGGGACAGGGGGTTGGAATGCAGGGGGGGCTCCAGCTGGGGGTGCGGGCTCTGGGGTGGTGCTGGGGATGAGGGGTTTGGGGTGCAGGACAGTGCTCCAGGCTGGGGACTGAGGGATTTGAATAGCAGCAGGGGAGGGATCAGGGCTGGGCCAGGGGGTTGGGACATGGGAGGGGGTCAGGGGTGCCGGCTCCGGACGGTGCTTACCTCAAGCAGCTCTCAGAAGTAGCAGCATGTTCCTCCTCAAGCTTCTATGTGGAGGCACAGCCAGGCAGCTCTGTGAGCTGTCCCATCTGCAGGCACCGCCCCTGTAGCTTCCATTGGCTGTGGTTCCTGGCCAATGGGAGCTGTGTGGGTGGTGCTTGGGGCTTGGGCAGCATATAGAGCTCCCTAGCTGCATCCTACCCTTAGGAACTGGAGAGGGGACATGCTGCTGCTTCCGGGAGCTGTGCGGAGCCACGACACATGCAGATTAGGGCAAGTCTCCGACCCTGCTCCCCGGTTGGAGTGCCGGGGGCCGAATTAAAACATCTGATGGCTTTGACGATGGCGTAGTTTGCTCACCCCTGCTCTAAGCCATGGCTTTAGGGCTGCTCCATTGGCTAGAACTAAGCATTGCTCCATTATCCAGGAATTGCTGAACTTTACCTTCACACACACTCCTCCCCCTTCACACCTCTGGGATGGCCAGGAATGTCCCCTATATATGAATAAGAGTGGATGACATTCAGGCACTCTGTTACTTTAGGAGAACCCCCAGAAGCCTGGCTAAGGCAGCCCTCCATCCCCTATGCACTAACAAAGAGACTCAAAGAGGACATAGCCATGGACCACAATCTGGCCTGTGACATATAACAGTCCACTTAAGCACAGCTCTTTTAAAGGAAAAGGGCTACTAAAAATATACTTGTCTGTGACTCAGACCAAAAGATCCTGTTTGCAGAAATACAATGAAGCTCTTTTAAAACAGTTAAAACAACACATGTCATCATGTCATTAAGAGATGTACTGTAAAAACTAGATTATCTTTCTGGGCGTGGTGCTGACCTCAAAGCAGTTTTGAACATCCTGACTTCAATGTGAGTTACTCCTGATTTACATGAGTGTAAGTGAGATCAGAATCAGGCCTATTTTCTGTGTACTAAATGAAAATTGATTTAACATAAATGACAAAGCCCTCTTAAATGACTCTGTTAAGAAATATGATGTCTGAAAGGCAAAAAAACTTGCTACAACTTGGTTACACTTTAACCCGGTCTCTACTGTCTTTGGAATTGCCTTATTTTAATATTCCTGTTTCTTGCATTTGTAATCAGACAACATAAAAACTCTCCCCAAGTGACCACCTTATTACTTTCAGTGGTTTGGGGCCAGTTTCTTCACCCCAATCCCAAAACCTCTCAACCCGTTCTAGGAATTACATGTCCTGTTTCACTGCTGCTGTACAGGATAGCAGATCTTACCATCTGGGTAAAAATAGTAAAGGAAGTATTTGTTAATTCTTCAGTATTTTCAAAGCCACTAGTTCTGGTTAACTGCTAGAGGACCCATTCGTGGATTGATCTCCATCGCAAAGTACTGTGTCACCAGATCTCACTGTTCTCCAACATGCTGCAGCACGCTGATGGGCAATATAATCTATATGAAAATGAAGGAGAAAAATATATGTAAAGCTTCACTGCTGGTGCAGAGGGCTGGAAAATCTGTTGTATAGTACATCATTTCACTGGAATTTCTCATTTTCAGGACATTGGTTCTAATATTACTGCCGTCATAGGGTTTAATGTCCCTATAGTGGAATTCCAGCATTAAAAAAAAAAAAATCTATGGCTCGTAGCCAGGAATGCATGGCTCACTAATTTTGACCTGTCTGACTATTTTAGGACCTGTGTCTAGCTGTGTCGGGGACTGAGCTCCTGGGCACTGAGGTGTCAAATAACTGGTGAGAAAATTTAAAATAAACAAGCACACACTCAATCCCAATGTTTTTAAACTATCTGTAGAAATTCTATAACAACAAAAGGTCTTGAGGGCAATATGTCTACTCTCTGTGTTCTGTTGATATTTTTCCTTTTGTTTGACTTTAATGATTGTAAAGTGATTTAAGATATCGTTGGGATATTGTGAGAGATGGAATTGTTAGTAACGACTAAGAATCCCCTGTTGACTGAAAACTCACCATTTTCACTTAATGTATTTCTGTCTTCACTTCTGTCTTCTAAAATAATTCTGTATATACATGGTATTAATTAACATTTCTCTGCCAAGTTGAGGCTGGCCCTGTACGTCTTTGAAACACAGTTATGATTTGATGCACAGAAAGTTTCAAATGGGTTAGAATGATACAATTCCATTCTCATCACGTTGTCCTCTCTCTTTGGAAGACTGAGCGATGGAAATATGCTGTGCCATCACACTGGGAAATATGCTGTGCCATCAACTGTTTCTTATCTATTATACAACTAAAACAGTGGTTTTATAGCCAGGTTTGGAAGTGCAGAATAACACCAGAATGCAGAAATAAATGTGACTCCTAGCACAGAATAAAATGAGACAATTCCTCTGGGGTGGCCAAGCTGTTAATTTGAAAAAACCCTTAGGAATGTGTTACAGAGGCAGAATGGGGAATTCCAGGCATAGGCTCCCCCAATAAGCAGTAGGATTTGCCAAATATAGAGTTTCAGCTATAAATACCGCACATTCATGTGCCCTTAAATACTGCCAGTGAGCTGGTGGCTATGAGATAGTGATTCCTGAACATGTCTCAGTAGGCCAGTTTGGGAGCCAGACAACCTTAGTGGTTACTGTCCATGAGGTAGCTGTCTGGGAATACAATCCTCAGAAGAAAAATCACCAGTTCTAAACAGCTAGATCCAGACTTCTAAAGCAGTTTAAAGTTTGTGTGTTTCGGGTTATATATCGTGTGCCAGATTCCCAGGTGCCCCAGTGCATGCAAGTGGGCAAGGGCATCGGAGGCTTTCTGACACCTTTCCACCTCCTGATCTCTGGGGCTACTCAAGGCCAAGCTTCCCCACCCCCAACCCCAACCTCAAGTTAGAGCATCCTCAGGGCTGCTCTGTCATACACTGGCAGATGACAATTCCCAAAGAGTTGTTCCACCAGCTAGGATCACCAGTGTGCACCAGAAATACCATCAGTCCACTCTGAAACAGCCACTGCACTAAGGAGAAGCTGTTATAGCCAGCCCTATGCCAGCTGATGATTTCTCTAGGCTAAGGAAAGGCCTAAAAACATTAAGTGTTCAGTCCTCTTTGTGGGTTGATTTTAAAGCATGGGTGTCATGTAATTGGTCTTTAAATTTTGTTATTAAATTTTGTCAGTAGTCCATATGACGTACAGAAATATTCATATCTGAACCTGATTTGTGTCCTAGCAAAGCCTGTGAGACACTTGAGCCCCATGCACTGCCAACAACAGAAGCTGTTCCCCTTTTCACATGTGTTTACTAATGACATTTCTTTAAATTTGTACAACATGAGAAGCTACAGCTGCTAGTAGGAGATACGCATTCATATACACAGATAACTAAGGAATTAGGTTATACCTTTTTTATTTTGGTGTTTTTAACAATTTTGCAAAACAGAGTTTCTAGCTATAAAGTGTCCTGATGTCTAGCAGTATTGCTATTTATCAGAGAAATCAGGGTTCAAGGCTCATGCTGGTGTTCTCATACCCCAGCTGGGGAAGCTCAAGTAGGTAGAGATGTGGAGCACCCAGTCTCTGTGAAGCAATATCAGCAGCACCTTCTGAGGCCATGTATCCACTTGGGCTACCCATCACCCAGAGTAACAGAAATCTGACCAACTGTGTGAGGCTAGACTCACAAGAGGCAAGGCCATTTCACCCACACTCTTCCTAGTTTCAGAGTATTAGCCGTGTTAGTCTGTATTCGCAAAAAGAAAAGGAGAATTTGTAGCACCTTAGAGACTAACAAATTTATTTGAGCATAAGCTTTCGTGAGCTACAGTTCACTTCATCGGATGCATTCCAATGAAGTGAGCTATAGCTCACGAAATCTTATGCTCAAATAAATTTGTTAGTCTCTAAGGTGCCACAAGTACTCCTTTTCTTTTTACTCTTCCTAGTGGCTATCAAAAGTGAGGATTATTTATTTATTTATTTGCTTGTATTACCATAGCACCTAGAAGCACAGTCAAGGACCAGGACCCCACTGTGTTAAGCACTGTACAAACACAGAACACAATGATGGTCCCTGCCCCAAAGAGCTGACAATCTAAGTCTAAGTCCAAAGACAGCAGATGTGTAGACAGAAAGATGGGGGAATACAGGGAAACAATGAGATGATATTGATCGGTATGATAAATTGTGGTCTCAGCACACCAGCAGGCTAATCATTGTCAAGTTTTTTCAGGGCATCACGGCAAAGGAGAGTTTTAAGAACGGATCTAAAGGGGAACAATGAAGTGGCTTTGCAAATGTTTATACCAGGTGTTAATTACGTCTTTTTTTTCCAATTTAGCACCTGGCAGAAGAATAAGACAATTACTGAAAGGCTTCTACAACCAAACATGGCCATAACTTCCTGCAAATTTCCCATGGACATAATGCAGTCTGTAGTGCAATAGTTACCACAGCTCAGCTGGTCTGAGATATCAATCTGGGTAGGAATAACAGGTTTGTATAGACTTTCACCGAGATTAAACAAAAGGATCCCAAATTCTTTCCTAAAAGAAAATGACAGTTCTGGGAAAAAAAATCCCAAACCTCACAACAGACAGAACTCTCCATGATAGGTGAGACTCACACACATGGGACAGGCAATGGGTCTCCAACCCACATGCAGAACGGAATATGCCAGCACTGAAGATAGGAGAATGCCTTAGAGCAGTACTGCCACCACACCCCCAAGCAGGCTGCTTTGGGAAATCCAACACAAACCACATACTTGTGTGCATACATTGTAACTTTTCTGCCCTAACTAGGAGCCAGCCACACCTAGGAAGCTTTTATCCTAAGGTCACCCTCATGCCCAATTATCACACAATGATGGGATGCATGCATCTCCACAGTACAAGAACTACATGTACTTTTAACCAATGAATTTCAGAATTCATTCCGTGTCCTGCCGGCATGCTCTCTAGCCAGCAGAGCTCTTCACTGCAATCCAATGCAACATGCACACCTTTGAAAAATGATGCTTTCAAGCCTTCCCTGTGGTGCAGTAAATTTGAAAGTGCTCTTAATAATAATCAGGATCAACATTGACTGTAATGGTCTTCAAACCCATCGTATAATTTCATTAGCTACCCAACACAGATGCAAGCAGGGGTGATGTCATACTTTTTCCCTTGCTCTGAAACCTGAGTCAGGCGCCAGAGATAGAAACCAGTTTTACTGCCTCTAATCAGATTAAAGCTTCTGGCAGCTGGTGATCAATAGGTGGTGGCCGGAACAATTCAGAAATGCACAGAGCTAGCACAGGTTCTCAAGAAGACACAGCATTGTTCACATTAAGACAAGGTTCTTGCTGACTGCACATAGAACTCAGGATACCATGAAATGCCTGTGAGCATCCTGAATCAGTTAGAGCAATTACATGTTTCAGAGCACTCCTGCCAGCACCACCACCAGAAGATAGCACTGTGTCACAATACCAGGTAATTCATGTCCTGACACTGCAGTGTCCTTCCTGGAGCTCCCACAACTGTACTTTTACAATGGCATGGTATCTCATGTAGGGAATGTAACCACCACCAGATGGGCCTCCGGACCCTCATGCCCGTGGTTCCTTCTGCTCAGCCCATCTCTTCTTGATACAGTGGTCATCATTAAAAAGTCAGCATTTGTAAGCAGCTACCAAATGGTGTTCTCTCATACAGACAATAGGAAAAAATTAGGTAACTTTGTCATGTCTATCGGCAAATTGTCTACTTTTTTAATTGCCTACACCTCATCTCACAAAACTCAGACATAGCAAAGCCAAAGGCAACCAAACAAAAAATAAACCTGAAGAAGTGAGAGGAATCCATGACCACTGACTCCTTAACATGTTTTTTTCAATAAGCTGAGAAGATGCAATTACCTCATCATCTGAATATTGCAGTGGTAGAATCAATGCTACTTAAGGAGTCTGACAATCAGTTAAGCACTCTCCAGATATTTGTGCAAGTCAAAGCAATCCTGTGTAAAACATCGATTCATTCAGAGATATCATTAAAGCTCAACAGTAGTACTCCTCTAATGGACAGGGAGAAAATGAATTTATTCCAACTATGGAATTCTGATAAAATCAGACTTGCATCTTCAGCGGGATATGGTTTATTTGTATAGGCTAGATTTCCTGTTATCTACCACAGTGGGAGAGATCATTCAGCCATGCCCCTTCTCACCATACCCACCCCTGGCCCCAGCACATACCCTCCTAACTACATGTTAGGGTACAGGCCAAACCTGTGAATGGGATCAGAGCACGTTAGCATCACAACAATCACATCATACATTGGGTAATGCTTGAAAATCTGCTTTTAAGTTTTCACTTAGAGTCTCTGAGTAACAACTAAACTAATGAATATATCAGATAAAAAATCGGAGTCACATACTGTCCTTGAATGATTGCCAGTGGCTCTACACCTGTGTTTGCAGTGGCTTATAATGGCTGCAGTGTTAAGAAAAATTTACTATTCATTTCATATTTTTCTCTGAGACCATGTAACACCAGTTAGGATATCATGGGCCGTTGCAGGATTTTCAGTTAATAGTAATTACAATCATGTTTAAAATAGTGTGGGACAATTTCATCTCTGATATGATTTGACTTCACTGGAATTACACAAGGAATGAATTTGGCCCTGTGTGTGGATAATTAATAATCTATCAATGTCTTGCATGAGTGCTCATACTGAATCATTCTACCATTCTTTTAAACAGTGGCATCACTAATAAGACCATTAACTAGAGAGAGTATAAAGTCAAGCTGAATTTGTGTTTTCATTATTTTCATTTATCATTAGTTTTTAGTTCAATTGTTAATAGATGCCAGTGGTTATTCTGGCACAGAAAATGTGTATCTCTTAATTTTCATTAAGATGCCATGGGGGTGATAGTAAATTGACAGATGTGACCATTTGGCCATAAACATTCCCCTTGGAATTAAAGAAACTACAAGGTATATTTTCATCTTGACACATACAAATGTTAACCTGAAATGATTTAGATAATGGCATAGAGAGTACACTTATAAAGTTTGCGACTATACCAAGCTGGGAGGGGTTGCAAGTGCTTTGGAGGATAGGATTATAATTCAAAATGATCTGGACAAACTGGAGAAATGGTCTGAAGTAAATAGGATGAAATTCAACAAGGACAAAATGCAAAGTACTCCACTTAGGAAGGAACAATCAGCTGAACGCATACAAAATGGGAAATAACTGCCTAGGAAGGAGTATGGTGGAAAAGGACCTGGGGATCATAGTGGACCACAAGTTAAATATGAGTCAACAGTGTAACACTTGCAAAAAAAGCAAACATCATTCTGGGATGTATTAGGAGGAGTGTTGTGAGCAAAACACGAGAAGTACTTCTTCCGCTTTACTCCACGCTGATTAGGCCTCATCTGGAGTATTGTGTCCAATTCTGGGCACCACATTTCAAGAAAGATGTGGACAAATTGGAGAAAGTCCAGAGAAGAGCAACAAAAATGATTAAAGGTCTAGAAAACATGACCTATGAGAGAAAATTGAAATAAATTGGGTTTGTTTAGCCTGGAAAAGAGAAGACTGAGAGGGGACATGATCACGGTTTTCAAGTACATAAAAGGTTGTTACATGGAGGAGGGAGAAGAGTTATTCTTCTTAACCTCTGAGGATAGGATAAGAAGCAATGGGCTTAAATTGCAGCAAAGGAGGTTTAGATTGGATATTAGGAAAAACTTCCTAACTGTCAGGGTAGTTAAGCACTGGAATAAATTGCCTAGGGAGGTGGTGGAATCTTCATCACTGGAGATTTTTAAGAGCGGGTTAGACAAACACCTGTCAGGGATGGTCTAGATAATATTTAGTCCTGTCATGAGTGCAGGGGACTGGACTAGATGACCTCTCGAGGTCCCTTCCAGTCCTATGATTCTATGAATCATCTGAGCTATATGAAATGTAAAACTATGAGACCCCAATCCAGCACATGCTTAACTTTAAGCACTTGAATAGAACCACTGAATCCAATGGTTAAAGTTAAGTACATAACTCGTGTTTGCAATTAGGGCCTTAAACTACCTGGTTTCAGGTTTCATTACAAACTCCTGCCTAATCCCTGGCTCACTGAAACATTCACTAAACTTGACAAACCTTTCAAGACAACCGAGTTGAGTTATAAGTGAGCCTGAGATTATATAGGTTTTCCCATTAATACCATGCAAAACTCCATTTAAGATTATTTCAGTATAAAACCAAGCAGTTTGAATGACTCTGGGCCCTGAGTTTAGGGCCTCTTTGATCCTAGATTTCCAAGCATTAAGCAGTGTGGATGAAATTGCACAAGTTTAAATATAGAAAAATGTTTGTATGAACCTTTGTGAAATGAAACCTCTGCTTTTTTAAAAGCAAAGCTTTAGAAATGACATCATTTCAGGATGCTGCCACACTTGCAGCTCTGGCAAACAGCAATGAGGTAATCTCCTGTATATGAAAACAACACCTAGGTGCATCCTATTGCCACACTGACAAAACAAAGGGTCAAACTATTGTGCCTCACTAACTGGGGTACTGTCAGCCAGTCTCATCCTACACTGCCACCAATAATGAATAAACTCATAAAAGACCAAGAACACAACAATAATTGAGATAACAAACAATTCATCCCCATAGTAAGGGGTCATGGCTTGAATCTTCAGAACATAGCGCAAACTGTGATTTGCGAGAGGGAAAACTGAACACGCTGCAATTCAATAACCATATTTTAGAATCAGAGAATATCAGGATTGGAAGGGACCTCAGGAGGTCATCTAGTCCAAACCCCTGCTCAAAGCAGGACCTAATCCCCAACTAAATCATCCCAGCCAGGGTTTTGTCAAGCCTGACCTTAAAAACCTCTAAGGATGGAGATTCCACCACCTCCCTAGGTAACCCATTCCAGTGCTTCACCACCCTCCTAGTGAAAAAGTTTTTCCTAATATCCAACCTTAACCACCCCCACTGTAACTTGAGACCTTTACTCCTTGTTCTGTCATCTGCCACCACTGAGAACACTCTAGATCCATCCTCTTTGGAACCCCCTTTCAGGTAGTTGAAAGCAGCTATCAAATGCCCCCTCATTCTTCTCTTCTGCAGACTAAATAATCCCAGTTCCCTCAGCCTCTCCTCATAAATCATGTGCTCTACAGAACTGCTGCCTAGTCACTTGGACCATAGTCTGTAGCAGTGCATGGGATTCTTCCTTACTGAGTGCAGTACTCTACTTTTGTCCATGTTGAACCTCATCAGATTTCTTTTGGCCCAATCCTCTAATTTGTCTAGGTCCCTCTGTATCCTATCCCTACCCTCCAGTGTATTTACCACTCCTCCCAGTTTAGTGTCATCTGCAAACTTGCTGAGGGTGCAATCACACCATCCTCCAGGTCATTAATGAAGATATTGAACAAAACCAGCCCCAGGACCGACCCTTGGGGCACTCCACTTGATAGACATGCAGCCATTGATCACTACCCATTGACCCCGATGATCTAGCCAGCTTTCTATCCACCTTATAGTACATTCATCCAGCCCATACTTCTTTAACTTGCTGGCAAGAATACTGTGGGAGACCGCATCAAAAGCTTTGATAAAGTCAAGGAATAACACATCCACTGCTTTTCCCCTCATCCACAGAATCAGTTATCTCATCATAGGTTAGTCAGGCATGACTTGCCCTTAATGAATCCATGCTGACTGTTCCTGATCACTTTCCTCTCCTCTAAGTGCTTCAAAATTGATTCCTTGAGGACTTGCTCCATGATTTTTCCAGGGACTGAGGTGAGGCTGACTGGCCTGTAGTTCCCCTGATCCTCCTTCTTCCCTTTTTTAAATATGGGCACTACATTAGCCTTTTTCCAGGCATCCGGGACCTCGCCCGATCGCCATGAGTTTTCAGAGATAATGGCCAATGGCTCTGCAATCACATCCGCCAGTTCCTTTAGCACCCTCAGATGCAGCGCATCCAGCCCCATGGACTTGAGTTAATCCAGCTTTTCTAATTGTCCTGAACCACTTCTTTCTCCACCGGGCTGGTCACTTCCTCCCCATACTGTGCTGCCCAGTGCAGCAGTCTGGGAGCTGACCTTGTTCGTGAAGACAGAGGTGAAAAAAAACATTGAGTACATTAGCTTTTTCCACATCCTCTGTCACTAGGTTGCCTCCCCCATTCAGTAAGGGGCCCACACTTTCCCTGACCTTCTCCTTGTTGCTAACATACTTGTAGAAACCCTTCTTGTTACTCTTAACATCCCTTGCTAGCTGCAACTCCAAGTGTGATTTGACCGTTCTGATTTCACTCCTGCATGTCTGAGCCATATTTTTATATTCCTCCCTGGTCATTTATCCAATCTTCCACTTCTTATAAGCTTCTTTTTTTTGTTTAAGATCAGTAAGGATTTCACTGTTAAGCCAAGCTGGTCACCTGCCATATTCACTATTCTTTCTACACATTGGGATGGTTTGTTCCTGCAACCTCAATAAGGATTCTTTAAAATACATCCAGCTCTCCTGGACTCCTTTACTCCTCATGTTATTCTCCCAGGGGATCCTACCCATTAGTTCCCTGAGGGAGTCAAAGTCTGTTTTTTTGAAGTCCAGGGTCCGTATTCTGCTGCTCTCCTTTCTACCTTGTGTCAGGATCCTGAACTCGACCATCTCATGATCACTGCCTCCCAGAAAGCCTTATTCTCATTTCTTCCTCTATGACTTAAACATATAAGCTTTGGGCCATGTCCTTTATTGCCCCAGTGTCTACTGGGCACAGTGGTATGGGAATGGGGCTGCAGAGGAGAAAGTTGCAGTTCTTAGATTCTGATTTTACACTATCCTCTGTTCCAGCATAATTTAGAACAACTTACAGCTGCTCTAAAGCACGTGCACAGATTGCTGTCTACAGAAGGCTGCTTGGAACATAGTTGCACTCTTGCCACACTCTCATTGTCCCCAACATGCCTCCTGCACCAAGAGCGGCAGGACAGGTAGCATAGGCATTAGCTTCACTGGTTCTTAACCAGCTGGAGATTCCCAGGCATTGGGGGGAATTGTCAGGTAGGCAGATCCAGTAAGCTTCTGACCCCTTTCACTGCCAGAATGACACAAAGGGGCAGGAACTATCAAGAGCATCTGGCCCCTACTGATCTAAGTATACTATGCTGAGAACATTTCTGTATGCCTGGTGCGATTAAAACTGACTTGGTTCTATGTATCATTCAACAATCACATGTGGGGCATGCTGAAAAGTGAGCCTTGCTCAGCATCCTCATGTTTTGACAATAACCCTTCTTTCTGGTCAACTTCTCAGAAGTGCAGGGATTGCAAAATATTCATGAAAATTGTAGAGAAAATTCAAGATAGTGCAAGGGTATTCCTGGAGCTGGCAGGAACAGAAAGAGTCAATATTAAGCTCCTCTTGAAGACCCAGTGGCCAGGTGCCAGAAAGAGCAGTCTAGCTTTATGGATTAGAGCATGCCTGCCTTCCTCTTGCTTTTACAAGCTATACACCCATGGACTTGTTCAATACTTGATGGTTCTTTCTAGATGATACCAAGCATTTTTGGTGCAGACTCCGGAAAGAGTCGTTTTTATTTTGTTTAAACCACCACCAAATGTCTGCTTTCTCCGTATAAATTGCTCAGGGCAAGCAGTGAATCAGTGGTTAAATCCAAATCCCTCTTCCTTATAACTTTCAAGCAACAGTCAGAAGGTCAGAGGTATGAAAAGACAGATTAATGTTTATTATTATTTATGTGAAACCATAAGTGTGCATGGTGCATTGGAGTCAAATGAAACACGAGGTAAATTTGCTTCCTTTTGATAACTCCAATGTGTTGGTTTCCATCACATTCCTTCCCTGTCCTCAAATTTTAATATATTAAATCACACACAAAACCTCTAAAGCATCCATAACAAGACGTTGATATAATAATAAGCACTTCTAATGATCTCTCTCTCCACAAACCCCGTCTTTCAACCCTTTCTTTATTGTTTGAATTATGTCTAGTTTAGATTATAAACTTCTTAGGATAGGGACCTTCCACTTTTATCAATCTGTAAAATGGCATGCGCACCTACAAACAATTAAGCATGATACAAATAAAAGGGGCGCTGTGCCCAAGAGTGTTTACAACCAAAAGGCCCAGTCCTGCAATGTGATGTGGACCTCTGTGAGTGCACGGAGGCCCCACTCCACACATCACATTGTGGGAACAGGGCCTCAAAGAGGCACAGAAGTGATGAGATGCACTAGTGGACTCAGAGGAGAGAATTCACTTAATTGTTGGGGGGGTTGTAATAAATAAATATATTATTTCATGTGCTTGAGCATCATCAGGAGGGGCCTGTGCTGGCCAGAGCACAATTACATGTTAACACTTTTTTTTTTTACAACTTATGTGAGCCTCTGTTTGCCAGGGTTTCCTCAGCAACTGTAACTCTAGAACCTTCTACATAATAAATTAACATACAATTATGACTTAAGCTGGTACAGTTAGCAGTACACGCTAAAATAAAGAATACTACATGCAAAGCAGACTGAGTTACAGTTCCTATGGAAACTAACTTACTTGTGGGATTAAAATCTCAATTTTAACACTTCATTAACAAAGGTTTGTGTGTGTGTGCGTGGGTGTGTGCACTCCACATGGAAAAAGTGCTTAAATGGGAGACTATTACACACATGACAAACAAATCCATTTTTTTTCCTAGTCTGAGAATGTTACTTCATAATATAACCGCTCAAGCTTGCAGTGAATTCTGATTCATAATGTTTTGAACTAATTTAAGGGCACAAAGAGCATAGAGTGTTACTGGTAACACTGTTTACACAGTAAAGTTAAATAGTGTACATGCCAGGTATCTTGTATAAGATTAATTGGCTCATTAACCTTAGCCATATCAACCAAGGTCAAATACAAGAATTCATGGCGCACAGTAGATAGCTATAGATAGATAGATATATTTCACCTTTGTTCTTTTAAACAAAACTCTTTACTTAACAGCAGTGTGAGTAATTTAGGAAGAAAAGAACAGTGGTGCTGAAAGACAGAAATTCCAGATAAGTAAGTAGACATGATGCTAAATAAGAAAGCATATAAAACATTACCAATATTGAGATAAAATGCAAACCTTATTTATTGTTCTTTTCTGCTGAAATATTTGTATAGGTGCTTTAGACCTTTTTTGAAAATCTCAACTGGTTAAGCTGGATAAACTTCAGATCACTTTATATAACCATTCTGAGTGAAATTCTGACCCTATTGAAAATCAATGGGAAGTTTTGCCACTGACTTCAATGGGGCCATGATTTCACCTTCAAACATTTGGATACTTGTAAGAATAGAACCTGAACCTCAATGTATTGAGCTTTGCCCATCAATTGTTTCCAGGAAGTTACATAATCAAACTAAAATAAAACCCACTTGCTATGCAAAGTGTCTTCAAGGATCATGTACTGTGTGCAATAAAAGTTACCTCTCCTTCAATAGTCACTTTCTGGTTTCCTCACTATAGGCAGAAGCAATTAGCTCTTACCAGTAACGTAAGCGATTTCAGCTAGACACCAATGGAACATTTAAAGAATCAAAGATTAAAAATAAAGAATTGCTGTAATAATGTCACTTCATGAGGGCTGAAAACACGCAGACTTTGGCCCAGCCCAGCTTCAATGCACTCAAGGTGTCCTACTTTTGCAGTTAACCCACCCTTTGTTACATTACTGCTTTCTTATAACTGTGGATTAAGCCATTAAATTTAGCACCCTATGCAGGAACAGAAGATACCACACATGCAAATGAATCTGTTCCCGTTCCTGTGGAAATTATCTGACACATTAGCTTCAGTTCTCTTAAATGAAATTAAATGAAGAGTGGTAATTGGAGCAGAAATACACAGTTTGGTCATGATTTGCAGCAATGTATTCAAATGTTTTATATGATGAAAATCATAGAACCTTGTGATGTGCTAATTGGACAGTAACACTAAGGATGTCCATAATTGCTATTATTTATCTATTTCTATTTCATCAATACCTAAAGGTCCTCACTGAGTACCCATTGCACTAAGCACTCACACACATCTAATGAAAAGACAGTCCTTTCCCGAAGAGCTTCCAGTCTAGGGTCACAGTCTTCCTACATTATAGAATCATAGAAGATTAGGGTTGGAAGGTCATCTAGTCCAACTTCCTACTCAAAGCAGTACCAACCCCAACTAAATCATCCCAGCCAGGGCTTTGTCAAGCCTGGCCTTAAAAACCTCTAAGGATGGAGATTTACCATCTCCCTGGGTAACCCATTCCAGTGCTTCACCACCCTCCTAATGAAAAAGTTTTTTCTAATATCCAGCCTAGACCTCCCCCACTGCAACTTGAGACCATTACTCCTCGTTCAGTCACCTGCCACCACTGAGAACAGCCTATCTTCATCCTCTTTGGACCCCCATTCAGGTAGTTGAAGGCTGCTATCAAATCCCCCCTCACTCTTCTCTTCTGTAGACTAAATAAGACCAGTTCCCTCAGCCTCTCCTCATAAGTCAGGTGCCCCAGCCCCCTAATCAGTTTTGTTGCCCTCCCCTGGACTTTCTCCAGTTTGTCCATATCCTTTCTGTAATGGGGGGGGGCTCAAAACTGGATGCAATATTCCAGATGTGCAGATTCAGATTCCAATATTCCAGATTCAGCAGTGCCGAATAGAGGGGAATAATCACTTCCCTCGATCTGCTGGCAATGCTTCTACTAATGCAGCCCAATATGCCGTTAGCCTTCTTGGCAACAAGGGCACACTGTTGACTCATATCCAACTTCTTGTCCACTGTAATACCCTGGTCCTTTTCTACAGAACTGTCGCTTAGCCAGTTGGTCTCCAGCCTGTAGCAATGCATGGGATTCTTCCATCCTAAGTGCAGGATTCTGCACTTGTTCTTGTTGAACCTCATCAAATTTCTTTTGGCCCAATCCTACAATCTGTCTAGGTCACTCTGGACCCTATCCCTACCCTCCAGCGTATCTACATCTCCACCCCCCACACACCCACCCCCGCTGGCTTAGTGTGATCAGCAAACTTACTGAGGGTGCAATCTATCCCATCATTCAGATCATTAATGAAAATGTTGAACAAAACTGGCCCCAGGGCTGACCCCTAGGGCACTCCACTTGATACCAGCTGCCAACTAGACATCGAGCTGTTGATCACTACCCATTGAGCCCTATGATCTAGCCAGCTTTCTATCCACCTTATAGTACATTCAGCAAATCCATACTTCTTTAACTTGCTGGCAAGAATACTGTGGGAGTACTGTATCAAAAGCTTTGCTAAAGTCAAGATACAGCACGTCCACCGCTTTCCCCATATCCACAGAGCCAGTTATCTCATTATAGAAGGCAATCAGGTTGGTCAGGCATCACTTGCCCTTGGTGAATCCATGTTGAATCCATGTTGACTTTTCTTGACATGTTACTATATGTGCTACCAAGTGCATTAGGCCGGAGTGGGAAGCTTATTGGGAGATCATATTCAGCTGCATTTCTGAAATTCACAGAACATCACATTGATGCAGGTTTTCATACCCTGAGCTTTGACCAAGAACAGTTATAAGGGGAATTCTAAACTTTGTCTAAATTTTGTGGACATTTCTTTTGCATATGTTTAACTTTTATAGATGCTAATACAACAGACATATTCAGGTCACCTGTGATGCTAATAGCAGAACACATCATTTCTAAAGTAGGACAGGCAGAAAGAGAAGGGCAAACTACAAAAGCTTTATTTGGATAAATATCCCAGGATTCGGATGCTTCTCTTTAACTTATCTAAAATATATAGTGTTGTTGTTCACCAACAGAACTTGGTCCACTCAAAGTTACCACCTCACCCACCTTTTCTCTCTAAAATACACATACTTTTTAAAATCCCAACAACTATTCCCCTCCATCCCATAATTTTAATTATTTCCCCATTGTGATGGGTTCAGTCCCAGAGACCCCCTTGGGACTGTCACCTGATGTGCTGAAATTACCTCTGAGCCCATTTTCCCTGCCAGCTTGGGACTCCAGAATCCTGCCTTGTTGAACCAGACATGCTAGCCTGCTGCAACACAGACCCTGGGTCTGGTCCATGCCCCCAAAGCTGCAGACTTAACTGAAAACAGCTCAGCAGGTTACCTATCTCCAGCACTCAGACACTTAGTTCCCAATGGGATCCAACCACCTCAAAAATCCATTTTACTCTGTATAAAGCTTATAGAGGGTAAATTAATAAATTGTCCACCCTCTATAATTCTGATAGAAAGATATGCACAGCTGTTGGCACCCCCTGGTATTAATCACTTACTCTGGGTTTATTAATAAACAAAAGTGATTTTATTAGGTATAAAAATTAGGATTTAAGTGGTTTCAAGTAATAACAGACAGAACAAAGTCACCAAGCAAAATAAAGCAAAAACATGCAAGTCTAAGCCTAATACATTAAGAAATTGATTACAGGTAATGTCTCACCCTCAGAAATGTTCCAATAAGCTTCTTTCACAGACTAGACCCCTTCCTATTTCCATAAAACATAAGGAGTGCAACGTCACACCCCATAATCCCAGCATATCATTTATCTCCGTTCCTCCAGTGACACCCTGCCCCACCTCTATTCAGGCTCCAGGTCCTTCCCAGCCAGTGCCCTCATAGTATTGATGAGCTTTAGGAGAGTGCCCAAGATCAACTCCCTATCCCCCACCCTCAGGCTGGAACTAATCTTCATGAGCAGACCTCAAGTCCCTACCACCATCTCATTGTGATGGGTGATCCAAAACACTTCTCTTTCCCTCTAGATGCTCATCTTCAAGGAAGACCCAGTAGTCAGCTTTCAGAAACTACACATCCCAGAGCTAATTTTTGGCAAAAATTACATGGGATTTCAATTCAGAGGCAGTTGGGGCCAAGAAGAGAGGCTGCCAGAGGTGCTAGGTCCCTTCAGAAGACCTACAAATTTAAGAGAAATCCTGTTTGGGGGAGATCATGGAATGGGAGATCTATTGGAAGATCAAGGGGAAGGCCAATAAGAATCCATTGGAGGGTGTCAGGACTGGCAAGAGGGAATCAGAATCCAACAGTGTGATTAGATCCATATCCAGATATCTGAAGAGTATCGATACTATGGTATTATATAAGTAGCATAGAAAAATGCCATCTTGGGACAGCTGGTGTAGTGGTGATGATGAGTCAGGATTAATATGAATGGTTAAGGGCTATTCTACTCACTGAAGGCATGGAGCAGATCTAGCTTGTATGTAATATCCCTTAGTCTTTTTTAAATGACACTTTTTCAACTTTTAATAAATGAATTGAAGGGGCCTGTAACAGTGCGGTCTGCCCCTTTAAGGGCCAGGGAGTCCTGTTGCTGGCCAGCCAGCTCTGTTCTGAGGCAAGTAGTTCTGAGGGTAGTTTGCAAAGGCTCAGGTGATTGGCTGTTGAGTACCTGGTTCCTAAAAAAGCTGAATGAGCTCAGCTGAGAAGGAGAGCTACAGGAAGGAAGTTGGCTCCTGTGGCAGGTCCTGGAACGGGGGACTGCCAGGCAGATGGTCTGTAGGAGAACTGAGGAAGGGCTGCCAGGAGCAGAGAGGCTCTGGCAAGGAAGCCCCTGGTAGTATCTTACTGACAAGCAGACCAGTGCCAAGACAAACCCTTTATCATGAACAGGACTATGCACAGCAAGGAGGTAACAAACTTCCTACTGATCTGTGAAGCTGTAGCCTGTGACTGCCCTATCTGAGGCTGCTTTGGCTCTGTGCAGCAGGAGGTGTGACCCTATTGGGATCCCGGAAGTGGGCGGGTGAAGCCCATCCACTGCTAAAGGATCCCTCTCTGCCTAAAAGGAGGATCCACAGGACTTAGATACCAATAAATCTGGGGGGACAACTAATAAAATAACAGGGACAGGAGTGTGGTCAAAGGGTCAAACGAAGGGAACCGGATGGGGACACTGAGCAGAGAACCCCGGACAGCGCCCACTGCTCCTCAAAGGCATCAAGGGAGTCAGAGGACGCTGCCCAGAGGAACTCTGCCCAGATACGTGAACGGACCAAGGATCGGAAATAGGCCCCACAGTCACAGGAGACTCCATCGGCCAACCTCCTCGCTCTGGTTTTATAAATGGCCGTTTTAGTTAGGGCCAGGAGGAGGTTGACCAGGAGATCCCGTGACTTTGTGGGGCCATGGATAGGGAGTGCATAAATAAGAAGGTGAGGGGAAAAGTGCAACCAAAAACGTAATAAAATATTGGTGAGGAGCTGGAATAGGGGCTGCAGCCTGGCACACCTAACGCCGCAGAAGGGGCAAGTGTCTGGGATAGAGGTGAACCATGCCAAGAACACGCCCGTGCTCACTGCTCCGTGAAGGAGCCACCAACTGATATCCCCGGCGGGCCTCAGGACTAAGGTGGAATATAGGCTGGCCCACCGGGGCTCCTCACCCTCCAAAGGTGGCAGGAGGTCCCTCCATTTTGTATCGGGGTGGGACAGCAGGGTGAGGGCGTGAAGGGTGTGGAGCACAAGTGTGTATAGATGTTTCCTTGGTGCGGTTTGGAAGCTGACCGGCTGCATCTCGTGCAGCCGGCTCACGGTGAAGGGCTGAGGGGGTCGGTTGGGTCCACATGGCAGGGGCCCAATTAAAAGGTCTGGAGGGCCTGGGGTAGAGGGTGGGCAGGGCGCGCCCTCTTGCAGGACCCGGTCGAGATAAACCCAAGCAGCGGGCAGCAAAGCGGCCTTCACCTCCTGAAGTACGCGCCGGGAAGTACGAGGTCTGGAGAGCCCCATGCGCTGAGCGAGCATCAGGGGATCCAGCCAGTCTCCCCGGTCATAGTCCAGGAGGTCTCCGACTCTTGTGACTTCTGCCAGGACCAACCTCCGGCGCACTGAGCAGGAGGTGTGGCATGAGAAACCAAAGACTACATCTAGAGTGTACAGAAATCATGGTATCTCAGCACTTTCTGCAGGACTTAGTCTGTAGTGCAGCCCCCAGGTCAAGGGAAAGGACCTAAGTTAGCTGTTAGATCACTATTGAACTGTTTATTGGGGGGTGGGATTGTTGAAGCTTGTCGGTGCTTCCAATAAATAAAGTCCTGAGAAAAAGAGACTGAAATGGACTTGGATGTGGCACTGGGTTTTTCCTGGGCAGGGTAGGGTGACCAGACATCCCGTTTTTAAAGGGCCAGTCCCATATTTAAGCCCTTCTGCAGGTGTCCTGATTTTTTCTTAAAAACAGGACCAATAATGGAAGAAGATCCTTTCAAATCTGTGTGGGGAGGTTTTGTTTTGTGCTCTCCTTGTGTTCTCTCTTGGACACAGAGGGACCATGGTAGGAAAAACCATCTCCTAAAACCCTACCTGAAATAAGCATCCAAGATTACAAAAATTGTAAGTAATAGCAAGGAAATGCGTTAGCTTATCTTTTGTTTTAGCTTGTGAATTTTCCCTAACCTAAGAGGGAGGATTATTCCTGTTTTTTGTAACTTTGAAGTTTTGCCTAGAGGGGATCCTCTGTATTTTAAATCTTATTACCCTGTAAAATTATCTTCCATTCTGATTTTACAGAGGTGCTTCTTTTACTTTTTCTTTATAATAAAGTTCTGCTTTTAAGAACCTGATTGATTTTTAGTGTCCTAAAACCCCAAGGGTCTGGTCTGTGCTCACTTTGGTTACCTATTTGGTTGGTATATTATTCTCAAGCCTCCCCAGGGAAGGGTGTGAAGGGGCTTGGGGGGATATTTTGGGGGAAAAGAAACTCCAAGTGGTCCTTTTCCTGAATCTTTGTCTAACTCACTTGGTGATGGCAGCAGAACCTTGTCCAAGGACAAGGAAGGATATGTGCCTTGGGGAAGTTTTTAACATAAGCTGGTAGAAATAAGCTTAAGGGGTCTTTCATGTGGGTCCCCACATCTGTACCCCAGAGTTCAGAGTGGGGAGGGAACCCCACCAATGCTGAATTGGGGGGTCCAGTGACTGACGATGGAGGTGGGTGTGCAAGGTGGATGGTGGGGCCAGCCACTCCCCCTGCTGATCCCTCAGTTCAGCCCCTGCTGCATGCCAGCTCTCGTCCAGCAGAGCCCTACCCCCCCCCCCATTCCATTTCCAGCTGGCTCTGGCTGCGAGCTGCAGTGGCTGGTGAGTGTGGGCAGGTGCCAGGCAGCGGCTGGTTATGTGTTGCCTCTGCTGCGCACTAGGGTGACCAGATGTCCAGTTTAGAAACCCAGCCAAAAAGGGACCCTGGTGGCTCCAGTCAGCACTGCCGACCGGGCCATTAAAAGCCGGGTCAGTAGTGGTACAGAGCTAAGGTGGGCTAGTTCTTACCTGTCCCGGGGCACAGCACTGTGCTCTGCAAGCAGCCAACAGGTCTGGCTCCTAGGCAGGAGGAGCCCCCACCCCAAGCACCAGCTCCACACTCCCATTGGTCAGGAACCCCTCATTTCTGGCCCCACCCCTGAACCTGCACCTCCAGCCCAGAACCCGTACCTCCTCCAACACCCAAACCCTCAGCCTCAGCCCAGAGCCCCCTCCCATACTCCAAACCCCTCAGCTCCACCCCCCGCCCAGAGCCCCCTCCTGTACCTCAAACCCCCATCCCTGCCCCCCCAGAACCCACACCCCAGGTTGGAGCCCTCACCCCTTCGCACATCCCAACCCACTGCCTCAGCCTGGAACCCCCTCCCGCACTCTGAACTCCTCATTTCTAGCCCCACCCCAGAGCCTGCATTCGCAGCCGGAGCCCTCATTCCCTCCCGCACCCCAGCACCTCGAGCCAGCCTGGTGAAAATGAGTGAGTGAGTGAGGGTGGGGAGAGTGAGCGGGGGTGTGGAATAAGCAGGAGGGGCCTCACAGAAGGGATGGGGCAGGCGGGGCCTCAGGAGGGGCAGGGCAGGGGGCGGGGCAAGGGTGTTCAGTTTTGTGTGAGTCAAAAGTTAGCAACCCTACTGCCCACCAACTAGCCCTTTATGTGCTCCTCCTTTCACCGTCCTCTCCCTGCTTTGCCCCTTCACCCCCCTCCCAGCCCCGCAGCTCCTCCATATCCCTCCCGGTAGAGCGCATCTTTCTCCCAGCGCTGTGTGGCGAACCAGCCCTGGTCAGAGTATTAAGCTCAACAGCAGCCTGGCCAGCAGGCTCCTTCCTTCTCCTATTGCCTCTTGCTGGGTGGTGCCCAAGGAAAGCCCAAGACCTTCTGGGCCCAGGGCACTGGCCAGGAGGAGCAAGCCCTGCATGTGCCAAAGCCCTGCACAGCGCTGGCACAGGAAGCTTCTCCACCCCTCAGCTAAGCACTGGAGTTGCAGGAGGGAGCAATTTCCAGCCTGTTCACATCCTGACCCTGCAGGATCCACAGCAGCCCCCCAGGCATAGCACCCTCTTCACCCCCCGCCATGGGTGCTGCATGGATGCTGCAGCCCCTGCAATCAGGTTCCCAGGGCCCTGGCACACAGTGCATCCTTAGGGCTTAACCCCTTCCTGCCCATGCTGTAGCCAGGGGTCAGGAGGCAGCTTGCTTATGTCCGTAGCCAGCAGCAGCCTGGAGGTGTTAGCTGCCTTTCAACACTGCATGGGCAGGAAGGGACAAGCTGCTGGCCACATTCTGGTGTGAACCCTGGCAGAAATCTGGGATGGGAGGGCATGTGACCCTGCGAGTCCACTCCACTCTCACCCCCCACATGTTGCCTCGGGAAGACACAGCGCCAGGTACCAGGAGAGGCAGGTCCACCTAGCGGGGGCCCAGCCAGGCATGGAAGGCACACAGCACCGGGTAGGGAGGATCAGTCAATCACACACACAGACCCATGTGAGAGAGGTGTACAGGAGTGTGTGTGTCACCTCTCCCTGTGAGAGCCCTAAAGCCTTAAAGATAAGAAGCTAAATTAAAAGAATCCAGCTACCAGTAGTTCTTTTTAACAGGGGCAAGTCAACTTGATGTTAATCTGAACATTTGTACTACATAGTTCTGATTGCCATTGAACTCGCCTGAATACAAGTAATTTCACCAGGTGTCCCGTATTCAGCATAGGGAAATATGGTCATTCTAGGGCTGGGGAGACAGGCCAGCAGCTTACTGGGCCCTATTTATTTTGAATGATGATACTTTTCCTCATTATAATCTATTTTAAAATGAGAGGTTCATATGATGGAAGGATTGTACCCAAAGAGTAGTTGTCAATAGTTCATTGTCAAATTGGAGGAAGTATCCAGTGGGGTTCCACAGGAGTTATTCCTGGTCCTGCGCTATGTGATATTTTCAGCAGTAACTTGGACAATGGAATGGACAGCATGCTTATAAAATCTGCAGATGACACCAAGCTGGGGGGGATCACTAGAACTTTTGAGGACAGGACTGGAATTCAAAGTGACCTTGGCAAATTAGAGAATTGGTCTGAAATCACCAAGATGGTATTCAATAAAGACATGTGCCATGTACTGCGAAGCGGGAGGAAAAATCAAATGCACAAGTACAAAATGTAACAACCTGACTAGGCAGCAGTACTGCAGAAAAGGATCTGGGGATTATAATGAATCACAAACTGAATGAGTCGTCAGTGTGATGCTGTTGCAAAAAAGGCAAAAGTAATTCTAAGATATATCAAGAGGCGTGTCATAGGTAAAACACAGAAGGTAATTATTCTGCTCCACTCAGCACTGGTGAGACCACAGCTGGAGTACTGTGTCCACTTCTGGGGGCTACACTTCAAGAAAGATTTGAACAAAGTAGAGTGAGGCTAGAGAAAAGCCACAAAAATAAGAGGTTTGGAGAACATGTAGAAAGGTTGAAGGAATTGGGAATGTTTCTTTTTCAGAAGAGAAGGCTGAGCAGGGGACACAATAATAGTCTTCAGATATGTTAAGGGCTGTTGTAAAGAGGACAGTCATCAATTGTTCTCTATATTCACCAAGGATAGGACAAGAAGTAATCAGCTTAGTTGCAAAGGAGATTTATGTTGGATATGAGGAAAAGCTTTCTAACTATAAGGGTAGTTAAGCACTGGAATAGGCTTCCAAGGGAGATTGTGGAATCTCTGCCCTTGAAGGTTTTTAAGAACAAATTAGACAAACACCTGTCAGGGATGGGCTAGGTATACTTATTCTTCTCTCAGTATAGGGAGCTGGACTAGATGACCTCTTGAGTTCCCTTCTAGCCCTACATTTTCCTGACTTCTGCCTGCAGGAGATGGTTGTCTGCATGTTACAAAGGTCTAATTACCACACATTCCCTATATCCACTTCAAGCTAAAGATGAACTAAAATACTACCCCCTCCCTGCTTTTTGCCTGCTATGAAAAGCTAGCTTAAACCGCTGCTTGGGGATTCTCCCAACACAGGCAAATCATCAGTGGCACAGAGTGAACATAAGTGGGGGTGGAAGGGGAGGGTGTGGCCAGAATGCTACATCCTCAGCTGTGGAATGACCCCTGCAAGGGGTTCTTGCAGTCAAGCATAATTTAGAGATGACCTAGGGCTGTTCTAAATTACACCAGGGCCAGTTCAACCCACAGCAACATCCAGGAACAGGAAAAAGCAAGGTGGCTGGTGCAACTGAGGATCTGACTCAATATCCAGAGCATTAGTAGAGCTGGAAACCACAGAATATGATTACTGTGGAGGCCAGGAGATCCTGAGCCAGCACACAAGATTAATCATCAGTATCAACAAAGAAGTCACCAAAAACAATCAGCCTTGATGATTTCAAAACTAGGTCAGACAAGAGCTCAGTCAGGAATCCTGTACCGCAATGAACTGACTAGTACAGCACCCACATACCATGCTAGATGGAAACACTCCAACAAATCTATCTTTTAAAACATGACACCTCCTGCACCTTACGTCTAATTTTTAAAAATGGAGTACACTGCGGGAGACAGCTAAAGCAACACAAGGCCAAGTGAATCGTCCAGTCAGATCTCAGAGTAGAGTCAGGGGGCTTCTCTATGTTTACATCAGAGATGGTGGTGACTTCATTAGCTACTGATCTGTTGAACAGCATAAACCAGAGACTGGGAGACTAGGGCCAATGGGACAGGTAACATATGACAAATACCTGGCTTGTGTTTTGAAGTTATTCTGCTCCTTCCTACACAAGATCATCCTCGCTATTTATATTTGTATTTATATATAATGTTCAGTGAAGAGTCCACACTTGTGTTTGATTAGCAGAAGCCATGATTCATCACCATACTCATTTTTAGTAATGAAAAAAGCTGCAGCACAAACATAGACGAGACTACTTTTCAACTTGGTAGTCCTATAACCTTTGTGTGAACTTGGGAAGATGTACAAAACAATGGCAGACTCGCCCTATTGAGGGTGATTCACCAGGTTTTCTGAATGCTGCAAGATCTTGTCTGATAATATCTGACATTACTTCCTTTAGAGAATGCTCATTAAAAATAGATGGCAAATCACCATTCCTGATCTACAATTTGTTGTTGTTTTGAACATGAGATGTAAAAGTCACACTATTTATTGTAAAAAGTTTTTAAAAACAGATGTTATCATTTTGATATATGTATCAGTGCGTATGAAAAACAAAGGGCGCAGGTCAATTATTAACTTGTTTTTAATTTCTACCCTCCATAGTCACAGCCACCAATATTATGATTTCCATGCAGCTTGTAGGATGAAAGCATGACACTCCCTCTGCGGCTACCAACAATAGCTCCCAAGGATGAGCCAGCGAGTGAGGGTAGGGGGATTATACCTGTTACGTTCACAGGATAAACACAGAGAATTTAGATAAAATTATAAGTCCTCTTGTGGGAAGCTTGCAATGTATCACTACTTTATTTCTTATAATTCAGAACAATAACACAAGAACCCAAAACCAGACAGCAAGAAAACAGGCTGCTCCCTGTGGCAGCTAGTCAAAACTCACTCCCTCTTGCTTTAAGCTGGCTGTCTCCAGACTGCTCACTGTCTCAGATGATCCAGATCATATGGCTTCCCTCAGAGCTCCCTAGTCTGCAAGGACCAGGAAATCCCTCACACTTAGTGATAGCTTTTAAGCAGTTTCCTATACACCACAATACCAAGCCCCAAAAACCAACTTGCCTCAACTTTCTAATATTCTCCATCTCTACCAGCCCAGGGGACAGCAGAGTTCTGGGGTTATTCCTAAAGCCCAGGTCATCTGCTTAGCACTGTAATATGTTGCCACAGCACAGAGCCAATTACTGACTTCTTAAAGGATTATTTGGGTAGCACATATATAAGGAAACTGAAATTCTCTACCCTCCAACACCAATATAGAATTTGTGGGCTGTTTCTCCTCAGCCCGGCACCGCAGCAGACCCTCAGTCAGAATTTTTGGTTCCCTCTACTGTTACTCCTCTCACTCAATTATTTTCTCCTCAGTTCTGTGTTTGCCTCACTACTCTAATGATCTCAAGTCTTCTCCTCTGGGGAGGCACTTCATCTCTGATCCTGGTTGTTTCACTTGCAGTGTCACTTCCCCAGGCTCCAAGATTTGCTGGGGTTCTGATATCCCACATTAAGGGAGGAGGCTGCTGGATCTTTGTCCCTCTCTGTTCCTACTTTGGGGAGGGAATGGTTGGAGATGGGTTGGAGGACAAGGCTGGAGCCAGCCAAAAGAGAATGTCACAGAACAGCTGAGCAGGAATGCTCTGGGACTGGTCTCAGCAGGACAATGGTGAAGAAGGAACAGACCTGGCCCAGGGTAGAGGAGCCACTAATCATCATTCCCCCTACCTATGGACCAGGGTGCCTGGAGGACTCAGAAGTGCCAGTTTCACCTTCTCTAGTCACTCTACTTCTGAAGTGAGGCTGAATGACTGGAGCACCCTCTGTAGGCCCAACAGAGCAACAGCAGCGACTGCTCTCACATGGCCCAACAGATGCATTTTTAAGATTTCACCATAGGGGCTAAAAACTTTTTTTTCCCTCTTTTAAATGAATACTTTTTTTTTTTTTTTTTGCCGAAATGGATGGCCTGTTTACTCAGGAAAGCTGCATACTCATCCCAGGAGAGCAGGATTTTGTGAGGCTATTTTAAGGCCAAGAATACCAACAGGCCCTCTGTTTTCTGGTCATTTGCCAGGATATGCCATTTTTCATGGATCCTCACCAAAGCACTCAAGAATTTACAATGGTTTCTGACTATAACTGTATTATACTGTATACTTATTTATAAAATAGTTTGTGATCACATAATTAAAGATTATAATTAAAGATGGGGACAAAGCTTGGGTTGCATTTTCAGTCTTACCCTTCTAATTTCTTCACTTGAAAGACAGGCTAGGTAAACTTAGCTTAGCATCAACACTGTTTTTTACATGGAGCATACACACATGATCCTATGCATTCCTTTAGCTGACAGTGTGGAAAATCGCAGTGTTCTATGGGTTAAAATATTCATACACACAAAAAGAAAAGGAGTACTTGTGGCACCTTAGAGACTAACAAATTTATTTGAGCACAAGCTTTCATGAGCTACAGCTTACTTCAGCGGATTGCATTGCATTGCATTGCATTGCATCCGATGAAGTGAGCTGTAACTCACGAAAGCTTATGCTCAAATAAATTTGTTAGTCTCTAAGGTGCCACAAGTACTCCTTTTCTTTTTGCGAATACAGACTAACACGGCTGCTACTCTGAAACCTGTCATATACACAAAAGATGATTACAAACTAATATTAAGCCACAACTTCATAAATCTCTTTGCATAGAAAATATATTTACCTCCCTTCCTTCCAAACTAGCTAATTTACCTTAAAATAACTAACCTCAGCCTGTTAGAGATGAGACATAACTGCGATGGATGACACTGTAATTTAAGACTATAATTTAACACTAACTGCTAATACGAAAATGAAAGATTAAAATTCCCCATGACTTTGTGAATTCATTAAAATTGACTAATTTTCATTCTTCAGACGAAAGCTGTGTTCTTTACAGAAATTAGAAATAGTATAAATGACCTCCAAATTCACAATTGGTATTAGGGATATTAAAGCTTTTGAATGAAAACTTTTAATTTCTAATAGAAACAGCTTCCTCATTCCTGCCTCTCTCTCTCAGGGCACCCAAAGGGCTCGATCCTGAGCTCTGCTGTGTCAACAAAAAGCAGCCACTGAGCTGTCTGAAAAAGCCAGCTTGGATTTTCTTAGTGCAGGGGAATAAAGTTGGAGCAGCTGACCTTATATCATTTCTCACTATAGGGGGTGTTTTGGAGGAGTGTTGTGCATGCTACAGGGTGTGGGAGGAACATGCTGCATTCTGGCAACCCCTGCCTGTCCAAAGGTACCCTGGGGGCCATTGCAGCTAGGGTATAATTTTAAGAAGCCCTGAGGCTGTTCTAAACTACTCTAAGGTCCAAACTGCCCCCCCATTGGCCCAGGATCAAGGACCCACAACCAGCTACTGGCCTCCACTGCGCCCAGTCTCCGTTGCACATAGCAGAGGAATAAGAACAGCCATACTGGGTCAGATCAAAGATCCATCTTGCCCAGTATCCTGTCTTCCGACAATGGCCAATGCCAGGTGCCCCAGAAGGAATGAACAGAACAAGTAATCATCAAGTGATCTATCCCCTATCGCCCATTCCCAGCTTCTCACAAACAGAGACTAGGGACACCATCCTTGCCCACCCTGGCTAATTGATGTGCCTATCCTCCAGGCAGAATTTATCTAGTTCTTTTTTGACCCCTGTTATAGTCGTGGCCTTCACAGTATCCTCTGGCAAGCAGTTCCACAGGTTGACTGTGTGTTATGTGAAGAAATACTTCCTTTTGTTTGTTTTAAACCTGCTACCTCTTAATTTCATTTGCTGACCCCTGGTTCGTGTGTTATGAGAAGGAGTAAATAACACTTCCTTATTTACTTTCTCCATTTCTCTATTTACTGAACCCAAAGTCCCACACCAAAAATTCTCCAATCCCCATCTTATTTTTAAATTCCGCAATCAGTTGCTGATGACAGTTTGTGGAGCAAAATGAACATCAGGTACTGCGCTGTATGCCAGCTCTGGCACTTTGATATTTGCACTGCAATACAGCTAAGACAAGATGACAATGTATTTTTTCTCTATCACTGGTGTTCATTCTTTTTAGGGATTTTCCCAGGTTACACCCCCCGCCAGTCATTTTTCCCACTTTATTTCCAACCAACCTCCCTAAAGGCTCCATGGCGCGTCAATGCTCCCAGTCTAGACAAAAGACTACAGACCTGTCGGTGCTACTATGAGCAGTAGCCAGGCATCGGCTGCAGTGAGTGAGATGTTCCATCCTCTAAGGGTAGAATTCGCTGTCTTTGTAGGCTTGATACCTAAACTCATATCAGTTGCTATCAGATAACTTCCTCATACCTTGCCTATGTATCAGAGCCTGATTTTTAACCTCATGGAGTTCTGGGGGGTTCAGTCACCATGAAGATTCACTCCTTGGTCTCTCCTGATATTGTCTTACTCCCCTGTTACTGTGCCATTTGTTGCTATTTGTGGAGTAGAAACAGGCCCGAATATGGTGTGAACCCACTGGTTAGAGTGCCTTGGTTTTGCTACCCTTATACAATGCCTGGGGCCCCCGAACAACAACTATCCCAGCCACTTTAAAGTAGTGGTTGGTTGCAACACCTGGAAGCAGTTCTACAAGAGTGTTTAAATGACAGGTGCTGCTAGTGCCCCATCTACGCTAGCACTATAGATACTGCTAATACTGCACTGGCCTTATCAAGATACTACATTTTATAAAATGGCCTTGGTTTCCCAACCTCAGTCAAGCCATTTCCAGGCTAAAAAAAAAAAAAAAGAGAAAGAGAAAGTGGAGGACTGGAGAGCAAAGTGACAAATAAATACCAGACTAACAAGGAAAGCCACAAGCCAGACATTTCCAAAGAGCAGAAAACAAAAGGAGGTCAGAGAGAGGCAAAGGATAAAACGGGAGTGAGGGCCAGGGTGAAAAATACAGCAAAAGGGTTGGGTTGGGAGTTGTAGAAGACACGTGCAGGGGTAAATACAGTGAATCTCAAAGCTTGGGGGCTTAGGCAGTTCTGATTTATAAATCAATACATCCACATTTTTCCTTTTGAAAGCGGTGGTCACCCTGAGCCATCCATTCCTAGCATGCAATGCAGAGTTAAATGATCGGGGGCCAGATTCATTCTGTGCCTTGTTGCTCCCTGGAGGTGGTAGGTCTGCCTGTAGCAGTGGTGCAGGGTCAAATCATCTGCAACCCCTGCTCTGCCGGGTGACGCAGGGCTGGCTGGCACACTTCCAAAAGTGGGCATAGCCAGCCCAGGAGGGAAGGGCTAGAAAATGCCCTGATTCAGTGCCTCTCTGGGGCAACACCAGCCAACAGGGCTCCACTGGAGCCCAACTAAATTTTAAATCTGCCTCCTCAAGACGAAACTGCCAGCACAGTGAATCCTGTTGAGTGGAATGCAAGGGAGGTGCAAACGTCACACCCTTGCACATGTGGGAGTGAATGCAGACCACCTAATGGAAAATCTGACCCACCTCTCATCAGACACATTTCCTAGATTCATGAGCAGGTAACTGGAGCAAGAAGGCAGACTATTTGAGTGGCTTATCTCCCCGCATACCCCAGCTTTTCCCAAATCACTATTAAAAAGCAATGATTGAAAGCCATTTTAGTACTTGTTATTCCTGCATTATAATTGTTTCTAAATGCCATTTTTTTCTTTAATTACCCCTTTCTACATATACATGAGAGTAACAGGAGCAAAAATATGATACAACATTGCAATTGAATTACAAAAACATTGCACACAGCTGTCCCATTAACTTCTTAGTGGTGATGTGTTATAAAATGCAAAGTGCAGAAGAGGGGGCAGTAATTTGTTTATAAATATGTTAATTAGCTGGAGCAAATGCCACACTGCCTGGGCGGGGGAGCACTGATTGCAAACTGTGCCTTCTAGCATGGATTTCACAGGGCAAAATGTAGTTAATAAAACTATCTTTATGTTTCCTATTACTGCTTTTTAGCATAAATAGCTAATAACCAATTTACATTAATGGTATTGGCACAAATGTACATTAGGCTTTTTTTGTTTGTATTGCTAAAGTACAATTCTACCGCCATACTATTGTACTTGGCATTTAATTAACTGTAGTGATCTAAGAAACACATAGAGTTCCAAGGAATTTTAATACGAAAAAGAAATTAAGCTGCACACTTTGTTAAAAGCTTAGATGGTACAAAAAAATATGTGAGCCTGATGGGCTAAATCTTGTTCCTCCATCACACACACAGGGGTGCAGAGAGCAAAGAAACTGGTGCAAAGTTCTTCTCCACATGTGGGTAGGATTCCAAGTACCTACACACCATGGTTCTGTGATCCAGAGGGTGCCCTGAACACCACCACTATGAGGGCTGAGGTGGAGCCATGCAGGGGCCAGAGGGAATGGGTCAGTGAATATGCTACTACAGTGCTGAAAACAGGACTTGCCTCTATAAATTGGCTATGTTTACAATACCAACTCTCTTCTGTTATCAAATATTCTCCCATTCATAAATGATTTAGAACTCACTCTGCTTCACTATAATGAAACCATTCTCCTGCAGTTAAGCGACATGCATTATAGTTTCTTCTGCTTTTCATCTCAGATGTAGGAAGTGATGCAGAACCTCATTGGGCTTACACCATCATTTCTCTACACACCCTGGATAATGGCCTTCCAACTTGACATCTAGACAAAGAGACCACTGGAATATAACTTGTATAGGTTCAGGTGGTAGGTAGAGAAAGAGTCTTTATGGCCTACTAAATCAATGTTCCTGCTAGCCAAAGAGCCGATGTAAATATTGGCAAATTACAGGCAATGCACATTCGTGCCATACAACCCATTGTGCTGAAAGAATGGAGGTTTTCTATTTCAGGCCTCATTCATCTTGGACCTTTCAAAGTCACAGGGTCTTTCTTTAATCATGTTATGTAAGCAGCTGCTATATATACTGAAAGCCAATTTTCCCATATACTTAAGTTTGTCACTGGAGGGACAATAAGTCATAAATCTATTTCCAATTTCATTATCCTTTATATGATATTATAAAATTATATTATATTATTATATTATATATATTAATATATATTATATATTAATAATATATTATAATATTATTATATGTAATCTAAAAATTATATTACAAAAGCATCCTTTCCCCTGATTTGCTTGTTTTTAACTTGAAGATTAGAAGAAAGATTTCTTCTTTTTATATCAGTTGACATTGGGGGTTTCTATTTCATCCACACAGATTACTGACACAGGCACTTCCTGTAGTAAAGAGAATTTTGAAGGAGGGATGTCTGTATTGGTCACCTTTCACCTTGCCTTGGTGCTGAAGATAACGCGCTAAAGGTTGCTGTCATTTACACGAGTGGAACTACACTGGAAACACTGTGATGAACTGAGAGCAGAAATTTGTCCTCTTATTTTAATCTGTCCAGTCATAAACTCATTATCATCATCTGAAGTAAAAGAGCCACATTAAATATTAGTCAATTACAATCAGCTCTAACCTCAATAGGAGCAAAATTATTCTAGCAGACCTATATGGCTGTGGCAGATCTTGGCCTCGGACTGAGCTCATATCAGTACAAATCAGAAGTAATTTCCTTTAACTGAGCTGAGTTCTAGTGGTCTAAGAGCAGTGTAAATGAGATCAGAATCAGCTACTCAACTCTGATATATTACTCTCCCTACATGCATAGAGCATCAGTAAGTAGGTAAATGTGATATGCAAGTAAAGATATAATAAGACAATACTTTTTCTGCAGGAAAAGTAAAAAACTAAAAAAAAAAAGTCACAGAAGGCTAATAAGAACATAAGAACAGCCATACTGGATCAGACCAAAGATCCATCTAGCCCAGTATCCTGTCTTCTGACATGTCAGATACTTCAGAGAGAATGAAAGACAGGACAATTATCAAGTGATCCATCCCCTGTCACCCAATCCCAGCTTCTGGCAGAGGTTTAGGGACACCCAGAGCATGGGGTTTCATCCCTGACTATCTTGGCTAATAGCCATTGATGGCCCTATCCTATCTGAATGTAATTAGTTTTTTGCTTTTTGCCTTCACAACATCCCATGGCAACAAATTCCACAGGCTGACTGTGTTTTATGTGAAGAGGTACTTCCTTTTGTTTGTTTTAAATCTGCTGCCTATTCATTTCATTGGGTGAGCCATGGTTCTTGTGTTATGTAAAGGGGTAAATAACACTTCCTTATGCAACTTCTCCACACCAGTCATGATTTTATAGACTTCTATCATACCCCTTATTAGTCTTCTCTTTTTAAAGCTGAGCAGTCCCAATCTTTTAAATCTCTCCTCCTATGGAAGTTGTTCCATACCCCATATCTTTTTTTTTTTGGTCCTTCTCTGTACTTTTTCCAATTCTAACTTATTGTTTTTTGAGATGGGGTACCAGAACTGCATGCAGTATTCCGGGGGTGGGCGTACCATGGATTTATATAGTAGTACAGTAATAGCTTCATTATCTGGCATATTGGAGGAATGGGGGGTGCCGGTAAGTCAAAAATTCTGGTTAACTAAGAGTTATACTTACCAATGGAGGGAGGGAGTTTGAGTGCAGGAGGGGGGTCAGGGCAGGGGGTTGGGGTTTTGGGGTGCCGGATCTGAACAGCGCTCACCCCAGGTGGCTCCCAGCAAGCAGCAACATGTCCCTGCCACTCCTAGGCAGAGGCATAACTGGCAACTCTGCATGCTGCCTCCACCCACAGGCACTGCTCCCGCAGCTCCCATTGGCCGTGGTTCCTGGCCAATGGGACCTGTGAAGCCAGTGCTCGGGGAGGGGTGGGGGCAGTGCACGGAGCCCCCATGGCCATTCCTCCACCTAGGAGCAGGAGGGACATGTTGCTGCTTCCAGGGAGCCATGCGAAGCCAGGTAGGGAGCCTGCTGGCCCCACACCAACCAGACTTTTCATGGATATCAGAAATGCTGGCTTCCAGAGCTTTCCATTTGGTAAAGTGCCAGATAACACAGCTTTTACTGTATTATGTTTTCTGTCTTCTTATCTGTCCCTTTCCTAATGGTTCCTAACATTTTGTTAGTGTTTTAGATTGCTGTTCCACATTAAGAAGATGTTTTCAGAGAACTATCCACAATAACTCCAAAATCTTTTTGAGAGATAAGAGTTACCTTAGATCCCATAATTTTATATCTATAGTTAGGACTATGTTTTCCAATGTGCATTACTTTGCATTTATCAACATTGAATTTCATCTGCCATTTTCATACCCAGTCACTCAGTTTTCTTAGATCCTTTTGTAACTCTTCACAGTCACCTTTGGACTTAACTATCTTGAATAATTTTATATCATCTGCAGACATTGTCACCTCACTGTTTACCCCCTTTTCCAGATCACTTATGAATATATTGAACAGCACTGGTCCCAGTACAAAGAGAGTAAGCGAGAGAGATTGTGATTCCCTTGACCGTTGCCAGAGTCAGGACACCAGACTAGCTGCCTGAGTGGCCTGAATCTGGTAAAAATGTTCTTTACAAATGTTGCAGAAAAATTCTTAATGCAGTATATGCTTTGGGTCAAATAGTGCTTTTATTGACGCTTCAACGGGGGTGTTTTCTTCTCAGCTGTCAGTAAAAATGTCTGAGTGTAAAGGAGAGTGTTATTTGGCCAATTATCTCTAAAGTTGTGAAAAATGTATTTGAAAGCAAAAGAAACAGTTATTCATTGCTCATCTCCAAAGGTAATAACACTGCCACTAACAATAACTTAACAGAGGTGGAGCTGCAATATGGAACAGTGAGGCCCAAGGTGGTTTTGGCTATTAATATTCTCATAAGATTATGCTTTTTCTATTGAAAACAAATGTAACATGCCTCTCAACACTCAATAATTCACTCTGCAGCCCAGGCTTGTATGGGGGTAGCAATTTTAAAGTGCTTCCTATTCATCTGCAGCAGAGAAGGGGTTACAATTTTGGGTGACACTGAAATGTATAAATCTGCAGGATGGGCATGGTGCATCCAGCTACAGTAAACTGTGAGCTGCCCCATAATTCTGTGCTGTCAGTGTCAACATTGCCCCGGAGAGACTGCTGTGTCTGGGGGAAATTAGAGGTGATTCAGTGTTCATTGTAGGTCATTCCAGAGCCTCTCAAAAGAACAAACAGCACAACAGAATAAGACATACCTAGAAGGCTCTGAGATGTGCGGGAATCTTTCTGTTTTGCAGATAAATAAAGCAGTCTGCTGGGAAATGTTTGTCATGTATTTTTCCAAGTTATACTATATGAGGAAAAAGCCAGTTTCTTTGTGCCTCTGAAATAATGCCTCTCACAAGAAAAGTCAGGGCAATCAATCTGGCTTTCCCAGAAAAGCCCTATTGATGGATGGACCTCAGAAAAGCTTGGATGTTGATTGGGAGCTTATCCAAGCCTTTTGAAGCCTCAAATACCCCCCATGTTATTCTTAGAAAAGTCTTGTAACTGGGAGTCCTACAAACCTAGCTTAATCTGGTAACTTTCATCAGCACTAAATTTGCCAGAAAAATAAGATCTTAAAAAATAAAAAAAGGGTACAGATTTAATAATACAGATTCACTTAGTGAGAGAATCAAGGTCAGACGGGGAAGAGCTATTAAAAAAATCAAGTGCAGTGTGCACTGTATCAAAGGGTTGTGGATATATTGTTTAGTTCAACCTACAATTGCCTGCAGTCACTGCTTTACCAGCATTATATTCTAACTTAACTGCTTTGTAAAGGAGCTATATACAACCAAACTTTGTTCTAGTCTATGTACAAATTAAAGGCATCAATAAGAGTAAATATCACTCCTTGCTTTATGCAGCTTGGAAAACTTCATTGTAAAATGATTGATCAGCTTTATTTCAAAGGAAACTTTTAGGATTCTGTACTGCATGTCTAAAAGGCTCAGCACAGAACTCACAGACCAGGGAGAAAGCGGGGACTAAGGCATCTTTAAGCATCTTTTTGCCTTCCCAATCTTGAGCTACTCCATGGCCCATAGAGGTCCTGGCTTCACTTTGACAGCCCTGGGGGCCTACGGAAGTTATGGTAATTTCAGTACTGCATACTGTGGCCTTCCCCAGACCCGTCCCTGGCCCCTCCCCCATCCCTTCATGCTCCCTACACCAAGGCTTGCCAGGGGGTCTGCAGAAGGTAGTCTTTTGCCTGTCTGCTGCAGTAGCTGCACTGATAAAATCCTTTCTCCACCCAGAACCAAGCCTTTTAGGACTGCTTTATGCTGCTCTGACCCTATCACCTGGCATAATGGGGCCAGAGTTGGGGTGAGACTCTCATCCTTAGATTTGGCAGCATCCTAAAGCAATTTCAGATCAGATATGGGAGCTCCCTCTTGCCCCTGTGCAAGGCCTCACTTCTTAGAGGTTGGAAGACTCTATAAATAACACAGCTAAGAATGAATACCATGGAGGTACTGTAAACTTCTGATCCAAATGCCAGCATCTCGGTGCCCTGAGCATTCCATTTCAGTTACTCATTGAGTGGGAAACAGAGCTCTCCAAATTCGAAATGTAATAATCATAAGATATGGTCCAAAAAATTCTATGATAGGGCAAGACCACCGGGGAAATCACTGAAAATTGCTATCCTCCCCATTTCCAACTTTAAGTAATTAGAAGTAATTATACGCATTGACTGGATTCCTACTCTGAGACTAAAGACAAGCATAGCCTCTGCAAACCCGTATATTTTCACATCATGGAAGAACAAAGAAACTGTCTGAGGCAGTTTCATCTACCCTGGAGAATGGGAAAGACTTCTTAAAAGTCCATCTGCACCAGGAGGTGGGAGAGGTGAGGGAAATATTGAACAGATAGTAACCAGTGGCAGGGCAAATCTAACATGTAGCTCAAATCCTACACAAACCAGCAAGTGGAACTGTCCTCACTTGCCCTAAGGGAACTGTGCTGTCATGGAAAGGCTACATATCATTACATCCTGCAACTCAGTAAATCTTTTCCATGTCAGTCCCAGTCTTATTCCATTCATTATAGTAACTGAATGAACTCTTGTCAGTGTTGAAAGTATTGCCACGCCTGTATGTCTCTCCACTCTTTCTGTCAATTCTACTGGATTCATTTGTTTTTTACATTATAAGCTGCCTTGTGTTTTTTAAAAAAATGTAAAATTGAAATCTCAAGCCCTTCTGAGCCTTTCAGAGTCCTCCAGGATGGCCTACAACTAGAATTGTAGTTTGGAAGCTTCAGGAAATACTACTTACCTCAGGATCCATGGTCTCAATGTGTCCGGTATTAAAGGCTGCTGTGCGTTGATGCATGGACATCAAATTCAAAGGATAGTTCTGCACAGGTATCCCAAACCTTGATGCTGTTCTGCATAAAAGCCTTGCTCTCCCAGACTGGCTTGAAAGAATAGCACCACAACAAATAATTACTAAAAGTAAATACCAAACTGAAATTATATTGAGCCAGGGGTTTTCTTATCTCCAATCCCTGCCTCAATAATGGACCCTCAAATGGAGATGTTTTCCCCACCTTAACTTCAGCAGTCAGTCTTACAGCTTGAGCTATATTCTCTCCTTTGGAGGCACAAATGAACCTTTTAAACTCTACATATTCAGCTATGCAGTTCACACACTACACAGTCCTATCTCTTTGCTTCCCCTCTGACCAAAGAACCTATCAATGCTTCCAGCTGAGTATTCTCTTCTAGGAAAACTTTTAGAATGGCTGTGAGTTTCATTGTCAACTAGTCAATATAATGTTCTCTGGCACAGGCTCATTACATTTCACTGGTCTCTTTGTGTAAGTGCTAAAGAATATTTAAGACAGTTTCTCTGTGATTAGCTATTTATTCTTCTGTACATTTTCTGTGCGTTGCCCTTCTGATGATGCTTTTTGCGTTTCTTGTAAATGCCATGTTTTCTAGTCTTTTGTAATATTTAATACACTTATTTTGTTACCCTCTGGAAGTGTTTCTTGTAGATAAAGTATCCTAATCTGGTCTACCCTCAAGAGAGGGAACTACATTAAAATCAGAGGCACAAGATGGGTAATTTATTAATAAAAAGTCATTTTATTTATATAAGGGTTGCCCTTCAAAGCACTCCGGGGGGCTGTACAACACAGTAAAAACAAAACCAATAAGATAAAATGGAATGTCAACCTCCTAACCTTCAAATGCATAAACATAAATAGAGTCAATTTTTAAAAAATAAAATTAAGAGATTTGAAAGGAAGATGATAATACAGGGTCAGAAGTAGCCCTAAAAACCTTCTGCAAGGGGAAAGCTCCCAGATGCTTTTAAAAAGCAGGGAGGAACAAAATGAAACTTACTAGGGCAAGTTTCACCCGGAGAACCCACCATAGCAAAAACAGAGTCACCTGCTGATTTCACATATGGTGGGAAGATCTTTAAATAATATACATGCCCTCACCACAAGCTAAAGGTATGGAATGGAGCCAGAGTCAACAACATTTTCAGAAAACAGTAGTGTCAATTTCAAGCCAACCCATCACTTAAGTTTCCTCTTTAAAAGATACTGGGCAGGTATGATTCATAAAGTTTAAGGCCTAAAGGGACCATTAGATCATATAGTCTTTATATATCACAGAGATATATTAAATTTAATATTAAATTTCCCCCACTTACCCTTGTATTGAGCTCAATAACTTGTTTGATGAAAGCATGTTTTCCAGAAAGGCATCCAGTCTTGATCTGAAAATATTAAAAGATGGAGAATCTACCACTTCCCTGGGTAGTTTGTTCCAGTGGTTAAAAATGTTTGCCTAATTTAAACTTGCCTGATTTCAGCTTGCAGTCATTGGTTCTTATTATACCTTTCTCTGCTAAATTAAAGAGCTCTTTAGTACTCAGTATTTTCTACTTGTGAGAGGTGACTTGATTACAGTGTGTAAGTACCTTCAATTTTTTTTATAAGTTAAACATATTGAGTTCTTTAAGTCTCTCACTGTAAGGCATTTTCTTCAGCCCTCTAATCATATTTGTGTCTCTTTTCTGAACTCTCTGCAGTTTTTCCAACTCCTTTTTTTAAACATGGACACAAGTATTCCAGTATCAGTCTCACCAATGCTGTATACAGAGGTAAAATCACCTCCTCCTACTATTCCACTGTTCCCCTTATTTATACATCCAAGGGTAACTATGATGGGTTCCCCCCAGGGTTCCACCTGGAACTGGGGTACCACTGAGCCCTCTGACCCACCACCCTGGGCTCCCTCTCACACTGTGCTGCTGTGACAAGCTGCAGGCATGCTCCGGGTCTAGATAGATTGGATATAAATATCAGATTCTCACCCTAACTGATGGTACAGGCAGACTTGTAGATTCTTAAGGCACAAGCTACATTAGCTTTACAGCTTGGGTTTCTCAGGTCTTCATACACAGGCTAGAAATCCCTTTAGCCAGGGTCCAGCACAGTTCAGTCTGTTTTCCTCAAGTGTTTCCAGGACTATTCTTGTGTGGGGAGTAAAGAACCACATATGTGTCACTCCCTGCCTTATATAGCTTTAACATATGGTGGGAACCCTTTGTTTCAAAACTTGGTTCCCAGACCACTTTGTGGAAAAAAACTAACGTCCCAAGATGGAGTCCAGAATCATGTAGCCTGGTCACACATCCTTGTAGAGTCATAGCAGCCATTACTTACAGGCTGTCTGGAGTGTTCTCAGGAAGGCTCACGAGGCGGGCAATAAGCTTCTCCTAAGGCCTATTGTTTTCCATAATGGCTCATTGCCCTGAGTAAACCCTTTCCCACCCACTATATAGACTGAAAGCATCTTGTCTAGTGGTCTTCACCTAGGTGGAACTACATTTGAAATACAGATACATAGTCAATATTCATAACCTCAAATTCAAAAATGATACATGCATACAAATAAGATAATCATTTTAGCAAATCATAACTTTTTCAATGACACTTCATATAACTTATCTTGTACAAAATGCATCATAATTATGCCATAATCATATCATAATAATATTACTATGATGAATATGGGGTGCAGTGTCACAATCGCATTAGCCGTTTTTGCCACAGCATCTCACTTAGAGCTCATGTTCAGTTGTTTGTCCACTATGACCCCAAATCTTTTTCAGAATCACTGCTTTCCAGAATGCAGATGTGTAGATGTGCTTCTGTAGATGTGCTCTGCATTCTTTATTCAGAGATGTTTAACTTTGCATTTTGCTATATTAAAACATATTGTGTTTGAATGGACCCACCTTACCAAGAGATCCAGATTGCTCTGTATGACTCGTTTGTATTCCTCATTGTTTACCACTTCACAATCTTTGTATCATCCGCAAATTTTATCAGCCGTCTTTTTATATTTACTTTCAGATAACTGATGAAAATGTTGTCTAGTATTGGGCCTAGTACAAATTCCCAGTTGACAACTACTTTTTTGATATCTGTCAGTTACCTAATTCTTAATCCATTTAACATGTCTTTTATTGATATTGTGTGGTGCTAATTTTTAATCAGAATATCATGCAGTACTAAATCAAATGCCTAAATATATTACATCTGTCCAATTACTTTTATCAACCATACTTGTAATCTTTTCAAAGAATGAAATCAGATTTGTTTGATTTGACAAGTTCTATTTTCCATAAACCATGTTGGCTGGCATTAATTATATTTTTACTCTTTACTACTTTATCAACTGAATCCCATATCAGCATTTCCATTATTTTGCCTGGGACGGATGTCAGGCTAACCAGCCTATAGTTACTGGGTCATCTTGCTTGCCCTTTTTGAATATTGGTACAAAATTAGCACTCTTCTAATCTTCTGGACATAATATAATTGTGCTTCTGCACTGTGAAAAAGCTGCAAGAGATGGGACTGTCCTCTCAAAAGCCCTGCAATGAAGGGGGTGAACAAGGGGGTGAACAAGCTTTGTGCTCCCAAGGGCATGTGTTTGGTATTGCAAGCTCATCACAACACAAATAAAAGTCCCTCAAATGCATATTATGCTGCTATAAAAAGCTTTTCAGATGGCACCATGGAAAGAGCTGGTCCAAAGAACACCAAGATTCTTACCCTGACTCACTCCCTCTGAACAAGTTCCCTCAATAAACAGGAACATTAAGGAGGTACCAATCTCCTTGCACAGACTGTGTCTTTCCCATGAGACAAGAGAGCACTAACAAATCCAGCTAGCAAAACTGCTCAAGCATTCCACCAAATCAGACATCAAACTTTGCAGGATCCATGATGCAAATATATTTGTATATTATTAGTCTAGTGGTGATATTGTCAGCGATTCTCAAACTTTTTGTATTGGCGACCCCTTTCACACAGGAAGCCTCTGAGTGCAATCCCCCTTATAAACTAAAAACACTTTTTAATATTTACCACTATTTTAAATGCTAGAGGCAGAGCACAAGTGTGGGTGGGGCTGGAGGGGCTTGGGCTGTCAGCCTGGTGCACGGTACAGGGCTGACAGACTGAGCCCGGCATGGATGGGGCTGACAGCTGATGACCTCCTGAGTGGTCATGACCCCCAGTTTGAGAACCCGATTCTATCTTGTCCGGAAATCATTATTTAAAATTCTCTCGTGGAGAAAGGATGATCCAGTGGTGAAGATGCTAACCTAAGACTTGGGATAACTGGGTTCAGGTCCCTCTCTACCATGTCCTCGAGCAAGTCGCTTAGCTTCACCATGCCTCAGTTCCCCATCTGTTAAATGAGGATAGTAGCAGTTCCCTTCCTCACCGGGGTGTTTCACAATCTTTGGTCTATTTAATCTCAGGCACTCAGATACTACAGCGATGGGGGGCATAAAAGTACCTTAGACAGGAAAGACTCAAAAATACACTGAATAACACGGGAAATAGGCTAGACCATGAGGGACTATATTTCATATCCCTCATGGGTAACACACAATTGCCCATTTCTGTGACCAACTCCCATTTTTCTATGTACAACTTGAGCCATGAGAGGACTGTTACAAACACACCAGCACCATCCCTTATCCAGCAGAACAATAACCGCTAGTCAATCAGTTCAAAAGCTTGTACCAGAACTCCACTCGACAATGAAAAGCTATAACAAAACTAAAAGTTGTTTGTGGCAAATCATGCATAAACCAAAGAAAACCCTCTGATGGCCATGCCTTATGGGTAGCTGTCAGTGGCAGAACTAATCTTACATAATGACCTGTGATCAAAAACCTTAGAAGGTTTGGAATTGGGTTCAGCACTCGGAAGTCTGGATACCTGCCCAAACCTTATCCAGTCTCTTGGATCCAAAACTCTTTTGAAACTGACTCTCAGAGATTTACCACACTTCCTGGTTCTGATTTGGATGGGAATACCACAAAAATGTCTCATAATATGGAAAACGCTCCTGGCCAGATTTTTCAAAGATATATAGGCTCCTAAAGATGCAGATAGGTGCCTGGGGAGGGGGGAAACCTAACCTGCTTGAGTGCTCTTGAAAATCCTGTTAGGCATTTTTCTGCATCTTTAGGAGCCTGGCCCTTCCATCCAGAATCATGAAGTTCAAATTAGTACAAAAATGAAAATTAATAGGGCAGAGGATTATCCAGACTTGACTCAAACTCTGAAGGTTTGGTTTGGATATGATTCAAGTTTTGGGCAAAAGCTCAGGTCATTTCTTATTTCATCTAAAGTAGGTTATTGTGATCCCTAATAATAACATTGCTGTACACGGCCATCCCCTTGCAGCTGATGTAGTCCCAACCTTTAGCGCATAGCATTATTATGCCCTTATCACTGACCTTAATACAATGTAATATTGACAGCAAAACTATATAAATAGCTGCTTGTTCATGGGTGGTGACAAGAGTAATGTTCTTGAACAATGATACCTTGTGTCAGCTTGTGGTACCTAAAGGTAAAGAAACTCAAGAATGAGAGAGTCTGGAATCAAGGAGAGTGAAATCAGATGAACAAAGACCTTAACCAGGATAAAAAGTAGCAAAGGGTCATGAAACCCTAAAAAGCTCAGGGAAATGGATAAAATATCCCTAGAACATATAAGATTTTTTTTAAAAGGGTAATGATAAAAAAAGAGTTGTATGACCCAGAAAGAAACTAATTTAACTGAGGAGTTTGAATAGGACTCAGCACTTTGGCTGGAAAACAAGATTTCCATTTTGCAAAAAAAAATTAGTTTTTGACATTTGTTTTTGTTCCAATGCAGTAAAAAGTGAAACCTTTTGAAATTTGTCACAAAAAAAAGAGACTCACCACACAATAGCCAATAACCCAGTAATTAGGACACTCAGCTGGGATGTGAGAGATCTGCCTGATTGAGAGCAGGGATTCAAAGCAAGATCTCCCACATCCTAGGAAAGTGCCCTAACCACCAGAGAGAGAAAGAGAATGTTCATGTCCATCTGTGTGTCCACCCCTTTCCATCCTGGACAAGCCAAGCTCCTTGAGTCTCCTTTCATAAGACAGGTTTTCCATTCCTCGGTTCATCCCAGTAGCCCTTCTCTGAACGTGTTCCAGTTTGAATTCATCCTTCTTAAACATGGGAGACCAGAACTGCACACAGTATTCCAGGTGAGATCTCACCAGTGCCTTGTATAATGGTACTAAAACCTCCTTATCTCTACTGGAAATACCTCGCCTAATGCATCCCAAGACCGCATTCGCTTTTTTCACAGCCATATCACATTGGCGACTCATAGACATCTTGTGATCAACCAATACTCCAAGGTCCTTCTCCGCCTCCGTTACTTCTAATTGATACATTCCCAGCTTATAACTAAAATTCTTTTTATTAATCCCTAAATGCATGACCTTACACTTGCTTTCTTTGAAGGGGAGGAATGTCTTGTTCTACCGAATGACTGGAGGATAGCTAATGTGATGCCAATTTTTAAAAAGGGCTCCAGGGGTGATCCCAGGAATTACAGGCTGAAAAGCCTGACTTCAGTACCAGGCAAACTTGTTGAAACTATAGTCAAGAACAAAATTGTCAGACCCATAGATTAACATAATTTGTTGGGGAAGAGTCAACATGGTTTTTGTAAAGGGAAATCATGCCTCATCAATCTACTAGAATTCTTTGAGGGGGGTCAACAAGCATGTGGACAAGGGGGATCCAGTGAATATAGCGTACTTAGATTTTCAGAAAGCCTTTGACAAGATCCCTCACCAAAGGCTCTGAAGCAAAGTAAGCAGTCATGGGTTAAGAGGAAAGGTTCTCTCATGGACTGGTAACTGGTTAAAAGATAGGAAACAAAGAGTACGAATAAATGGTCAGTTTTCAGAATGGAGAGAGGAAAAATGTGGTGTCCCCTAGGGGTCTGTACTGGGACCAGTCCTATTCAACATATTCATAAATGATCTGGAAAAACGGGTAAACAGTGAGGTGAAAGAATTTGCAGATGATACAAAACTACTCAATATAGTCAAGACCCAGGTAGACTGCAAAGAGCTACAAAAGGATCTCACAAAACTGGGCAAATTCAATGTTGATAAATGCAAAGTAATGCACATTGGAAAACATAATCTGAACTATACATACAAAATGATGGGGTCTAAATTAGCTGTTACCACTCAAGAAAGAGAGGTTGGAGTCATTGTGGATAGTTCCCTGAAAACATCCACTCAATGTGCAGTAGCAGTCAAAAAAGCAAACAGAATGTTGGGAATCATTAAGAAAGGGATAGCTAATAAAACAGAAAATATCATATGCCTCTTGTGGCAGGGCAGGGATAAACCCCTTTAAGGCCCTGCCAGCCTGGCTGCAGCCTGCTCTCTGGCCAGGAGGCTAGGGCTAGAGACACAGGTATTCAGCAGGGAGCCCAGCTGCAAGCCCTAATGAGGGCTGGCTCAGAGGAACATGCTGAGCTAAGTTATGACAACTGGGTTGAGGCATGAGAGGGCTATAAAAGCCTTGGGCAAACCTCAGTGAGGAGGCTAGCGTGGGAGGAGACAGGAGGGTGGTATCACTGTCTCCTTACCGAAGAAGGCAGCCTCAAAAGCCAGGAGACCCTGGGGAGGGTCTGTGGGGCACTAGCTGTTGGGGGATCTGGGACATGCACAAACATTGTAAATAAAGACACTGGGATGATCCAGCAAAAGAAGGCATGGAAGATTCTTTATTATACTAGCCTAAACACAGGGTGCAGGCTCAAGAGGGAGAAAGCCTGCAGAGACCCTGTGACACCTCTGTATAAATCCATGGTACTCCCACATCTTGAATACTCGGAAAAGGTTCAGAAAAGGGCAACACAAATTATTAGGGGTATGGAATGACTTCCATATAAGGAGAGATTAATAAGACTTTTCAGCTTGGAAAAGAGATGACTAAGGGGGGATATGATTGAGATCTATAAAATCATGACTGGTGTGGAGAAAGTAAATAAGGAAGTATTATTTACTCCTTCTCATAACACAAGAACTAGGAGTCACCAAATGAAATTAATAGGCAGCAGGTATAAAACAGACAAAAGGAAGTATTTCTTCACACAATGCACAGTCAACCTGTGGAACTCTTTGCCAGAGGATGTTTTGAAGGCCAAGACTATAACAGAGTTCAAAAAAGAACTAGATAAATTAATGGAGGATAGGTCCATCAATGGCTATTAGCCAGGATGGGCAGGGATGGTGTCCCTAACCTCAATTTGCCAGAAGCTGGGAATGAGCGACAGGGAATGGATCACTTGATGATTACCTGTTCTGGTCATTCCCTCTGGGGCACCTGGCATTGGCCACTGTCAGAAGACAGGATACTGGGCTAGATGGACCTTTGGTCTGACCCAGTAGGGCCATTCCTATGTTCTTATGTGAAGTATTTCTAGGGTGCCCCTCAGCATGGTATCCAAGCACATTGGAGTCAACTCATGTCAGGGCTGTCATATTCATGTCAGGGCTGTCTTGTCCCAACAAGAACACTAAAAGGAACCAGAATTGTGGTTCTCTTTATTCTTCCATTATCTGTGTGGCCAACAGCTGACAATTGTGAACAAATATGACATGATTCTTAGTCCCATTAAGGTCTCTGAAAGCTTTTCTGGAATTGTGAAGGAACTTTAAAGTGAACTTAAATGTAATTTACTTCCCCTTTAAGGCCCATCATCCACTGGATTCTGGTATAAAGGGGCCTTCATGTAAATGAGAATGAGGCCCATAATTTCTTCATAAAGACATCTTTCTAGACTGACTTTCTGATAGTTTCTTTGTTTATATTTGTGACTGAAGGGTTTAATGTCCACAAACTGACAGTGTAAATTATTAGTTTTTAGTTATCATTAGCAGTCTCTCCTCAAAGTAATCTTTGAGACAAATACACTTAACAATTTAAGAAGGTTGGGCATTTTTGTGGAAAACCTGCACTTGTATGAATCAGGTAATATAGGACCTGACCCTGTAGTTTTTATCCAGGCTAAGCCCATTGAAATCAATTCTTACATCTTCATGTGCCAAATTAACCCTTTGATCTTATAGTCACCCATTTTGCATGCATAGTTGCAATAGTGCAGTTGCTTGATTGCACATGAACCCTCAGCTTCTTTTTTACAGTTTAAACTTATTTTTTGGCCCTTTTTCTGCATTTCTGCTCATGCAAAAACTGAGATTTGAGTGCATTAACTGAATAGACATGTAAACTAATTGATCTCTATGTGTGAGCAAAAACTTGGATGTGTGGACATCTTAGACTTTTAGAGAAGACACTGGTTTTTTTGCTCTTTTTCAGATGTGTATTTTACTACTATACATGTCTAATTTGGGAAGTTCACAGTTCCTTGATCTCTAGATACAGTGAAGATTCGGATTCAAGATTAAGACTGTTGCCCAAATCAACTCTCATAACAGAATTCCAAAGTATATCATTTGAGCATTCTGAATAAGCTATTAGATGTAACTCTCTCCTAGACTTCTAGGAGCTGGTGGTTATATAGTATACCGAGTGAGTTATTCTGGAGGTAATTCTCCCTAGAGTTGAAATAAAGCCTCAAATTTGGGCCAATGACCTTGATATCATGAAGTACTAATGCTCTCCATTCAGGCAATACAAGGGCAAATGTTGATTGGCTAGAATTATAAGAATACTTTCAATTAATAGGCTATATTCATGTCTAAAATGTATATTAAAGTATATATACTCTCTCCCTTCCCTAGAATAGTCAGCTGTGTGTATGAGAGAGATTTTTGACTTAATAAATGTGGTATTATGTCCTGATTGATGAAAGTCTGAGTTTTGTATCAGCCTTCACTGTATTGACATTTACTAGTAAACTTAGAGCTTGATGCAGAGGACTTAACCACATGGTTGACATTAAAGTTAATAAGTGCCACAAGGAAAACAAAATAACATTCTTTCTCTTGGACAAAAAAGTAAATATATATTGAAAGTGTTCAAATCACTTTTCCCATTGAAATCAATGTGGAAGTTTTTGCATCTCAGTTCATCAAACTTGCTGCCTGCAGAAATGAGTGAGTTTAACTGGGATTTTTAGTTTTATTTGCTTGCCTGTCTTGTTTGTTTTGTATGGGCTTCTTTTTTTTGTGGTGGGTGGGGTTTTGGCTTTATAAATACAATGTTTGTTTCTCTGAAGCCAATTCCACTTGTTTTAATAGACTAACATTTTGAAAAATTACTCCTTAAGAAAATAGAAAATGCAGCAACAATGCCAATAGTAACTAAAAAATCCAAAACATCTGTCTTTCACCAGGAAAAAACCTCTGAAAGTGGGGCTGTGGCTAGAATGACAGCTACTGAGATGTTCTGAGTTGTATATAGCACTATGTTTTGAGGTGACTTTTAATCAATGGCTTCTATACTGACAATCTGTGAATTTCAATTTTCTGTTCATTTGTTACAATTTGATTAATATTGGTGTTGCTCAGGTAGGCTTGTTCTTTTTCCAGTTGGAACGGTATACATGACAATGTGCAGTGGTTTATAAATCCATTATATGATAGGCAGTAGATGTGCCCCAGGGAGATTAAACTGACATCTAAGCTGCATTCACATCAACAGGCTTACATGTATTGATCCTAAATTTTGTTGAAGAGATTAGATGTTAGTATTGACATCTCCAAGACCAAAGTTGAGAAGAAGAGAGAAGCTTGGCTACTTCCCAACCTGGCAACTGTCCCTTATTCTTAGAACTGAATGAGTCAGTTCCACACAAACCCAGGCTCCTTTCTCTTTATTAGTGATAGCAGAGATGTTGCACCAAATGCTCAGCTGGTTTCATTTAAATGAGCATGTTGCATTGACTTAAATGTACCCACCCTGACTTAATGCAGCTGTAACGATCCCGCAGATTGAATCATGAAACAGAAGATATAGACAATATTATGTAATAAAGATTAAATGTAGGTCTGATGTTGCTAAAGACATGAATCTCACATCATTCTAAATGTCTTATGCTATTTCGCTATCTCCCTCTGTTGCAGCCTTTGTTCTCGTGTGTGTTCTGGCAGGTTAGTAATATACCAAGTCACTCAAGAACTATGCCCAGCTGATTTTATGTTTTAGTGATTTGCCCCAGCCGGGTTCAGCATTAGTGCTTGTTATAGACAGAAGTGTGACATTTAGCATGCATGAATGTGCATTATGATTGTAACCCCTCTGCCAGGTGATATTGATAGCAACAAGGGCAGGTTCGATATTTAGGGGTTCCTCTTAACATTACAAAAGAGAACTAGTTCAAGCCCTGACCCCGTAATCTGGGAAAACTAAACACTGCCCCTGGGCATCTTTAAGAGGCAATACTTCCCCCACTCACAAGCAGTGACTCCAAAGTATATAACAAAATAACTTTCTTAGATAATAAGACAGAAAATATCATATTGCCTCTACATAAATCCATGGTACGCCCACATCTTAATTACTGCATGCAGATGTAATCACCCCATCTCAAAAAAGATATATTGGACTTGGAAAAGGTTCAGAAAAGGGCAACCCAAATTATTAGGGTTATGGAACGGCTTCCATATAAGGAGAAATTAATAAGAGACTTTCCCCCCTTAGTCATCCCTTTTCCAAGCTGAACTCACCACTGATTTGATAAAACACAACAAAGATTCAAAAGCATGCAAACTACAAGTAAATACCTGCCCCACCATACATCCTTTGCCTCCATTTTCCAACTTTTGGTGTGAAAGTCTAATGGACAAATCTCCCTTTAACAGGCCACTCCCCTTGCCCTCCACTGCACCCCGCTCACCTTTGGTTGTCCACAGTCAGCAAAATCCCAGTATTGGGCAGAGGGTGTGTTCAGGAGGGGTTGGGATGTTGAACAATGCTGCTGTTGCTTTGCCACTGCCGCCTCTGTGATGCCAAGTTCCGAGGCCCTACCACTCAACACAGTTTTTAGTGACTTCAGCTCTTAGAGGTTTCACTGAGTAGCGAGGAACCTCACTGCTTTTGCAGTCTCTGCATTCTTTTCATGCACCGTGGGCATGGATCAGCATTCACGTCACACTCCCTGTCAGTGCCCGGCCCGGGCTGGGGAAGCTAATGATCCAACCGGTGGACCAAATTCAGTGATAAATTCACATGCCACCTGAGGCATATTGAGCATATGCTAAAAAGAAGAGTACAACAGTGTCCCCATACGAGCTTTAAGACTCAGCCCTTAGACCCCCTTATCAGTGCTTCCAGCTCTAATGATCACTGAGAGAGAACCTGGGCTCGCAATTGAGTCAGCTCTGTTTTTAAACACTGGAGGGAAAGTGGGAAATGTTTTCTAGGATCCTTTAAACAAGGCCACAGTACCAGGTAGAAACACTTGTCCCCACCCCCCAGCCTTCACATGGATTTGGCATCACTAACCACTGCTTACCAAGTGAGGTTACAGTCCGGGTGATCCTCTCAGTCAGGGCATGTTCTGCTGCCCTTTACTCATATAATAAGAGTAACACTTTGTTATCCCTGGGAAAATAGCTCTGCTGAGCCAGGTAGACGAGGTATATCTATGCAAATATGGTCTACTCCTAAGGTCTCATCACTACAAGAAAAGGGAGAGCTCTTTCAGACTCTGGATTACTCTATGTAAGTGTGTAAACTGATGGTGCAACTGAGATTTAAAATGGCATGGGGCTGGGTGTAACCTGCAGTACAATTTCTGAAGGAAGGGTTGTTAAGAAAAGTATTTTTGTTTAAATACATCTGTGTATTTTACACTGTTCTTGTACTTCAGCTGTTTTCATGGTCCAAGAGTTTCATACAAATGATCACTGAAAATAGGAGTGACAGGTTCGGTCAAAGAGACCCCTTTGGGACAGTCACCTGATGTGCTGAAACTACCTCTGAGCCAGTTTTCCCTGGTAGCTTGGGACTCCAGAATCCTGCCTTGTTGAGCCAGACATGCTATCCTGATGCAACACAGACCTAGGTCTGGTCCACGCCCCCAGAGCTGCAGACTTTAACCAAAAACTGCTCAGCAGGTCACCTATCTCCAGCACCCAGACACCCAGTTCCCAATGGGATCCAAACCCCAAATAAATCCATTTTACTCTGTATAAAGCTTATACAGGCTAAACTCATAAATTGTCCACCCTCTATAACACTGACAGAGAGATATGCACAGCTGTTTGCTCCCCTGGGTATTAATCACTTACTCTGGGCTAATTAATAAACAAAAGTGATGTTATTAAGTATAAAAAGTAGGATTTAAGTGGCTTCAAGTAATAACAGACAGAACAAAATAAGTTACCAAGCAAAATAAAACAAAACACGCAAGTCTAAGCCTAATACATTAAGAAACTGAATACAGGTAAATCTCACCCTCAGAGATGTTCCAATAAGCTTTTTTCACAGACTACACTCCTTCCTAGTCTGGGCCCAAACCTTTCCTCTGGTACAGTCCTTGTTAGTTCCAGCAGGCATACTAGGTGGAAAGCAGAGGTGTTCTCATGACTGCTAGCCCCCTTTGTTCTGTTCCACCCCCTTTTATATCTTTGGCAAAGGTGGAAAACTTTTGTCTCTCTGGGTTCCCACCCCTCCTTCTAAATGGAAAAGTACCAGGTTTAAGATGAATCCCAGTATCATGTGACATGGTCACATGTCCTGTGAGACCCCAGCCTTCATTCTTCCAGGGCTGGCCTGCACTTCCCAAGGAAGGTCTGCAAATAAACAGAGCCATTCACAACCAATTGTCCTAGTCAATGGGAGCCATCAAGATTCCAAGCCACCATTAATGCCCACACTTTGCATAATTACAATAGGACTTCAGAGTAATACTTCTTATTTCCAGCTTCAGATACAAGAATGATACATACATACAAATAGGTTGAACACACTCAGTAGATTATAAGCTTTGTAATGATTCCTTACAAGAGACCTTTTGTGTAAAGCATATTCCAGTTACATTATATTCACACTCATAAGCATATTTCTATAAACATATGGAGTGCAACATCACAATAGGAACCAGTAAGAACAGACACAATTTTCCAGCGAGGCTGTAAAGCAGTGCATGTATAAAGCCAAAGAAAAGGTATTGGTAGCGTGGCGGTCAATATCTCTTAACACACACACTTATTCTTTCTCCTCCTTTCTGCCAAAGTCACAGAATCAGCATTAAAAATTTTTGTTTGCCTCTGGCAAAGGGGACAGGAAGAGAGAAAGCCCTGGTTCTTTTCTCATTCTTGCCCTACCTTCCATGGGTCTTTCCCCTTAACCCTCACTTACAGACTCAGCTCCCAACTCCCCACACATGTCACTTTAATAAGGCCTAGGGGAAAACAGTTCCCCAGGAAAGGTCCAGACTTACAATTTCCTGAGCTCAAGGCAGGCCACTAATCCCATAAAGGTAAGGGTTAACACATTCTCTGCCAGCCTGTGGGTCAGATCCATACACTCTGTCACAGATTCATTACGTGGAGAGAGGCCAGTCACAAATATCAGATCTTTATCCAAATTCCTTCAAAAACATAGGAGTGTTCATGTAACCAAGATAGTGGGTAGGTAACATTCAGATCCAACATTTTGGTTCAGGGCCATTAAAAGGGAAGTCTGGAGAATAGAAGTGAGATTTGCTAAACAAGAAACTAGAGAAAATTAAATTGATTATACTTTAGCATATTATGCATTTTTCTCTCTATGCATCACCTAGATTTGTCTACATTTAATTATGCTCCACAGTTTAGATAATCAGCTCTGTGCTCTCCATTCAAAATCTCCTTTTAGTTTTAAAGAGATAGCAGAGGCAGGGAAATATCTTGAAATGGAACAGGCAACCAAGTACCAAAGATAGTATTACTGTACATTTGTGAGTTACCCAATTGAAACAGGGCATTAAATATAACTGAGGATCTGATAAGATGAGGAATTTTTCATGTAATGAAAGCATTCAGGGACATAAGCTAAATGTGCCTACTGGGTCTCCAGTGATTTTAATAATATGAATTATAGAGAGTCTTTAAAAACTCAAGTGCATTGTAAGCCATTCAATGGAACGTGCTAAATGCAGCCCTGGTGGAACTGTGCTGGTTTCAGTGGAGTTCCACTAAGGATGAATTTGGCCCACATGTTTTTAATTTAGCCTTGCTTACTTTTCAGTAAACCTAATGATCTCATTGTTAGTGGGTTTCCACACAGCAACAGGATAAGATTGGCTGCCTGGCTGAGTCAGCTGCTCACTTGTATAATGTTTGCTTTGAGTAACTCTGCTCACAAAGGGTATAATTCACCCTTCTGCAGAGGACCAGTGCAAATATTATTCAGCTTCTTTAGGTAACAGAGGAGAGCATCAAAGAAAACCAGCTTGACCCAAAATAAGACACTTTTTCCCTGACAAATAGGAATCAGTTGTGTCTGTTCTAAGGTGGCAGGAATGTGTTTGCACAGCAATATCACCTTAAAATTCCTCATGCCTTGCAAGAAGGAAGTGCCTTTATCACAGGAATTCCGTGTTTATTCTACAGAATTCAACCTCTAGGACAGGAAATGCCATTTAGGGATGGAGGAATTTTAAGGTGACAGGACTCTAATTACATCATAAAGCTCATTGCAATGCAGTGCCACAAACAGCAATGTGAAGTAGGGGTTATGATATAGGTTATTGGGTTTTAATATTTTTAATAAGTGCTATTTGGTAGCAGGAAGAGTGGTCTACTAGACAGGACACTGCCTGGGCATTCAGAAGTTCTATGGTCAATTCCTAGTTCAGACAAAAAGCTACTATTTGACCTTAGGCAAGTCACTTTATCTATCCTCTGACTCAATTCTCTATCGATAAAAATAGAGCTAATACCTCCTATCTCTCAGGTATATTGAATAGGTAAAATGATTATGAGGTGCTCAGATACAGTGGTGGGCTGTTATATATACTTATCATTATGCCAGTGAGTGACAACTACACCTGAAAGTCTAGAACACTAGGCCTAGTTACTTAGTGAGAGGAGCTTTTACATATAATTGAAGAGTCAAGATTATAAAACAAAAATCTGCCGTACATTTAGCAAGTTAAACTTTAAAACTAATGGACCAGATTTTATTATTTTTCCCATTTCTTAAATAAACATAAAGAGCACTCTTTCCTCTAAAACAACTAGTTTAAGTGGTACTCATTCTGTTCTACTCAAAATGTGTTTCTACATGCACAAAGGGAATTAAAAAAGAAATAAAAGGGTAAGATTCTCCATAACGTATGTGTGAAAATAATGAAATAACTGCACGGCACACACAAAGCCTCTGAAAATTTACTTTTCCTCTTAATTTTATTTCTACTTTGTCTTTTTAAATAAGTAATTTACAGTAACAACCCACCTTATGCCACTGCAGAAAATTACTGTATTTCATGAGACATAAAACAAAAGATTTCCTGTTTATATAGGAAGCTCATATGGATTATTTTCAAACACACCCCACTAGTGACTCAGAATCATGTTCATTTATTTATTATCATCATAAAGTTTATTAGAAAATCAAAATCCTTAAAGTAACTATTGGTCACAATATGACTCCCAGTGGCCACTACATCATTGGATTTTTACTGAGAGTTGCATTACAGCATAATAATTTACCATACTTTATGCAGACAAGATGTGGTAAAAATATAATTCATTCAGAAAATGAATAATGATCAGAAAGGGGAGAAGGCAAGAAAAAAGCATGCTGCACAGCCAGCAGACAAACAGCAAAGTTAAATATATAATTCAATCAAAAATAAAAGTTTATAATAGCTTAATCCCTGTTTATTACAATTTGTTAATAGTGACTAACAGAGTACAGTGGCATTGTTTACAGAATTCTATACAAAGGAGTAAAGTATAAAACCATGGTCACCCTGGATGAAATTCAGAGGGCCAGCACCAGGTCTATGCAGCACCTAAAATTCATTTAACCCCTCAGAACAGAGTTTATGTGGGGTTGAAATGGTGCTTAGGCATTGTGCTGGCCCACTACACAAGGGTGAATCTTGTGAACATCCACAGTGAACAGTTATAATATCGGCCCACTAAGGACAACAGATAGTTGCAAAGTCCAGTGGGCTACCCAGCATGCAAGGTGTTGGTACTCATGAGCTCACAGAGTTCAGGTGGTCATGTAATTCTCCTATTTGTCTTACATAGGGAGGATAAATTTGGGATGAACTGAGTGCTGTTGAAAGCTGAAGGAAGCTGAGGATCAATTCCTGGGCCATGAAAATCAGATCTTCAGCTGTTGTAAATCAGCAGAGCTCCATTGAGGTCAATCATTCTTTTCAAGGATGGTCAGAGATTCTGGACCAGATATTCAGCTCATGTAAATTGGTCTAGTTCCACAATGTACGAATAGGTCTGTAGCAGCCAATATGGAACCACACCAATTTACACTGGGTGAGGAGTTCTAGCATCTCTCTGATTATCTCCAGAACAGGTTCAGCAGCATAAACTTCCTTACATTGCTCTTCACACCCTTTCCCTTTGGCTTGGATGGGCCATCCCGAGAGAGAGTAAGAGAATGCCTGCTGAGCTTGTACACTCGATGCCCGTTCTGTCCTTGGTCTTTGCTGATGCTGTCCACAAAGTTGCTCATTAGTCTCAATTGTGGTGATAGTTTTTGTGACATGGACATTTGTCTACTAGAAGTTGGACAGAGTCCAATCAGTCAGGCCAGAATCATTTCACTCATACGCAGTGGTCTTGTAGTCATGTTGGACCCAGGAGACTAGGTGGGTGAAGTAATTTCTTTTATTGGACTAACTTATGTTGATGAGGCACACCAGCTTTCGAGCATCTCTCTCACCAACAGAAGCTGTTCCATTAAAAGATATTACCTCATCCACCTTGTCTCTCGCATTTCACTTAAGCAGCTGAGTAGCTGTCAGATGGTAGCAGTTTGCAGTCATAATCAGTTGCCTTCCAATGGGACTTGTGCTTCTAACTCCCTTAGGCACTTTTGAAAACCCACCCATAGACCTTAGGCCATTGTTTGAATCCAGGTCTTCAGAGAGTCCTTAGGTGCTTTTGAAAATCCCATGCTATTCAACTAACATGAGCTATCTAGTCTCCAAGTATTACTGCCTTGACACAGTGAATTAATATTCCTACACAAACTGTTAGGAAGAAAACAGTCATTATTGATTGTCATTCACCACACATTGTGCATCTCAGAACTGGGCATGGCTGATAAATTGGAGTGCATGCAGAGTTTCCTTCCCCCTTCCCTTGCCAGCTATATGATGCCAGAGCAGAGTCCTGTATATTCAACCCCAAATCCCACCTATGCACTAAACACTGGGAAATGTGGACATCTTTCACATCGATAATTTCTTTAAACCTTTTAATAACCTTGTGAAGAAAAAATGAGTGCCCCCCAGCTGGTGAACTAATTTCTGATTAGGAAAGAAATGACAAACTTCAGCTTGTGTTTGGGTTTCTTCTCTACACTGTCAACAAATCTGGAAGATTATACAATGTGGCTTTGTTTCATAACAACATTAAAACAACAAGGATGTCCAAAAGATTAAGTGCTGCTGTGCTAGGAAGGTTTCATAATAGCAGCCGTGTTAGTCTGTATTCGCAAAAAGAAAAGGAGTACTTGTGGCACCTTAGAGACTAACAAATTTATTTGAGCCTAAGCTTTCGTGAGCTACAGCTCACCGATGAAGTGAGCTGTAGCTCATGAAAGCTTAGGCTCAAATAAATTTGTTAGTCTCTAAGGTGCCACAAGTACTCCTTTTCTTTGTGCTAGGAAGCTGGTGGTAAGTGACCCAGGTAGGGGAAATCAAGTGAAGGCAGTTCAACTACTGATATGCTGGGCCTGATTCTGTGCGGATTGACACCCCAGGCAATCCCACTGCCGAGAGCTGAAGTCAGTGGGAATGCACCTCGCATAAATCAGCACAGGAGATGGCCTATTGTGTGAAATGAAGCTGCTGGAATGGAGGAACTGCAGGTAAAATCCTTATATGCACTACAACTTGGAGAACACAGAGAAAAAGAATATTTTTAAAAAATCACGTCCTGGACCATTTCGTATTTAATTAGTGTCATCAAGTGTACTATCTAAACAGTAGAATGGAATAACAAGGCATTAATTTGGCCCGTATCTGTGCTATAACGACTTGTTTACAAGCATTGTATATGCATTTTATATTACTAATCTCTGCATTTCAAAATTCTAACAGCATTAGGGTGGAGTTGCTGATATATGGGTTGCTTTAGTACAGTATTATCATAGCAAAACCTTTATACATGCAAATCAGCACATCTAGGAGGGAAATAATATAACACCTAGAAAAAAAAAACATGAGGAATAGCAGACACCAAATTAGACACAATTTTGCAATGTTGTATGGCATTAAAAATGGTCAGAACAGTTGTGGGCTGTATATGGGGAGGAATCGTGTCAGAGCAATAAGATAGTAATCCCTTTTCTTTTCAGCTGTGTTGCAATTGCACATGGCATACTGTATTCAGTTCTAGGTACCTTTATTACCAAAAACATACTAACCAATCTGGTGGGAGTTTAGAGAACATTATTAGGGACCTGAAGGGACTGACTTTCTACAGGGAAAAAATTCCTAGGGAAAAATTTATTATTACCTCATCAGCCCCTTGGTTTGTTTTGCCCACCTGTCTGTCATGTAGATTTCGAGCTCTCTGGGGCAGAGACTGTAGTCTTTGAAACATACAGTGCTTAGCATAATACGGTTTTGATCCTTGACTGGGTTCCTAGGAATTACCATAATAATTATAATATTGTTTATCTGAGCTAAGTGATGCCTGAGGAGAGGGCTGGGGGCAGAATAAAGACTACATGTATTTCAAGGGTACAAACATCAAACAGGGAGAGGAATTATTTAAGTTATGAGATATATTGAGTTGCAGAACTGTCTGCTTTAGATTTCAGAGTAGCAGCCGTGTTAATCTGTATTCACAAAAAGAAAAGGAGTACTTGTGGCACCTTAGAGACTAACAAATTTATTTGAGCATAAGCTTTCGTGAGCTACAGCTCACTTCATCAGATGCATCCGATGAAGTGAGCTGTAGCTCACGAAAGCTTACGCTCAAATAAATTTGTTAGTCTCTAAGGTGCCACAAGTACTCCTTTTCTGTCTGCTTTAGGTATGTTTAAGGCACCTACCATCTTGGTTTCTAAGCACCAAACAAAATTAAGCCTTTTCCCAAGAGAAGTGATGGTAGCCCATTCATTTGAGACATTTACAAGCAGAGTGGACAAAGGAGAAGTAAACACACACAATAATTTTGTATTGGCAGAGAGGTGGCCTAGATGACCTAATAAGTCTTTTGCCCTACCTGCTATGACTCTGTGATATGTACAAAGCCATTGTTGACAGCACGATCAGCATTAATGGTTTTGGAGTCTTATGCTCCTGGCTATTTGTGCCACATAGAATTGAGCAATGCAGTGTACATTTTAGGCTCTTGCTGAACAGGAAGGGATTCCTCAGGTCCGTGGCTAGGCCGGCAATTACAGTACTTAAACTTGTAAGTTATATTAATACAGAGCATAGTGCATTACTGTATTGATCTAAAAGCTACTTATTAACATATAGCTAAATGCTGTTATGATAAGATACATGGCAAGTGGAATGTATGTAGAAAGTAAATTGCAACTTGTTTCAATACAAAATATCAGCAAAAATGTGATTCTCTAAGGTAAAATTATATTCATAATCACCTGGCAAGAGGTCAAGCATGCTCCAGCTTCATGGGGTCCATGGAAAGTGTGGTAATAAAAAGCAGAGGGAACCTACCTTTGGAACTTACTGTATCAAAGCTTTTTCCTTAGACCAGCTTTTTATGTTCTTCTATTGCATTTTACAATAGCCAATTTGAAGAGTGAGCATTAATAAACTGATCTATTCTCTGCAACACCGGTTTCATATTTTTCATCTCTTTCCTGCTATAATCAATAGTAAAAGAAAGATTGGACTGTAAGTAAAATTGCTCATGTGAGCAGTCAATGGCACCTACTAAAAGGCAGTTTTAAAGACTTTTAAAAACAATTAACATCTTTAACTGGCATGTTTCAGCATTCAGTTTAGCCAGATATAGTGCATTGTCTGCTGGAATCTGCTCCTTCATATCATGCACCTTTAAAATCCAGCAAACCTCTCATTTTTGCAAAGCATATTGTATTGAGTATGCATTTAATAGCATTTGTTGTAAGTCCCTTTCTTTCCATTAACTTTTTGTGTGCACAGAATCAGTGGCGGATTAGCCACTGGGCCAACGGGGCCTGTGCCCAGGGGCCCCAGCCAACTAGAGGGCCCCAGAAAAATAAGCGCCCCCACAGCGTGACCCACTCTGCCCACCTAGTGCTCCTGTCAGGAAGCAGGGAAAGCCTCCGCACCCTGACCCCATTTCCCCAGCAGGAGCACTGGAGAGAGACAGGGGGGACTGCAGGCAGAAGGGGTGGGGATGGGCCCCCATTTGCTCTGGCCCAGGGTCTCACAAAACCATAACCCACCTCTGCATAGAATGCAGGAAGTTTTATCTGCATATTAGTCAGATTAGTTAGACCAGATCAATTTCCTGGTCATTGGCCTGTCCCTGCAATGTGCTGAACAGCTCCTGTATGAGCGCTGAGTACCTCTGACTCCCACTGAAAACAATGGGTCTTGAGAGCACTTAATGCCTTGCAAAAAGCCATCAGCACCTTGCAGGATTGATGACTTGCAGCCTTCCTCTCCCACCCTCCCAACCTAACTGGACTTTTGGTGTCCGGTCAGTACATCTGACCGGACACTGTACAGATTCCCTTTCAATTGGACTTTCCGGTCAAAAACCCAGACACCTGGCAATCCTATCCCATTGCCAAGAGTAAGGCCAGCTTTGTCTTGGCCTGAGAATCATTTTCTCTCTTCACACATTCTGAATGATTGCTCATAGACCTCCAAAATCTACTGGGGGATCCAGGTTAGAAATGTCCATGCAAATGTCATATAGCAGCATGCTCCTCATCAAAACAAGGCAGACAATTATACAGAAAGGCGGCATTAGGGAGAGTCACCACAAAAGGTGACCAAATGGTTACTTTCCTCTGGCAACTTCTCAGTCATCACCGGCTAGCCTACAACTGTCTCCACAACTGGGCAAAAGTGCAGACCACACCAATCTAGTGCAAGGAAATAATTGTGGTAATGGGCCAAATTACCTCCTGCTTTTCAAGAGTGTTAGCTGGGGGGTTGCTGAACCCAAATCTCTGGGTAACTTTACTCTTTGCGAGGCGGTGCAGGAAAAAAAATCAAAGAGGACATGGCTGTCCAGCCAATAGATAGTGATGTAAGCAGGCAAACAAAATTACTTTCACTCAAAGCTTCTACTTTATTTAGTCTTCATCAGTTACACACATCTGCAACAGGTTAGTAAAGCACCCCAAATTACCCCCCGATTCATATTTACTCAGGATCTTGAGGCGGTCTTGAGTGGATAATTGTAGATGTCCAGTGGCCAGCCTTCTGTCTGCAGGGGAACTTGAGGTGTCCAAGTGTTCAAGTGTCCACAGAGCCCAGATTTCTTCCTCTTTTTATACCCAATTTGTTAGTATTACACAGCTTGTTCATAAAAAAAACTTCTGAGCAGAAGCTAAGTTAAGTGTGGAGTTATCCAGCCTGTCATTTTCCATCAGTTAACTAGCAGTATTTCACATAGTAATAGTTAACTATTGCCAGACTTTCCATCTTGCAAAACGCTCAAGTCAAGAGGGCATAGGGTCATGTTTACTCCTATCTTCCCACTCCTCTCCTGGTCTGTTAGTCATGCTAAGGTTTCAGAAAGGCCTTCTTTTAGCTGCTTTTGGCAATAAACATAACAATTGGTATTCCAGCTCCTGGCACTGATTTAAGCATGTTACTGGACTCGGGGCTGCTCCTACAACAGAAGCTGGCATACTACCAGGTCATTTTATCCAAAGTGTACCAGCGGGATCATTAGCAGTATTTCCAGTAGCCAGGTCCTTAATGATCCCTGCCTATCAAACCACAGGACCCTCAACAGAGCAGGCAAAATTTCCCCTTGATTTTGGCCAGGATTTCACCCCAGCAGTTTCATGCAGTAGAGCACTGATGGCAAACAAGAGTGCCAATTCTCCTTTCACTTTTTCACACCCGAGTGATGTTGCTAGGTGGACCTATGGGTTAGATGTAGACCAGGCCTGAGCCCAACAGCACGGGGGGTTATTTGTTCCAATTGTGACAGTCAGGCTGTGGTGTAGAAAGGTGGTAATAACTACCAAACTAGATAAGACAGGCATCAGGGACCTAGAAGTGAAAGGCTTCATCCACTATTGACAGTTTCATGAGCCATCTAGCTGCCAGCAGCCTGTTTTATTTTTTATCATTAAAATATCATAAAGGCTTCTAAGAACAATGGGGGAAGATTTTCGTAGGAACAGATGAGAATTAGCTTCCCAGTGGTGCCTCTGAAAATTTCCCCCATTAGTGTTTTACCCATATCTATCCTCTGGCCTATGAAGAATGCATGATTTCTAGAGCCCAACTGTGTGTATAAAAAAAAAGAAATATAATGTTCAAGCAACCTGAGAAATGTTTGCAAAAAGCCTTTGCAGAATTTCTTGCCACATCCTATCACAGAAGTTGCTCTCATGCACCCCATGCTAGTTTTCCATAAGCAGCAATTACTATACATAGCATTCTGATACCCTTAATTACATGGAGCAGTACTTTACTCCAAGAGAAGTCCCACTGAGTCAGTGAAAGTTTTCAGAGAGTGAGGTATTACATAAGGGCAACAGAATCTGTCCTATAATAAGACATCCAATTGATCTCACCATAAGCACTTGGACAGTGAAAGAAAGATCATACTATCTCTTCTTCCTTCATTATTTTGGCTTCTAGTTGTTCCCTGTTACAAAGAACTCATCTCTATACAAGCTTTGTCATATAATTCATCCAACTTACCAGAGTCCAGCTGTAAACGATTTCAAATATCCTGAGAACTTCTGCAACACACAATGCAAATTGAAAAGTTCAAGTATGGTGCTAATGCAATAAAAGAAGGCGAATATGATTCCAGATCTACAGTCTGTGTCATGCCTTTAGGAACTGCTCCATCAGCTTGATTTAGAAAATGATTGTATTAGCTTAAAATAACTAAATTGGATAAGAGGGAGAGGAATTGTTTGACGTAAATCTTGTCTCTGGGTTCCAAACTCCTCCAAGCAAATGTAAATAAGAAATACATACAGATAAAACTGTCAATTTTCCCAAAAGGGGAACTTTTTCAAGGAAGAAAATGTCCATATTAGAAATTTATCTTTGTGTTTTTGTAAAGCTAGAAACCTTTATTGGAATTCAGCAGGAAGGAACACTGGAAGAGAACCCTCCAGTAGAAGATAGCAAAGGGCCATAAATACCAACACAATATTTTTCTAGCATTATCTTTTTAAAATAATGGATCTGATTCTGATCTCTCACTGGTGTAAATCAGGACTAACTCAGTTAGTGTGAGCTGAGCTATACCAGTGTAAAATCAGTGTCAAAGGAATCTGAATCAGGCCCAATAATTTTATTATGGATCACAATCAATAACCAATAGAGAGAAAAAGGATATGGGAATCCTAGCTACCAAAAATTCTTAAAAATCCAATAGAGTATGTAGCATAGATCTGGCATTAGAGAGAGATCACACACAGTTCCCCAAGTTAAGGCAAGAGCATGTTCAATGAATATGTGCTCCAGTCACAGTCTTTAGTTTGGTAAACGACATTAATAGCTATTCATTTTAATTTTTGTCACCAAACTTCTTTTTAAAATGCAACTAAATGCATTCAGCTAAACTGAATAGAACTGTGACATAACTGTAGCTTCTTGCACTAAAAATGATGAGCAAAAGTTATCAATACAGCTGGCCATATAATGCTAAACAGCTGTCAAGAAGTGAAATCTGAATTGATATTGTCATTTACTTTTGGCGAAGCCATTGAGATCCACTCCACTAGCACAGAAAAGTATATTTAGTTAGTTAGTGTTATTTAAAGGCTTCTAAGAAAGAACTCACTGACTGTTCAGTAGCCAGCTTCCTATAGATTACTGTCAAACAGAGTAGGATGGCAACCGTCTGATTTCAAAAGATGATGGTGCATCAAAGCAGTTTAGTTACTGTGTGTCCAGCTGCAGCATTGCCAGTGGCTAAACAATCCAATTCTTGAGGAACAGTCCCTCCATATATTATTCAGGCATAAAGTGCAGGGCCAGAAGATGAAGCCAGCATAATCCTAGTGCTTGAGACCTGCTGTGCTTTCCTGTTTGTTCTCCCCTGCCTCAACTACCTCTCTTCAGCCTTTGACTCCCTGGCATAGCACCGCCCCCCCCCCGCCCCAGTGTAGCCTGTTGGCTAGCTGCATCTTCCCAACTTGCAATGACAAAGCTGAGAGTTTTCAAGTCCCTCTTGAAAACATCCTCAAACCTGAGCCTAGGTCAGCTCAGTGGTTATAGACCATTCGCATGTTCTCCATAGGGGAGCCACTACTCTGGTACGTGAAATAATGGGAAAACAAAGATAGCTCTTTCCTTCCTCTCCCTCTCTTCTGCCCAATCAATGCTCACAATCCATTCCCCACCCACATTTACAATATCAGCTAATATGTGTTTGATTGTACCCAAGAAACTGAAAGAGACTCGCAATGTCTTGGTTAAAATTCCACTGTGATATAAATGCGGTATGAGTTACACACTGGGTGTAATCCACTGATGAAGGTGTATTAAAATACCCCTCAATTTCTGATCTCCCAAGGGTCTGAGTCTATTATAGCCCCAAACCAAAAGAATAGACCTCTAAACTCAACCTGTAGCAGCTCTGGATGTTCCTGCTTCTATCCCTGGTGTCAGAGTAGCAGCCGTGTTAGTATGTATCCGCAAAAAGAAAAGGAGTACTTGTGGCACCTTAGAGACTAACAAATTTATTTGAGCATAAGCTTTCGTGAGCTACAGCTCACTTCATCGGATGCATTCAGTGGAAAATACAGTGGCGAGATTTATATACACAGAGAACATGAAACAATGGGTGTTACCGTTCACACTGTAACCAGAGTGATCAGGTAAGGTGAGCTATTACCAGCAGGAGAACGGGGGGGAGGAAGAGGGGGAAAATCTTTTCTAGTGATAATCAAGGTGGGCCATTTCCAGCAGTTGAAAAGAACGTCTGAGGAACAGTTCGGGGGGGGGTAAACATGTGGAAATAGTTTTACTTTGTGTAATGATCCATCCACTCCCAGTCTCTATTCAAGCTTAAGTTTGCAAATTAATTCCAATTCAGCAGTCTCTCATTGGAGCCTGTTTTTGAAGGTTTTTTGTTGAAGAACTGCCACTTTTAGGTGTGTAATTGAGTGACCAAAGAGATTGAAGTGTTCTCCAATGGGTTTTTGAATGTTATAATTCTTGACGTCTGATTTGTGTCCATTTATTCTTTTACGTAGAGACTGTCCAGTTTGGCCAATGTACATGACAAAGGGGCATTGCTGGCACATGATAGCATATATCACATTGGTAGAAGCGCAGGTGAACGAGCCTCTGATAGTGTGGCTGATGTGATTAGGTCCTATGATGGTGTCCCCTGAATAGATATGTGGACAGAGTTGGCAACGGGCTTTGTTGCAAGGATAGGTTCTGGGTCAGTGATACTGTTCTGTGGTGTGTGGTTGCTGATGAGTATTTGCTTCAGGTTGGGGGGCTGTCTTACTGTAACCAAGGACTGACCCGTCTCCCAAGGTCTGTGAGAGCGATGGGTCATCTTTCAGGATAGGTTGTAGATCCCTGATGATGCGTTGGAGAGGTTTTAGTTGGGGGCTGAAGGGGATGGCTAGTGGAGTTCTGTTATTTTCTTTGTTGGGTCTGTCCTGTAGTAGGTGACTTCTGGGTACTCTTCTGGCTCTGTCAATCTGTTTCTTCACTTCAACAGGTGTGTATTGTAGTTGTAAGAATGCTTGATAGAGATCTTGTCGGTGTTTGTCTCTGTCTGAGGGGTTGGAGCAAATGTGGTTGTATCATAGAGCTTGGCTGTAGACAATGGATCGTGTGGTGTGATCTGGATGAAAGCTGGAGGCATGTAGGGAGGCACAGAGGTCAGTAGGTTTCCGGTGTAGGGTGGTGTTTATGTGACCATTGCCTATTAGCACCGAAGTGTCCAGGAAGTGGATCTCTTGTGTGGACTAGTCCAGGCTGAGGTTGATAGTGGGATGGAAATTGTTGAAATCATGGTGGAATTCCTCAAGGGCTTCTTTTCCATAGATCCAGATGATGAAGATGTCATCAATGTAGCGCAAGTAGAGTAGGGGCATTAGGGGACGAGAGCTGAGAAAGTGTTGTTCTAAGTCAGCCATAAAAATGTTGACATACTGAAACTACATCATTTGCTCAATAAACTCTCTGAAAAAGCACAAGAACAAAACTGCACAGACACACCCCTGGACCTCGACCAGGAGTATTCTGTCTGCTACCCAAGATCCATAAACCTGAAAATCCTGGATGCCCCATCATCTCAGGCATTGGCACCCTGACAGCAGGATTGTCTAGCTATGTAGACTCCCTCCTGACGCCCTACGCTACCAACACTCCCAGCTATCTTCGAGACACCACTGACTTAGGCTTGAATAAAGACTGGGAGTGGATGGGTCATTACACAAAGTAAAACTATTTTCCATATCTATTCCTCCCCTCCCCGCAACTGTTCCTCAGACATTCTTGTCAACTGCTGGAAATGACTCACCTTGATTATCACTACAAAAGGTTCTCTCCCCCCCCACCCCCCCACTCTCCTGCTGCTAATAGCTTAAGTGATCACTCTCGTTACAGTGTGTATGGAAACACCCATTGTTTCATGTTCTCTGTGTATATAAATCTCCCCACTGTATTTTCCACTGAATGCATCCGATGAAGTGAGCTGTAGCTCACGAAAGCTTATGCTCAAATTTGTTAGCCTCTAAGGTGCCACAAGTCCTCCTTTTCTTTATACCTGGTGTGTTGTCCAAGATGACAGACATCAGAAAATAGATGTAGGTGGTGATGTAGTATAACGTGCATCAAAGTGGCATTCAATGGGTGTGCAAAACAAGTGTATCTTACATGTCGAGAGGGCAGAAGAGGGAGCAGCAGGAAAAAGGAACTATGACAAGATAATTGGCAGCAGGGCCGCCCTGAGTCATATGCGGCTGCATAAGGCACCCAAAATTTGGTGCACCCCAGAGTCTTAGTATCCACCCTCCCGCCTCTTCCTATCCCTGTTCTGACCCTTCCTGCAGGCTCCCACCACAGATGGCTGCAGCAGCCTCGTGAGTCTTCCTCTGGAGAAAAAAGAAAAGGAGTACCCGTGGCACCTTAGAGACTAACAAATTTATTAGAGCATAAGCTTTCGTGAGCTACAGCTCACTTCATCGGATGCATTTGGTGGAAAAAGCAGAGGAGAGATTTATATACACACACACACACAGAGAACATGAAACAATGGGTTTATCATACACACTGTAAAGGGGAGTGATCACTTAAGATAAGCCATCACCAGCAGCAGGGGGGGGAAAAGGAGGAAAACCTTTCATGGTGACAAGCAAGGTAGGCTAATTCCAGCAGTTAACAAGAATATCAGAGGAACAGTGGGGGGTGGGGTGGGAGGGAGAAATACCATGGGGAAATAGTTTTACTTTGTGTAATGACTCATCCATTCCCAGTCTCTATTCAAGCCTAAGTTAATTGTATCCAGTTTGCAAATTAATTCCAATTCAGCAGTCTCTCGTTGGAGTCTGTTTTTGAAGCTTTTTTGTTGAAGTATAGCCACTCTTAGGTCTGTGATCGAGTGACCAGAGAGATTGAAGTGTTCTCCAACTGGTTTTTGAATGTTATAATTCTTGACGTCTGATTAGTGTCCATTCATTCTTTTACGTAGAGACTGTCCAGTTTGGCCAATGTACATGGCAGAGGGGCATTGCTGGCACATGATGGCATATATCACATTGGTAGATGCGCAGGTGAACGAGCCTCTGATAGTGTGGCTGATGTGATTAGGCCCTATGATGGTATCCCCTGAATAGATATGTGGACAGAGTTGGCAACGGGCTTTGTTGCAAGGATAGGTTCCTGGGTTAGTGGTTCTGTTGTGTGGTGTGTGGTTGCTGGTGAGTATTTGCTTCAGATTGGGGGGCTGTCTGTAAGCAAGGACTGGTCTGTCTCCCAAGATCTGTGAGAGTGATGGGTCGTCCTTCAGGATAGGTTGTAGATCCTTGATGATGCGTTGGAGAGGTTTTAGTTGGGGGCTGAAGGGGATGGCTAGTGGCGTTCTGTTGTTTTCTTTCTTGGGCCTGTCCTGTAGTAGGTGACTTCTGGGTACTCTTCTGGCTCTGTCAATCTGTTTCTTCACTTCAGCAGGTGGGTATTGTAGTTGTAGGAATGCATGATAGAGATCTTGTAGGTGTTTGTCTCTGTCTGAGGGGTTGGAGCAAATGCGGTTATAAGTGGATCTCTTGTGTGGACTGGTCCAGGCTGAGGTTGATGGTGGGATGGAAATTGTTGAAATCATGGTGGAATTCCTCAAGAGCTTCTTTTCCATGAGTCCAGATGATGAAGATGTCATAAATGTAGCGCAAGTAGAGTAGGGGCATTAGGGGACGAGAGCTGAGGAAGCGTTGTTCTAAGTCAGCCATAAAAATGTTGGCATACTGTGGGGCCATGTGGGTACCCATCGCAGTGCCGCTGATTTGAAGGTATACATTGTCCCCAAATGTGAAATAGTTATGGGTGAGGACAAAGTCACAAAGTTCAGCCACCAGGTTAGCCGTGACAGTATCGGGGATACTGTTCCTGACGGCTTGTAGCCCATCTTTGTGTGGAATGTTGGTGTAGAGGGCTTCTACATCCATAGTGGCTAGGATGGTGTTTTTAGGAAGATCACCAATGGACTGTAGTTTCCTCAGGAAGTCAGTGGTGTCTCGAAGATAGCTGGGACTGCTGGTAACGAAGGGCCTGAGGAGGGAGTCTACATAGCCAGACAATCCTGCTGTCAGGGTGCCAATGCCTGAGATGATGGGGCGTCCAGGATTTCCAGGTTTATGGATCTTGGGTAGCAGATAGAATACCCCAGGTCGGGGCTCCAGGGGTGTGTCTGTGCGGATTTGTTCTTGTGCTTTTTCAGGGAGTTTCTTGAGCAAATGCTGTAGTTTCTTTTGGTAACTCTTAGTGGGATCAGAGGGTAATGGCTTGTAGAAAGTGGTGTTGGAGAGCTGCCTAGTAGCCTCTTGTTCATACTCCGACCTATTCATGATGACGACAGCACCTCCTTTGTCAGCCTTTTTGATTATGATGTCAGAGTTGTTTCTGAGGCTGTGGATGGCACTGTGTTCTGCATGGCTGGAGAGGATCTAGCAGTTAAAAGTTTAAAAGCCTTCCAGACCTACTAGCCCAATATTGAAACTGTTAAAGAGCCATTCAAGTGGTAATGAAGCCATTTGACAGGCATTGTCATGCGGGTACCCATCGCAGTGCCGCTGATTTGAAGGTATACATTGTCACCAAATGTGAAATAGTTATGGGTGAGGACAAAGTCACAAAGTTCAGCCACCAGGTTAGCCGTGACAGTATCGGGGATACTGTTCCTGACGGCTTGTAGTCCATCTTTGTGTGGAATGTTGGTGTAGAGGGCTTCTACATCCATAGTGGCTAGGATGGTGTTTTTAGGAAGATCACCAATGGACTGCACTGCGATGGGTACCCGCATGGCCCCACAGTATGCCAACATTTTTATGGCTGACTTAGAACAACGCTTCCTCAGCTCTCGTTCCCTAATGCCCCTACTCTACTTGCGCTACATTGATGACATCTTCATCATCTGGACCCATGGAAAAGAAGCTCTTGAGGAATTCCACCATGATTTCAACAATTTCCATCCCACCATCAACCTCAGCCTGGACCAGTCCACACAAGAGATCCACTTCCTGGACACTACGGTGCTAATAAGCGATGGTCACATAAACACCACCCTATATCGGAAACCTACTGACCGCTATTCCTACCTACATGCCTCTAGCTTTCATCCAGATCATACCACTCGATCCATTGTCTACAGCCAAGCGCTACGATATAACCGCATTTGCTCCAACCCCTCAGACAGAGACAAACACCTACAAGATCTCTATCATGCATTCCTACAACTACAGTACCCACCTGCTGAAGTGAAGAAACAGATTGACAGAGCCAGAAGAGTACCCAGAAGTCACCTACTACAGGACAGGCCCAACAAAGAAAACAACAGAACGCCACTAGCCATCACCTTCAGCCCCCAACTAAAACCCCTCCAACGCATCATCAAGGATCTACAACCTATCCTGAAGGACGACCCATCACTCTCACAGATCTTGGGAGACAGACCAGTCCTTGCTTACAGACAGCCCCCCAATCTGAAGCAAATACTCACCAGCAACCACACACCACACAACAGAACCACTAACCCAGGAACCTATCCTTGCAACAAAGCCCGTTGCCAACTCTGTCCACATATCTATTCAGGGGATACCATCATAGGGCCTAATCACATCAGCCACACTATCAGAGGCTCGTTCACCTGCGCATCTACCAATGTGATATATGCCATCATGTGCCAGCAATGCCCCTCTGCCATGTACATTGGCCAAACTGGACAGTCTCTACGTAAAAGAATGAATGGACACAAATCAGACGTCAAGAATTATAACATTCAAAAACCAGTTGGAGAACACTTCAATCTCTCTGGTCACTCGATCACAGACCTAAGAGTGGCTATACTTCAACAAAAAAGCTTCAAAAACAGACTCCAACGAGAGACTGCTGAATTGGAATTAATTTGCAAACTGGATACAATTAACTTAGGCTTGAATAGAGACTGGGAATGGATGAGTCATTACACAAAGTAAAACTATTTCCCCATGGTATTTCTCCCTCCCACCCCACCCCCCACTGTTCCTCTGATATTCTTGTTAACTGCTGGAATTAGCCTACCTGCTTGTCACCATGAAAGGTTTTCCTCCTTCCCCCCCCTGCTGTTGGTGATGGCTTATCTTAAGTGATCACTCTCCTTACAGTGTGTATGATAAACCCATTGTTTCATGTTCTCTGTGTGTGTGTATATAAATCTCTCCTCTGTTTTTTCCACCAAATGCATCCGATGAAGTGAGCTGTAGCTCACGAAAGCTTATGCTCTAATAAATTTGTTAGTCTCTAAGGTGCCACAAGTACTCCTTTTCTTTTTATAAATCCTAAGGACAGCCCTGGCTGGAGGGAAACTTCCTTGGGCCAGATTACACTATGAAAGTATTGGCCCATGTTGCTCTTTCAGGAGGCATGTTGTGCTCCTCTTGTACACTTCCGGGAGCTGGACTCAGGAAGCCATTTGCATTGCACAACAGCAACTTTATTGACCCTATTAACGTATGAACAGTGCTGCATCATCTTCTGTGCCTGTAAATAGCCCCCTTTATAGTAACCATCTATCTACAGATACACAGCTATCGCCCTTACATAGCACTCCCATAACACATGCTGCCTGCTCCGCGAACACAGGCTTAATCTCTGGACTCCTAGGAATAGCTCCATCATTCTTCTAATGACAGGTTTCAGAGTAGCAGCCGTGTTAGTCTGTATTCACAAAAAGAAAAGGAGGACTTGTGGCACCTTAGAGACTAACAAATTTATTTGAGTATAAGCTTTCATGAGCTACAGCTCACTTCATCGGATGCATTTGTAACACACTTGGTGCCAGGTATCCAGGGACCTCCATTAATGCATCCGATGAAGTGAGCTGTAGCTCACGAAAGCTTATGCTCAAATAAATTTGTTAGTCTCTAAGGTGTCACTCTCCTAATGTAACCCTTAGCTATGCTTACTCTCTCCCCATTTCCTAACCCTCTCAGTTCTCCTCCCACACCCAGGCCTCCCCCATGCAACAGTCTGTCTCCCAGCCCTACACAGCACCTCACAGTGTCCACAACTAAAAATTCCATTGGGTATCCTCCCTGCACAGTCTTTCCCTCTCCCACGGGGGAATTCAATGGAGGAGCTCCAGCTAACATGGTGCTCGTGGGGGGAGGGAGGATACTGTGGCCTTGTACCCCCAAAAGGGTTAGTTTCACAGGGGCTGGAGGCAGAGGGGTGCACAGCTAGCCCCTCCCGCTGCTGCCCCTGGAGCTGCTGACAGTCACTGCAGTGCTGAGTGAGATTAGAACTTGGCCCTACCGGTGATTTTTTCCAAGGGCAACCAGAAGGGAGCGTCAGAGCAAGGAAGAAGAACCCAGAGCTCCTGACTCCCAGTCCTGTTCTTTAATCACAAGATCGTTGTCTCCTTCCTCTGCATTTGCCAACTTCATTCCAGCCTGCCCACGGCAACATTCACATAGTGTAGCACTGTTTACTTCAGAAATGAAAATCAATTAAAAAAACTAGCACAGATTAAAAGTACAAAGCACACAACCCTTTCACTAACTGCGACATTCACTTAGAAAGGGCAATAGTGTTCAAGACACCTACACAAACCGAGATAGGTGTCTAGAACAGTAACTATTGTATCAGTCCCACACTACTTTCCATTATCACTTCCCTTCTTACAGACTGAACTCTTAAATCACGCTTTTCTTGAGAGCCTATCAAGGTCTAACATTCTGTACCAGCCAGTGAAAAATGAGAAGGGGAGTATAATAGCTGTAACAACTAATGGTTTATGTACCAGATAGACCATATTACTGGATAAATACACCCAATGAAAATCCCTGGGAGAAGAGTGATTATGCTAAGACTGACTTATCTACATGACATTTGATTAACAAAAATGAAGCTAAACAAAGCAGCGATTTCTCTTTGGCAACCTGGGCTATTGCCTCATTGCAAGATAGGGCATCAGTAAAAGAAAGCAAAAACCCTATTTTTAGATACCACAACTGTTTTCCAGCTACCTGTTCATGTATTGCTATCAACTGCCACCTGCCAAAACTTTGCAGAACAAAAGAGCCATCTGCGTGATTGCTGCCATCCCTCCAAGGGAGTTCAGGCACCCTAACACACTTGGTGCCAGGTATCCAGGGACCTCCATTAAATGCCTCAATGTCCGATTCTGTTAGGCCTGTACAGTAGAGAATGTTAGCAAGTTAAATACTGGTTTTAAGGCAAGAGATTGAAATCACTGAAGTCAAAACCAAAACTTCCATTGAGGCCAGCATTTCATCCAGAACCTTTATTATCAGTGCCTTCCATTTCTGAATAGATACAGCAGCAAATAGAGTGTATTTTAATTAGCACATCATGTAAGAAACTGCCCATATTCCCAGTAATCTGGTGTCCTATAGTTCCTTCCACTAACACGTAACTACTCTAGCAAAGCAATTCAGCATGGGAGCTCTTCCTCTTTCTTGTAGCTTACCATCCATCTCGTGCGAAAGGCTACATTTACAAAAAAGTTCACAGAAGGGCCAAGATTTTCACAAGAGTCTAGCAATTTACCCAAAGTAAATTCTGGGTGCCCAGCTTGAGGCCCTTTAAACAAGTCTGATTTTTAGAAAGTGCTGTGTATGCAATCTGATCTCTGACTCCTTGCACATATGCATTGTGACACTGCCTTTCATTCCATGATCACACACTATTATTTCCTTAGCACCTGAGCCTCATACAGTATGCAGGATAGACAGTATGCGGTGGAATAGGTAGCTGTTCAATATTTATTTTAATCCTCACTGTTCAGTGAGTGGGTCCCAAAGCTATAATCTGCACCGCATCCAACCCATGTACTGAGACCAATGTCTAAAGCCCATTGACATCAGTAGGGTATGTCTTCACTTCAATTAGACACCAGCTGACTTGGGCTAAGGGGCTGTTTAACTGTGGTTTAGATGTTCGGGCTTGGGCTACAGCCTGAGATCGGGGATGCTCCCACCTCGCAGGGTCTTAGAGCCCAGGCTCCAGCCCGAGCCTGAATGTCTACACTGCAATTAGCAACCCCTTAGCCTGAGCCCCATGAGACCAAGTCAGCTGTCATGGGCCAGACACGGGTTTTTAATTACAGTGTAGATATACCCCATGAGTTTTTCTGTTACTTTGTTAGAGGTGGGAACAGGCTATGAATGAGGCATCGGTTATAATGTGGAGCAGTAATTAACTACCACCCTCTGGTTCTTCATAGGAACTTGTTCTGACTATCTGCCTCATGCTGCCCTCTCAGCATGAGTTTAGGACCCATTCATAGATATATTCACCCAGGAGAGCACTGAAGATATGATGAAGGCTTTGGAGGAAGTCCGACAAAGTTGAGTGTATTGTGGAGGAGGTGAAATACGGTTGGGTGGGGTTGGGTAGGCTTTGCAGTGGAAGAGATCTTTGTGGAACATATTCAGGAACACCATGACTCACATCTTGCTTTGCCATGTAATGGAGAAAATGAGAAGGGTCCCAAAGCTCTTCTTTTGAAACACTGCCTGTGTAATCCCCACAGCATCATGTTCACACTGGAGGTGTGTTGTTCTGACAAAGTAAGATTTTTCTATGTATAACTGCAGGAATAATGTTTGGAATAACATTCTTTTGCGGGCCTCTCTGCTCTCATAATGTTTACAGAGAGTTGGGGAGGGGAGAACTCTTTTTGGAACACTTCACAGGTATCTCAAGAGATTAATCTATTTTTTTCTTGCATTTCCTGCATGCACAATGTAATGGTTTGTTTTTTTCTTTTTCATACAGAAAGTATCTTGATTCAAAGCAGTGCTGAAGTACAAGGCACTGCCAGATGTTACATAAACGGTGATGTAATGCTAAAGTATTTCATTACACATGCAGCTCTGCTCTTCAGCCCAGGAGTGATTTATTATATTTTGTCAATCCCATTTTATGTGCCCACATCATTTTTACATCATTTTTCTTCCTGACATTCTTTACATTTTCACAGGAGCACATAGAGATAATATCATAACAGCGGGCAATGAAATTAGCATTTTACAAATAATGTTACTAATAAATAAGTATACCATTGAGGGGGACATGGTCTATCTGAGCTAGTGAAAAGCAAATTTACCTCTGAATGATCAGATGGGAGGAAAGGCCCATAGTCCCAATGATAAAGCTGAGTTTATATTCACTCAGAGCTTATTCTGCCTTCACAAGCACAAGCAGGAAAATGCAGTTCTTGGCTCCTCTCAATTTACTCTTGCATTCTCTTTGGTTTTTTTAATGTGCTTTCTGTATTGTTGGCTAAATCAGATATGCCAGCTGCTTGTTCAAATAGCTTTCACGGGCACATGCAATGAGATCAACACTTGAGATCTCTTTTGACTAAAAAAATGTATATTGGAGTACAGGGTGTATTTGTTTAAAAAACAAAAACTTCCATCAGAGTTTAAGGTAAAAAACATATCTGGAAACATCATTTAACATACAGAGAAAAAGAAATCCATAAACTATCAAATGAAAAGAAAGGAAGGTCATTTAAAAATAAATCTTTAGTAGATTGATAAAATGCATTCATTCAGGAATGCAGATAAAGTAAATGCCCACTTCTAATGAATAGAATACCAAGAATCTTGTTAAACAAACTGAAGTAGAAAAATATTCTCTGCCTACAGACAGGCATGAACCTTTATTATGAAAGATGTTGCACTGAGTAGCTGCAGGTGATAGTAAAATAAAATTTCCCTTTCCCAAGAAATATAGGGGTAAATCCTGCTCTAATTATGACACTGTAAATCCAGAGTAACACCATTGTCTTAAGTGGATTCACTCCACTTTTACACTGCTGTAACTGAGAGCAGCATTTGACCCATCATATTTAAGGCCCTGATTCAGGAAAGCAGTAAAATATGTGCTTGACTCTCATTAACTTAAATGGAATTTAAGAATGTGCTTAAAGTTAAGCACATGCTTAACATGCTTTGTTAAACCAAGGACTAGATCTTCACAATACACACAAGTCCTAATCTAAAACCCTTCAACTGAATGGCAGTCTTTCCACTGTCTTCACTAGGTTTTAGATTGTGCCCTCAGAGTATTCATCCTTTCCCAAAATATACATAACATTTATATATCTGTGAACAGCATTTGCCACTTGCCAATCTCAATAAACTTCACAAATCTGGCTATTAGAGAAGAGCAAATAATTTTCTTCAAAAATTTTCGTTTTCTATTCACATATATCCATGAGTAGATCTCCGGACATGTCTTCACATGGACACTCAGTAAAGTTAATCTGAATTAACCAGTGGTCTGAATTTAAAGTGAATTAGGTAAACTGCATAAATCTGTGTATGCACTTTCTCATTCATAATTGAAGTGGCTTTAATTTGGCCACTTCTGAAGGGTTAGTCTACACTGGAAATTTACATCAGCATAGCTATGTCTCTCAGGGGTGTGAAAAATCCACACCTTTGAGCGATGAAATTAAGACGACCTAATTGCCAGTGTAGACAGTGCTAGGTGACCTCACTCTAGTGAGAGTCTACACTGAAGCACTACAGCAGCACAGCTTTAGCATTTTAAGTGTACACACAGGGCTTATGTACATGACGTAAATTCCTAGTCTAGACCAGGCCATAGCCAAAGTAAATTAAGGTAAACTGAATATAGGGCTTGCCTACACTGGCAATTTACGGCGCTGCAACTTTCTTGCTCAGGGGTGTGAAAAAACACACCCCTGAGCGCAGCAAGGTTCAGTGCTGTAAAGCACCAGTGTAAACAGTGCAGCCATGCTCCCAGCGCTGGTAGCTACGCCTCTCATGGAGGTGGTTGTGCCTACACAAGCCACACTAAGGGTATGTCTACACTATGAAATTAGGTCGAATTTATAGAAGTCGGTTTTGTAGAAAGCGTTTTTATACAGTCGAGTGTGTGTGTCCCCACACAAATGCTCTAAGTGCATGAAGTCAGCGGACTGTGTCCACAGTACCGAGGCAACAGTCGGCTTCCGGAGCTTTGCACTGTGGGTAGCTATCCCACAGTTCCTGCAGTCTCCACCGCCCATTTGAATTCTGGGTAGAAATCCCAGTGCCTGATGGGGCTAAAACACTGTCGCGGGTAGTTCTGGGTACATATCGTCAGGCCCCCATTCCCTCCCTCCCTCCATAAAAGCAAGGGCAGACAATCGTTTTGCGCCTTTTTTCTTGAGTTACCTTGAGTGCAGATCCTAAAGGATGTTGAGCACCCTCAACTCCCAGGTGACTTCAATGGATGGGGAGGGTGCTCAGCACCTGGCAAGATTGATTTTTCATTGACTACTGTACAGGGATCTAGCAAGGGATTTCAGAAGTAATGTACCCAATTCTCCTCTCATTGACTCCAACATAAATGAAGAGTAATTCCACCGAGAGTCTGGAGTTACATCAGTTAAGAGAGGTGACATGTTCACAGAAAATAAATGTGGTCCAAGTTTTAAATTCAAACTACTACTTGTGGGAAATTGTAATATTCACTTACCTCTGCTAAGTATCATTAGCTCTTATTTTCCATATGTGGAAACAGACGTATAGAGAAGTTAAGTAACTTGCCCAAGGTCATGAAACATATCAGTCATAGAGCCTGTAAAAGATCCCAGATTCCCTGGCCACCAGTCCCATGTGCTATCAACTAGACCACTCTACTCCTCTAAGTATTCACCATACCATAAATATTGCAATCATTAGTGTAGACAGCACCTCCACTTGTGCTATATCTTTAGTGTAGTGCTAAGCTGTTGTCTGGTATGTTTTTGTGTTGTTGATCTGACCTGGGGGGTTAGCAGGAAGTTCAATCCTGCCTGTGTGTGCTGGGCTGGTACTTGCAGTGTCATAACAAATTTCTGTGATTATATAAGCGAGTATTACATCTGGTGGCAGCAGCTTCAAGATGGCAAAAACACTTTTGCCTAAGAAGAAATGTACTGGTCATGCTGATGAGTCTAGAACCTGTGAATACTTGACAAACTTTGAGCTGTTGCTGTCTTTGAATGAGTGGATTTGAATACTGTCTTTGAATGAGTTGGGCAGCTGCAACTCCCAGTCCCGGCTCCACAGGCGAGTCCCTCCTGACCCGGGCAGAGGGGAGTGGAGCGGGGAAGAGGGAAAAGCAGCAAGCGACGGGGTGTGGGAGGGAAGAGGAGTGAATGGGGGAGGAGTCTTGGGGGAAGAGGTGGGGCTGCGGGGTGGGGCATTGCGGCAAAGGGGCAGGGCAGGGGAGGTTCCGGCACTCCTGCTGGAGTGTCCAGTTTTTAAATATTACAAAGTTGGCAACTGAAGAGCTGCCCAGATACCCGTTAGTATTTGTCTGGAGATACTGATGGCTGGAAAACCACAATGCTGTGGATTCACAATCTGAAATAAGTCTGACCCATAGGAATGAAAAGGAAGAAAATTTGTACTGCAGGAGTTCAGCTGGTGACTATATATCATCAGTCATTGCAGACAACAAGAGAAAACCAGCTTCCTCTGAACTCGGAGGTCTCTGTGTACTAAATGGAACTTTTGTTGTGGCAACCAGTATTTCTAATGCTGTTATTTTGGGCATGGATTTCAGCCAAGGGCTTCACAAAAACTTCTAGAGTGTTAAGGGAACACACTTGTCTCTGCACAATATTCATATATCCCTGCTGAATGTGGGTAGGAGGAAGTGTGGATACTGGGGAGCAACTCTTGGGCCTTAGAGGTGCCTCTACCATGCCTACAGGGTAACAGAGAAACTGCTCCCTGTGGTGGCTCAAAAGAAAGTGGTGGTGAAGCCAGGTCCTCAAGCAATAATACCACTAAGGATAAAACACTGCTGCAGTGAACCTGTTTGGAGCTATCTATATGCAGTTTTGCAGAACTCTATTTCCACCTGGACCAAAGGGGTTGTTCTGGGTAACAGCAATTAATACCTCTGATCAGGAAGTGCAGCTAGTGAAAAATTAGACTAGGGGACAGTGTCCAGTGTAGCTGGTGTCTCAAAGCCTCTCATGGGGCAGAGAACAGGAGCTGTGAAGCAGCCCAATCAATAAAAGAGTTAGGGGTTGACTTGACAGAAGCCACTGTAGAAGGCAATGAAAAGAAGCAATCAGAACAGCTGCTTGTATAATTTCCTAATGTGTTCTCCAGGAATAATGAACAGCTTGGGAGATATGATCAGGTGCAACATCAGATTGTGGTTAAGCCAAGGAGTGTTCCTGTGAGACAGCCCCCAAGTTGGATTCCCTTGGTGTATCAGCTCGCAGTGAAAGAGAAGATAAATCGTATGCTGGAGGACGGTCTTATTGATGAGTTTGCATCACCTTGAGGCAACCACAACTATAGTTGTGAAAAAGCCCAGTTTAGACTTGATGATATGCATTGATTATAAGAGAGTTAATTCACAGACAGTTCAAGCTGGCTATCCACTCCTCCATAAAGCAGACACCCTGGATAAAACATCAGGAGCAAAATATGTTTGTAATTTTTATTTGGTATCTGGACACCATCAAATTAAAGTGGCCCTGAAGATCAAAAAAAAATGCCATTGTGACATCTTATGGGCTGTTTCAGTTCTGCAGAATGCCTTTCAGACTCATAAATGTACCAGCGATGTTTCAGAGGGCAGTATCTGATCTAACCCTAGTTTTGAGAATTGAAGACATCCTCATGTACTTCATTTGTTTCCACACAACATGGGATGAATGTCGGGAAGGAGTGAAAAGGATCCTAAAGCTTTTTAAGGAGTCAGGGTTTAAACTTGCAGGAAACAAATTTCAGTTTGCTAGAAGTCACATCATCTTCATAGGACATATAGTCAGTAAGAATGGGTTGGAGCGCCAACCCCAGAAACTGAATGTTAAAAAAGCAAAGAAGGTTACTACAGACCTGGAAGAGGTACAGCGATTTGTAAGCCTCTGCAGATTCTACAGAGCGCAACCCAGAAGGACACCTGTGGAGAGGAATTCACAAACTAACTGAATATGCAATCACAGTGCACTTTAACCTGGAAATCAAAATGTGGTGGCAAATGCTCTTAATCAGGAGAAGGCAGTGAGAATAGACCAGCCTGGTCTTGTGAGGACATCTGTCAAAAACAGTCTAAGGACCTGGAGAAGATCTACCGAAGATGAGACAGACTGGGGAGGTTCAATGCGGTTCAGGAATGATTATGCATTGATCCGGCTGCCAACTTCTTGGTGTATGAAGGTAACAGGATTGTCTCACCAGAAAGTTTACAGAGAATGGTATTGTAGTGTCTTTATGGTAACAAAGCACCTGGCCACCTGAGGTATGAAAAGATACTGAGCCAAGTAGCTAACTGATTTTTTTGGCTGAGTATAACTGCAGATAGGAAAGGACCCAGCCCATAATGTCTTACCCATTAAGAAAGGAAAGCACTATCAAGGAGAGGCAGAATTCCTTTAGGAGAAATTCCCCAACTCAGTAAGCCCTAGGAGTTCACACAGATTGACTTAAAAGACCCACTACCAGAAACACCAGCTGGAAATTGGTGTTTGCTGCTAGTATATGATGTCGTCTCCAAATATGTGGTGTCGCAACCACTGAAGAATAAAAGGACTGAGACAGTTACGGATGTATTGATGAAACTTGTAGCTTTGCTGTTCAGCCCACCAAGCTGCATCTGCTGTGATCAGGGGAAGGAATTTGAATCACAGTTTTTACTCAAAGTTTGGCAGCCTCTCCAGATAACCAAGACGAGGACCAGTGTTGCCCACCCTGTGTGTGGGAATGGAAAGAGTAAACTGCACTGTCGGGTCTATGCTTAGAATCTTAGTCAGTGAAGACTAATGAGACTCAGAAACAAAGTCACCTTTTTTCATATTTGCCTGTAACACCAGCCAGCCCTCAACTATCCATTACTTTCCTTATGAGATTTTTTTGGACTTTGCAAACTCATGCTTCCCTGTGCCTTGAAGTTCAGGCAGAAAGTACTGGCAAGGCTCCCTGCACCTACACAGTTGCGTGATGTGGCAGAGTCTTATATTAGTGACCTGAGGACAGCATTCCAGAAGACAGAGGAACCGATGAGCCAGCAGTGAGCATGCCAGATACAAGACCCCAGGAAAAAAGGAAAATTACATGCCCATCCAGGAAAGAGAGAAGGTGTGGCAACGCAAATGGAAAAGGCATCTTGGGAAAAATCACAAACTTACAACTTTTTGGAGGAGACCTTACACAGTGATTAAGAAAATAAACAACTTTTGTTCTGGAGAGGAGTACTTTACTTTATCCCTTCTCAGGGAGCAAGTTACTCCCTCGCCTTTCTCCTGGCTAGTTCCATTGGCTGGCACAGGGAAGGGGTGGAGCAGAGTCCTGGCTCCACTCATTTCCCCACCCCTTGTTGTAGCGGTGGGGAAGTACTAGAGGAGCACCACAGCCCTTGAGCTCACCCCTGCACCCAGAGCTGCAATGTAGGTAGCCCTAACCCAGCCATACAGTGTGGGCAGCCCTTACTCCAAGGCAAGAATGCATTAGGTCTAGATACAGTCTAGCACTTAAGAAGGAAAATGAAGTGATGGCCCTGCCAACTTTTCTCATAGGAGGGCATGAGGAACCCTGTACTTAGTGAAAATAGAGATGAGCTGTTTTTAAGAAACTCTGGCACACATGGGGACACAATCTTTCAGTCAATGGGGACAGGATGCTTTTCTTTTCTCATTGGAGTCAAAAAAGGCTATTATCTAGCCATTCAGGAGGTTTAAACTGGAGCAAAGAGGAGTTTGATTTCTTTTCAGATAAAAGAAATGATGCAAATGAGAATTTTGTCTTGCATGGAGGCATCACAAAGTGTGAGACAGAATCTGTCTTGATTACAATCTTCCATCATTTTGATTTTATAATTACTGAATGGAATCAATCAGCTTTAAATTGTAATCTTGGTGAAAGATTAAAATATCATTACTTGTCATACATACTTCACACTTTAGCAGATTTTAATAAACTGAATGCATGAGAAATGGTTGCATTATCTTTCATGGTTCTGGGATGCTAATGACATTTCTATTGATTTTAATTCACATTTGTTGGTCGAAATTATTCAGATTCAGGCAAGGCATGAAGTCCCATAATCAACACTAACAAATGAAGACTGCTGAACAGTGTAATGGCTAAAATGAAATCATTAATCAGAAATATCATAAAATAATTGCCAACAAGCAAGGGAGGTCTTATCTTCCTAATGGTCATCTTTTATGGTACATTGATCTGTTTATAAAATTTTTACATATTGGTGATTTCTCTATCAGAATATTAAACAGGAGGTGAAAATAGCATTAGAAAATAGGCAAGACTGGGAGGTGCCGGGTGATCTAATCGTTACAGCCATTCCAGGTTGTGCATATAAATGTATGAGTGACTGAGTGAATGGGTTCAGAGCTACTTAGCCACATTACCTTCTTCCATCATGTTGGTAATCATATAACCAGGTAGGAAAAAACTATCAGGGAAAAAACTTTTGTTCCTTTGATGATGCTAAAGCCTTTCTATCACAGCTTTCATCCCGTTGGCCACATCAGGTGGAATTTCATAGACTTTGGCAGCCAGCAAACTGCTGAGAGTAAACAACAAATGTTTGTGTTCTGCAACAAATTGTAGTGGAGGTCCAGACTAACATTTACAATCATGTTAGTTAACTTGAGTTAATTGGCACTCAATTAACTTGGGTTAAAACGGGGCCACAACGCAACAGGGGAACATAATCTGGCCCATATACTTTTTTAAACAATATATAATATTATATTTTAAAACAAGTGTTAAGAGAATATTAAGCTTGCGATGTCAAGCATTGAAAAAATAGAAAATGCCGGAATTAAGATTGCCCTTGCAACCTTCATTTGCTGCCCTTGTAAAATGCATTTTGCTACCATCTTACCCATTAAATAAGAAGTGTGTGTGCTATGAATAAAACCCAACTCTCCTGAGTCGCAGTCTAGTCCCTTAGTCCCTTTCAGTCACTGTAAATTTTAGCTTTAGAGTGCTTGACTTTGCAACTTTAACATTCTTTTAACATAGCTTTTTATTATTTTATGTAATTTCCTCACTTTTGAAAAAGAGGACAGAAATTCCATCATATGGAACTTATTGCTATCCCCTGCAAGGGTCAGCACCAGGGTATGAACCAAGGCCCTTTGTGTTCTCTACCACTTGAGTTAAATTAACTGTTAGAAGTAGTAAGCTGTCATCCTTCTCTGGACCAACCGCTAAAGGGAGATGCAAAAGACACTTCTCTAGAGGCTTGCACAACCAGAAGTGATCTTGTACAACATCTCTGTTTTCTCCTAAGGTAGGGGTAGGAGGCCATGCTCAGTAAGAAGTTCTGTGAAAAACACAGCATTATTAACACCAGACAGCAGAAGTGATGAGACTAGAACTCTTAGTGGCATCCCACTCCAAAAATCTTCTCCTAATCTAAAGGGGCTGCATGGGTGTCCTATCTGGAATTTATAGTCTGTAAGAATGGAGGAACATGATCAGTGCAGATGGAAGGTCAGGGAGGGTCATGGAACATGCAGTCTTGTGGTTACAGCCTAGGCATTGGACATTAGGAGGCCTGAGTTCTACTCTGAAGTCCTCCATAGATTTTCTGGGTGATGAGCACAAGTAATTTTGGTCTAAAATTTCAAAAAGTTTTCCACTAATTTCCAATGCCTCAATTTTTTGGTACACAGCCTGAGACACAAAGCCTGATTTTAAGAGGCCTTGAAAATCCACAGCTCCTTCTGACTTCAATAGGAATTGTGGGTGCTGAGCCCCTCTAAAATTCAGGACCAAGTTTAGGCACCCAAAGTTAGTGGATACTAAAAAAGTACAACTTAACCTCTCCATGCCTCAATTTCTCCATCTGTAAAATGGAGATAATATTTACTACCCAAGGATTATATGAAACTTAATTCTAGAGCTATGCAGGAACTAGATTTTTTGTTCTGGAGGAGTTTCACAATTTCAAATTTTCTTCCATTTGGGGACAGAATGAAACCAAAAACAATTCTAAATTTCCCATAAACTGAAATTCCAGGGGGAAACTTGTATTTCACCCCTTTGTAGCCTACTGGTTGCAAACTTCTGTGCGTCATTCTTATCATGCACAAAGTTTCTGCAGTTTCAGGTAGGGCCACAACAGATGTTGCAATGTGTACACGTGACTGTCTGTTGTCTGGGCTTGTTCCAGGTTCGATGCTAAAATGGTTTGTTATTCTTTCAGTCACAACTTTTATCATACCTTCTGCAGCTGTGAACTTGGCAGTAGCTTCTTTGCAGAGAGTGTTACTGAAAGCAGCATTCCACACATTTGTTTTGTCATAGCTGCCTTAATATGTGCAGTCAGGTAATACTTGGTCAGAGCCTTATCTTTTGTGCAAAAGTGCTGATGCTTCCCACAGTCCTTGATGAGAGATTGCTTGATGACCATATCATGCCATACACCACTGAAAGGCCTGGCATTCTGATGCACTGCTCCCTGACTATCATTTAGGGTCTGATATATATCTGGCTTCTCTTCCAGAAGTCTGGCTTCTACTACATTTATATAAACACATCTAGCACAATTCACATGACCACCCTGGAAGTCTACTGAAATCATGTTTGCAAATGTCTCAAGCTCTAGAGACTTGTTATTGTCTCTCTTTGCCACTATGTGATCCATGGGTAGTTGGGAGAAATCCGTTACATTTCTGTTCTGGGAAGATTATGTATCTGAACAGCTTTTTCCTTGGGTAACATAAATGACCATGAGCTGGTGGAGTGATTGGCTCAGAAAGTCTGTCATTTTATAATTAGGGGGTAGGAGGTCTTTTTATCTGCATAATTTTGTAAAAAGAATAGACAGAAAACCTTTTCTCAAATCAGTCCATTCTACAAATAATGACAAATATTTTCATGTGTTACATGGTACAAACAAGTTCATGCTGTCGTGTGGCTACTGACTGTTGCTTTAACTAAAGGCAAAAAAGTACGGGAAAATGCATAAAATATATCATCTGAAGCTAAATATTTCCAAAACTTTCCAAAACAGTACTATTTTGAGTACATAGTTGTATTACCAATTATATTTAGAACCGATCTGCCAATTTTGGTCACAATTAGACTATTTTCTTCAAGTTATGGCGCTTTTTGTGATTTTAAAAAAAAATTCAGATTAGGTGCTCAGTAATGTTTACATGATACAGAAAAACTGCACCACTTCTGGCATCTACATCACCCTGGTGATGACCCCCCAGATATGTACCAAATGTGGTAGCAATAAAATTTTCCCAGCTGATGGGGAACCCTAACTCATTCATAAGACCCCTTTTAAAATCTTGCTGGTAGATGACAATCAGTACTGACCTTCATCTTCACTGCCACTGTAATACCCACAGATAGCTGTATGTTTCATCCAGTAGGCAGCATAGAGAGAAGAAATATGTAGCAATTTATTATCAAATGACATAGCAAGCCCATATCATGACTTCAAAATGCCTGTTTTCTTGGTGCATATTGAAGACAGGACAACAGGCCAAAATTCATAGCCAGGTCTGGTTCTGAATCTGACTTTTCCTAAAGATTAGGGAAATTTGGATCCTCAGTGTTGATGCCACCTGTAATACAGAGTGGGGCCAGCTACAAAGGGCCTGAGTCTGCTCTCATTTGCGCTGGTGTGAATTAAAGTAACTCCACTGAACTTAACTGAAACCCAAAGGAAGGGTGGTTTTGTGGTTAAGGCACTGGACTGAGCTGGGCTCAGTTAGAACACAGGAACTGCTGTACTGCATCAATATGGTCCATTTAGTCCTGTAACTGGCAATGGCCTTGTCATTTCATCTCTCTGTGCCTTGGTTCCTATAACAGGGTAGCTTGCCTGAGCCTAAGCCAATCCTGATTACAGGGGCTGTGAGAGATCAGGTGATTTCTGTATAAAAGGAGACTGCAGAGGTGTCTATAGAGACTGGAGGGAGCAAGAGCCCACAGGGGAGAAAGCTCAGAGCAAGAAAGGAAGCTGCATGGAAGAGAGTGAGGGGGGAAAAGCTCTCTAAGCTGAGAGGACTGAGGAAGATTCTGATAAACCAGGGAAGTGACTGGGAGACCCAGAGAATTTGAAAAGAGAGGTAGGAAGTGGCCCAGGGAAAATCACAGCCAAGGATAAAGGAGCAAACCTAGCTCTTTGATACAGGTCCCTGGGCTGGGGAATGAGACTGGTTCCCCTACCAGCCCCATGGAAGGGGGCATTCATACTCATTGTCAGGGCTGTCAAGTCCTGCAAGGGGGCAGCAGAATGAGCAGAAGACTGGCTAGGAAAGAGACCCAGAGAGGGCAAAAAGATTCTTTTGTTTCTGTTAAGGCATTTTTGGACTCTTAATTTGGGACAATTATGACCCCAGAAGAGGAGGACTAAAGTTGATGACCTACCAGAGGGTAGAGTTACCAGGCAGAGAAACTGCCACCATGCAGGAGGTACCATTGTCAGGGGCCGCTAGCCCAGCAAGAAGAAAAGGAGTACTTGTGGCACCTTAGAGACTAACAAATTTATTTGAGCATAAGCTTTCGTGAGCTACAGCTCACTTCATCGGATGCATTTCGTGGAAAATACAGAGGGGAGATTGATATACACACACACAGAAAACATGAAACAATGGGTTTATCATACACACTGTAAAGAGAGTGATCACTTAAGATAAGCCATCACCAGCAGCGGGGGGGAGGGGGGGAAGGAGGAAAAACTTTCATGGTGACAAGCAAGGTAGGCTATTTCCAGCAGTTAACAAGAATATCTGAGGAACAATGGGGGGTGGGGTGGGGGGGAGAAATAACATGGGGAAATAGTTTTACTTTGTGTAATGACTCATCCATTCCCAGTCTCTGTTCAAGCCTAAATTAATTGTATACAGTTTGCAAATTAATTCCAATTCAGCAGTCTCTCGTTGGTGTCTGTTTTTGAAGTTTTTTGATTGAAGGATAGCCACTCTCAGGTCTGTAATCGAGTGACCAGAGAGATTGAAGCGTTCTCCAACTGGTTTTTGAATGTTATAATTCTTGACGTCTGATTTGTGTCCATTTATTCTTTTACGTAGAGACTGTCCATTTTGATCAATGTACATGGCAGAGGGGCATTGCTGGCACATGATGGCATATATCACATTGGTAGATGCGCAGGTGAATGAGCCTCTGATAGTGTGGCTGACATCATAATCAAAAAGGCTGACAAAGGAGGTGCTGTCGTCATCATGAATAGGTTGGAGTATGAACAAGAGGCTACTAGGCAGCCCTCAAACACCACTTTCTACAAGCCATTACCCTCTGATCCCACTGAGAGTTACCAAAAGAAACTACAGCATTTGCTCAAGAAACTCCCTGAAAAAGCACAAGAACAAATCCGCACAGACACACCCCTAGAACCCCGACCTGGGGTATTCTATCTGCTACCCAAGATCCATAAACCTGGAAATCCTGGACGCCCCATCATCTCAGGCATTGGCACCCTGACAGCAGGATTGTCTGGCTATGTAGACTCCCTCCTCAGGCCCTACATTACCAGCACTCCGAGCTATCTTCGAGACACCACTGACTTCCTGAGGAAACTACAATCCGTTGGTGATCTTCCTAAAAACACCATCCGAGCCACTATGGATGTAGAAGCCCTCTACACCAACATTCCACACAAAGATGGACTACAAGCCATCAGGAACACTATTCCAGATAATGTCACGGCTAACCTGGTGGCTGAACTTTGTGACTTTGTCCTCACCCATAACTATTTCACATTTGGGGACAATGTATACCTTCAAATCAGCAGTACTGCGATGGGCACCCGCATGGCCCCACAGTATACCAACATTTTTATGGCTGACTTGGAACAACACTTCCTCAGCTATCGTCTCCTAATGCCCCTACTCTACTTGTACTACATTGATGACATCTTCATCATCTGGACCCATGGAAAAGAAGCCCTTGAGGAATTCCACCATGATTTCAACACTTTCCAACCCACCATCAACCTCAGCCGGGACCAGTCCACACAAGAGATCCACTTCCTGGACACTACCGTGCTAATAAGCGATGGTCACATAAACACCACCCTATATTGGAAACCTACTGACCGCTATTCCTACCTACATGCCTCTAGCTTTCATCCAGATCATACCACACAATCCATTGTCTACAGCCAAGCTCTACGATATAACCGCATTTGCTCCAACCTCTCAGACAGAGACAAACACCTACAAGAGCTCTATCATGCATTCCTACAACTACAATACCCACCTGCTGAAGTGAAGAAATGGATTGACACAGCCAGAAGAGTACCCAGAAGTCACCTACTACAGGACAGGCCCAACAAAGAAAAGAACAGAACGCCACTAGCCATCACCTTCAGCCCCCAACTAAAACCTCTCCAATGCATCATCAAGGACCTACAACCTATCCTGAAGGACGACCCATCACTCTCACAGATCTTGGGAGACAGGCCAGTCCTTGCTTACAGACAGTCCCCCAACCTGAAGCAAATACTCACCAGCAACCACACACCACACAACAGAACCACTAACCCACGAACCTATCCTTGCAACAAAGCCCGTTGCCAACTCTGTCCACATATCTATTCAGGGGACATCATCATAGGGCCTAATCACATCAGCCACACTATCAGAGGCTCGTTCACCTGCACATCTACCAATGTGATATATGCCATCATGTGCCAGCAATGCCCCTCTGCCATGTACATTGGTCAAACTGGACAGTCTCTACGTAAAAGAATAAATGGACACAAATCAGACGTCAAGAATATAACATTCAAAAACCAGTCGGAGAACACTTCAATCTCTCCGGTCACTCGATTACAGACCTGAGGGTGGCTATTCTTCAACAAAAAAACTTCAAAAACAGACTCCAACGAGAGACTGCTGAATTGGAATTAATTTGCAAACTGGATACAATTAATTTAGGCTTGAATAGAGACTGGGAATGGATGAGTCATTACACAAAGTAAAACTATTTCCCCATGTTATTTCTCTCCCTCCCCACCCCACCCCCCATTGTTCCTCAGATGTTCTTGTTAACTGCTGGAAATAGCCTACCTTGTTTGTCACCATGAAAGGTTTTCCTCCTTTCCCCCCCCCCCCGCTGCTGGTGATGGCTTATCTTAAGTGATCACTCTCCTTACAATGTGTATGATAAAACCCATTGTTTCATGTTTTCTGTGTGTGTGTATATCAATCTCCCCTCTGTATTTTCCACCAAATGCATCTGATGAAGTGAGCTGTAGCTCATGAAAGCTTATGCTCAAATAAATTTGTTAGTCTCTAAGGTGCCACAAGTACTCCTTTTCTTCTTGCGAATACAGACTAACACGGCTGCTACTCTGTAGCCCAGCAAGAGAGAGGTAACATCACACCTGGTCATGAGAGTGTGCCTATCAGTAAGTAGCCACTGTGCTACTGCTCCCCAGCTGTAAAACGGGAGTGATAAAATATTATTTTACTATTACCTGCCCAGTTAGACTGCAGGTCTTTTGGGGCACGAATATTTTACTATGCCTTTGTGCAGCACCTAGCATGTCTACTAATAACCTCTGAAATGTTATAAATAATTAAAACGAAAATACATTTGTCAAACGAATAAAATACAGCTTGTGATGCCTTTTCCTTCTTCATTTAAGGGCCGATACTGTGAGGTTTTTAGGCCATAGTCTTTCAAATATTTATTCATTTGCTTACCTGTAAGCCCTTGCATAATCATTAATACCAGTGGGACTAGTCAGTCACCTTTAAAGTTAGAGCACATACATGAGTGGCAGTAGGGTAAAGAGTTTTAGTGCATCTAACTTTTGTGCCTAAGGGCCTTTGTGCCTCTACCGTATTGCAGTGTGCTGTTGTGAGCCAGTGGACACAGAATATGAGTGGCTCTGGTAGCAGTGTAAGGTAATAGAGACAAAAGGATTTGGGCTGTGCTGCCCAGCTGATTGCTTGAAGTTCACCAGGGATGAGCAGATTTTAAGGTAAAATTTTCTGGTCGTGTAAATTTGAAGTACGTGGAGCTGAACCAATATATTGCAACTAAGGCTTTGTCCCGGAGTCAGTGTTTAAATTTACCAGGGCTAAGCACATTTCACTGCATCACTCTATAATATTGAGTAGCATGCTTCAAATGTGATTATTAGCTTCATTTTTCTCTCCTGTCCCCTCCCCGTTTTTGGTCTATTGCTTCTATTAGCTCAAACAAAACAGTCTCACAAAGTGGGAGAAAATATATAGAAAGAGAACATTTATTTAAAAATCGCTAACTTTAGCAAAAGGCTAAATACCCCATTAGGAAAGGAAGATTGAACCGAGCTTGAAAATGTAACTAAGAAAATCACTAAAACAGCCAACACTTCAGTGAATACACTGTATTAGAATGCAAATTACAAGTATGTTGGATTATAAATGATAACCATATCCCTATGTCAAATGATAAAATAGGTTTCTCTTACCCAGTTTTTGTCTTGAGGTTATGAAGGGTTAACACATCTTCCATTGTCAACAGTCAAATGTGCCGCATAGCTGCTACTCCTGTCCTAGGAGAGAAGATTGAGCCTTTAAGTCTGCTCTCCAAGCAAGTTTAGGATTCCATTTGCAATCCAAACCCAGGATCCATGCAAACTGCCCCAAACAATTTTTCTTTTCCTTTCCATAAAATCTTGAATGTGCATCTTGTGAATTGCTTTGGCAATTGGTATGCAGCCAGCAAAACGTTCTCTGATACGTACCTATTAAATTTGATGGGCAAAGATATTAAAGAAAATGTGGCCCCATCACAAATAAAATATACAAACTCCCCAGGAAATCAGCAATGCTTGTTTATTCCCCCATAACAGTTCTGTAACATTCATCCTTTTTCCTTCATATCCAAAGGCACAAGAGGAGACATAAGTATTTACCTTGTCAATGATTTGTTGATTAATGGCACCCTAACAAGTTTGGTATAGATTACTATATATCCACCTCCATATGAACAATTAGGACACATTATTGATAATTATAATGCATCGGTAATCGGAGGGATCCTTTATACCAAAAATGAACCAATAAAGGAATACCCAGATTATCCCATTTTCAGTCACCTATAGGGTACTGAACATTTATTAAGTTGCAGCAAGCTTCATAGTGTAACCCACACACCTGGTGGGTGTGGTGTTCTGTCCCATCTAGTGGCACTGAGACCAGTTAATGAGGAGATAAAATGAGTTTACTCTACAGCCTTAACTAATAGCCAGTTGGTTTTTAGCTCATGCAATAGAGGCTCATGCACTAAGCTCCAGAGATCCCAGATTCAATCCTGCCCAGCCTTTAACGATACTACTGTTTTTAAAAAATCAATAAAATTATGACAGTGATGCAAAACCAATACAAGCAAATAAATTCAGAGTTGAAAAATCACTGCCACACTACATCAAACCTGAACAGAATAAAATGTGTTGTTAAACTAAAGCCTCATTAAGCCGTCCTGTACTTTTCCTGTTTTCTTTCTTCTGGACATTGGTCATCAGGTTTTCTCCTTTCTAATCAGTTCCTTCTCCTTGTTTTTCCTACTGGGGGAGTTCCTGCCCCTGTTGAAGTCAATAGGAGTTTTGCCATTGACTTCAGTGGAGCTAGGATTTCCCGTCAGAGTTGTGTTTTGCATTGTAGACACAGCTCTCCATGAAGTGTGTTGCACTGCCTGCTCTGCACTGCTGCAGAGTTATTTTGTTATAATCGCAATGTGCTGTTAACATCTTTATACATATATACAATATGATGCAAAAATGGCAGCCCTATCACTGCTATATATTGTTATGGAAGCTATAAATGCCTTATGACTCAAGGATCTCCAGCCAGAAGAGAAGAGCTTAAAAAAAAAAAAAAAGCAACATAATTGCCATCTATAATTTAAATGGGCAGCATTCCCATTGAAAAATGCATTTCAATTTAAACTCTATTAACAGGAAATTAGGAAATCTCCCATCAGTGTTATTGTTTATTTTATAATGAAAACTAAGAACATAAAAATACTATCAACACAAATGTTTGGCAGACCCAGAAATAAATTAAACCATCCCTATTATGTTTTCCCTCTCCTCATGCCTATCTTATGATCTCTGGTAATTTAAACATATGCAAGAAACAAAACTATTAAAGACACAGTGCATATTGAGATTGAGAGCCAAATTCTTGTTGCACCGAAGTAAATGAGAAAACTAACATTGACTTCCATGTAATCAGAATTTGGCCCTTAGGTACCACTTGAACCTGAATTTACAATATAGATATCACAAAAGAAGAGCCTGATCCTGCATTCTTTGCACACCCAAAATTTCCATTGACTTCACTAGGAAATTAAAAATTTCTATATTGATTATCATTTGTAAAACAGAAATATTGCATTTACCACACTGATCTGTATGTAATAATGTTTAGCCCTTATATAAATGTGATTGACTCCCACTTTAAAAACGTGTTTATACTGCTAGAGTGATATAAAGGGGCCTTCATGTAAATGAGACCATAGGATTTTAATCACCGTTATTTAGATACACATGTAATGTAGGTTTCAGAGTAGCAGCCGTGTTAGTCTGTATTTGCAAAAAGAAAAGGAATACTTGTGGCACCTTAGAGACTAACAAATTTATTTGAGCATAAGCTTTCATGAGCTACAGCTCACTTCATCGGATGCATTCATGTAATGTAGTGTGACAAAGTTCCTGCTCTACCTTGGTGGGTCTTGCGCTTATTGGCGGATTTGCTCGCTTTGGAGCTTCACAGCAGCCCTCAGCTTGGCCATTTTTCTGAATTCACAGTCCAGATCAACTCCTCCTGTGTCTGACCAGGAGTTTGGAGGTTTGGGGGGAACCCAGGTCTGCTCTCTACTCCAGGTTCCTGCCCAGGGCCCTGTGGAATGCAGCTGTCTAGAGTGCCTCCTGGAACAGCTGTGCAACAGCTACAACTCACTGAGCTATTTCCCCATGGCCTCCTCCCAACCCCTTCTTTATCCTCACCATAAGACCTTCCTCCTGGTGTCTGATAATGCTTGTACACCTCAGTTCTCCAACAGTCTGCGTTCTCACTCTCAGCTCCTAGTGCCTCTTGCTCCCAGCTCCTCACACACACACCACAAACTGAAGTGAGCTCCTTTTTAAAACCCAGGTGCCCTGATTAGCCTGCTCTAATTGATTCTAGCAGCTTCTTGATTGGCTGCAGGTGTTCTGATCAGCCTGTCTTAATTGTCTCCAGAAGGTTCCTGATTGTTCTGGAACCTTCCCTGTTCCCTTACCCAGGGAAAAGGGACCCTACTTAGCCTGGGGCTAATATATCTGCCTTCTATTACTCTCCTATAGCCATCTGGCCCGACCCTGTCAGGGTAGATACATTCAATAAACCTATTAACTCAATAGTCTAGTACAGAAAATTCAGTGTTTGTATTCATGGAGCTTCCATTAACCTGGAAAAAGATTTAAAACATTGTTGAACTTATCCAAACCTCATTTGGAAATGAGACTGAGACCCTCTCACATGATCAGATTTGCTCAGGAGTTTTCCATCACTTCCGTGTTTCAGCTATGCTGGAAATACCACAATAACAGTCTTTCTCATGGAACTTTTGTTCCACTTTGGTAATGTCTGAAATGAGGAAGTGCACAGGGATACAAAAATGAAAAAAAAATGCTAACCAAATCTTTTACACAGCTCAAAAAAATAGGAAGATATAATTGCCTTCATGGTTGCAATGTACCTGATCCCCACAGTACAGCCAAGAAAGCTTTGGGTTTTGTCTGGTCTGAATATGGTTTGAAGATTCAGCATTGCTTTTATTTTATCTGCACTGGATCAGCCATCCCTGAGTTCTGGTTTTATCAAAGTTTGCTTTTATCATATTGTGTTGTTAGCAAAGAATTTTTGTGTTTACAGTAAAGAAACGTGACTTGCGCTGTGATACTGCTTGTTTTTCTAACTCATACCCCTTCCCTATGCCCTGAAACCTTAGTCTCTGTAACACAATAAAACTCTGAATAGTGTAAATAAAAAATGATGCTATATAACAGTGTCAACACACGTAAATGTGTTGATGCCCTTCAGTGAACTATGTTTTATAAGAGAGTCCCTGAAGGATGAAGCCTGTCAGTAGAATGATACCAAGTCTGGGGTGATGTTTTTTATAAAGCAAAACCTACTTCATCTTTAGAACATCTCTGACCTCTGCTCAGCACACGGAGAAGAGGATGACGTGCATTGAGCTGTTTATATAGTTCCCTGATTCTATATTGGCCTAGTACCAGCATGATGTAAAGCAGTTGTGGGACTGCTCTGAGTTATATCAGTAGGGGATTAGCAGAGCTGAGATTAACTATGACTCCCTCTCTCCATTCCCAAAACCCACCCACCCATATCCCTATGCCTAGAGGGAGATGGGACAGCACGCATTAGGAGGTGGTTCTGCTGGCTTTGTGCCAGTAGGGAATTCCCCTTGCCAGAGGAATTTTCTGCTAGTTTTTTACAGCCAGAACCCATCCCATTTGTGCTGTTTATGATAAAGGGGTCAGATCAGAACAGAGACTCTGACCCTACATTTTAGAACAGTGGTTGCCAAACACCAGTATCCAAGACCCCATCTGTTCAGTGATTCCTTGGCTGCAGAATCTATCACTTGCCACATAATTACGCTCCAGAATCTAAGCTTTCATTTAAAAAATATATGGTTTCTATTCAATGTTGTGGCAGAGCTAACCTTCCCAACAGGAATTCTCTGCAAACCTGTGCATTGCTGTCTTCCTGATTCTGCAAATAGCTTCAAATAATAGTTGTAAGAGAGGTCTGAACTGCTTCAAATATAGCGCTGGGGTTTTAACTCTGAACCCAGCTATGACAATATTTCACTTCTGATCCTTTCAGCAGAAACATCCAGCTAAAGGGCTTATCTGTGTGTAGGATGCAGTAGCAAATACTAGGGCAATGTGCAATGGGGAGCAATATGCCATTAAAGCTTTTGGAGTGGGAATGAGAAGAAAAAGACCATCTCAATTTCAAGGGGGCTATTCACCTAGTAAGGTGCAATTGAGTGTAAGAATGGTAGAATGAGGCCCAGAGTACTCCCCTTTATTATAAGCACACATGCCTCTCCATGCTCCCCCCTGCACCATAGCACACCCTTCATCGCAGAGCTTTCCTAGGCCACTGTAATTGTCTTCCTAGTTGAAATGTTCCCCATCTCTGCAGTACAACCAATTACGCTGACTTTGAATGTTTCACTGTCTAACTTTGCCCATCTCATCTATTACTCTACAGGTTACTTTGTGCCCAGCTGTCCTAGCTCCCAGGGGCTCTTCCTACATCCAGGGATCAGTGAAGCACAGGAATGCCTTGTCTATGCCCCCCACTCCCATGTAAACAGGGGGGGATGTAGGACTAGACCACCCAAAGATTCCCCTACACCAGAAGAATGCTCAAGAAGTTGGGTATGCCAAGCTTCTGACTGCTTTGCACAGGGTGTGGCATAAGGCAGACTTAGTGGACATAAGAATCAAACTATGTCATGTTAAGATATGGCTTTGTGGATGTCAAGTGGTTTCAGGTTTGTAACCAAAAGTTAGAGATGTGAGAAAATAAGCCTCATGTCAGGCTCAACCAGAACTATTGAGACAAAATGGATAAAAGCTGGCTAATGGATAAGTCTCAAAATGTGTGATGCTGTGGCCAAAAGAGCTAATGCAATCCTGGGATTCATAAACAGGGGAATCTCAAGTAGGAGTAGAGAGGTTATTTTACCTCTATATTTGGTACTTGTACAACTGCTGTTGGAAGACTGTGTCCAGATCTAGTACCCACAATCCAAGAAGGATCTTGATAAGCTGGAGAGGGTTCAGAGAAGGGTCAAAAAATGATTAAAGGATTAGGAAATATGCCTTAGAGTGATAGACACAAAAAGCTCAATCTATTTAGCTTAATGCAGAGAAGATTAAAGATTGACTTGATTACAGCCTATAAGTATCTACATGGGGAACAAATGGGCTCTTCAATATAGCAGACAAAAGTATAACATGATTCAATGGCTGGAAGTGGAAGCTAGACAAATTCAGGCTGGAAATAAGGTGTAATTTTTAACGGTGAGAGAAATTAACCATTGAAACAATTCACCAAGGGTTGTAGTGGATTCTCCATCGCTGACAATTTCTAAATGAAGATTGGATGTTTTTTTCTAAAAGATGTACTCTAGGTATTATAGTGGAGAAGTCCTATTGCCTGTGTTATACAGCAGGTCAGACTAAATGATCAACAAAGGTCCCTTTTGGCCTGGGAATCTGTGAGACACAACACATCTCTCCATAAAAAATACTCTGATATCAGAGTGATAGCTTATAACTGCCTCAGGAGTCAGGGAACAAAATTGATTATCTGAGGTTTGGAAAAGCTAGCTTTATTCTCAATGCATTTAAGAACATAAAAGCATGGGGTTGTGTCATGGACTATCTTGCCTAATAGCCACTGATGGACCTGTCCTCCATGAACTTAACTAATTATTTTTTTAATTCTTTTATGCATTTGGTCTTCACAAAATCCCCTGTCAAAGCGTTTCACAAGTTGGCTGTGTGTTGGATGAATAAGTACTTCCTTAGGTTTGTTTTAAACTTCCTGCCTATGAATTTCATTGGATTATCCCTGGTTCTTGTCGAATGCATTTTCTCCACATTATTCATGATTTTATAGACCTCTATCTTATTGCCCTTTATTCATCTCTTTTCTAAGATGAACAGTCCCAGTCTTTTTAATCTCTCCTTATACAGAAGCGGTTCCAGACCCCAGTTGTTGCCCTTCCTTGTACTTTTTCCTATTCTAACAGATCTTTTTTGAGATGGGACGACCAGAACTGCATTCAGTATCCAGGTGTAGATGTGCTTTTTTTCTGTTTTATGTATCCCTTTCCTAATGGTTCCTACCATTCTGTTCTCTTTTTTGACTGCTGCTGCACATTGAGAAGATGTTTTCAGAGAACTATCCACAATGATTCCAAGATATTTCTTGAATGGTAATAGCTAATTTAGACCCCATTATTTTGTATGTATATAGATGGGACTATGTTTTCCAATGTGCATTACTTTGCTCTTATCAACATTGAATTTCATCTGTCATTTTGTTGCCCAGTCACCTAGTTCAGGGAGATCCCTTTGTAACTCTTTGCAGTCAGCTTTGAACTTAACTATTTTGAATAATTTTGTAGAATCTGCAGACCTTGCCGTCTCACTCTTTACCCCTCTTTCCAGATCATTTATGAATATGTTGAACAGCACTGGTTCCAGTACAGACCCCTGGGGGACCCAGGTATTTACCTCTCTCCACTGGGAAAACTGAGCATTTATTCCTACCCTTTGTTTCCTATCTTTTAACCAGTTACTGACCCATGAGAGGACCTTCCCTCTTATCCCATGACTGCTTACTTTCCTTAAGAGCCTTTAGTATGGGATCTTGTCCAAGGCTTTCTGAAAGTCCAACTACACTATATCAACTGGTTCACCCTTGTCCACATGTTTGTCGAAACCCTCAAAGAATTCTAATAGATTGGTGAGAAATTATTTCCCTTTGCAAGAGCCTTGCTGATTCTTCCCCAACAAATCGCATTCATCTATGTGTCTGATAATTTTCTTCTTTACTATAGTTTCAACCAATTTGCCTGGTACTGAAGTTAGGCTTACTGGCTTGTAATTACCGGGATCACCTCTGGAGCCTTTTTTTAAAAATGCATTACATTAACTATCCTCCAGCCATCTGGTACACAGGCTAATTTAAGTGATAGGTTACATAGCACAGTTAATAGTTCTGCAATTTCATATCTGAGTTTCTACAGAACTCTTTGGTGAATAGCATTTGATCCTGGTAACTTATTATTGTTAAATGTATCAATTTGTTCCAAAATTTATTCTATTGACACCTCAATCTAGAACAGTTCCTCAGATTTGTCATTTTTTGTAAAAAAAAAATGGCTTAGATGTGAGAATCTCCCTCACATCCTCTGCAGTGTAGACTGATGCAAAGAATTCATTTAGCTTCTCCACAATTACCTTGTCTTCCTTGAGTGCTTCTTTAACACCTTGATCATCCAGTGGCCCCACTGAATATTTGGCAGGCTTCCTGCTTAAGATGTACTTAAAAAAATGGTTTGTTAGTTTTTGTGTCTTTTGCTACTTGTTCTTCAAATTTTTTTTTTTTTTTGGCCTGGCTAATTATACTTGTATACGTGACTTGCCAGAGTTTATGTGCCTTTCTATTTTCCTCAGTAAGATTCAAGTTCCAATTTTTAAATGATGCCTTTTTGTCTCTAACTGCCTCTTTTACTCCGTTGTTTAGCCATCATGGCATTTTTGGTCCTCTTACTGTTGTTGTTGTTTTTAATTTGGTTTAAACCTCAGTTATGGTGTTTTAAAATAGTTTCTTTGCAGCTTGCAAGCATTTTCTAAATTCTATCAACCCCCTTCTCTCCCATTCCCATTTTTCTTAACATATTGGGACAAATTCAGCCCTGGCATAAACAGGTAAATTCTATCAAACTTCAAAGGAGTTGAACATCCTTATGCCAATGGTGAAATTTGCCTTTCACTGTTAGCGCTCTTAACCTGTGGCACCTAGACTGTAATTGTCTCGTTGCACATGAGTTCTATAAAAAGTAACTATCTACCTAGTAGTGTATGTGGTGCTTCTGATCTCAGTGATTTTTAGACTGCTCTAATACCCTTGACTAAATCCTTTTTTAAAAATTCACCTCCTGCAAGCAAGAAAAGCCACTTCAAGGCGAGATGCTCACCATGTTTAGTATCATGGCACGCTGAGACAATTTAGAGTCGTTACAATAAATTTCCTGACCACTAGCATAAAGAAACAAACTGTTTCACAGGAACATATGATTTAACACATTTGTACAATTATCTGGGGCATCATCTTGCTGGCTATGTCCTGTCTAGTTTTTACAGTATGTAACAAATACAAAACCTTAGATAGTTATGCAAAATGTGCACTGGCACTTTACACACACACACACATGCACCTGCACACATAAATTCAAGGAAGTTTTGCTAGGGCTTTTTTTGTCATATAAAAAAGGAATTGCTTCTGGTCATTCCCACACTCATCCATCATTAGCAAATTTGAGTGAGAAGCTATGGCTTTATAAAGGTCTAGCTTGTTGGCTGTAGGATTCTGCTGCAGCATTCATCTAATAGAGGGAGGCTGTCACCTGTCTGGATGGATATTTGGTGGTAAAAGGAAAAATTATTTGAATTGAGGGGGAAATAGAGCCTGTCAAGCCAAATGTAATGAAAGCTCAATCCCAGCCACTGTCTGTGGCATAGATTCTGAAGGCCCAAGCATGCAAATGCTCTCTCTCTAACACGTACCATTGACAAAATGGGAGCATATAGAGCCAGTTAGGAGTAGGAGAAAATGAGATCAGAGCTGCACATCGGGCTTTGAAGGGAAGAGAGGTAGAGGAGATGGAGTTTAGCACAATATATCCATGTCTTCCTTAACATTTCTTCTCCTCTCTTGTTTCCTTCCATGTTTCAGCATCTCTTCCCTCAGATTTCATTTCCATTACTTCCTTCTTCAACCACAGCCTCAGTTCCCTATAATTCCTTCTCCTAACAACCCCTATATTTTCTTATTCCTATTTCTTCCTAAGCAATTCTCCCTGTTTTTCTAAGCAAGATTTCCGTTCCACCCTACTTTGATCCCATTAAATTTCACAAGCTCAGTATGGTTGGCCTCAGCAATGAGATGGGTGACCTCCAAGGAACTGGAGGAAGTGGTGCTGGAGGAAGTGGTGCTGGTGGTGTTCTTATGAATCACTTTCCCTTCTAAGTCAGAACCGAACCAAAGTCCCAGAATGGTATTAGGGAGCACATGGTTGCTGGATGTATAATTTTTAAATGAGATGTAACCCATGTCCTGACCACTTTGATCCCATGGCACTTTTTAGAAGAACTGGGATGTCCTTCTCAGGATCCAGTTCTGGTCATTATAATCTGCCTGGCAGTTTCAGTTATATGCAGTTCACATCCTACTCTGTTGTGAAGTGCTGATATTTACTATTAAACAGCTGCCATATTCTACCACAGAGGGGGCTGCATTTCAGTGGCAGGTAAAGTGATCCCTATACCTCTTGCATTCCTCACAGGCTTGTGGGCTTAAATAATTGGTTGATTAATTAATGCTTGGAAAGATTTTGAGGATCTCAAAGTCATTCTCGACATCCAAAGTAGTATTAATAATTATTTATTTATTTGATACTAAAATGTTCCCTTATTCTCAATGCCTCAATATTTCTCTCCTTCCTTCTCCTTCTTCTCACCTTAAGTGCTTTCATGAAGATATTTCCGAAGGCCAATAACATGTTCTGTCAGGGACAGAAGTGTGACCTCAGTATATGTTCTGCTTCCACTGGGAATCAGGGTTGAGATCCTCAAAGGCATTTAGGTGGCCTAACTTCCACTGAATTCAATGGAAGCTAGGTACTTACATACCTTTGAGGATCTGGACCCAAGCTCATTCATATATATACGGAGAGAGAGAGAGAGAAAGTGCATATGATGGATAATGGTCGTCTATTCTCTCTGTATCATGATAAAGCAGTATTGATCCTCTTGAGGTCTGCGGAAGGGGAGAAGAATGTATAACATGGATTCTGACTTCATTTTATGACAATATTAAAATAATTGGAAATAAAATATGAACAGGAATATCATAAATAGATTGTAGTCTGAGCTCTGCTTTCTATCTCTTTTCTACAGCTTTCATTTATCTCTGTGTCCTGACAATAGACTCTGTGTGACTATGTCTACCCTGTTAGTTTTCTTCAAATTTCCCACCAGTGCAGTGCAACCAGGGTACTAACTGTGGGAGAACTAGTGTAGACTGACACCTGCTATTTTAACTACCAAGTCATCGAAAGCTGCTTAGAGTCTAGAAAGTTGCTATATACAATGCCAGTGGCTTTCCTACTCTAATTTCCCCACCATTGCTACAGCCAGTGATACTGGAAGGGTGGGAAATTTGAAGTAAAAAGCTAGTGCAGACAGATGCATGAGGCTCAGTTTCTAGACAGCATGTGCTCCTCATTATTTTGAAATTATAAATATCACAATGGAGAGATGATGTAAGATACAACCAAATCAAAGCTACAGCCTTAATACTCAGAGTTAGTGTCATTTGTCTCTGCTGACACTGATCTTGCTTCACAGGTTACCTAGGGCAGAACTCAGCTCTGCCAGCAAAAAGGGGTATTATCAAACATGTATCTTGTCAATTCTAAGGGAAGAAGTAAAACATTTCTAATGGTTCAGGTGTACTCAGACAAAAAAAGGAGTAGGAGTTTTGGTTTCAGCACCCAGTTAGTTTACAGTGCAAAGTTACAAAAATACTTGAGGGGATTTCAATTATTTATTTCAGTTTATACATCAAATCAAAAACTGGTACACAGTGGAAACTTGGTCTCATGGCTAAGGAACTGGACTGAGACTCAGGGGTTTCGATTCAATTGCGAACTCAGCCATAGATTCCCATGTGACCTCTGGAAAGTCACTAAATTGCTCTGTGTTTTATTAGCACAAGTTCATGAGTTCCTGCCTTGGCTAAAGACAATTATTAATGTTTTCTTAATAAACTGAGCACTTGATCCTGAGAGATGCTGAGCTCCCATCTCACATTAACATCAGTAGTCAAATTCAGAAGCAGTTGCTGATCAGGTGTGCAGGCTGGTGGCCAGGGCCCTGCATGTCTGCAAGTTTCCATCCTGAGAGGGCAGGTTTCCGCAGCAGCAAAGCTGATTCAAAGCTGCCCACCCCTCTGAGCCTGTAACTCCACCCCCACTGTCCTATACGTCCATGGAGGTTGCTAAGGAGTGAATTAACAGAGAGGCAATATCTCTTCTGATGGTTCTGCATATGGTTTAGGCTCTCTCCAAATGCCTACGAATCAGGAAAATACTGCTGTCCTTTGCCAGTAAAGCCATCTGGCAGCTCCAAACCAGAGCTGTCAGCCTGGAAATTTTGAAATTAAGGGAACCCACTTTTGCAGGACACTACAATTACAAGAGAGAGCATCAGAGCCCCTAGGGACCACCAAATCCCCACTCACAGATACCAGTTTTGGGGGGGGGGTGCTGTGTCTGAGCCCCTCCTCATCCCTCTGCCTTCCCTGTGGAGGCTGCAATGCAAGGGTTCATGCAACCCTAGGAGTCTGTTGGCTCCTTTGTACTAGATAGAGCAGCAGGATCCTCAAAAGGTAGATGGAGGGGCAGAGAGGTAATCTGCCCCCCTTCTGGCATGCAGCAGGTCCAGACTGCAGAGTAGCTGAGGATCTTCTCTATGCCTTCCACTAGGCCCACTCAGTATCAGAGCTCCCCTAGGCAAGGAAGGCAGGATTTGGGCCAAAGACTATTGTAGTTGCTTAGTACTGCTGAGTATCACGGTGTATATGAGCAGGCAGGAAAGAAAGGAAAATCAGTGGTATATTCCTGTATTTATAAAATCAAGTACCAAGATCAGTTTATTGTTAAACAAAAGTTTTCTGATAATATGAAATTAAACTGACAGAAAATAACACACATTAAAATGTGGGATGATAGATGCAGCAGGATTTGCTTTATGTAAATTTGATCTGGCACTATAGTCTGCTACTGATTTGATAAGGAACAGAGCTCAAACACCATCTCAGCAAGTCTGAGCATGTTTTCTCTACTGTTTTATTTTCTGCTACATTGACCTCAACTGATAATTTCCCAGTAAAACCACAATAAATGGGTTATGTCACATTACAGGAAATCACAAAATCCTCTCAAGTGACTGATTTTCAGGAGCTTTCCTGATTTTGCATCAAATCTTTTGCCTTCTCAATCTGCTATTGCTTCTGAGTCAATACTGGAGCTTTATAAACCAGAAAATGTCAGATTTTAAAGTAACCGTAAAGCTTTCTTATTAAATGGTTTCCTTTATCTAAACAAATTAAATGTATAGGACCTGATTTTTCTCTCACTTATAACAGTATAATTCCACCAGCTTCAACAGAGTTACCCCTGATTTACAACAGTGTAAGTGAGACGAGAATCAGACGCACAGTAAACAAAGTCATTATAATCCTTTTTCAGAAACAGCCCCCCCCCATTCCCCTCCTCCCCCCTAGAACAGATGCCAATCCTGGAATTCTCCACCACTTGCTGTAGATCTCATTACTGGATGCAGGCAATAAGAACTGAGCCAAGGTCCCTGGAATGTAGTCCTTTGCATGCTTCTCTGCAGTGGCTTATTGTGCTTTCATACCTGAAAAAGGCAAGTGTGCGTGGTTGCATTAGAATGGGAAGAAGAATAAGAAGTGAAGTCATAGCAAACTCTGTGTCCCCTTATTCTGAATCAGAGGGAAGAGAGAGACAGACATCCTCTGCCACTCTGGTTATTTAGTTAATCCCAACAAGTTTTTGTGGATCGGATGTCCAAATTGCCATTACTCAATAAACACAAAGCTATAAAGGTATTTTCTGAACAAAATACTTAATGATTGCATTGACTGAACAACTTATACGTGGAATACATACCCATCTATTATAATCCTTGTGCAATATTGTGAAAGAATTCCTGTATTCCATTGTCTTTATAATGTTGTTGTTTCATTGTTTTAAAAGCTTTTATTTTCAATATTTCTGTCTTTATTGCTAGTATGGATTTTTCTCCTGTTTTTGGTCCTTTTAAAATATGCCCAGTACCTATCTACTTCCTTTCAATTTCCTTTCCCCATTTTCACTTTCTTGAAACAGGATGTTTGTTCTTCCTTTTTCCCATTGTTCCCACCTTTCCACAGCCACTGTATGTCTCACTTCAACTCCCAGTCATTCACCAACTTTTTCAACTCTCCAGCTACTGTCTTCCAGTTGTCTAATTTATAATTCTCTACCTAAACTTTGTGCTGTTTGTTAACATCTCCCCCTTCTGGACATAGGACTCATGACATGTCAATTGCACCTTGCATAAGTAAATAAATCTTTTAATAATGTCCCTGTTTATGAATGCAACAAGATGATCGGGTTCTATTGCTATTATTTCTGTAAAGCATAACCATTTCTGTAATGCTTTCATTTTCCAGCAGCCATACTGCTATGTACTCTGATACCTTCATCATGCTTCATAAGCTAAACAGTATTGTGCTGGGTTGATGCTTGAGTAGAAGATCTCCAAGAAACAACTGAACACTGCTGAGTGTTTCAGAGTAACAGCCGTGTTAGTCTGTATTCGCAAAAAGAAAAGGAGTACTTGTGGCACCTTAGAGACTAACAAATTTGTAGCTCACGAAAGCTTATGCTCTAATAAATTTGTTAGTCTCTAAGGTGCCACAAGTACTCCTTTTCTGACTGCTGAGTGTGATTCAGTAGGCGGTACTCACAGGAATAGAATTAAGGGTGGGAAAGATAAACAAATGCAGACTGGAATCTCTCTTTTTCTGACCTTTCCACACACTGCCCCTGTTGAAGGGCCCTGAGAAATATTTAATCAATGTCCATACTGTTGCCCCTCTCCCAGTTCATTTATCAATTGATCTGAAATTTCTACTTGGATGCTTTTCCCAGAGTAAGTACTGACCCAATGCCTCAAAATGGTGTTAGAAGGTACCACGCTGCTGGAGATGCCATATGGATGAGCTAAAACCAAGATCCTCACCTCTTGGGATCATTAAAAATTAAAAATTCCACAGCACTTTTTGCAAGAGTTAGTGTTGTTAACGCAGGGCGTTAGCCCAAATCCAGTTTGGATAATTACATCCTACTCACTAAATTCCCCCTGAAGTTTCATTTGGTTATTGTAATCTTCACTTCTTGTCCTAAACTCTTCTGTAGTGTTGCTGTAAGCCAGTGGTTCTCAACCTGTGGGCCACTTGCAGCCCAATCAGCACAGAGCTGCAGCCCATGTGACATCCTCAGGGCCATAGAGGTAGTATTGGATGCGGCCCACAATGATAAATAGGTTGAGAACCACCAGTGCTGTAAACTAATAAATACTTTGTTTCTTATCCAAGATGTAGCTACTTTTCATTAGGGGATGAAGTACTCCCTGTGAGAAGATTTTATTGTTACGCTGGGAGTAAAAACTTGGTGAAGCTGGTGGGAATAACAGCTGTGCTTCATTCAGAATAAATGTAAATAACAATAAAACTCCTTTAAGTAATAAGATAGTTGAAAAAATAAATGCCACTACTCATATCACAAGTCACATGCCAGGAATCTGAGCTGTGTGGGTGGAGACAATCAACTGGAGGCTGAATGCAAATCTGGGGGCTGGCTGCCTGTTTGATAGAGATGTGTGCGTGAGAGACAGGCAACAGATACACCACAGAAACAGACAGAAAATCCCTCCAGTCTCATAGGGTGCACGAAATTCTAATCTTGTTTAATACATGAAAAAATCTAAAGCCAGCTGAGTACTAGGGGGACTTGTAATTTAGACCTCATCACAAAATGCTTTAAAACTTGATAAGGAAAGCTGTATGTATCATGTTCAAGTTTAAAGACAAATAAGTTTATACTCAAAAGCAAGAACAGAAGATCTAATTAAGAAGTAGTGAAAGCATAAAAAAATTCTGTAAAAAATTTTTTTGTCCTAAATGCTGCATATTTTTACCATTTTTAAAATATAGTGACTCACAATTTCACTCTTAGTTTTGCTACAACAGCAGCTTGTGACTTAAATCCTCTGGTGTACGGTGCTGTGTATAAAGCACCAGGAACAATAAAAAGTTTTAAAAGTGCAATTCACTGAATGAAAAAGTCACATATCAGAAAACAGTACAGCTGGAAACTTTGATGTTTCTTTTTAACACCAAGCAAGTTCCGGTGTTGAATATCTCAGATTTTCTAAAGCTTGAAGGGTTAAGAGACAAGGGCTGATGTTTTTGACCTGTACACTGCAATTTCTCTGAGAGAAAGAGCTGGCACTGTGGTACAATTTGTCATGATCCAAACAAGATAATATGGTGCTGAAAAAACGCATTATTAAATATTGTTGTGGTTAATTAACATTGCAGTAGCACTTAGGAAGCCCCAATCAGGGGCAAAAACAATGAAGCGCTTACAGTCTACTCCTTTTACTGCCCTAAGATTTGCATAAGTATTCTCCATTATGATTGTAAATGTGACAGTTCAATGTTGTCTGCTATTTTAGACTGGGTGTCCTGTAGGGTTGCCACTTTTCCAATTGCTGGTAATTGGACACCCAAGACCCCATCTCTCCCCACAAGATCCCCCCTTGCTTGCTGGATCATCTCCACTGTCCCTCAGCTGGGCTCCTCCGCTCTGGGACTTGGACAGGTTAATGACCTGGTACCTACCCCGGCCCTGCGGTAACTGTTGTCCGATCAGCACATCTGACTGGACGCTGCCAGATCCCTTTTTAGACCAGAATTTCCAGTTGAAAACCGGACACTTAGCAACCCTAGTGTCCTGCCTGATATCATTTGTATTGTAATGCTGGCAACAGACTATATTTCACCACCCCTTTGGGGATCCTCAGGAAAACGAGATGTTTATATTATTAGTAGGTTTGGAAGGTTTTGATTTTTGTCACTAAATGTCACTAAATGTTGATGTCACTGTATGCACACAAACCAATAAAAATATTTCTAGCAATAATCATCAAAATTTACAGATAGGCAAAGAAAGAAAAATGCTGCCTGAGAACTTATTAGAGACAAAATCCAGTGATTTAGACTTTTGAATTAGGCTTGTTACAGATGGACTACTAGCAAATGAACAGGTATGATTTGTTGATTTAAAGCTATTTCCTTTTTAAATTTTGACATGTGATGTCAACAATTTTGTTTTAACAGTTATAAAGCTTTAACTTTTTGAATCTCAGTGTCTGCTGTCATTAAATAATTGACTGACTTCCCCCTCCCCACAAAATTTTCCTGCCATTTAATTTAAATTAATTTAATTTAAATTAAAATAAAAATTTAAATTGATAAAAATAAAAAATGCATAAACGCCATAATTTTCTGCAACAGTAAAAATTTTAAGATACAAATATTTAAAAGTGCTTTCAAATAAATATCATTATTATAGGTCAAAATTATTTTAAAATATCAAATTCTGCAAAGCCCAGTTATGAGGTATCCTAATTAGCAATAAATTTACTTGAAATAATCTTGTAGGAAAGGAGAATTTATAATCTGATGCATAATAAATGCATTAGTTTCACTTATCTACATGTTTATCAGGTCAACTGCCTTCTGATTAAACATGCATAGATGCTTTACAAGTGCTTCTTGGAAGCTTCCCCTTCAGTGTTGTTATATCCTTTTAGAAAACACAAAAGAGACACACTAGCCCCAAAATCTCAAATGATTTTTTTCCTTCCAGCCAGTTCTGCATGCAGGTTGATTGTTTCTGAGTAGCATTAGATGAGGTGAAGTGGCTGCAGCAATGGAAAATGACTAAAATCAATTTATCTGAAGTGCTATCTCCAGTGCCTTATTTATGTGATTCTTGTCAATTTCTATTCAATCCCGGAGACAAGAGGACAGAGATAAACACAGGGCCAGATCATTCCTTTTAAATAAAAGGAAAGTGCTCCACAAAAATGCAAAGGAAAAGATATGCACAAAGCTGTATTACAGGAGGGTTGCTCTTGCTGCACTGTACCATTGATGAAATTACAGTCCTACCCCATGTGCATAGGCTGCAGTGGGCATAGTTAGTGGTAGAATGGTATAAATAAACATGAAGAATGGTATCAAAACCATTGGAAAGGCTGCTCATTTACAGTAGTTGTGAAGCTCATAAGAAGCAGGGTGACATAAATCAGGACACTGAGAAAAATCACTATTCTGGCTAGTCCTGTGCTTACTGGCTGAAAGAGAAACAATCAGTCAGTGCAGGCAAAGCTCTCATACTAGTCTAAGACAGTCGGACACAGGACCACTGTACATCAGCATGCAGACAGTAGGCTGTAAAGGAAAGTGATCTTTGCAAAATATGGCAATGGGTGCCAAACTGAAGGTGGCACTAATTAAAAGTTTGGTGAAATGTACCAGTACACCTCCTTTTCCCACAAACAAGTGGATGTTGTCACATTCCTGGCAGTAATTTAGGAATCTAACAGCATGTCTGAAATGTCAGCAAACACAATGATACGGAGCATCAATGGACAGCCTTGAGAAATAAGCACCTGCACAGACAAAAATCAACAGAAATAGATCTATATAATAAGCAATTAATGAAAGTAAAGAACAAACCCCCATCTGAAAAGGTGAAAGGGCCTAATGTAACACGAGATTTTTCTGTGCTAGCAGGTTAACCAAATATAAGTCTCTGTGTAGTTAGATATTTTTTTCCATCTTAATTGAAAAAAGATTAATGAAGTTTTTGACCCCACAGCTTTTCCTTTCTATTAATTTTTGAAAACTGTAACCTTATTTATAAAGACAGAAAAATTTAATGCTTGTGGACTATGATTTTGAATGCTCAGATGTTAAAGTATCATCCCTATGTGAGAAAACTACATGCTGATTTCTTTGATTTGCAATGTAATCTAATGTCAAATTACAGAGACATTTGAACTGGCAATAGAATTAATCACCTCACTGAATCAGGTCCTAAATCCAAACATAATCAGAAGAGTAGTCAACCCTTGCTCAAGCAAGTGCTCCATACCATGTGTAAGGCCAAGACATAATCGTACATCGACCAGCCCACCACCTGCTCAGTGCAGCTTTGTCCCACATACGCATCCCTCCCCCAACATGTCTGAGTTCCCTGGGACCAGGCTTTAACAAGGATTAGTTGATACCACGTTGCATAATCTTTGCCCTGGCCTACCCTGACATGGTCAGCATTGTGTCAGCTCACTCAAACCTCCACAACTGTGTCAGTTACAATGTTGCACAATGTAAATAAGCCCTGTGAGCATACCTGGCCCACATATGTAGGAGAGAGCTCTTGGTGCTCAACTTGAGCCTGGTAGTGCCTTGGTCTGAGCACCAAACTGCTGCGAATTACACACGTGTCCTCTGTGACAGCCATGCCAGGAAGGCCAGACCCACAGGGAAATGGAGGAGAGGTAGAAGCTGCTAGGAAAAGCTGAAAGAGGATTGACTGATAGGGAGCTCCCCAGGGGGGATGGACAGCCTGGGTTGCCACTGGGGGGGCAGATGGGAGGGGGAGGCCAGGCTGACGTGGGGGGCAGATGGGGGAGGGAGAGGCTAGGCTGTTCCTGGGAGGGCATAGGGCAGGCTGCTGTTGGGAGAGTGGGGAGCCCAGGCTTTAGAGTGATGGGGGAAGTCCAGGCTGCATGGAGAGGAGGGGACACAGGGCGGGGGAGGTTCAGTCTCACGGGGAGAGAGGGCACAAGGGCAGCAGGAGGCCCAGGCTGCACGGGGAAGAGGGGACACAGGGGCAAGTGGAGGCTGAGGCTGCATGGAGAGGGGCACAGGGGCAGGGGAAGGCTCAGGCTGCACGGGTGAGAGGGGTGCAGGGCAGAGGAGACCTGTGACACTGGTAGACCAGGTGCCAGCTCTTGCCAAGGCTGTAGGCATCCGCTGAGCACTGGCAAATTCATAGCTGGAAACTAGACCAGCTCATGTATATGTTAGTATTGTTCCAGTTAGGTGTTAGACTTATAAAAGTGGGGCAGGGCGGGGGGAAGTCAGTGGGACAGGGGCCAAGGGGGCAGTGAGGGTGCGGGGGAGGGGAAGAAGGAGGAGGAGGAAAGGGCGGGGGGGGCGAAGGGGGGTCAGTGGGACAGGGGCGAGGGGGAGGCCGGTCAGGGGAGTCCCCGCTCACTGCCCGCGCCGCATCGGGCGGTGCCAGTGACCCGTCCCCGGCTCTTGCCCCGCGCTCCTCAGAGGGAGGGTCGCTGGTGCGCTCAGCATCCGCCCCAGGCCGTCAGGTGGCGCTGCCGCGAGCTGGGCCCTGTCCCTAGCCGGGCCGGTCCATTGGGCAGGGGAGGGGGGGGGGGGGCGCGGGCGCTCCCCCGCGCGCCGCGCTGTAGTGAGGGGTTCCGGCCGCTGAGGACGTGGCTGGCCCGGCTCAGCTTGCGCAAGTTCCGCTGCCGGCCGCGGCCTCCGGGCCTTGCCTCCCTCCCGAGCCCGGCGTGTGAGCGCGCCCGGCCCAAGCTCGCAGCACGCGGAGGATGAGGAGGCCCCGCGGCGCGGGAGGCGGCCTCCGCGGCTCCTGAGACCCGGCATGGAGGCGACCTACAGCGGCGAGGCCCTGGCCGGGGGCGGGGGGCTGGGGCCCGTGGACGTGCCCAGCGCCCGGTAACTGCCGCTCCCAGCGCGAGGAAGGGTCGGGGGTGGGGGAACTGGGAACTGCCAGCCGGGGAGCCCCTGCGCTGCCCGGTCAGGCTGTGTTTCACCCCGTGCCCGGGCGGGCTGGGGGCCTCTGAGCCAGCCTGCGTCCCCGAGTGGATCTCGGCCCGTGCTGCCCCCTGCTTAGGAAATGCCTGTGGTCGTTTGTTCTTTTGCAGGCTGACTAGATACATTGCGCTGCTGTGTTTCGCCAAGTTTCTAAAGGCTCTGGGACTCTTTGAATCCTATGATCTCCTGAAAGTGGTCCACCTTGTCCAGTTCATCTTTGTAGTACAGCTGGGGTAAGTGTGCTGCTGTTTAAGCCTTTTATAACAAACACTGCTGCAGCTTCTCTCTTTTGAGAATAGTGTGGTTTTTTTTTGTTTTTTTGTTTGTTTTTTTGGCAATGAATGCCTGGGTTTCTTCCCATGGGGTCTGTAAAAGATTCAGTCTGAAAGAAACAAAAAGTTTTTCGTAATAAGTCAAGGGAGTTTGTGCCTTTTGTGTGCTGCATGAGAGGTTGTTAAAGGGGCAAAACCTTCCTTGTTTCTGGTGGAATGTACATTTAGACACAGCACAACAGCTCCTGACAGATAGTTGTGCAAGGGAAAAAAAAAGTTGAGATGCTGTGTTGTCCTATCCAGCTACTGGGCCTGCTTTTCCTTTACTCCTTTTTAGATTTTCATTTTCAGTGTGGAATCTATAGGTACTGATGTAGAGATGTCTAGAGCGTAGCTGTTGTGCTTTGACTTTCTTGTTAAATAAAGGGGGTAATTCGTGGGTGATAAAAGGATTTGTGTTGTGATGCACAGCTGTATGATGCTACAAAACTAACCATTTAATTGATAATAGAAATACAATGGTAGATGTATTTAAAATGATCATCGCAAGTTCTAGTAATAGCCCCTGTACTTAAGAGGAAGAATACCTCATTGGAATCAATACTGTCTAAATCCTGATATTTTAAGCATACTTACTGTAGTTTGAGAAACTATAGGGAAGAAGGGGATTTTTTTTAATTTATTCATTAAAGGGCTCATAGTTGTTACTTTTAGACAGATGATGTAATGACAAATACTGAGTAAAGAGAATAAATCTGTATCTAGAATATTTCATTTAAGTAAAAATTACAAGTGAAATCAGTGTGGTCTCTCCTTGTGCTACCCTTTTCTTTGGAAGGAAGCTAAGCTGCCCTCTACTCTAGAATCTTACTTCCTACATTTATTGTCATCATTAATATCTTTGTTGGTAGCTGGACCAATACTAATTTAAGCTTGGCTCATAATGAGTTGTGAAAGCTGTGCTCTAACTAACTTGACAACATTGACTAATTTCAATTAGCTTATGTTCCCATTTTATTTCCGCTTTGGGGTTTTTCACTTGACTATTCCTGAACAACATAATCTTTTTTTTTTTTCTTTTTAGTTTATTTTTTGTGGTTGTTGGGAAGGTAGGATATTGGGTATACTGTTTCAGGCCAGTTCTAGTAGAGGTGTGTGGGTGAGTGGCTTTATTTAGGTTTTTATGCAAGATAGGGGCACCTTAGAAATGAAAATGTAACAGTAGTATTATATAATCATGCTCCCCTTCAAAACTCAATTTTTTTCTACACATTCACTTATTTTGATCCATACTAAGTGTGAATTAACAACCATTTGGCTGTCCTCTGCCAGACTTGTGTGGATGACAAAGTAGGCAGGACTAAAATTCATCTGCTACAAAAAGCTTACTGAACCTTATGGCTACTTGAATAGCTGAAATGGGCTATGGGCAGGGGTGAAAGTAAAATTGAGCTCTTACCGGTACAGGGTTGGCTCTGGCCCCCCTGGGAAGGGGTGGGGCTGGGGTCAACTTCCCCAGCCAGCCCGTCTGTGCTGCCTGACCCGCACTGCCTGGGGCTCTAGCAGCAATTTAAAGGGCCCGGAGCTCCAGCCACTGTTGCCGGAGTCCTGGGCGCTTTTAAATCGTGGCCCCAGGGCAGCTGCTACTTTTTCCCCCATTGGTAGGTGGGGGGGGGGGCAAAAGGGGCAACAACATTAAAGCACTGCCATGGCTTTGCTGGGTCCTTTGCTGTGGCCGATGTGGGGTGCAAAAGGGGCAGCGACATTAAAGCGCTGCCGCAGAAGTGCTTTAAAGTCAGTCGTACAGGCCGGTACTGGTGGCTACTTTTTACTGGTACGCCATACTGGTCCATACCGCCTTACTTTCACCCCTGGCTACAGGGAACAGAAACAGATTGAGTCACTGTTGTTTTTTCCCTCTGGCAAAAACTAGGTAGCATTCATTTAAAATACAAGTGGAGCTGGAGAATAATTACTTGTACAAGGGTTGAAACGATTGCCTAGAACTAGTCTGAATAATAAAATGGCTATATTTGAACTTTTTTCTGAAAGTGCACTTGAACTAGTACGCTGATGGAGAATATTTCCCCTAACAGGTCTGCATTTTTTATGGTTTTGTTTCAAAAGCCATTTTCTTCTGGAAAAACTGTGACCAAGCGCCAGGTGAGTTGACTTATACTTAATGCATGAACACTCACTTTTAGATACTCTGGGACAATATGAATAATGACTCTAATAAAATATTTAGTTGCTCACTGAAAGTGAAAGGGATGTTTCTGGTTTCATTTGGAAAATGGCTGGGATTTTCAAAATGATCTAAGTGGTTTAGGAGCGCTAGTCCCATGGAAAATTACACCCTGCATGAGCACTCTGTGCTTTACCACCTAACATGCAAATAGCTGTAAATATGAAGAGATCGATCCTGAGCTGCAACCAGCGGAATGCCTCCTGGACCAGGAGGAGGAGGGTGGCCCAGAGGATTGTATTGTGCGGGAGGGTCTGGGCCATCAGCTTTTCAGCCCCTTTGTGTTGATCCCACAGTGCAGAGGAATCCAAGCAGTTGTCAGAATGGAGCTTGAAATATGGAGAGGAAGAACTTTTGTCATCACCCCTTCCCTCTCCCCGCATTCATCTTTATATGAAATAAATAAAATAATTGATTGTGCCATTACAGAGTAATTTGGAATGTATTTAATATAAAGGATCTGAACCATTGTATCAGGAAATGTCCTAAAGGCAAATTTGGTTTGAGAAAGCTCATGACAGAATTTAAAAGAAAGTGAGAGGGGGAACAAATTTCTTGGCTTTGTCATACATCAGGAAAAATCTATCTTTCTGTCTGCTAAAAGGTTTTAATTTGGTCTTAACTCAAATATTGGATTTTTGGCGCATGAATAACTTGAGCGGATTATTTAAAAAATAAAAATCGCATCCAACTTTATCTAGTTGTTTGTCTGGTTTTAAAACTAGAAAATACATCTATTGTTTACAGTGTTTGTTGTAGCCCTGTTGGTCCCAGGATATTAGAGAGATCTGGTGAGTGAGGTAATATCTTTTATTGGACCAACCTTCTCACCCACCTTGTCTCACTAAAATACATCCTAAGTAGTTTTGTTTTAATAAAAATGAGCTGCATCTCCTGATTAAGACTTTTAAAATCTTAATCGTTCAAATCTTAGGTGCATGCTTAATTGGAAGCACGTAAGTAGTTCCAGGTGACTTCAATAGACTTACTCCTTGGGATAAAATTAAGTACATATATAAATATTTTTAGGGTCAAGGCCTTAGTTTTGTAACGTTGAACAACTTTATCTAGCACTGTGCATGTTTGTCAGATGTATTTTATTGTGTAATACACTGAATGTCAGCATTTTTTTTGACCACTAAGTAAATTTGACTTCAGCCTAACTACTGTAACCCATGGATTTTTTTAAAAAAGGCACTAAAACTACATCGAAAGAACTTGCTGCTGTGATAGAAAATGATAAAAGTAAAGAATTTCAGCCATAAAATGTCTTTCCAAAAGTAAACATAATGGGGCATTGTGAAGTAGTCAAGACAAGTCAGACTGTTTTAATTTCTGAAGATGCTCAACAGCATACATTTTAATGTTCCTTTAATGTAGTAGTTGGTATGTGAATTGAATGCAAGATGTTTGTTTGGAAAGCAGGCAGAAAATGTTAATAAAATGTTTTTTCTTTTATAGTGGATCAAAATAGTTAAACATGCTGTTGTTGGCTGTATCATTTCACTTTTGTGGTTTTTTGGCCTCACTCTTTGTGGACCTCTCAGGTAATGTACATGCCTGAAACTTTATACAAATAAAGTATGCTAACTTAATTTGTTTGATAGTTTATTTGAAATATCAATTCTGTACACTTAATTTCTTTTTAAATGAAATGTGTTTTGAGAGAAATGTACTTCTGTTTGTTTATAAAAATAAATCCTCAGATGAGCAGCCATTATTCAGTTCCTGGTTTGCTGCAGGACATCCTAGTTCACTCTTTTAGCGTGCAGGGGCTGAGCGTACTGTGGTGATGGTAATACTCTTAGGTCTTTGTATAGAAAAAGTCCCTCGCATTATTCAGTTGTGTTCCCTTTAGTTCATTAAGTGGCAATCTTGACTGATTCAGAAAGGATCAGAAAAAAGATGACGAAGTGGGACTTTCAGAGGTGAAGAACTTCAGGAAAGCCTCTCTCTGAATAGTTAGTGTGTGGAGATAGGGCTTAAAGCTATCAAATTCTGCAAAGGTTAAGCTTTGTTTGCCTTAAAAATTGTTTTTTTAGCTCTTAAGATAGCAAAGATGTCCAAATGTGAATCAATTTACTGCCCTGTTCTCAGGTCAGCTGAAAGTTCCAGTGCCTTTGTGAATGCTAGAAGTCTTCCCAAGCGGAAGCAGTGAAAATGATATGTCTTGTAGTCACTTTTACTGCTGCTATTAAGAAAACTATGGACATCTGTAAAACTGACAGACTGTCACTTTCAAACTTCTGCTTGGGAAAGCTACCAGCAGTAGATGAAGTCACTGGAGTTATGAATGGGGGATGAGGATCCAAAAGTGAGAACTATACGTTGTCAGCATTGAGGAGATTGTATGAGACGGGAGAGTAGTGGAAATCAACTCCTCAGTAATCGGAAGTTAACAGGAAAAGAAAATGTCCTTTTCCCAGCCAGAGAACAGGGAACTTCAGATTTCAGACATTATTGTAATATGAATATTAATTCCATCTTGAGAAGTTTGATTCTTGGTGCTCTAATAAAGCATGCTACTGTTTAAAAAGTGTTTAGGTAGTTACTGCTACTCAATTACTGTACATGATCTATTGTTTGAGCTAGAAAATAGGTGTTTTTATTTGATTTGTCGTCATGGTAAAGTCTATAGTTCAGGGATCCAGCTGTTGAGACTTCAGGTTCCCTACCGTTCTTTTGAATTGTACAACGTTCCTATTGAAGCCATTGAATAAATCCTTGACCGCTCTTCCATTTAATTTTAGTTGAAATCAGGTATATCAAGCTACTGCATCATATTGAAATGGACCTGATAAAAATTGGTGTCTCTTGTTTTGTAGGACATTGTTGCTGTTTGAGCACAGTGATGTTGTTGTTGTGTCACTGCTTAGTGTATTGTTCACGAGTTCAGGAGGAGGACCAACAAAGGTATTTAAATATTTTTTGCTGAAAATAGTTATACCTTATAAAGTTACAAATATTACAGGTATTTAGGAATACAGTAGAGGTAAACCTAATTGTTTCACTGAAATTCATAAAAGGGGTAGGTAAATTATGTATATTTTAATTTTAAATGTAGGTGAAACTACAATATGTACTTCCTTTTTTAATGAAATAAATATGCAACGGGTGCACATACAAGGAGTAACAACATGAAAAGGTGTTTGAGATTCATGATGATGAAGGGATGCAAGTTTATCATTTGTATGCAGAAAAAACTTAAAATATAGTATTTTGCACTTCTATAGCACTTTCCAACCAAGGACTTCAAAGTGATTTATAATACTAGTAAATTAAGCTTCATAGCTCTGTGAGCAGAGAGACAAGAAAATATTATCCCCATCTTATGGATGTTTCAACTGAAGTACAGAGAGATTAGGTGACGTTCCCAAGGTCACATACAGTGACCATAGCCTATTCTCAAGTCAAATGATTCTTATAATACCTTTCATCTATAGATCTCAATGTGCTTTACAAAGGAAGCAAATATGATTATCCCCATTTTACAGATTTTTGGGGGAGAGGGGGAGGAATGAGGCCCAGAACTGCAGTGACTTCCCCAAAGTCACCTAACAAGTCTGATATAAGCTGAATATAGGTGGGTTGTTTATATATGTGTGTGTATATATATAAGCAAGAACAGTTTCACCAAATGTAATTTTTGCTTTAAGGATTTTGTTTTGACTTTGTTTTTCTCGTGTTCACACTTACATGCATGCACCCTTTGCATTTTTTTTTTGCAACTTTTAATGTTTGTCATCCAAATAAGCCATTTTATAATGATTCCCTTTTGTCCTCTTTCCAGACAAGAGGTGCTGCATTTTTCATCATTGCTGTGATCTGCTTATTGCTTTTTGATAATGATGATCTCATGGCTAAAATTGCAGAACATCGTATCCTTTCTTACTATATGTTTGGAGTAAAAGTGTAAGTTAGTCTTGTTTCAACTGCATTTTCCTCTCCAGAGCATTGTACTTATGACTGGAAAGAAAATGAACTAGTCATTCTGAGCAACTAATCCAGTCAAATGCACGGTCATTAGTTACTTTAGTGATAACAGCATCAGCTATAAATTTGCTATAAATAATTACAATCTAAATGACATAATGACAGAAAAATCCCAATTTAATTGCCCAGCCCCTTCAACTATAGAAGCCTCTCGGTTCAGTTTTCCTCTCAAAGAAAGTTTGAGGCCTACGTCCCTGGAGTTGTGGATGCTCAGCACCTCATAGTATGTCTATACTGTGCAGTTAACCTGCATGGATTGGCACCTGGGTTAGCCTAGCCTGGTGTGAATCTCCCCACTGCAAAGCTGTATCCACACTGTTTCCGCAATCCCATGCGTGTCTGGGGTACATCCCATGATTTCTTGTGCTGAGGTGTTCAAAGATTCTTTTTTTAGTCATTCTGTTAGATGCAGGAGAGCTTATCTGTCCTTTGGGAGGAATTGTGGGAAGGGCATTAGAGGACTGTTGGTACTCGAGTGATTTAGCATGCTTCCTCACTGCAAAGTTGGCAGGTTTCAGCCCAAGTTAAAGAGGAGCCTAGGTTCTAACCTACACACTCAGCTAGGTAAGATAGACCATGCTTAAAGCACCTCCAAATCTGAGTTAGAGGTTTTTCTATGTGGCTAATAAGGAAGTTAAAACTAAGGTAACAGCCCAAACTAACTGTGCAGTGTAAACATATCCTCAGAAAAATCACACTGCTTTGGTGTCTATATGTAGGAATGCCTAATTTTAGACATCCTCTGTTAAAAATTTTGACCTGAGTGTCTACTTGGGTCTTCCAGCATGTTCAGAAGATCAACCATCTTGGGCCCTTTCAGATGTGGGAGAAGAAAGTGAGTTTGCTTGAATGTCTCAAGTGATCTCAACTCCCAAGATTAAAATTTGAAGAGTGATGGCCTATAAAATGCTCAAAAAACCAACTGTAAAGAGCTTGATGGGTTAAGATCAACACTCTGAATTACAGTTGGAAGTTGATATATGCTTCCTGTGTGAAACACCTCTTAGTGTGATGTCCTTCACTAACTAAACTTTCCTAAGAGTCTTCAAATATAACACAGTTTGGAGCAGATTGAATTCATTGTTGGGTGATAAAGGTAACAGACAAGATTCCTGGAAAACAGTAACACAGTGAATAAATATCACTGCCACCATTTCTTCTAGTTGACTTGCCCCAAACCTTCATCACTTCAGTCTTATCTGCATTGAACTTCGTGTAGCTGGTCTGTTGGAATTATTAACTATATTGTAAAGTATTAATATTAATGTGGAGACTACTAGACTCTAATTTAATCATAAATTCCTTTAAGTCCAAAGTCTGAATAGTATTTTATGCAATTGCTCTAAACATGCCTAACAGCCTAAAAATAAGCAGTTACTACGCCCAATACAGTTAAAAAGTGTTCATAAGCATGTGATCAGTATACAGTAATTGCAAATTAGGCCAGACTTAGGGAAAATTGTCTCATCCTGATGTGCTCCAGAACTGTTAGACAAAGAACCCTCAGATTCATAACTCTTCTTATACCCTTCAACAAACAAATGATCTAATAGCCAATTACCACTTTAGCTAACAACTAATCTGAGACAGTTCGCATTAATTTTCAGTTTTTGTCCAGATAAGAGTTGTAACCTCCTTCCTCCTTATTTCTTCCCCTCCTTCCTGCTGACCAACAGCTTTTACATTACACCTGGGTTCACATAGGCTTTGCTTTTAAGATACCACTGGTATGTGGGTTGGGAGGGTCCATGTTGGCTCCTTTTAAGACGGATTCTTTTTGACTTATTTACAACCTTTTTAGAAACTTTCATAGATACTAAGGTCAGAAGGGACCATTCTGATCATCTAGTCTGACCTCCTGCACAGTGCAGGCCACAGAATCTCACCCACCCACTCCTATGAAAAACCTCACCCATGTCTGAGCTATTGAAGTCCTTAAATCATGGTTTAAAGACTTCAAAGAGCAGAGAAGCCTCCCTCAAGTCAACCATGCCCCATGCTACAGAGGAAGGCGAAAAACCTCCAGGGCCTCTCCAGTCTGCCCTGGAGGAAAATTCCTTCCCGACCCCAAATATGGCAATCAGCTAAACCCTGAGCATATGGGCAAGATTCACCAGCCACATACCCAGGAAAGAATTTTCTGTAGTAACTCGGATCCCATCTATCTAATATCCCATCTCAGGGGATTTGGCCTATTTACCCTGAATATTTAAAGATCAATTACTTACCAAAATCCCAGTATCCCATCATACCATCTCCTCCATAAACTTATCAAGTAGAATCTTAAAACCAGATAGATCTTTTGCCCCCACTGCTTCCCTTGGAAGGCTATTCCAAAACTTCACTCCTCTGATGGTTAAAAACCTTCGTCTGATTTCAAGGCTAAACTTCCTGGTAGCCAGTTTATACCCATTTGTTCTTGTGTCCACATTGGTGCTGAGCTTAAATAATTCCTCTCCCTCTCCTGTATTTATCCCTCTGATATATTTATAGAGAGCAATCATATCTCCCCTCAGCCTTCTTTTAGTTAGGCTAAACAAGCCAAGCTCCTTAAGTCTCCTTTCATAAGACAAGTTTTCCATTCCTTGGATCATCCTAGTAGCCCTTCTGTGTACCTGCTCCAGCTTGAATTCATCCTTTTAAAACATGGGAGACCAGAACTGCACACAGTATTCTAGGTGAGGTCTCACCAGTGCCTTGTATAACGCTACTAAAACCTCCTTATCCCTACTGGAAATGCCTCTCCTGATGCATCCCAAAACCGCATTAGCTTTTTTCACAGCCATATCACATTGGCAGCTCATAGTCATCCTATGATCAACCAGTACTCCAAGGTCCTTCTCCTCTTCCGTTACTTCTAATTGATGCGTCCCCAATTTATATCTAAAATTCTTGTTATTAATTCCTAAATGCATAACCTTACACTTCTCTCAACATCTCCTTCTAGCCTTATAACTCATTATTTTCACACACTTCCTTCTACTTGCTGGTAAGGGTCTTTACCAAACTTGTATTCGCTTTACCCAACTTAAGATAACTCTAATTCTTTATTTTCATATTTATTTTGCACGGTCTCTCATCCACACCCAAGCTTATCAATTGTCTTCCTTCATTTTCTGTTAGACCAGTTTCATATGCTTCTAAGTTAAAACATAAATTTTGCCTATTCAAAAGGAATAATTTTTTAAAATTATTTAAAACCTCTTTTTATTTGTCAATTTCATTAATTTTTCTCAAGTTTAAATTTTTGTTTGGAAACTCTTCAAAAGCTGTCTATTAATAGACTGTTTCATACTTTAGACATTTCATTGATAAAGAAATACTGTAATGCTTCCAGTGAAAATTCATCTAAGTTTATTTCTGGTATCCGGTTCATCCTTAGTCCAAATAATTGCCAGATTTAACATGAATATTAAGACTAGCTTATGTGAAATATTTAAAGTTTTGTCATCGGGTAACACCATTTTTAATATTTTCCCTACGGAAGCAACAGACTTTTGAACTTCTATAGTTAAAAACTTTAGAATTATCAATACTTCAAAGCTTAATTTGATTCAAATTTTACTTTCTTTAAATGTATATTGTTTCCTCTACTGATCTCCTATGGTATTTACAGTTTTTGGTCCTCCGGTATACCTGTAGCTGTGTTTTCATTTTTTTTTTAATATCAGTAAATGACTTGTGATCCTTATGAGAATGAGGTCCTATTAATTCTGTTGAGATGTGATTGGGCAGTTGGAAGAGGGTTCATTTGGAGAATCTTCCTTAACTTAATTTGTTTAGCTGAGGGACATCATGACAGTGCTCTTACCCATGTTCTTCATACAATCATTGCTTTCCTAGGAGTTGCCGATCACAAGGTAAAATTGCTTTCTTTTGTAATCTAGATGCTGAATTATTGAATGATGTGTTCATAAAAATTCTGTGAAGAGAACTGCATTAATTCAAAATGTCCTATCAACTATTTACTTAGCGGCATTTTGCTTTAATACATAATCTGAAAGTATCTATTAAATTTGTTCCTTTTTTACTTGAAGTTTTATTTCAACAGTGACTTAGATATGCATGATCCTTAATAGGCAAGTCCTCTGTTCCCTAGTGTTTATCAGTCATTGTCTTGTGTATCTGTCTCTTTCCCATGCTACTTGGAGCCTAAGAGCCAGATTCTGATACCCTTGCTTGAGTTGCGTGGTACCCCAATTTTCTATGTAGTCCTATTTTAATTAGTGGGGCTTTTTACTGAGTAAAGTATTAGAATCATGCTGTATGAGGCTTATTGCTGTATTTGATTGAACTGTCCAGCTAGTTAGTCTTGTTATTGGAACTGCTGCACTGACAAATGAGAAGCCAAAAAGAAAATACTGAATTTATGACACCGCTAGAAAACATTGGTCTTATTTAAAAATAAACCAGACAGATGAGTTAAGTGAAATTTGTTAGCCCAGCACAGGGTAGATTAGACCTAAGAAATATGAGAAGCTAATTTTGTACACGTAAATGTATTTTGTAAAGATTAGGGAACAATTTCCAAAGAAAAGGTTGGGAGAAATGACACAGGGTTTGAATGAATATAAATAAATACAAAGAGTGTGGGTGATATAAGATGGCTCCATTTTATTTCCAAACATTTCCAGTGTGCTACTTTGTGGGTGGAAGAAGGGAGAATGGCCAGAGAGAAATTGAAGGAGTTCCAGTTAGAAATACTGGGAGTTGCAAACTAAGTCGTAGCAAATAAATAAAGCTGTTAGCAAATAAAGCTTATCTTTGGAGGGAAGGGAAATACCTTGTCTGTGTCTTATGTTAATAAGTAAAAGAAGGAAATAAGGAAAAGAATATTAATATTTTGTCATATAAATGCTACTTATATTGGACTGAGGTAGTTGACTCTTAAGTACTGCTAATAGGATCTATCTATGTTCCAGGGTGGAGTGCTGTTGCTGGTACTGGCATTGTGTTGCAAGGTTGCTTTTCATATGGCTTCCCGAAAGCTCTCTGTAGATGTAGGTGGAGCCAAGCGTCTTCAAGCTTTGTCTCATCTTGTTTCCGTCCTTCTGTTATGCCCATGGGTCATCGTCCTATCTCTGACAACTGAGGTAACAGCATAGCAAGTGTTCATCAGCAAAAGTGACTGATATTCTAACAACTGCATTTGTAAACTACAACATATACCTTTTCCTTTCCAAGAATTTATTTTACATTATTGAAACAACTTTTCTTGAGATTTTTGCTTGGAAAAATAGATTGGTTTTTATATGCACAGTGTTTCTGATACATTCGTCTGTGTGATTTTTGGGGGCAGGGGTTTGCTCTCTAAAGACTCATAAGAGGATATATTGGATTGTGTACAGTAGTTTGGTTTCTCTACTACCTTACAGAGACAGTGATGATGAAGATATTGTTTTTCTTGGGGAATACGTGTTTGTTCTAAATTTGAGGCTTTTACACCACTGTCTTTCTATCTAGAGATAATTAAATCAATAGAAAACATTTTTATAGAAAATTAACTTCATTAATTTCCGAACTGGATGTATTTTCTAGAAGATCTGTTCTAGTTCAACCACAGCTATTGGACTTGAAGCAGTAATTAGTTCAGGGAAGTTCTGTGATCTGTTATATTGGAGGTCAGACTAGATGATCACAATGGTCCCTTGTGGCCTTAAAATCTAGGAGTCTGTGAATACCCGTTTATTTAAAGTGTCTAATGTATAGCAAACATGCAATAGACAAAATACTAGATATATAAACTGGTACTATATATAGGTTACACATCTACCAACTTGTGATCAATATTACTCAGAATTTGTTCGTTTTTATCACAGAGTAAAGTAGAATCCTGGTCCTCTCTCATCATGCCTTTCGTAACTGTTATCTTTTTCGTCGTGATCTTGGATTTTTATGTGGAGTCCATATGTTCTGTCAAGATGGAAGCCTCAAAGTGTGCCCGTTATGGATCGCTGCTCATTTTGATTAGTGCGCTGCTCTTTGGCAGCTTCTGGACACATCCGATAACGGATCAGCTTCGAGCTATGAACAAGCCAGCACACCATGAAATCACAGAGCATGTCCTCTCTGGAGGAGTGGTAGTGAGTGCCATTTTCTTCATTTTATGTACGTATTCCTTTTTTTCCTCTTTAAATGATGATAAACCAGTTAAAAATTATTTATATATTACTGGAAGATCACCAGAAATATTTCTCTGTAGAATTCCCCCAGAGTTCCAGGGGTGAGGGGGAACAGCACAGTGTTGTAAACCCACAGCTACATTCATAATTCATTGTCTACAAAAAAGGATACAGTAAATCTGTCTGCTTGTAGAAATGATGATCCAATCTAGTATAACAATAAAATATAGTGTTAGCCTTGAAAATGAAGCTGGTGACTTTCACCACCTTGATATGCTTGTGGAAGTTTTAATCACTGATAAAACACTTGCATTATCAATCCACCATAAAGGTTAAAAACAACAACAAAAACATCTACCTCTCTTTGCAGCTGCCAATATTCTGTCCTCCCCCTCCAGGAAAGGGCAGAAAGGCACTCTTATTGGCTATTCTCCTGAAGGCATTCCTCTCTATAATTTTATGGGTGATGCTTTGCAGCATAGTTCTCAGTCGTTACCCCGGTTTATTAAAGAGTCACTGAAACAAATCCTTGAGGAGTATGACTCTAGACAGATTTTCTACTTCTTGTGCCTAAATCTGGTAAGTGCACTTTTTTAACTCTAATGACAAATTGTAGTAGAAAAAGGATCAATCTTTTTAAAATTTACTGGCAACTTTTAATATGAGCTTTAACATAGAATCATAGAACTTGAAGGCACCTCGACAGGTCATCTAGTTCAGTCTCCTGCCCTCAAGGCAGGACTAAGTATCATCTAGATCATCCCTGACAGATGTTGGTCCAACCTGCTCTTAAAAATCCCCAATGATGGAGATTCCTCCACCTCCCTAAGCAATTTATTCCAGTGCTTAGCCACTCTGACATTTAAGTTTTTACAAAACTTAATTAGTTTTGGCATAGTTAATGTAATGGAGATCGGATACATTTTTTGCTGGGTCTTCTGTGAGAGTCAGGATACTTGACTTACAGTTGTACTTGTCAGGTTAATATGAATAGTCATGGCACCTTGTATGTATTTGTATAGCGACTAGCAAAAGGCGCCTCACTCATCATTGACTCTTCTGGGCTCTACTGCAATATAAATATGTCCTGACAAAGCATTGAATGCATTTACAAAGACTGGCTCCTGTTTCCTGCCCTGAAGACCTTACAATCCAATACACACAAGACACACCATAGTAATTCAGGAATGAGTGTTGAAAGACAGAGATCAAGGTATGAAGGATTTCTGAAATAAATCGTTTTGAAGAAGTGGAGAGGGTGGTTGGTGGACAAGAACTGGGAAAAAATTCCAGATGTGTGGGACAGGATGATGTGATGATGGAGATGAAAGATGACTGAGAAACAAAATGAGTAATTGGCAGTAGGAACAAAATCAAAAATGTAGTGAGGGAACAGGGGAGATCACATAAGACCTAGAAATAGGAGCAATGAGCTTGAGTGCCTGCAGATACGATAGAAAGTGGGAAGTTAGCTGAAGGCATTCAAAGGGGGATGACAACAGCAGTAGAGGGAGATCAGTTTAGAGTGTCATTTTGGAATAGACAGGAATAGAGATGAGAAATGGGGAAGCTGCATGGACTAAGATTATAGTAATTGAGGTGTGAGATCAAAGAATGCACAAAAATGTTAGCAAATGAGATCCTAGTAATTTTCTAGGATTGTGAAAGTTTGGATGTGAGGGGAATAAATTGTCAAAGGGTATGTTGATACTGCAGTTAGACAGCCATGGCTGGCCCATGCCAGCTGACTCAGGCTCATCAGGCTCTGGCTGAGGGGCTGTTTAATTGCAGTGTAGACTTCTGGGCATGGTCTGCAGCCTGGCTCTTGAATCCTGTGAGGTGGGAGGATCCCAAAGCTCAGGCAGGAGGACACTGGACACTACAATAAAACAGCCCAGCAACTAAAGCCCTGCAAGCTTGTGTCTGCTGTCATGGGACAGCTGCAGATTTTTAATTGCAGTGTAGATATACCCAAAGATGACTTCAAAGATATGAATGTAGAGGATGGGGAAGTTAATGGAGAAAGAAGGAACTGGAGAAGAATTAGGAAGATAGCTTGGTTTTATAGAGACACAGATTTAAAGATAACAATGGGTCATGCAGAAGGAGATATGAGGTAAGTCTTCCTCTCCTCAAGACTAATTCCTAAACTACATAAAACTATTAGTTAGCAAAGAAAATTGACATAATTTCTATAAAGCAACCTCCATAAATAAAATTTGTAGTGATTGAAAAACACTTTTGTTAAACTACATCTTAATGCAATGGCTTTTTGAAACGTGCTCAGTGGATAACAAACCATCCATTAGGTGACAGTCTTTGGGTAGACAAACTTTTGATATGTTACAAATAATGCTTGCTTGGGAGGAATTCAAAATCAGGACAATTATCTTATTGAGTAAGAGGGCTTGTGTTAAGACTTTTTAGGAAGAGTACTTTCTTCTGCAGGAGTTTAATGTATCCAATATATGCTGGTTGGTCATACCAGCTGTCTGAGGTACTCACTAACCACTTAAGGCGTGCTCTAGCTTTGATACAAGTCATTTATGAACAGCAGCTGTCCAATTTTCAGATATTCATAATCCTCCAGGATGGACAAGTCATGATCTTAAAAAAGCACCCACCAAATGAATTGGTAAACTGTCTGGCTTCCAGATGTCCACATAATTACCATCATAATTAACGAGAACTGTTTCCCATGTTGACTGCTTTGATAGACACACTGTAGACTAGATGGGTTTGCCGATGATATTGCTCTTTCAGCCCAAGAGATCAGATCAGAGTTGTTACATTGGCATGGCAGTGTGCATGAAACTCCCTGATCAGTACTGTTTATATTGATGTGTTTGTAAATAAAGAATTCTAGTTTCCCATACAGATGCTCTTGCTTTTATAGAAATTACATTTGTTTGTGCGGAAGAGAGGGGGAATTTTAAAATGTCTGCATTTACATTGACTTTTAATACAAAACTTAATATTACAATCCATTGTTTTGTTTTGTAGACTAGAGTAAAACTGGTGCAGAAATATTTAAACCTTCTAAAATTAGTAGTGCTCTTATGGCAGAGCTTCATGCCAACTGCATATGCAAAATAAAAGCATAATTTAATCTCGTAATGTGTTACAAGAAAAAAATCAACATTTTTTTTCTTTTGTTTTAGGCTTTCACTTTTGTGGAACTCTTCTATGGAGTGTGGACCAATAGCCTTGGTCTAATCTCAGATGGATTTCATATGCTTTTTGATTGTTCTGCTTTAGTTATGGGACTTTTCGCAGCTCTAATGACTAGATGGAAAGCAACCCGCATATTTTCATATGGGTATGTACACTGACTTTTACATAATTATTTTGAAGAGATGCTGCTAGTTAGTTTTAGGTCCTCATTTTTTCCTGTTAAACACAAGGGACTAGGGGTATGTTCCTAATATGAAATGTTTTCATGGCACTTAATATTTCAACACTTTTTATTATACCTCCTCTTTCTCCTTCCCCCTCAAAAATGTCTTCCAGTGTTATGAACCCATTGTGCTAGTCTAGATCAGTCAATTTTTCAAAAAAAAAAAAATGAGGTATTACATGTGAAAAATACAAGCAGTTATATCAGCATGATTTCAGGAAGGGATTTGGAATTGTGTGTGTACACGCTGAGAGATTCAGAATTTAATGGGGTATTTAGCCATGTAACTCCCAATGAAATTAGCAGAATTGTGTGGCTAAATTCCCTAGCCAGCTTGACAACTATCAGCCGTAATGTGTGTAGTATAGTGAACTTTTTTTAATTGTATCACTGAAACTTTGTATTATGAGGACAAGGCCAATTATCATATGGCCATCTTTTATCCCTTTTTGTCTACCTACCATCTCTTTTTATTTTGTCTTCGATTGTAAGCTTTTTGGGGTAGAGACTGTGCTGTGTTGGGAAAGCACCTACCACGTTGTGATGTTACCACAGGACAGAGCTGAAAATAATTGTGTAACATATTTGTTATGGTACTTTGTCTTAACATTATGAAAAATCAAACTGACTTGAAAAGAAAATACTGTATTAAATGCATGAATAAGCCAAATAATATTTTCAAATATGCTAAATCTAGCTATTCCTCAATCTTTCTTAAATGTACATTACACTTGTTCATTTTCAGGTATGGCCGTGTAGAAATTCTCTCTGGATTTATTAATGGCCTTTTTCTAATGGTAATAGCTTTCTTCGTGTTCATGGAGTCTGTGGCCAGACTAGTAGATCCTCCAGACATAGATACAAATATGTTAACTGTAAGTTTTTTTTCATTTTCTTCTGTTAAAAACAGTTTGTTACTCCTGTTGAATATTTGTTCCTTAATTTAAAATTAAGATCCACTTATCTGTTTAGTGGGACTCAGATTATATAATGTCAAGCATTTATTTTCAGTGACTTCAAAATGTTTCTTTGCTTTCTATTATATAGTGACTAACAGAATTAAAAGTCCATATGTCTAAAGATAAAAACTGTTAATTGCCTGCTTCTAAATATGTTATCCTCTCCTGTTTTAAAAATAAAAAAAAAATCTCAACCTATTCAAAAATAGATAAATTACAGAAGTAATTCCTTATATTACCATCTTAGTTTTACAATGAATGGCATTTGTGGGTTGGAAAGGGGGATAGTGTCATTAGCTTTGTGAACGAGGCTTTAATTATTTGATCCTCCTATTACATACATGGAAGGAAGATCCATTTATCTACAAAATAAACTATTGAGTATAGTAACTCCTTGCTTAACACTATGTTCCTGAAAAATGCTACTTTAAGTGAAACAATGTTAAGCAAATCCAATTTCCTCATAAGAATTAATGTAAATAGCGGTGGTTAGATTCCAGGGACATTTTTTTCACCAGACAAAAGGCTACATGGAATGGAATGGAAGAAGGGGAGACAGCATGGCAGAGAGAGACAGACACACACAGTGTACGTGAGAGAGAGAGACACATTGCCCTTTTAAGTATGCTTACCCCACTCTAAGTACATTGCATTTTTAAGTAGATCAGCAAGTTGAGACAGCAGCTGCTGCCAGCAAGCTCCCTCCATTCTGAGCCCTGTCGTGCCCCCCCCCCCCACACACACACACACTCTGTGGAGGTAAGGTTTAGGAGTAAGGGGCAGAGGGACACCCTGACATTAGCACCCTTCTTTCCCCCCACCCCTTCTGCACAGCAAGCAGGAGGCTCCTGGGAGCAGCTCTAAGGCAGAGGGCAGGAGCAGCACAGGGCAGTGGGGGGAGGAACAGCTGAACTGACTGGCAACTGATAGCTTGCTGGGCGGCTGTCTCACAGGGAACTTAGGGGAGCAGGGAGCTGATTGGGGTGGGGGGGGGGAGAACAGGCCTGCCAATCCACCCTGGTTCCAAGCCCCCACCAGCTAGCTCCAATGGGCTGCTCTTTCTGCAGGCAGTGGACAAAGCGGGCGGCTGCCAAACGATGTTATAAGGGAGCATAGCGCAACTTTACCTGAGCATGTTCTCTAATTGATCAGCAACATAACAATGAAACAACGTTAACCGGGATTACTTTAAGTGAGGAGTTACCTCTAAAGTCAGCTAAGATACAGTATGGTAGGTGTGCCTCTAGTTAAAACCATGATGGAGCCATAAGTAGTTAACATGCATTTTAAATCAGTTCAAGCAGGTCATTGGAGTTGGTCAATAGAAGCATCTAAATATATCGTACTTGGTAACTTTAGTGTGTTATTGTATAGCTATAATAACGTATCTTATCCTTGCTCTATTTTATTACTGCATACAGTATATTATACTGCTGGATACCAAATTTTTTTAAAACAAGATAAGGGTTTTGATCGCTGGAAAAATGGTAATTTCATAGTCAGCTGCAAAAACATCAAACCATATAATTGTGTTAGTATAATTGGCTGTTTCTGTGATTTCTGTAGGTTAGAATCAGCCCAGTAACTTTAACTACCTTTCACTGAAATTGAATTAACTAGCAATATCAGATTCCGGCCTCTTGATCCCCAGTCCAGTAAGATCTGGGATGATTATAGAAGTATTAGTTCAGTTCCTGGAGAGAAAAGTGCTGTATGTTCAGTAACAATCTTTGGGCAGAAAGAGTAGCACTGATTTACTTCAATGGGAATCTTTCAACCTTGTGCTTTTCCTATAAGAAAAGCAAGGCTCAAATTGGATGGAACAAATCTCAAGGCTTCAGCAGAGATGTGAAGGAGCCATAGATCAGATTTCATATCGGCTTACTGTTCAAAAAAGGTGCTGATCTAAGTTCCCTTTAAGCTGCGCGGCCACCCAGCTGCCTATTAAGCCCCATGCAGGGGCTCAGGGCTGCAGTGGGGAGAGGCACCACACCCCGCTGGCTCCAGCAGGGACCTGCTGCGGCAGGGAGAGGCACCCTTCCCCTGAGCTGCTGCAGCGAGAGAGGGCTGAGGGGAGTCCTCTCTCCCCACCTGTGGCTGGGGGGCAGCCTGCACCCCCAAGCTCCTCATTCCTGCCCTCACCCTCGAGCCCGCACCCCCAGCCAGAGCATTCCCCCCAACCCTCTCCTCCAGCCCTGAGCCCCCTCCCGAACCCCTCATCCCCAGCCCCACCCCAGAGCCTGCACCCCCAGTGGTAGTCTCTTTCTCCCTTCCCCCCTCCCCAAACCTTCTGCCCCATATCGGGGCACATAACAAAATTCATTCCACATATGGACGTAAAAAAATCTAGGGAACACTGGTTCTGATTACCGCAAGTAGTCTTAAAACAGTCATTGATGTATGTATGGGTACAGCTGGATCATGGAATCAAAACTGTAGATCTTGTCTTTTCACAATTTTTGCTTTTTTTCCCTAAGTTTAAGCCTTCACTTCTTAAACAAAAATAAATTTTACTTTTATGGTTTTTGTCTTTTGAACAAGTGTGAAGTTACCTCTTTCCTCCCATTGAAGGCATTGACCTTCAGTGCTTATATAATGACAGGTTTCAGAGTAGCAGCCATGTTAGTCTATATTAGCAAAAAGAAAAGGAGTATTTGTGGCACCTTAGAGACTAACAAATTTATATGAGCATAAGCTTTCGTGAGCTACAGCTCACTTCATCGGATGCATTCACTGAAGTGAGCTGTAGCTCACGAAAGCTTATGCTCAAATTTGTTAGTCTCTAAGGTGCCACAAGTACTCCTTTTCTTAGTGCTTGTATAGACACTTTTTAAATACTAAATTTTAATAGTGTAATTTAAAAGACAGTCATCTGGAGTTAAGACCTATTTTAAAAACATTGCTATCCTATCTCTCATACTGCTTTCAGGATGAGTTCTGTAGCCACATTCTCCAAAGGAAAGCTTCCTATTCCTGTACCCTCTGCTAGCAGGTGGGCGTTCTTTCTGTCTCCTTCCTAGCTGGCATTTTTCTGTTAATTTTCCAGTCTCTTCATGCAAGAGTGGTGGAGAGTTATTTGTATTGTGGTAGCACCCACAACGTATTGCTCAAACCCAGAAGGCAACATAGTCCCTACCCCAAAACATTTACAATTTAAGATGAAGCATGCAGGTCCTTTTTAACTGTTCCTGTATGTTCTACTTGATAAGTGATTCTGGGGAGTTAAGAGAGAACTTTCACTCTATCCTCAGAGCTTTGCTTCTTGTGGGAGAAGTAGACAAACTCAGTCTCGCTCAGTTGAAAGCAAGTTTATAAGTTTGAAAGTTGTTTATCTGTACCTGCTGATACTAGATTTTTAAGAGGAAAAGAGAAATCCTTCATATGAAGAGAAGTTTCACTTGTGAGCATTCAGCAGCAAAGGAATCCTCCTGCTATTGTCATTGTTAACTGCAGCAAATTGGATGTGCTACGGAAGTGTGTTAGATGCTGTTAACAGAAAAAAAATATAGCTTTCTAGCAAATCTGAGCGTTTAGGAAGAAATATTGGATTTAAAGGGTGTTTTTTTTTTTCTCTTTTCTCCCTCTCATAGCCAGTCTCGGTTGGAGGGCTGATAGTAAACCTTGTTGGTATCTGTGCCTTTAGCCATGCCCACTCTCATGGGGCTTCTCGTGGAGGCTGTCACTCACATGATCACAACCATTCACACCATGGTCATGGACATGGACACAGTCATGGCCATTCCCACAGTGACCACGGACACAATCACAGTCATGGACACTCTCATGGGTTTTCAGGAGGAGGCATGAATGCCAACATGAGAGGTAAGTACAAATTGTTTAATTTTAAAAGTAACCGAGCCTTCAAAAAACCTTTACATCAAAGTATCCCTTGTCCACTTTTCTTAATCTCTCTAAAACTTGTTTTCTGGCAGTCTTTTTACATAGCACAGATAGAGCTTTTTGGAAAAGCTTTTTCTAGGTAAAATGTTTTAAAGAATAAACATAATTTGAGATATTCCACTAGCTTCTTACCTCACACTTAATGTTCTCAGATTTGTGATGGTATGGGTCCTAGAGGCTCTTAATATTTATTTCTTTTCATTATTATTTGATCCATCATATTTTTACAGTACCCAAAGTGTACTACATATCTTAAAGACCAAATAGAACTCCAAAGTCCCTGCATCTAATTTTAGATGGCATATGACAGCTGGTTGATTAAAATAACTAGGAAAGGGATGGGGAGTGGAAGAACCAAGGTTAACAGCAATACATTTAAACAGTTACTCTATTTAGACACATTCACGTTTTTAATTATTTGTACTGGGGTAGCATCTGTAGGCCTGAACTTCTGGTTCAGTTAAAGTGTTAGGTTTTTTAAAAATAATTAACTTGTCACTTATGGTGTGACATGCCCCATGGTACAGTCTGAACTGGGGAGCCACTGTGTCCCCTTAACTCTCCAGCCTGGGGTGCCTTTTACTCTGATTTGCCATCAGAACAACCACTTCTGGCCTGCACATGCAACCTTCAGCATGCAAAATCAAACCCAGCTGAAAATATGAATGCTCTTCCAGCCACACATGAACTATATATAGGGCAACACCCGCAAATCCCCCAGTCTCAGCATTGGACCCCAGAAATGTGTCTTGCACTGCTTTGGACTCCCTCCCCTTCTCCCCGAACTGTGTAAGCTCATTAAAAGTCTATCATTCTATCAAAAAGAATGATTATGCACCAGCCTTTGTTAACTTGAGTAGTGATCTCCAAGCACTTCCGTCAAAACACACTGGTTTAGACAAAAAGAATTAAACAAGTTTATGAACTAAAGAGAGATTTTAAGTGATTATAAGTGGTAAAGGTATAAAAGTCGGTATTGGTTACAAGGGAAATAAAAGAGAAACACGGAAACTTTACCAAGCTAAATCCTAAACTTTATCAAGCTAAATAAGATTTGAAAGCAAAAGGGTTTCTCACCCAAAACTTTCAGCAGTCCATGCTAACTGGAAAACCTTCCAGTTAGGAGCACTCCCCCCAGTTCAATGATGATTCTTTTGTCTTTCAAACACTCTTGCTGCAGTGAGTAGAGATGGGGGAGGAGAGGTGATCGGGGTCCGTTGCCCCCTTCTTATATCCTGACCCTTTTTACTGGAAAAGTCCTTCCTGGGTCCTGGGATCAGAAGTTATATTGCATACATGCCCTGCCAGATGTCCCTCAGGTGAATTGTAAATTTCTTCTTTACAATTCCTGTTGCTGAAGAACAGCTGCTTAAGCCGATGATTGCTCTTCACACTTGGCTGGAGCCAGAGTGCCTTTTACTCTGAAAAACTGATTTGTGGACATTACCCAGAAGTATAGCATATTACAGTAACAATCATACAATAGAATCTTATAACTTCATACACACTGATGCTACCCACACCAACAGGACAATGATGTTCAGCAGATTATAAATTTTCAAATTGCACCTCACAAGGCATACTTTGTACAAGTGTTATCATAATTGTATGAAAAGTGATGAGCATAGTAGTATAGATTGTCACACTGGGATAGCATCTATAGGCTTGAATTTCTGGTTCAGCTACAGTGTTGGGTTTTTAAAAATAATTAACTTGCTACTTATGATCCATGAGGAAGAAGCGAATTTTGAGAGGATTTGAGGGAAGAGAGTAGTGACTGGATGGGCCAGGACTGGGAAGTCATTCTGTGTGTTGCTAACACTGGTAGTAGTCTGAACAAAGTCATAGAGATGGTTGTGAGTGAAGTAGACCAATGGGACATTGAGGCTGACATAGTTTGCCTTTACGAACCAGCCTGCAACACAATTTCTACAAAACTTTTTTTTTGTAAACAGTGTTTGTCACTGATTCATAATATAAAATAATACTTCTCGTCAGTTTTGTTAAAGATCAGACTAACCTAAAACACAAAGCTGGCAGCATTATTTTATATATATATATATAATATGTGTATCATATATTATCAGCAAGTAACCACACTTAATATATTATATATATATATAATAAGTGTGGTCACTTGCTGGAATCCTCCTGATAGTGTGCTATATATTGTATTTTTTCCATATCTACCAAATATTTGTCCCTTTGAGTCTACTACAAGAAGTTTTAGTGTGTAAAATGTATTGTTTCAAGCATTTAACTATCACAATGCTATATTTTTAATTGAGACGTTGAATGCAACCAAATAGCTTAGAAGACTATTCTACCCATCTGAATTTTTTTATTTTTTGTAAAGTCTGCTCAGCTTCTCGCTACTTGCGTATTCTTTAGTGGGAGATGAAGTACCAGGATTAATCTCTCAAACTATTAGTGTGTGTTTTGTACCTTCTAAATGCAAACAGAGTACTAGAGTTCAAATGATATAAAACATTAATCCTAGCAGCAGCAGTTTGAGAGATGTAAATCACAGCAGGGTTAGAACATTATCATTTTGTGTTTTTATTCCAACTTAATACTTGCCAGCATTAGAAACTATTTAGCATATCAGTAAACTTTTTTCTACCATAGGTCCAAGACCAGAGATCCAAGAGAGAATTTTGATCCCTGTACTGAAAAATTTTATTTTAATACTCGTGTTATATAGTCCATGTGCTGATGGCAACTAAATGCAGGTACTCAATCATTCAAAGTCTTATTTTGTTTCAGGTGTGTTTTTACATGTGTTGGCAGACACCCTGGGTAGTGTTGGTGTGATCATATCTACGATATTTATTCAACAGTTTGGATGGCTGATAGCTGATCCCCTGTGCTCTCTCTTTATTGCTACATTAATTTTTCTCAGTGTTATCCCACTGATAAAAGATGCCTGTCAAGTACTTTTGCTGAGGCTACCACCAGAATGTGAGAAAGATCTGCACGTTGCGCTAGAAAAGGTCGGAACTTAAACTTGTATTTTGTTTGTTTTTTTTATATCCAGTCTAGATTTATAGTGAGTTTGAGAACTGCATTTATTAACTTTTAAATGCAATCATTCCTCATTGTGCCAGTTATCTTTGTCTAAGACTCTTGGGCGTCCCAAATTTCTTGTCTAAGTTCATCAGTTTTATAGAGATACTTGAATCTTTTGGTTTTATTAGTTTATCATTTGCAATTTTAAAAATCCATGAATTTTGTGGAATCAACTGTTTAAATAACAGTGGCAGCCATATGTTGCTTTTGCTTTTATGAACAGCTCAGAACCCTAGACTAACTTGGTAACTCTGTAAACCTATCCAGCAGAATGAGGGAGAACTATTTAATACTTAATTTTAATTATGAAACCCAATAAATCTCATAAAAGCTGGAGAGGTCTCTTTTAACCCTAGTATGACCAGATTTCATTTGACTGCAGTATTCTTTCCTGGGCTGCAATGCAGTTGCAGTTTGGATAGTTTTCCAGTCTACTGTGGGACAGGTTGGCTTGTAGCAAATGGGACTGCAAAACTGAAGCTAGTTCTCTTCTTCCCATTTGCAGTTTTATTGCAGATTTTTTTCCTTCCCGTTTAGTCTAGACTGCTTTCTGCTCCTACTAAATCAGTCAAGATCTGTAGTCTGTGGCAGCACTCCACTCCCATTATTAACTCTTATCCACTAATTGTTGCTCCCAGTGTTGACTCTTCTGAGTGCCCTTCCCAGAACCCCCATGGGCATAGTCCTGACGTACATAGAGAGCTTTGTAAATCAGGAAACTGGTGTGGGAACTTTCAGGACACCAGCAACAAGAGTAGAAGGGGGACTCCATCAACAAGGGTATTCAACACTGCCTATCACCAGGGAATGGGGATAATAGATTCTAGCCACCAGGGAATGAGAGGATGGAATTAAATTGGGTGAGGGAGATCCATGGAGAGGAAGAAGGAGGAAGTGAGGATTGTGGACTTACATGATTTAGTGAAAGGAGATGGAAAGGAGACTGGGAGATGCAGAAGAGGGAATTCAAGTGTGAGTGACCTTGAGATGCAATAAATAAAAACAAGAAACAAAACCAGAAAATAATCAAAATGCTAAGAGTGGGGAGAAAAAAAATAACCAGTATGAAACTTCATAAAGAAATATTACAATAAATAACCTAATAAGGTTCCATATTAAGTCCAACGAGGATATTGAAGTACCTGTTTATCTTGGTTATCATGGGGATAGGTCCTTAGAAATGTTTGAGTGTCCAAATCCAGTCTCTCCTTTGATGCTATTATAGTCCGGCCACCAGCTGGGGACTCCACTTCAGTGTCTTTGTCCCTCCTTTTTAGCCCCTACCCACTAATTTTTCATTTTGCCTTCTATTTTTGGCAATGATGGAAACTGTCCCAATTCCACAGATTTCTCTGTATAACAAAATTTGTGTATAATGTTAAATGATGGCAGTTTATTTTACTGTATAATAGTACCTACTGCATGAAATAATTGCCTTGGTAGCTATCTAAGTATGCAGGAAGGCATAAAGTAGAATATTGCAAAAGTAATTCTTACTGTTAATGCAATTTTTTACAGATCCAGAAAATAGATGGTTTAATATCCTACAGAGATCCTCATTTCTGGTGTCACTCTGCTAGTGTTGTGGCAGGTACTATACATGTACAGGTGATATCAGATGTCATGGAACAGAGAATTATACAGCAGGTAACTGTATAACACTTCCAGAAATCTGTTGGCTCTTCATATTTTTACCCCCTGTAGATTAACCATGAATATTTCAATCGTAGGCTTAAGTTTGAAGCTGCTATTTTAATGATTTCTCTAGCTAGTAGCTGATGTTCCAGGGCAGGCCTTGTCAGTATTGTTCTGCTCCTCCTCCTGCTGTTGTTCTATAAAAAGTTTGGTGGCAGGCCTTTGACATTTGAAAACAGATCAGCCAGTTTCTTTTGTCTTGCTTTAAAAGTGACCTGCAAAAGGATTTTTTTGGGGGGGGAACTAGTTTTGTATTTTTTTTTTCTTTTTTTCATGGTATAACAAAAGCCTAAATGAATTCCTCAAAAAAAAAAAAAAAAAAAGAGGGGAGGGGTGGTCTGAGGCTTTTTTCTGCTTGTTTTTAATCTTAGAAATATCAGAAGCGTTAAGCTGTTTTCCTTTGTTTTGCTGGAGGACTTCCTGGGGAATCAGAGATGTATTTTAGGAACTCTCACCTTAAATGAAGGGGCATGAGTGATGTGTTTTTTACGACATTGTCTCCAAAATGTTCATTAATCAGTCCAGTTAAATAGGTACTAACAAAGGTTTTAAACAGTCTGAATAAAAATCCCTTACTACTTCAACAGCTCAGTTTTTTTACTCTTGTAAATACAATTTCACTGGTTCTCTTCTCATTGTAAGCTGTTCCAAGTTAGATGAGACCTGAATTAATAATGTTTTTTAAAAAATGAGAAAACCTTTTCAGGCCATCTTTATGTTCTAGGCATTGCTACCAGCTCTGCCTGTAGTTGAGGTTGTCAGACACTTCTCATTATAAAAACCCTGTTTTTAGTCACTTTACCAAACTTTAACGATTCGGGCTGAAACTTTCCATGCTAGATGTGTTCCTCCGACTTTAAAAATAAATAAACAAATAAGTTTCAGCAAAAATGATTTACCATGGTTTCCCTTGAGTTAAAAACAAAACATCATACATCTGTTTTATTGAAGTTTTAGCACTTCCAGGTTTAAAGCAAGGACTTTAGATTTGGCAGAGAGGTGGTCTTTTATCAGAGATATGCTTCTTATTGTTGCTATGAAAAAACACCCAATTCATAAGCCTTTGGGAAATAAAATCTAGTTCATACATGCTAAGTAGAGACTTCTTAATTTGGCAAGTAAATTCTCCAAAGATTCTGTCTATCCTGAGCATGCTCCAGCTCCTTCCTTGTACTTTCCCTGCAACTCGTGCCCGTAGCTGCCAGGAGTTGCTGTTGTACTAGGCTTAGAAATTGAGAGCAGGGGTGTTCTTGAAGCTTCCTTTTCTGGCACCCAGGCAGCATGGAGGAGGGAGCAGCCTAATTCAGGAGGGACAAGTGTGGGTAATAGAAGTAGATTAGAGGGCTGGGAGTGAGCTTGGGTGTGGGGCTTTTGACTGGATAAACAGTGCAAGAAACTGGGAGCCAGGGAAAAAAATGGTGTGTGGGAAGGACATGGGAGCAAGACTGAAACTGAGCAGGAGCTGGGGTGTGAGGCTGGGCCTTGGGGTCCACATGCTATGGCTAAGATTTCCAAAGGGGCCCAAACCTCCATTTGAAATTTGTTAGGGGTCCGCAAATGAAAAAAGGTTGAAAACCACTGATTTGAATCAAACTTTCATAGTCACTATTAATTGTGTGTTCCTCATTTTCTGGGTGCCACTTGCGTTGAGACCCTGGGGTCTGATTTGCAGAAGTCCTGAGCACTCACGGTGCAATGGAAGTCAATGGGAGCATATAAAGTCCTATACAATGCTAAGTACCCTGAAAAAAAATCCGATCCTAGGCATCTTAAATTGGGCACCCAAAATTATTGAATTCTTTTTACCTTAATCTCTGTGCCTGAGATCCCCATCTGTAAAATAGGGGTGTTATAAAGATAGTTTGTTTGTGAAACACTCGGATACCATAGTGATGAGTACTATAGTAAAGCCGGTGAGGAAATTAATAATTCTTTATTCAGAGCAGGATTTGAATAGGGTGCAATAAATAAGGCTTGAGGACACACATTGAACTGTGAGGATAAAACGTAATGTCCATTCTTGCACTGAATGAGGCAGAATTTCTGAGGGAATAAATATGGAGTCATATTAGGATATATCATAATTCAGCCCCCTCAATTAAGCATTAAGGTTGCTTGTGCGATTCCTAACTTTTGAGTGCTTGACTTTTTCTCCCCAGAAATTCTAGCTAAAAATTAAGTCATTTTAATTTTCTGACTGGCTCTTCTCAGGGCCATAATAAATGTTGTATCTAGAAATTGATGTGACCTTTTGCTTGTGTTTGTAACTACCATTCTGAGTATAATCACAAGTTAGAGATTTAATATTGAATTTCTGTTATGCTCAGGTAACAGCAGTTCTGAAAGATGTTGGAGTGAACAATTTAACTGTCCAGGTGGAGAAAGAAGCCTATTTTCAACATATGTCTGGCCTCAGTACAGGATTCCATGAAGTCATTTCTATGACACAACAAATGGAATCCATGAAATACTACAAAGATGGCACTTACATCATGTGATGTGAAGATACATTCACCACTGGGATATAAGCTGTAGTATTCAATATTTGTATTATTTTGTCAGGAGAACTTGCACATAAATGTACAGAAACAAATATAGTATATATTTGAATTTTTTAAAAAAGCTTAATGTGTTAAGACTGGATCAGGGTGCTTTTTATAAAGGAAATAAGATGGACTAGAACATTTGCTGTATATGTGGAAATAATGTAAATCTGAAATACTGTACTTGATTATTAAACAGAAATCTTTCTACATGTGTGGATGAGCACAAAAGTATTCCAGACCTTCCCTAAAGTATGGAATGTCAAATTAAGAATCATGTTCATGTCAAAATTAAGGGGAAAGGAAAACACTTTGCAAGAGAAACAAAATTGCCTCCAAAAACACTTTATTTCCTTCAAAATGATTTTGAAGAGTGTGTGTGTGTGTGTGTGTGTGTGTGTGTGTGTGTGTGTGTGTTTACACGTTTATTATGAAGAGTAAAACTTAAACTGCATATGAAGTAAAGGCTTTTTGCAGAGTTCATTAGATACAAAAAGGAATATACAGTTTAATATTTATTCACCTGTATAAAACTGATTTCTAACCATAATTTTACTACACCAAGGCAAATAGATGCTATCATTTTAAATTTATATCAAGAGAACTTTTTTGTGTTTAAAAAAAAAAAAAAACACTACTGGTATTCATGCTAGCAGTGTGGATGTAGGGAAGAACAGAATTGCAAGTTTTGCCCTTGCACTATTTTGTGTTCTTGTTTATTGGGGAGGCTGAAAAATCAATTTGAACCACTGTGTAAAATAAACATTTTATACTTTTTTTTATGATTGCAAGTGAAATATTATTGTTTAAAGTACTTCATCCCTGAACATTCTAACCAGCTCTTTTCTCTAGCCATTCTCTTCCTGTTAAAACTGTATAATCCAGTCATTTTTAGATGCCTAGGTTTCTTTCTCGTTAACAGGGTAACTAATTATGGAATTTTATGCAGTTGATTATATGTAAGTTCTGTGGCATTGAATAGAAAATTGTGGAATATCTCAGCATTGTGCAAAGAGCTATTTCATAGTCAATTGAAGTTAATTTATAAAGCAGGAGGAGCAGCTGAATGAGCTGGTAGTGAACTCTTCAGTACCTTGTTTATCATTTGAAGACTCTTTGGATTAGGTGTGAAGAAGCTCACAGTGTTGTTCAGGAGCAGCTGAACAGTATCTGTCCATCAACTGAAAACGTAATATGTCTAGACAAAAAAGCATGGCTTTCTATTGTGGCTAGATAGTGGAGCCCTACCCTAAAGCTGTCATCTAGTTCAAAAAACTATCCCATAGACTGGATTTACTATATTATGTCTCTTCTCATAACAGATTTACTTATGTAAACTAGGTCATTGTACAGTACTAAGGAAAATGTCCCTGTAATCCATATTAACAGTCTGGGGCTTTGCAAGATGTGGCAAAATGTGTAAATTTAAGTGAAAAATATTTACTTTAGCCAATATATACATAACAGAAGAAAAGCCTTACTCACTGTTCTGTTAGCAGAAGCCTGCTAATAAAATAATCCACAGTAGTTAAGTGGGCACCTGTTTCTTACTGTGTGTGTTGGAGACAGACTTCCTTAAAGCTATTAATTTATTTCCCTGGGCCGTGCTCATGCTTTTTCTCTTCCTATATTAAAAACATGTACATGTGTCCTTCAAAATCAGCAATCACATAATGCAATGGTTAACTTAATGTAACTGAGTAGTTCTTTCATCATTTAGTCCACATATTTGCTCAATATTTTTATTGTGACACAAAGCTTGTCCTGTAGCAGGGGTAGCCATGTTAGTCTGTATCCACAAAAAACATTCTTGATGTCCAATTTGTGTCCATTTATTCTTTTACGGAGGGACGGTCCAGTTTAGCCAATATACATGGCAGAGGGGCATTGCTGGCATGTGATGGCATATATAACGTTAGTAGACGTGCAGGTGAATGAGCCTCTGATGGTGTGGCTGATAGTATCACTAGAGTAGATATGGGGACAGAGTAGGCAACGAGGTTTGCTACAAGGATTGGTTCCTGGGTTAGTGTGTCTTTGGTGTAGTTGCTGGTATTTGCTTCAGGTTAGGGGGTCGTCTGTAAGCGACGACACAAATCAGAAATGATAACATACAAAAGCCAGTAGCAGAACACTTCAATCTTCCTGGTCATTCTATACCAGATTTAAAAATAGCTATACTTGGACCAAAAAAAGAGATTTCAAACCATTTTAGATTTGGTTTTTGGTGAGTAGTGAGGACCTCATAGAAGAAATGGTTCTAGGGGATAATCTTGGTTCAAGTGATCATGAGCTAATTAGTTCAAACTGAACAGAAGGATTAACAAAAATAAATCTGCAACTAGGGCTTTTGATTTCAAAAGGGCTGACTTTCAAAAATTAAGGAAATTAGTTAGGGAAGTGAATTGGACTGAACTTGTGGATCTAAAGGTAGAGGAGGCCTGGGATTACTTTAAATCAAAGCTGCAGAAGCTATCGGAAGCCTGCATCCCAAGAAAGGGGGAAAAATTCATAGGCGGGATTTGTAGACCAAGCTGGATGAGCAAGCATCTTAGAGAGGTGATTAAGAAAAAGCAGAAAGCATACAGGGAGTGGAAGATGGGAGGGATCAGCAAGGAAAGCTACTTTATTGAGGTAAGAACATGTAGGGATAAAGTGAGACAGGCTAAAAGTCGAGTAGAGTTGGACCTTGCAAAGGGAATTAAAACCAATAGTAAAAGGTTCTATAGCCATATAAATAAGAAAACAAAGAAGGAAGAAGTGGGACCGCTAAACACTGAGGATGGAGTGGAGGTCAAGGATAATCTAGGCATGGCCCAATATCTAAACAAATACTTTGCCTCAGTCTTTAATAAGGCTCATGAGGATCTTAGGGATAATGATAACATGACAAATGGGAATGAGGATATGGAGGCAGATATTACCATATCTGAGATAGAAGCAAAACTCAAACAGCTTAATGGGACTAAATTGGGGGGCCCAGATAATCTTCATCCAAGAATATTAAAGGAATTGGCATCCGAAATTGCAAGCCCATTAGCAAGAATTTTTAATGAATCTGTAAACTCAGGAGTTGTTCTGTATGATTGGAGAATTGCTAATATAGTTCCTATTTTTAAGAAAGGGGAAAAAAAAGTGATCCAGGTAACTACAGGCCTGTTAGTTTGACATCTGTAGTATGCAAGGTCTTGGAAAAAATTTTGAAGGAGAAAGTAGTTAAGGACATTGAAGTCAATGGTAAATGGGACAAAATACAACATGGTTTTACAAAAGGTAGATAGTGCCGAACCTGATCTCCTTCTTTGAGAAAGGTTTCAGAGTAGCAGCCGTGTTAGTCTGTATTCGCAAAAAGAAAAGGAGTACTTGTGGCACCTTAGAGACTAACAAATTTATTAGAGCATAAGCTTTCGAAGTGAGCTGTAGCTCACTGTCTCTAAGGTGCCACAAGTACTCCTTTTCTTCTTTCTTTGAGAAAGTAACAGATTTTTTAGACAAAGGAAATGCAGGGGATCTAATTAACCTAGATTTCAGTAAGGTGTTTGATACCGTGCCACATGGGGAATTATTAGTTAAATTGGAAAAGATGGGGATCAATATGAAAATTAAAAGGTGGATAAGGAATTGGTTAAAGGGGAGACTACAACGGGTCCTACTGAAAGGTGAACTGTCAGGCTGGAGGGAGGTTACCAGTGGGGTTCCTTAGGGATCAGTTTTGGGACCAATCTTATTTAATTCTTTTATTACTGACCTCAGCACAAAAAATGTGAGTGTGCTAATAAAGTTTGCAGATGATACAAAGCTGGGAGGTATTGCCAATTTAAAGACCGGGATATCATACAGGAGGATCTGGATGACCTTGTAAACTGGAGTAATAGTAATAGGATTAAATTTAATAGTGAGAAGTTTAAGGTTATGCATTTAGGGATTAATAACAAGAATTTTAGTTATAAGCTGGGGACGCATCAATTAGAAGTAACGGAGGAGGAGAAGGACCTTGGAGTATTGGTTGATCACAGGATGACTATGAGCCACCAATGTGATATGGCCGTGAAAAAGGCTAATGCGGTCTTGGGATGCATTAGGCGAGGTATTACCAGTAGAGATAAGGAGGTTTTAGTTATACAAGGCACTGGTGAGACCTCACCTGGAATACTGTGTGCAGTTCTGGTCTCCCATGTTTAAGAAGGATGAATTCAAACTGGAACAGCTTCAGAGAAGGGCTACTAGGATGATCCGAGGAATGGAAAACCTGTCTTATGAAAGGAGACTCAAGGAGCTTGGCTTGTTTAGCCTAACCAAAAGAAGGTTGAGGGGAGATATGATTGCTCTGTATAAATATATCAGAGGAATAAATACCATGGAGGGAGAGGAATTATTTAAGCTCAGCAGCAATGTGGACACAAGAACAAATGGATATAAACTGGTTATTTGGAAGTTTAGACTTGAAATTAGACAAAGGTTTCTAACCATCAGAGGAGTGAAGTTTTGGAATAGCCTTTCAAAGGAAGCAGTGGGGGCAAAAGATCTATCTGGCTTTAAGATTCTACTCGATAAGTTTATGGAGGAGATGGTATGATGGGATAACGTGATTTTGGTAAGTAATTGATCTTTAAATATTCATGGTAAATAGACCTAATGGCCTGTGATGAGATATTAGATGGGTGGGATCTGAGTTACCCAGGAAAGAATTTTCTGTTGGGACCCCTGCAACGAGCGTGTGCTGTGGACCTGCGGGATCGGTCAATGGTACGCACGGCTCATGCGGCGCCTCATGGTCTCGGACACAATCCGATAGTCCAGGGACATCTACATTGAACACATCACTGGCCACTGACAGTACCAGGAGGTGTGAGCCGCTACAACATCGTGCATCGACTATGGGAAAGGGACTGAGAGACTTTTTTTTTTTCATTGGATCGTATGAACTGGAACCATAAACTCACTGAACATTAAATCCCACCAAATGAGGGTAGATCCATCCTCATCATGGCATCCACTCATTATACTCCACACCTGAACATAGCCATTATATGGACAACCTACCCCCATCTAAATGTCTGTACTTTGACCCGTTAAACTTTTACCCCCAATCGGGGAGATTGCAGATTATGTATTCCTTACGCCACCCGCTCCGAAACTGAATTTCGCACCCCTTGATACTCTGTACCTTATTCCCTGATAACCAGAAACTTCTATGCCTAAACTCTGTACCGTTTTCTTTTTACTTCAACATTATCTTAATAAAATTATTAAATTTAGCTGGTGAATCTTGCCCATATGCTCAGGGTTTAGCTGATCGCCATATTTGGGGTCAGGAAGGAATTTTCCTCCAGGGCTGATTGGAAGAGGCCCTGGAGGTTTTTCGCCTTCCTCTGTAGCATGGGGCACGGGTCACTTGAGGGAGGATTCTCTGCTCCTTGAAGTCTTCAAACCATGATTTGAGGACTTCAGTAGCTCAGACATAGGTGAGGTTTTTCGCAGGAGTGGGTGGGTGAGATTCTGTGGCCTGCGTTGTGCAGGAGGTCAGACTAGATGATCAGAATGGTCCCTTCTGACCTTAGTATCTATGTAGAAACAGCAGAACAAAAATTCATTTGCAAATTTAACACCATTAATTTGGGCTTGAATAGGGACTGGGAGTGGCTGGCTCATTACAAAATCAGCTTTGCCTATCCTGGAATTGATACCTCCTCATCTATTATTGGGAGTGGACTACATCCATCTGATCGAATTGGCCCTGTCAACACTAGTTCTCCACTTGTGAGGTAACTCCCTTCCCTTCATGTGTCACTATAATAATGCCTGCATCTGTAGTTTTCACTCCATGCATCTGAAGAAGTGATGTTTTACTCACGAAAGCTTATGCCCAATTAAATCTGTTAGTTTTTAAGGTGCCACCAGAAAGCTTATCCTGTTTATATAGTTTGGAGAAGGTACCTGAATTCTTATATTTTGATCTTAATTATGAAAGACGTGAACTAGTTTGTGGAATTTAGCATACAATGACATAGTAACTACTGTATCATATCAAACTGAACAATAATATAATTTAAAATATCATTTAGCAAACCAACTTCTTTTGTGATAAGAATTTTTCTTGCCTTCTGTATTAATTTCCAGTATGTGTGTGTTAAACAAGGAAATTCCATACCATTCTCTTCTCTTCCAATGGTGCTGAATTAGAATAATTTCTACAGCAACTGGACTGATTTTTTTTAAAAAATGTAGCTGGGGCCAGAAAAAACTTCTGTAAAAATGGCATCTTCCTTACTCAACAAATCTTACATGTATGGATTCAGTTGTGTTTGCAACTTAAATAAGTTTTTACTTCTGTAAGCGCTACAGAACCAATACAGCCCTGGAAGTGTGATCAGGATGATCTTCTGACTACATCAACAGAATTTCTAATGTTCTGATTGCATTTATTTTATTGATGGTGTGTGAGCTAGAAAGAAAACCTCTATCTTGAAAATCCTAATGCAAATTCAACGTGCAAAGGAGATTTTTTTTTCTGCTTTGATTTTTTTTTAATTGTCCATTTTTTTTCTGGACGGGCTCTGGCCAACTACGGAACTAGTAGCCTTATGTGATCGCAGCTATCATGCAACTTAAACCTGATTATTAGAGGAGGAGAATAATGTGTTGACAAACTGTTGAACAAGTCTTTCAAACAATGTTTGGGACCACCTTCACACATCATGGTCAAGCTTGAGTTGCAGTATTGTTAGTTGAGGTGGCTGTAAACTGACCAACCTGAGCAGGAAGCCAATGGCATGTCCTGATGGGCAAAAAAGTATGATACTTCAAGTTTTCAGCAATTGAATAGATCTCTTAATGCATATTAAGGTCTTGTCTAGACATGCTAACATCACACCATAAATTGTAGCCTAGATAAGGCCTAAGGCTAGCACATTTAAAAGCGTGTTCTGTGGTGGTGGTGGTGTAGCCTAAGCTCACTCTAGCGTACAGCCTATCATACTTTCAAACGTATTACCCTGCATCTTAATAAGCATTAAGAGGGCTCCTCAGCTGTTTTAGGGCAACAATTGGAAATCACATCTTTTTTGCCCATGTGGGATAGAGTCAGAGAGAGACATTCTGCCACTTCCGTAAAAACGCTTTTCAGGCTATAACCATATTTTTAAGCAAAGGGTTCAGGTTTCACTGCACAATCAAGTTGGACTGTGAGATAATTTTTCAGCTCTCACACAAGTTCCTGTTCTAGTAATTTGATTTGTGTACAGGTAGAGAGTGTTTTATTGTATGTTCTAAATCAGTTGTATCCTTGAAACTGCTGCTATCTCATTTCTATTTTTTGAATGTTTATCATGCACTGCATCTTGACTTCTGGAATTTTATTTTTGTCTTATGGGATGTATAAATAGGCAGATTAAAAATTTTATAGAAGGTTCAGTTTTACCTTTTGCAACGTGCTCGTGGTGCAGAAGATGAACGCAGACTGCTACTGCTCATATTAGTCAATACTACAGCACTATGCTATGTTCGATTGTGAGCTTTACTACTCCTTGTAATGTACACTTACATCTTACTAGCTTCAAAGAAACCTACTGTCCTGTTGTAAAGTGTAAAAATTTGCAGTTTTAGTAGGTATCTGATACCATCTTACTGACCTTGACATAGAGACTTCCTTCAGAAAATACTTACAGCTTTTCATGGAAATCCATTATAACTCACAATGCACTTTGGTTTTTGTTCTAAAATTGGTTGTAGCATGTGGAAATTAAGACAATACTGCATATTTCTTCTTGTCCATATCCCTAGAACACAAAATGGGGTGGGGAGATGCCCCTCTTCTGTAAAAGTATGTTATCTTTACATGTTTTGTGGTAGCCTGTGCCAATGCAAGCAGTGGGTTCCTCCTCCAGTTCTGTGAGCCACAATGATCAATTACCCTCCAGGATTTTTCCTCTCTTTAATACTATTTTGCAAAAACCTGCAGATGGCTCTAGATGCAAACTTTGTCCTGTCGGTGGTTGGGCAGGACTTCCACAGGAGAGCTTCCATTTGGCAGTAAGTGAAAGTCAGAGATTCACCATCTCTTTACCTCTGAGGCAACTAATTTAAGACTTTGTATTCACTGTGCTCTAACCTGCTGTTGGGGATCACAAGTTAATTATTGGAGCTGATCAGAAAATAGGATATTTTTTTCATAGAAAAAATCATGATAATTTGCCAATTTTTCCACAATTTTTTTGAGGAAAAATTTTAAACTGAAAAAATTCAATTTAGAAATGCTGCCATAGCATCTCCAAAGAACAGTAGTTGGGGTATATCATGCTTCCGCTCTCCTCTATATGGTGGGCTCTCTTGTCAGACTACATCTCCCATGATGTATCATAGTCTCCCCTCCTGAAGAGGGTTGATGGTGCATTAGGGGAATCACTGGCTTTGGTGTGTTATGGCAGATATAGTCGGGCCAGAGAGCCCAACCTGTAAAGGAGCCTGCAGAGATGCGACAATGCAGCAGCATAGCTGGATCAAAATATTTCCATTTTGGGACATGTTGAGTGCTTCACAATCAATGAGGAGAAGAGAGAATATTCTGGGGCAAAATGGATGGAAGACACTAATGGTTTGGAGACTCCTTACAGTCAGCCACTAGTGCCCCTCTTGATGCCTGTCCAGGGTCCACTACAGCAAAGGCAGTAAGATACCTCGTGCAGCTGGGTTTTTGAGCTGTGGGGTGAGTACACTGGGCTGATTCATGGGGCTGATCACATGTTGCTGCAGGAGGGTGACATGCACTAGACTTGTATGAAATAAATATGGTGAACTTGTCATTTTCTGTTTGTTGTGTTTACCCATTTTAACTCCAGACACACATCCACCAAAGCTTTATTGAAGGTAAACATATTTAGGCACAGTCCAGCTGCCATTACAAAGCTGAAACGTGGGCAAATCAAACAAGGGTGAAACAGCAACAGATGTACATAATATAACAGTGGAAAACTGTCCAACCACTAAAGAGCAAGATAAACTGAAAATAGTGATGTATTACATGTATTTGGGTAGCATATCATCAAGCTAGCTGTTTGCTTTCCCCTGCACTGGAATAGGGGGAAAGTGCAAGGGATGCTGCTGATGGTAGGCAGTTCCACAGCTCATTGACAGGCTCCCTCGCAGGTAGAGTTGTCCATAGGTTAAAGGCCATGGTAGTGTGGAAGCCAAACAAGCAGACTCCATAACCCATCCAACCCTCTGCCCCTTCTTAGACTACTTCTGGGGCTGCCACTCAGCCTTCCAGCACCTTTACCAATCCTGACTCAGCTATCTGCAGCCTATGGCATCTTCTCTCTCTCATCTGGCTCACCACTCCTTCATCGCTGTTGCTTCACTTTTACTCCAAAGCTCCTGATCCAACTGACTCCCTCTATTTACATCAAAGCTCCAGAGCTGCTCTAGTTTTTCCACGCTTCCTTCTCCACCCTCTATTTCCCAACTGCAGTTTCCTTTAGGCCACCCTCCATGTTCCCACTCCACACCCACACAGCCAGACTCACCCGGCACTGCAGTGCCGTTACTCAGGGTACAATCTGGACTGAGACTGTCACCTCAGTTTTCCAACCTGGGGTGCATAGGGTTTATATTGGTGTAGTTAGTTGGTGACACAGTGTCCATGCAGACAATGTGTTACTTACATCTGTGGTTGACTGACATTCTTCTCAAGAAAGGCTGGTAGGCTCCCTGCTGTGAACCCCACACCTGGCTCACAGCTCCACCTGTCACCCTAGGGCAGGTGGAGGGCTCCAGATAGAGTCTGACTTCCCCCCAGGCTCCCAGCCAGGTTGCTGCCCAGACCCTTGGCACACTGCAAGGACTGCTGCCCCCGGCTCCTCACTGGGCTGCTGCCCAGGGTCCCAGCTCCCTGCTCTGAGCCAGGTTGCTGTCCAGGCTCCTGGTGGGGAGCAGTGAGCCAAGAGTCCAGGGAGGCATCCCAGCTCCCGACAGGGAATTCCTCATGGAGCTGAAAGCCCCATGGTAGCCAGGCTTTCAGCCCCCTCCCACCACTGCCTCTCTTAAGCTGGTGGAAGCACTTGTTAGGGGCTTATCCCTTCACCCACTTACTTCCCTGGTCCTTCTCGCATGAACAGAGAGCAACAATATCCAAGTCCAAAGGGGCAAGCAATTCAATATTTATTGGGGTGAACTTCCAGGAAGCATGATTCCAGTTTCCTTCCTTAGTGTCCCCCTTCCCAGCTCTGACACCACAGAGCCTTACCTGTGTCCCTGTTCCCATTTCTTCCTTAGCAAAACATGATTCCAATTTCCCTGTTCCCATCTCCCCCTTACTTCCTGATTGACTGCAGACTATATAGTAAAACTTGAGTTCTGCTTAGCTATACCTTAACCAAACATTTTACTGAAATTTAACTAACCCATCCTAACATATTGTAACATGATTTGCCAACCAATTATATCCCACCACCTTAATTAGTTTACACCCAGCAAAATTAATTATACAGCAGATAGAAACAATCACAGAACCAGACAGAAAAGGAGTACTTGTGGCACCTAAGAGACTAACACATTTATTTGAGCATAAGCTTTCATGAGCTACAGCTCACTTCATCGGATGCATTCAGTGAAAAATACAGTGGGCAGATTTATATACACAGAGAACATGAAACAATGGGTGTTACCATACACACTGTAAGGAGAGTGATCACTTACGGTGAGCTATTACCAGCAAGAGGTGGGGGGAAGAAAACCTTTTGTAGTGATAATCAAGGTGGGCCATTTCCAGCAGTTGACAAGAATGGCTGAGGAACGGGGGGGGGGGGGGGCGGGGGGAGAAATAACATGGGGAAATAGTTTTACTTTGTGTAATGACCCATCCACACCCAGTCTCTATTCAAGCCTAAGTTAATTATATCCAGTTTGCAAATTAATTCCAATTCAGCAGTCTCCCGTTGGAGTCTGTTTTTGAAGCTTTTTTGTTGAAGAATAGCCACTTTCAGGTCTGTAATCAAGTGACCAGAGAGATTGAAGTGTTCAAACAATGGGGAAAAGGGGACTACAGTGATAGAACAACACAGAAATGAGGATTTCACATCCGAGCTATTGATAAGTGAGTTCTTGCCAGACAGGATGCTATCAAACTAAGTTTCCTTTTACATCTTCTAGGTACTTCCCTTTCTCTGGAGGTGATAGGCATTATCAGGACAGGATTGTATTTCTAACAGCCCAATAGCTCCTTATTTCAATGTGACTAGTTTGGAATGTGAGGAGGTGACCGGTCGCTTCCCAGCTTATGGCTGCCTCTGCTATTTAGCCAGAGGCCTTCGCCTAAGAACAGGGATTCAGACTGTCACAGTGAGAAAAGGCCTTATAGAGTCAGACAGTGATTTTGATTCTCTCTTTTATACCTCTATAACTAGCTAAATGATAAACATATATCTAAATTCTTAAAGTATAGGCCTTTGCAGACAGGCCTGAATATCGAAACCCTAACAGCACTCCTGATGAGGATGTGCATCACCAACAAAGGATGGCAACATGGGCATGAAAAAACACAGTAATTACTGCGGTGGTTGTAAATCAACCTAAGACGGGTCAACTTAGCCCCGGTCTACACTAGGCGTTGAGGTCGAATTTAGCAGCATTAAATCGATGTAACCCTGCACCCATCCACATGACGAAGCCCTTTTTTTCGACTTAAAGGGCTCTTAAAATCAATTTCCTTACTCCACCCCCGACAAGGGGATTAGTGATGAAATCGGTTTTGCTGGGTCGAATTTGGGGTACTGTGGACACAATTAGATGGTATTGGCCTCCGGGAGCTATCCCAGAGTGCTCCATTGTGACCGCTCTGGACAGCACTCTCAACTCAGATGCACTGACCAGATGGACAGGAATAGGCCCGCGAACTTTTGCATTTCAATGTCCTGTTTGGCCAGTGTGGCAAGCTGCAGGTGACCATACAGAGCTCATCAGCAGAGGTGACCATGCAGAGCTCATCAGCAGAGGTGATCATGATGAAGTCCCAGAATCACAAAAGAGCTCCAGCATGGACCGAACGGGAGGTATGGGATCTGATCGCTGTATGGGGAGAGGAATCCGTGCTATCAGAACTACGTTCCAGTTTTCGAAATGCCAAAACATTTGTGAAAATCTCCCAGGGCATGAAAGACAGAGGCCATAATAGGGACCCAAAGCAGTGCCACGTGAAACTTAAGGAGCTGAGGCAAGCCTACCAGAAAACCAGAGAGGCGAATGGCCGCTCCGGGTCAGAGCCCCAAACATGCCGCTTCTATGATGAGCTGCATGTCATTTTAGGGGGTTCAGCCACCACTACCCCAGCCGTGTTGTTTTACTCCTTCAATGGAGATGGAGGAAACACGGAAGCAGGTTTTGGGGACGAGGAAGACGATGATGAGGAGGTTGTAGATAGCTCACAGCAAACAAGTGGAGAAACTGGTTTTCCCGACAGCCAGGAACTGTTTCTCACCCTGGACCTGCAGCCAGTACCCCCTGAACCCAAGGCTGCCTCCTGGACCCACCAGGCAGAGAAGGGATCTCTGGTGAGTGTACCTTTTAAAATACTATAAAAGGTTTAAAAGCCAGCATGTTTAATGATTAATTTGCCCTGGCATTCGTGGCTCTCCTGGATGTACTCTCAAAGCCTTTGCAAAAGGTTTCTGGGGAGGGCAGCCTTATTCCATCCACCATGGTAGGACACTTTACCACTCCAGGCCAGTAGCACGTACTCGGGAATCATTGTAGAACAAAGCATTGCAGTGTATGTTTGCTGGCGTTCAAACAACATCCGTTCTTTATCTCTCTGTGTTACCCTCAGGAGAGTGATATCATTCATGGTCACCTGGTTGAAATAGGGTGCTTTTCTTAAGGGGACATTCAGAGGTGCCTGTTCCTGCTGGGCTGTTTGCCTATGGCTGAACAGAAATGTTCCCCACTGTTAGCCACACGGGGGGGGGGGGGAGAGGGAGGCAAAATGTGACCTTGTAACGAAAGCACATGTGCTATGTATGTAATGTTAACAACAAGGTTTACCGTGAAAGAGTGTACCCATTGTTCTATAAAAATTTGTCTTTTTAAATACCACTGTCCCTTTTTTTTTCTCCACCAGCTGCATGTGTTTCAAGGATCACAGGATCTTCTTCCCAGAGGCTAGCGAAGATTAGAAGGTGAAAAAAACACACTCGCGATGAAATGTTCTCTGAGCTCATGCTGTCCTCTCACACTGACAGAGCACAGACGAATGCGTGGAGGCAGACAATGTCAGAGTGCAGGAAAGCACAAAATGACCAGGAGGAGAGGTGGCGGGCTGAAGAGAGGGCTGAAGCTGAAAGGCGGCAGCAGCGTGATGAGAGGAGGCAGGATGAAGTGCTGAGGCTGCTGGAGGATCAAACTAATATGCTCCAGTGTATAGTTGAGCTGCAGGAAAGGCAGCAGGAGCACAGACCGCCGCTACAGCCCCTGTGTAACCAACCGCCCTCCTCCCCAAGTTCCATAGCCTCCTCACCCAGACGCCCAAGAACACGGTGGGGAGGCCTCCGGCCACCCAGCCACTCCATCCCAGAGGATTGCCCAAGTAACAGAAGGCTGGCATTCAATAAGTTTTAAACTTTTAAAGTGCTGTGTGGCCTTGTCCTTCCCTCCTCCACCACCCCTCCTGGGCTACCTAGGTAATTATCCCCCTATTTGTGTGATGAATTAATAAAGAATGCATGAATGTGAAGCAACAATGACTTTATTGCCTCTGCAAGTGGTGATCGAAGGGAGGTGGGGAGGGTGGTTAGCATACAGGGAAGTAGAATGAACCAAGGGACGGAGGATTTCATCAAGGAGAAACAAACAGAACTTTCACACCGTAGCCTGGCCAGTCATGAAACTGGTTTTCAAAGCTTCTCTGATGCGCACCGCACCCTCCTGTGCTCTTCTAACTGCCCTGGTGTCTGGCTGTACGTAACCAGCAGTCAGGCGATTTGCCTCAACTTCCCACCCCGCCATAAATGTCTCCCCCTTACTCTCACATATATTGTGGAGCGCACAGCAAGCAGTAATAACAGTGGGAATATTGGTTTCGCTGAGGTCTAACCAAGTCAGTAAACTGCGCCAGTGCGCTTTTAAACGTCCAAATGCACATTCTACCACCATTCTGCACTTGCTCAGCCTGTAGTTGAACAGCTCCTGACTACTCTCCAGCCTGCCTATCTATGGCTTCATGAGCCATGGCATTAAGGGGTAGGCTGGGTCCCCAAGGATAACTGAAGGCATTTCAACATCCCCAACGGTTATTTTCTGGTTTGGGAAGAAAGTCCCTTCCTGCAGCTTTTAAAACAGACCAGAGTTCCCGAAGATGCGAGCATCATGTACCTTTCCCAGCCATCCCACGTTGATGTTGGTGAAACGTCCCTTGTGATCCACCAGTGCTTGCAGCACTATTGAAAAGTACTCCTTGCGGTTAATGTACTCACTGGCTTGGTGCTCCGGTGCCAAGATAGGGATATGGGTTTCGTCTATGGCCCCACCACAGTTAGGGAATCCCATTGCAGCAAAGCCATCCACTCAGACCTGCACATTTCCCAGGGTCACTACCCTTGATAACAGCAGATCTTTGATTGTGTTGGCTACTTGCATCACAGCAGCCCCCTCAGTAGATTTGCCCACTCCAAATTGATTCCCGACTGACAGGTAGCTGTCTGGCATTGCAAGCTTCTACAGGGCTATTGCCACTGGCTTCTCAACTGTGAGGGCTGCTCTCATCTTGATATTCTTGTGCCTCAGGGCAGGGGAAAGCAAGTCACAAAGTTCCATGAAGGTGCCCTTACGCATGCGAAAGTTTTGCAGCCACTGGGAATCGTCCCAGACCCACAACACTATGCAGTCCCACCAGTCTGTGCTTGTTTCCTGAGCCCAGAATCGGCGTTCCACCGCATGAACCTGCCCCATTAGCACCATGATGCCCACATTGGCAGGGCCCATGCTTTGAGAGAAGTCTGTGTTCGTGTCCTCATCACTCTCGTCACCGCGCTGATGTTGCCTACTCGCCCGGTTTTGCTTTGCCAGGTTCTGGTGCTGCATATACTGCTGGATAATGCAGGTGGTGTTTAATGTGCTCCTAATTGCCAAAGTGATCTGAGCGGGCTCCATGCTTGCCATGGTATGGCGTCTGCACAGAAAAAAGGCGCGAAATTATTGTCTGCTGTTGTCCTGACGGAGGGAGTGGCGACTGACAACATGGCTTACAGGGTTGGCTTACAGGGAATTAAAATCAACAAAGGGGGTGGCTTTGCGAGAAACTGAATGGTCGCCTCAAGGATAGAACTCAAAACCTCAAGGAAAGAACTCAAAACTGGGTTTAGCAGGCTGTCGATTTCACAGAGGGAGGGAGGAGAAAATTAATACAAAACAAATCTGGTCTAGTTCTTGTTTTGAGCCACTTCATCTATCTTTAAAAAGAAAAGGAGTACTTGTGGCACCTTAGAGACTAACAAATTTATTAGAGCATAAGCTTTCGTGAGCTACAGCTCACTTCATCGGATGCATTTGGTGGAAAAAACAGAGTAGAGATTTATATACACACACACAGAGAACATGAAACAATGGGTTTATCATACACACTGTAAGGAGAGTGATCACTTAAGATAAGCCATCACCAACAGCAGGGGGGGGAAGGAGGAAAACCTTTCATGGTGACAAGCAGGTAGGCTAATTCCAGCAGTTAACAAGAATATCAGAGGAACAGTGGGGGGTGGGGTGGGAGGGAGAAATACCATGGGGAAATAGTTTTACTTTGTGTAATGACTCATCCATTCCCAGTCTCTATTCAAGCCTAAGTTAATTGTATCCAGTTTGCAAATTAATTCCAATTCAGCAGTCTCTCGTTGGAGTCTGTTTTTGAAGCTTTTTTGTTGAAGTATAGCCACTCTTAGGTCTGTGATCGAGTGACCAGAGAGATTGAAGTGTTCTCCAACTGGTTTTTGAATGTTATAATTCTTGACGTCTGATTTGTGTCCATTCATTCTTTTACGTAGAGACTGTCCAGTTTGGCCAATGTACATGGCAGAGGGGCATTGCTGGCACATGATGGCATATATCACATTGGTAGATGCGCAGGTGAAGGAGCCTCTGATAGTGTGGCTGATGTGATTAGGCCCTATGATGGTATCCCCTGAATAGATATGTGGACAGAGTTGGCAACGGGCTTTGTTGCAAGGATAGGTTCCTGGGTTAGTGGTTCTGTTGTGTGGTGTGTGGTTGCTGGTGAGTATTTGCTTCAGATTGGGGGGCTGTCTGTAAGCAAGGACTGGTCTGTCTCCCAAGATCTGAGAGAGCGATGGCTCGTCCTTCAGGATAGGTTGTAGATCCTTGATGATGCGTTGGAGGGGTTTTAGTTGGGGGCTGAAGGTGATGGCTAGTGGCGTTCTGTTGTTTTCTTTGTTGGGCCTGTCCTGTAGTAGGTGACTTCTGGGTACTCTTCTGGCTCTGTCAATCTGTTTCTTCACTTCAGCAGGTGGGTACTGTAGTTGTAGGAATGCATGATAGAGATCTTGTAGGTGTTTGTCTCTGTCTGAGGGGTTGGAGCAAATGCGGTTATATCGTAGCGCTTGGCTGTAGACAATGGATCGAGTGGTATGATCTGGATGAAAGCTAGAGGCATGTAGGTAGGAATAGCGGTCAGTAGGTTTCCGATATAGGGTGGTGTTTATGTGACCATCGCTTATTAGCACCGTAGTGTCCAGGAAGTGGATCTCTTGTGTGGACTGGTCCAGGCTGAGGTTGATGGTGGGATGGAAATTGTTGAAATCATGGTGGAATTCCTCAAGAGCTTCTTTTCCATGGGTCCAGATGATGAAGATGTCATCAATGTAGCGCAAGTAGAGTAGGGGCATTAGGGAACGAGAGCTGAGGAAGCGTTGTTCTAAGTCAGCCATAAAAATGTTGGCATACTGTGGGGCCATGCGGGTACCCATCGCAGTGCCGCTGATTTGAAGGTATACATTGTCACCAAATGTGAAATAGTTATGGGTCAGGACAAAGTCACAAAGTTCTGCCACCAGGTTAGCCGTGACAGTATCGGGGATACTGTTCCTGACGGCTTGTAGTCCATCTTTGTGTGGAATGTTGGTGTAGAGGGCTTCTACATCCATAGTGGCTAGGATGGTGTTTTTAGGAAGATCACCAATGGACTGTAGTTTCCTCAGGAAATCGGTGGTGTCTCGAAGATAGCTGGGAGTGCTGGTAACGAAGGGCCTGAGGAGGGAGTCTACATAGCCAGACAATCCTGCTGTCAGGGTGCCAATGCCTGAGATGATGGGGCGTCCAGGATTTCCAGGTTTATGGATCTTGGGTAGCAGATAGAATACCCCAGGTCCTGGCTCCAGGGGTGTGTCTGTGCGGATTTGTTCTTGTGCTCTTTCAGGGAGTTTCTTGAGCAAATGCTGTAGTTTCTTTTGGTAACTCTCAGTGGGATCAGAGGGTAATGGCTTGTAGAAAGTGGTGTTGGAGAGCTGCCTAGTAGCCTCTTGTTCATACTCTGACCTATTCATGATGACGACAGCACCTCCTTTGTCAGCCTTTTTGATTATGATGTCAGAGTTGTTTCTGAGGCTGTGGATGGCACTGTGTTCTGCATGGCTGAGGTTATGGGGTAAGCGATGCTGCTTTTCCACAATTTCAGCTCGTGCACGTCGGCGGAAGCAGTCTATGTAGAAATCCAGGCTGCTGTTTCGACCTTCAGGAGGAGTCCACCTAGAATCCTTCTTTTTGTAGTGTTGGCAGGAAGGTCTCTGTGGGTTAATATGTTGGTCAGAGGTGTGTTGGAAATATTCCTTGAGTCTGAGACGTCGAAAATAGGATTCTAGGTCACCACAGAACTGTATCATGTTCGTGGGGGTGGAGGGGCAAAAGGAGAGGCCCCGAGATAGGACAGATTCTTCCGCTGGGCTAAGAGTATAGTTGGATAGATTAACAATATTGCTGGGTGGGTTACGGGAACCATTGTTGTGGCCCCTTGTGGCATATAGTAGTTTAGATAGCTTAGTGTCCTTTTTCTTTTGTAGAGAATCAAAGTGTGTTTTGTAAATGGCTTGTCTAGTTTTTGTAAAGTCCAGCCACGAGGAAGTTTGTGTGGAAGGTTGGTTCTTTATGAGAGTATCCAGTTTTGAGAGCTCATTCTTAATCTTTCCCTGTTTGCTGTAGAGGATGTTGATCAGGTGGTTCCGCAGTTTCCTTACTCCCTGAAAGAGCACAAGAACAAATCCGCACAGACACACCCCTGGAGCCAGGACCTGGGGTATTCTATCTGCTACCCAAGATCCATAAACCTGGAAATCCTGGACGCCCCATCATCTCAGGCATTGGCACCCTGACAGCAGGATTGTCTGGCTATGTAGACTCCCTCCTCAGGCCCTTCGTTACCAGCACTCCCAGCTATCTTCGAGACACCACCGATTTCCTGAGGAAACTACAGTCCATTGGTGATCTTCCTAAAAACACCATCCTAGCCACTATGGATGTAGAAGCCCTCTACACCAACATTCCACACAAAGATGGACTACAAGCCGTCAGGAACAGTATCCCCGATACTGTCACGGCTAACCTGGTGGCAGAACTTTGTGACTTTGTCCTGACCCATAACTATTTCACATTTGGTGACAATGTATACCTTCAAATCAGCGGCACTGCGATGGGTACCCGCATGGCCCCACAGTATGCCAACATTTTATGGCTGACTTAGAACAACGCTTCCTCAGCTCTCGTTCCCTAATGCCCCTACTCTACTTGCGCTACATTGATGACATCTTCATCATCTGGACCCATGGAAAAGAAGCTCTTGAGGAATTCCACCATGATTTCAACAATTTCCATCCCACCATCAACCTCAGCCTGGACCAGTCCACACAAGAGATCCACTTCCTGGACACTACGGTGCTAATAAGCGATGGTCACATAAACACCACCCTATATCGGAAACCTACTGACCGCTATTCCTACCTACATGCCTCTAGCTTTCATCCAGATCATACCACTCGATCCATTGTCTACAGCCAAGCGCTACGATATAACCGCATTTGCTCCAACCCCTCAGACAGAGACAAACACCTACAAGATCTCTATCATGCATTCCTACAACTACAGTACCCACCTGCTGAAGTGAAGAAACAGATTGACAGAGCCAGAAGAGTACCCAGAAGTCACCTACTACAGGACAGGCCCAACAAAGAAAACAACAGAACGCCACTAGCCATCACCTTCAGCCCCCAACTAAAACCCCTCCAACGCATCATCAAGGATCTACAACCTATCCTGAAGGACGAGCCATCGCTCTCTCAGATCTTGGGAGACAGACCAGTCCTTGCTTACAGACAGCCCCCCAATCTGAAGCAAATACTCACCAGCAACCACACACCACACAACAGAACCACTAACCCAGGAACCTATCCTTGCAACAAAGCCCGTTGCCAACTCTGTCCACATATCTATTCAGGGGATACCATCATAGGGCCTAATCACATCAGCCACACTATCAGAGGCTCCTTCACCTGCGCATCTACCAATGTGATATATGCCATCATGTGCCAGCAATGCCCCTCTGCCATGTACATTGGCCAAACTGGACAGTCTCTACGTAAAAGAATGAATGGACACAAATCAGACGTCAAGAATTATAACATTCAAAAACCAGTTGGAGAACACTTCAATCTCTCTGGTCACTCGATCACAGACCTAAGAGTGGCTATACTTCAACAAAAAAGCTTCAAAAACAGACTCCAACGAGAGACTGCTGAATTGGAATTAATTTGCAAACTGGATACAATTAACTTAGGCTTGAATAGAGACTGGGAATGGATGAGTCATTACACAAAGTAAAACTATTTCCCCATGGTATTTCTCCCTCCCACCCCACCCCCCACTGTTCCTCTGATATTCTTGTTAACTGCTGGAATTAGCCTACCTGCTTGTCACCATGAAAGGTTTTCCTCCTTCCCCCCCCTGCTGTTGGTGATGGCTTATCTTAAGTGATCACTCTCCTTACAGTGTGTATGATAAACCCATTGTTTCATGTTCTCTGTGTGTGTGTATATAAATCTCTACTCTGTTTTTTCCACCAAATGCATCCGATGAAGTGAGCTGTAGCTCACGAAAGCTTATGCTCTAATAAATTTGTTAGTCTCTAAGGTGCCACAAGTACTCCTTTTCTTTTTGAGAATACAGACTAACACGGCTGCTACTCTGAAACCTGTGATTATGCAAGGCACTGAATTTAGCCGTATAGAGTGGAAATCTGTCAACTTCATGAAAAAAACTCGCACAGATACAGACAGACATCATCTTCCTCTCCAAATGCAAACAGATGGACATCATACCGAAAGGACTGAAGGTAAAAAATCCATTACAATCTACATACCACACAGACTATGCTGACAGCTTGTGCCACACACTCTCAAGGAAACTGCGGAACCACCTGATCAACATCCTCTACAGCAAACAGGGAAAGATTAAGAATGAGCTCTCAAAACTGGATACTCTCATAAAGAACCAACCTTCCACACAAACTTCCTCGTGGCTGGACTTTACAAAAACTAGACAAGCCATTTACAAAACACACTTTGATTCTCTACAAAAGAAAAAGGACACTAAGCTATCTAAACTACTATATGCCACAAGGGGCCACAACAATGGTTCCCGTAACCCACCCAGCAATATTGTTAATCTATCCAACTATACTCTTAGCCCAGCGGAAGAATCTGTCCTATCTCGGGGCCTCTCCTTTTGCCCCTCCACCCCCACGAACATGATACAGTTCTGTGGTGACCTAGAATCCTATTTTCGACGTCTCAGACTCAAGGAATATTTCCAACACACCTCTGACCAACATATTAACCCACAGAGACCTTCCTGCCAACACTACAAAAAGAAGGATTCTAGGTGGACTCCTCCTGAAGGTCGAAACAGCAGCCTGGATTTCTACATAGACTGCTTCCGCCGACGTGCACGAGCTGAAATTGTGGAAAAGCAGCATCGCTTACCCCATAACCTCAGCCATGCAGAACACAGTGCCATCCACAGCCTCAGAAACAACTCTGACATCATAATCAAAAAGGCTGACAAAGGAGGTGCTGTCGTCATCATGAATAGGTCAGAGTATGAACAAGAGGCTACTAGGCAGCTCTCCAACACCACTTTCTACAAGCCATTACCCTCTGATCCCACTGAGAGTTACCAAAAGAAACTACAGCATTTGCTCAAGAAACTCCCTGAAAGAGCACAAGAACAAATCCGCACAGACACACCCCTGGAGCCAGGACCTGGGGTATTCTATCTGCTACCCAAGATCCATAAACCTGGAAATCCTGGACGCCCCATCATCTCAGGCATTGGCACCCTGACAGCAGGATTGTCTGGCTATGTAGACTCCCTCCTCAGGCCCTTCGTTACCAGCACTCCCAGCTATCTTCGAGACACCACCGATTTCCTGAGGAAACTACAGTCCATTGGTGATCTTCCTAAAAACACCATCCTAGCCACTATGGATGTAGAAGCCCTCTACACCAACATTCCACACAAAGATGGACTACAAGCCGTCAGGAACAGTATCCCCGATACTGTCACGGCTAACCTGGTGGCAGAACTTTGTGACTTTGTCCTGACCCATAACTATTTCACATTTGGTGACAATGTATACCTTCAAATCAGCGGCACTGCGATGGGTACCCGCATGGCCCCACAGTATGCCAACATTTTTATGGCTGACTTAGAACAACGCTTCCTCAGCTCTCGTTCCCTAATGCCCCTACTCTACTTGCGCTACATTGATGACATCTTCATCATCTGGACCCATGGAAAAGAAGCTCTTGAGGAATTCCACCATGATTTCAACAATTTCCATCCCACCATCAACCTCAGCCTGGACCAGTCCACACAAGAGATCCACTTCCTGGACACTACGGTGCTAATAAGCGATGGTCACATAAACACCACCCTATATCGGAAACCTACTGACCGCTATTCCTACCTACATGCCTCTAGCTTTCATCCAGATCATACCACTCGATCCATTGTCTACAGCCAAGCGCTACGATATAACCGCATTTGCTCCAACCCCTCAGACAGAGACAAACACCTACAAGATCTCTATCATGCATTCCTACAACTACAGTACCCACCTGCTGAAGTGAAGAAACAGATTGACAGAGCCAGAAGAGTACCCAGAAGTCACCTACTACAGGACAGGCCCAACAAAGAAAACAACAGAACGCCACTAGCCATCACCTTCAGCCCCCAACTAAAACCCCTCCAACGCATCATCAAGGATCTACAACCTATCCTGAAGGACGAGCCATCGCTCTCTCAGATCTTGGGAGACAGACCAGTCCTTGCTTACAGACAGCCCCCCAATCTGAAGCAAATACTCACCAGCAACCACACACCACACAACAGAACCACTAACCCAGGAACCTATCCTTGCAACAAAGCCCGTTGCCAACTCTGTCCACATATCTATTCAGGGGATACCATCATAGGGCCTAATCACATCAGCCACACTATCAGAGGCTCCTTCACCTGCGCATCTACCAATGTGATATATGCCATCATGTGCCAGCAATGCCCCTCTGCCATGTACATTGGCCAAACTGGACAGTCTCTACGTAAAAGAATGAATGGACACAAATCAGACGTCAAGAATTATAACATTCAAAAACCAGTTGGAGAACACTTCAATCTCTCTGGTCACTCGATCACAGACCTAAGAGTGGCTATACTTCAACAAAAAAGCTTCAAAAACAGACTCCAACGAGAGACTGCTGAATTGGAATTAATTTGCAAACTGGATACAATTAACTTAGGCTTGAATAGAGACTGGGAATGGATGAGTCATTACACAAAGTAAAACTATTTCCCCATGGTATTTCTCCCTCCCACCCCACCCCCCACTGTTCCTCTGATATTCTTGTTAACTGCTGGAATTAGCCTACCTGCTTGTCACCATGAAAGGTTTTCCTCCTTCCCCCCCCTGCTGTTGGTGATGGCTTATCTTAAGTGATCACTCTCCTTACAGTGTGTATGATAAACCCATTGTTTCATGTTCTCTGTGTGTGTGTATATAAATCTCTACTCTGTTTTTTCCACCAAATGCATCCGATGAAGTGAGCTGTAGCTCACGAAAGCTTATGCTCTAATAAATTTGTTAGTCTCTAAGGTGCCACAAGTACTCCTTTTCTTTTTGAGAATACAGACTAACACGGCTGCTACTCTGAAACCTTCATCTATCTTTATACATCATGCTGGCAGCAGACTGTGCAGTATGACCGCTAGCCATTGTCACCTCCTGGGTGCTCGGCAGAAGACGGTGCAGTATGACTACTGGCCATCGTCTTCTGCTGGCTGCAAATTAAAAGACAGTGCACTGCCGGTAGGAGTCAATGGCCATGAGACGAAACAAAGGAAATGACCTGGCTGAGTCACTCCCATGTTTGCCCAGGCGCCCGATTAAAAGAGCACCCAGGACTACGTCAACGACGGCTACCAGTCATACTGCACTATCTGCTGCCAAAAGGCAATAAACTGCTGCTGTGTAGCAATGCAGTACCATGTCCGCCAGCAGCCAGGAGACATACGGTGATGGTTAGCTGAGCGGGCTCCATTCTTGCCGTGGCATGGCGTCTGCACAGGTAACTCAAGAAAAAAGGTGCAAAACTATTGTCTGCCCTTGCTTTTACGGAGGGAGGGAGGGAACGGGGGCCTGACAATATGTACCCAGAACCACCCGCAACAAAGTTTTAGCCCCATCAGGCACTGAGATGTCTACCCAGAATTCAAATGGGCGGTGGAGACTGTGGGAACTGTGGGATAGCTACCCACAGGGCAAAGCTCCGGAAGTCGACTGTTGCCTCGGTACTATGGACACAGTCCGCCGACTACATGCACTTAGAGCATTTGTGTGGGGACACACACACTCGACTGTATAAAAATGCTTTCTACAAAACCGACTTCTATAAATTCGACCTAATTTCATAGTGTAGACATACCCTTAAGTTTGAGTATAGACATGTCCTGAGAGTTACCACTCCCAGTCTGAGACTTTCTCCCAGAAGTGTATGCCTTGTATTGCCAAGCCCTCTCCTGGAGAAGACAAGCTCATATAAAATCTACCATTTTATTAATAGAACATGATATGCACAAATTCTATTATCGCAAATGGATTTTCCTAAACAATTCAATCCAAACACACTGATTTAGATAAAATAGTAAAACAAGTTTATTAATGACAGAAAGATAGATTTTAAGTGACTCAAGTAATGAGGCAAAAAAGTCATAAGTTAATAAAAATAAAATGCAACTAATGTCTAACACACTGGTTCTCAAATTTTTGTACTGGTGACCCCTTTCACACAGAAAGCCTCTGAGTGCAATCCCCTTTATAAACTAAAAACACTTTTAAAATATTTAACATTATTATAAATGCTGGAGGCAAAGCAGGATTTGGGGGTAGATGCTGACAGTTCGTGACCCTCCCATGTAATAACCTTGTGACCCCCTGAGGGGTCATGACCCCTAGTTTGAGAACCCCTGGTCTAACTGAACAAGATAGAGTGAATTCAAAGTAAAGGTCTCTCTCACCAGTCTTACTGGTTTCAGTCCAGCAGGGTGCACCAGGTCTCAGCGCATCTGCCCGTCAGGAAGTACTGTGGCTCCTGTGGGTTTGAAAATATTTACCAGAGCTCTGCTCTGGCTGGCTCTGGCTACATTTAAGCCCTGCTTTTGTCTATGGAGAACCAGTGTGTGACTGCTCCCCAAATTTGAAATATGTCTCAATAACATCATACACTAGAATCTTATAACTTTACATACAATGTTGCCACACATATTTTACCAGGATAATAATGATCAGTAACTTACAAATTTTCAAATGATACCTCACAAGGCATACTGTGTACATGATTTATTGTCGTCCTATAAAAAGGACTACAGACTGGCACACTCCCCATCCTACTTTCACTCCACATAACCCTATCCCCCTACAACCCTGGATTTCTGCTCCAGGAGACATGCCCCTGACTCTCCTTCATACATCTGTTCCTGGCTTACCTGCTTCACCCAACATCTCAATGAGATTTCATCTTTTAAAAATATTAATTCAGACACAAAGAGGTCAATGTTTATTTTACTTTTTAATTCCTTATTTAGACTGACAGTGAATTCTGAATCCTGAAGTACAGACTGTGTTGGAATTTCCAATAATAGTGACTAACCCTCAGAACCAGCACGATCAGGAAACAAAGCTCGATAAGGCACCATGCAGAATATTACATTAATGCTTCCCCCAGGCGAGCTTGCTTTTAAGAATTCCTGAGTTAAATGAATGAGACCGGACACAGTACACAACCACTGAAACGCTGTCCACCACGGATCCAGCCAAACTCCCCTTCCCACCCCCAGGCTCCAGCCTACGCAGCCCCACGTTCCTGAGACGAAATCATAAATGCAAAAGGCGGCACGTGATACGAACAGCCCCCGCCCCAATCGCCCCGCCCCCTTTTCGAACGTCCGGGGGAATCAGCGCCTGGTCTCCACGGAGACGCATTCGGGGTGGAACGAGGAGCGGCCAATGGCAATGGAGAGAAGACGAAGGGGCAGCCAATGAACGCAGTCCGGTGCGTGGTTTAAACCTGCGGCGGTAGGTGCTGCGGGATCGTGCATTTGTGAGCTGAGCAGCTGTCGGGACAACAAGCGGCAGCGGAGGAGCCGGGGTTCTGGGCTCTGTGGTGCAGAAGGCGCGGGGGGGGCCATGGCGCTGCGGATTAGCAGGGTAAGTGGTGGGAAGAAGGGGTCATGAGCCCCGCCTGGCTTCCCCCGTGGAGGGGAATGGGCGGCTGCGGCCCTTCCTTCTCCGGGGTGGGGGGGCAGATAGCGATCGTATAAGCGGGGACCTATCCGTCGCCACGCGGGGTGCTGCTACAGCTCCATCCCCGGGCCCGCTGCAGGGAGCAACCCTCACCCCGCAGTTTGCTCGTCTGGAGCAGGCTCGGGTAAGCCTGGCTAACGGCTTGGCTCAGCGGCGAGCCCATGGCCTGGGAGGACCGGGGGGGCAGCGCTGCGCCCGAAGAAGCTGCCGCCCAGACGGTTGCGTGGAGGTGCCGTAGGGTCCCCTCCCCGCCCAGGCATGCCGCGCTGACCGGTGCTTTTTTTCCCCGCAGAATACCAGAGTCCACACCGAGAACCAAGTGAAGAGCAATGTGGCCGCCGCCAAGCGGGGAGCGGCTGTTGCCAAGCCCGGCCTCAGGCCGAGAACTGCCCTGGGCGACATCGGCAACAAAGTGGGCGAGCAGCCGCCCAAAGCGCTCCCCAAAAAGGTAAGGCCCGGAGCCTGCCCCCGCCGCAGCCCTGAGCAGCCCGAGCCTGGCCCGCTCACGGCCCCCTTCTCTCTCCTCAGGAAGCGAAGCCCCCCAGCGCTGCGGTGAAGCCCCTTGCCAGGAAAGCGATCAGAGCCGCCGAGACGGTGATTCAGCCGGCTAAGGAGCAGAAGCCAATCACCGAGCCTGCTAAGGTATCCGTGCGGTGCCAGTCCCCTGGGCATGCAGCCCCAGCTCTGAGCTAGCCACAACCAGCAGGAGGAACGCGCTTCTTCACACTCCACACGTACCATGTCCTCACTGACTCCTGCGTGGCTTGGAGCCTCTGCCTGTGGAGCCTGCTGCTCCATCACCTACAAGCTCTGTTCCCTCCCCTGGGGGAAGGATAAAAGCAGTGGTGAAGTCAAGTAGCAGTCTGTGAGTGGATTATTTAGCTAACTTATCTGTTAGTAGAAACAATAAGGTATCTATATGGCCCCATTAGTGCAGTACCTGAGAACTTGCCTACACTTGAAAGGCTACGGGTGCACCTGTAGCTCTTCTTCCGTGTAGACTCTAACCACGTGAGGGGTTCTCCCATTGCTGTAGGCAATCCACCTCCCTGAGCACCAATAGCTTCTACTGAAGACTCAATCTTAAACTTTCTCCCCAGTTGGAGTCTCCATCCCCAAGCCCAATGGAGACCTCTGGATGTGTGCCAGCAGAGGAGGTGCTGTGCCAGGCTTTTTCTGACGTCTTGCTTGAAGTGAAAGATGTAGATGCAGACGATGGGGCTGACCCAAATCTCTGCAGTGAATATGTAAAGGACATCTATGGCTATCTGAGAGACCTTGAGGTTGGTACAAAGAACCATATCTGCTGCCATTCTACTTTACCCTGACTCTAGTATGTCTCCATATCTCTAGTGCAATGGCTATTTGGGAAACTGGACATCTATTCCTTGAGTCTTATGGTATTCCTAAAGTGCAGGAATCTCAGCAAGCATTTCTCTTAGTCTAACAACTTTCTAGAGAGACAAGGTGGGTGAGATAATATCTTTTATTGGACCAATTTCTGTTGGTGAGAGAGGCTTTTGAGCCACACAGAGCTCTGCTCTCTCGCAACAGAATTTGGTTCAATAAAAGATTCCTTCACCCATCATGTCTCTCTAATATCCTGTGACCAACATGGCTACAAATACACTGCATATAAGAGCTCTAACAGATTCTGAAAAAATTAGTGATTAGCAAAACTAGCCTGCTAAAACTACCAGCACTGACATTTACTCTACTAATGCAAAGTAGCTAACAATTGCCATGTACTGTTGCCTTCTTTGGCCAAGAGATATTTGAAGCGAGACTCTGCACTTTTTTTTGGTCAAGACTAGCAACCTCCAGCTTTCTAAAGGGTCTACAGTAGTGCCAATGCTCTTCACATGCAGGAATTGCTATCTAACAAACATTCCTTTTTCCATGCAGAAGCAACAAGCTGTCAGACCAAAATACCTGGCAGGCCAGGAAGTTACTGGAAACATGCGGGCTATCCTAATTGATTGGCTTGTGCAGGTTCAGATGAAATTCAGACTACTTTCAGAGACTATGTATATGACTGCTGCCATCATTGATCGTTTCCTGCAGGTAAGGGCATGATCTGGCACCTTGTTCCTTTGCCATGATTCCATTGATTTCTAGCATATAGCAGATAAGAGTGACATTTGAACACAGCGCAAGCTGAATGTTACTTAATGTTGCTATGCAGTCACTATGAAAAGCAATCAGCCTTTCCTATAACCCTTTTGAAATTAAAATTCAGACTTTAGGATCATTAAACATGACTAACTTTTTAAGCACCACATTTGTGGACCTAACTTTGTACTTGACACGAAACATTGTAGCTTTAGTGTGCTAATTACTAGAAGCTTCTTAATTGTTTTCCTTTAACCCCTTCATAAATTGCTGTAGCACATTAAACCTCACACTACCTTCTAACAGGCCAGGAACTTCAGTGTGGTCGTGACAGTGACAGGCAGTAAACTAAATGTAGTATAAAGACTCTTGTGTTTAAAGCTGACTTCATCAGCATGGTAGCCAGCTGTCCTGTGACAAATATGCTTTATTGGCTTTTGAAATTCCTGTCTTAAACACTTCCTTACTATAGGACAACAGTGTGCCCAAGAAGATGTTGCAGCTGGTTGGTGTCACAGCCATGTTTATTGCCAGCAAGTATGAGGAAATGTATCCTCCTGAAATTGGGGACTTTGCTTTTGTAACAGACCACACTTACACCAAGTACCAGATCAAACAAATGGAAAGGAAGATTCTACAAGCTCTAGACTTTGCCTTGGGCCGCCCTCTGCCACTGCACTTTCTAAGGAGGGCATCAAAGATTGGAGAGGTAAAATTCATGAGGCTCTATAAGCCTCTGTTAAAGGAACTTATTAGTTTAGAACTTCTGCAAGTAAGTCTGAAGGTTTTCATAAATGGACAAAATTCCATCCATGCTAGTTTCTCCAAAATGAGTCTCTTGTCCTGGCTGGTAGCTAGCTGCCACTTTAGAGCTCTGCACAAACACAGCTGATATTCAGGGGAATGGAGTTACTTGCAGACTTGACTAAGCTGCTGCTAGTACAGTCAAAAGGAGAAGCCACAACTGGCAGAAATAGGTGCACTAATAATGGGACAAGACTAGCATAAGCTATGCAATGAGAGCTGTGGGGCTAGGGACAGGCGTTTTCTCTACCTTGTGGAATAGAAGTAAAATGGGTTTGGTTCCCCTCCCCCCACATTAGGGCTTCCTGCAAGACAACTAAAGCTTGATTCTCATTCTAGGTGGACCTAGAACAGCACACTCTAGCCAAATATCTGATGGAATTATCCCTGGTGGATTATGAAATGGTACACTACCCTCCATCCCAGATTGCTGCAGCTGCTTTTTGCTTGGCTCTAAAGGTTCTTAATGGTGGAGAGTGGGTAAGTCTAACTTGGTGCTTGCCAGTTTTGAGACTAAACTGATCAAGTGGGTACAAGTAACATTACAAGGAGTACCCCCATCGAATTCTGTAGCAACCTACACTAAACTCCAGTCTATATTAGTGGCTAGGGTGCAATGTTCCATTTCCCAAAATGGGAACTCTGGGCTTAGTACCAAGCAAGTTCCACCTGAAATAGGATGGGCTTGTGGAAAGCATGACATCCTTCCCACTCTGGAAAGGGAACATGGGATGTAGGTTGTGCTCCTTGAAGTAAGGAGCATATCTTTGCCTCTAGATGGTGGTTAATAGGATTGGTGTAAACTACTGAATAACTCTAGTTTCCTTGTCTTAGACACTAACTTTAGAACACTACATGTCGTACACTGAGAGTGCTCTTCACCCTGTCATGCAACATATGGCAAAGAATGTGATCCTAGTGAACCAGGGCCTTACAAAGCACATGGTAAGGAACTTAGAGGAAAATAAGGATGGATATGGTGAAGGTGGGAACTAAGGAATACAGAACACTTGGTGCAGCACAACTCTTAACTCAACAAATGGCTCACTATTAGACTTGGATGCTAATGAAGTTTAACCAGTAAATACACTCTGGTCTATCTGCCTAGTGTAGACAGTCTCTGGTGTGAGCTCATGGAAAAGGTTGCTTAAATGTGGGTTTTGGATATTGATAGTTCATAGACCTGCTATGGCACAAGCAGACTAATTTTCAGCTCTTGTACAATGTCTAGTTGGAAGCTGACCCCCCCCCCCAAACATCTGGAATTATAATATGCAAGACTTAACCTCCTTTTCTTCTCATTTCAGACGGTCAAGAACAAATATGCCAGCAGCAAAAATGCTAAGATTAGCACTCTTCCACTGCTGAACTCTGCAGTCATACAGGATCTGGCTAAGCCAGTGTCAAAAGTGGTATAACTTTTTTTTATATAAAACTAGCAAAATTAGTCTAAAGTTGGCACCATGTGCCATTGTATGTTTGTGTGTATATAATATCTTTGACCTAAAGCTTTTAATAAAGCATTTTATGCTTCTTACTGTTTCCTATCATGAAGTCTAAGTATAATCTCTTTCCAGTGAGAAACCTTAACCTAGGAAGCTGCTTGCTTATTCTCAGCCACCTTGTAGCTCTAAGTTTACCTGGAGTGCTCACAGGGGTAGGGGTTGTCTCAGCTTTAATAAAAAAAAAAAAAAAAAGCTCTTTAGCACTAAGAGCAGAGGATCAGTGGGCCCTATAATGCCAGAGAAAATCTCAGTAGCAAAAGAGACCGTCCCCACATCTACCAACTGTATTTGCCAGAGCAAGGGCAGTTTTCCCATCATAGCTGCAGAAATGTTTATTGCACTGTAAAAGTGCTGTGCAGCTTTGCTAACATCAAGCTATGGGTTCATCCTTAAGAATACAGGGAGCGTATAACTTACCACTACCTCTTGCTACAGGTGTCCAGCTTCTCTAGTCCTTATCTCCCCTCTAACCTAAAGTGCCATGGGTGTCTTAGCCTGGAGAAATGATGGCCTGGGTAGGTGAACCATACACTGCATCCATCAGCTAGCAATGTAAAAGTTTAATCTCTCCACAGGAGATACAGTATGGGCAGGTGCCTGTCTCAGTCTAACTGGTTGGTCTCTCTCTGTCAGAGATGACATAGAAGTAGCAGGCATAATCTTGGAATATTAAAAGTGGTCTCATGACTACCATAAATCCATTCAGTGTTTGTAATGGATGTATATGACAACTAGTAAAAGTAAACTTTTGTGTAGAACTTGTACTGTCAATTAGTTGTATAGTTCACTACTATAATTGCATTTGGTTCACCAATCCCAAAGGATTGGACACATCCTGAGGTCAATATGAATCTCAGATATTTCCTAAATATCCTCCTGTCAATCCTTGATAACTAAATCTTAGATTTAGTATTAAAATGAAAGTTAAACATGGTTTAAAAGATCAATATACATACAAGTGATTCTGTGGTCATAGTTCAGGATCACAGCAGTGCTAGAATCAACTGCTGGCTTGTAAAAGTCTCTCTCGAATCATGTCAACAGATCAGAATGAAAAGGCAGCTTTGATGTAAAATCAGTCCTTCCATGCATTTTTCCAGTGTACTCCAAATCTCTATTTGGAAGAGTTCCATCCAACATGTTTTATCTATGCAAAGTTTAAGCAGACTAGAGATGAAAGGATCAGGCCCCAGGTTTCACTTTTCTACCTGAAGCAGCTGTTAAGTGTGTGGTGTGTGGTGTGGTTTTTTTTTTTTTTTTTTTTTGAGCACATCATATGACTGAGGATTCTTTGAGCACACACTGCCCCATCACTTTAAAGCTAACATTCTGTTTACGAGGCATGCATAGGGAAGCTGTTACCCTGATTAACATATGGCAATTAACCATAAGATTAAAGGTGTAAAATACTATAGGAAACTAATACCTACATTGTCTTCAGCTTATCTCTGTTATAATGGAGGACTGGTTAACTGGACAGTCACATAATTAAGACATGAAAGGAAATTAGCATCTACAAGAGTGGTTCTCAAACTTTTGTAGTGGTGGCCCCTTTCACAGAGCAAGCCTCTCACTGTGACCCTCCCACTTTAAATATGTATATATTTTTAAGTGTTTTTAATTTATAACACCATTATAAATGCCAGAGGCAAAGCAGGGTTTGAGGTGGAGGCTGACAGCTGGAAGAACTCCTGATCTATAAGCTATTTAGTTATTCTTTTAAACTTCTCACAGATTATAGGTAAACACAAACAAATATACTTAGCATCTACTCTTCATTTCTATTACTACAAATGAATTAATTGAGTGCTAGTCTAGTACATCTCTGAAATACACATAAAATAAACTGTCTTGATAAAGTGCAATACCTCTTGCTATGGTTCATACACTGGTTGGCTAGTCTGTCAGTGTCACAAAATTGGACTCAGAAGTGGTAATGTTCAAATTACTTTTATATATAAATTAAATGTGAAACAAATTTAGTAGCCTGCTCAATGAGATCTTATAATGCAGGGGGGGAGAATTACTTGCATGTATTGTTTCCTTAAAAGATCTGTGTGGGTGGATATAGAAGCACATCACTCTTAAACCTCAGGCTGGTCTTGCACAAGCTTTCAAGAAAAGGGATTGCATGCATTGTATCTTCAAAAGAGAAAAGAGGGCAATGGCCCAGGGGTCCCCAGCCATCTTATAAGGCAGGCTTCCTGCCCGCCCTCATTCCACACCACTCCCAGAAGCAACAGGCATATCCCTGGAAAGGGGGGTCTCTGTATGCTGTACCCCCCCCCACGCCAGCACCAACTCTGCAGCTCTCATTGGCTGGGAGCTGTGGGGGCAGTGCCTGCAAGCAGCAGCACACAGACTCTCTAGGCCCCCCCGCCTATTAGCCACTGCCAGAGAGATGTGCCAGTCGCTTTCGGGAGCCACCTGAGATAAGCGCTGACCACCTCCGCCCCAGCCTAGAGCCCACGCTCCTCACCCAAACTCCTTTCCAGAGACCTCACCCCTCCCACATCCAAACCCCTCCAAGAGCCCAACCCTGCACCCTCTTCTGTACCCAAACTCCCTCCCAGAGCCCACACCCTGTCCCGCACTCCTTCCCCAGCCTGGTGAGAGTGAGGGTGGCGAAGAGCAAGCAATGGAAGGTGGGGGGATGGAGTGAGCAGGGGCAAGGCCTTGGAGAAGGGGAGGGGCAGGGGCATGGTCTCAGGGAAGGAGCTGGGCCAGGGCCAGGGGCTTTGGGTTTGCATCATGATTAGACAGTTGGCAACCCTACAGGGCAGGCATGTGAAAGCCCTGGCTGTGCTGGAAGAGCACACCCAGCAGCTCAGCTGGCAGCCTGCTGGGCACCAGCCAGCACAAGCACAGCACCCCCTAAATGTCAGGTGGACCATGTCCACATGGCTTGTGCATGCAGGGGGGCCACTGACTGTTCGGCCCTGAGGCCTGGAATTTCTGACGGTGGGCCTGTTCAAAATCACTACACTTAGATGTAATGTTGCAAGTGCACTTGGCCCCAGGTATAAGCAGGAAACACTGCTACACCTCGGTGCTTGAAAAGTGAAGGCATAGGAGTATTTCTGATAAAATCCTCTTGGCTAGTGCAGCAGACCGTCAGGACAGGGCTGAATTGTGAAATGAGCGGGGTATGAAAGTTGATAAAGGAAAGAACATGGACGGGCCAGGTCACACAGCAGCTCTGTGCCTGGCTGGAGTCTAGTGGGAGGGCAAAAATACTGGCGGGTGAAGTATGCAATGCATTGTTCAGATTAGCCACGGGGTGGTGCGGGGTCAGAGCACAATAGTGTCTCGCCCTGCCCCGGGAGACCATCTACCCTTAGAGAGCTGCCTTGTCCACCAACTCCAGCTCACGCTGTGTCTGCTTGAGCCATCCTCCCTTTCGGCTGGGCACGCCGCTGGAGCCATGAACCCTCTCCCGCCTCCCTGCCGGAGCCATTCTCCCGCCCCCCGCTGGGTGTGCTGGAGCTATGAGCCCTCTTCCCCCCTCCCGGCTGTGCCAGCTGGAACTACGCTCCCCCCCAACCGCCCACAGCTGGCAACCCTACGGGGCGGGCACGTGGAAGCCCGGGCAGTGCTGGAAGAGCGCACGCGGCAGCCCGCCGGGCACCAGCCAGCGCAGGCGCAGCACCGCCCAAACGTCTCTCGCCCCCGCCCGCGGGGCCTATCCTCTCATCAGGCCTGAGAGGCGAAGGCCGAATTACGAGCCCGGGAAGCGACCGGGAGGGTTGCTGGTACCCAGCCGGGAGTAGCCGCTGGCCGCGCTCATCGATGGCGCTAGTGACGTGCGGCGGCGGCGCGCGGCTTGAAGGCGCAACCCGGCGGCGGTTGAGCTGCTGTCGGGCGTTGTTGCCGCCGCCCGGATGGAGCCGCTACAGCGAGTGGAGGCCGCGTCCAGAGCTCTGGGGAAGCTGGCGGCCCACAGCGCTGCCGCCGGTGGATCCGTGGAGGCCGGGGCGGCCCCGAGGCTGGGGGCTGCGGCTGGCGAGAAGCTGGACCTGGTGACCCTCCTCCGGTCAGTGCTGCGGCCCGGGGCAGGAGGGGGCCGCGCCCGCGCCGCGGGAGTCTCCAACGGCCCCAAAGCATCGGCCGTACCCGCGGCTCTCCGCGCCGGGCCTCTTGCTCAGAGCCGGACGCAGGGACCTGGACTGAAATGACCCCCGGGCCAGGCTCAGCCCGGCCCAGCCCTTTCTCTGTGACACCCGGCTCCTGGAGCCCCCCCCCCTCCTCCGGCCGCTGCCCTGGCACTCTCCGTCCCGGGCCCTGGCGTGGACGGGAGGGGAGCCGAGGGCGGGCCTAGCCCCCCTCCCAGGGGCCTACGTGACCTAGGGATGCAGCCCGCCCAGATCTGAACCCCTCCGGGCTGCTGACGCGTCCAGTAGTAACCATGTCTGGTGGCTTTGCTGGTGCAATATCCGTCTGGGGCCCCCTTCCGAAAGAGCCAGGGGTAAGCCTGGAGCCCTTCAGTTCTATGCTTACCATGACATTGTAATATGGAGGGGTGTGTAGCTGAGGTTATGTCTGTGTAAGGGGACTCTTGGCCCCCTTACTAAAATTCAGTGTTGGGGGGGGGGGGGTTGTTGGCTAGTTCCCACTATCAAAAGGAAGGGGAAGGGTCATTGGGAAATCAGAACCCTGAGAGTAATAGTCCCCAGGGGCAATGAGGAGAGGCCAGTGCTCCAGGGCAGGCAGGCTGATGGGGGAGTCAGGAGGCTGGGAGGGGGGCGTGCTCCATGTGATCTGGAATTGCCTGGGTCATACAGAGTGGGCCTGAGCTGAGCTGGGGAGCAGAGCTGTGCTAGTCAGGTAAGCAGCCCTGGGATCAGGCCAGCGCTAGGAGCGGAACCACAGAAGCATCCCAGAGAGTAGTCCTGTGCTGGGAGCACAGCTGCAGCAACCAGAGCTAGAGGGGCCAGGAAAAGCAGCCCAGGGAGCTGGAGCCAGAGCACCAGCAGTGCTGAGGCAGAGTGGAGCTGGGGTTGGAGCTGGAGCAGTCTGGAGCCAGGTGCAGTGAACAACTGGGGAGATGGTTCTTATCTTGGTTAATTCTCCACTAGGATTTTTACATCAAGATATCTATCCTGATGAAAACCCACGCTCTTCCCACCCTCCCCCTTCAGTGAAGATGTTGCCCTAGTCCATCGAGGTCATTGTTATCACAGTGACTGTGCTATTGTTATTCACTATTGGGGATGCCTTTAGAATAACAAAAAGAAAAGGAGTACTTGGGGCACCTTAGAGACTAACAAATTTATTAGAGCATAAGCTTTCGAAAGCTTATGCTCTAATAAATTTGTTAGTCTCTAAGGTGCCCCAAGTACTCCTTTTCTTTTTGCGAATACAGACTAACACGGCTGCTACTCTGAAACCTTTAGAATAACAGATGCTGTTAAAAAGCAAAAAAAAACCAGAACTTGCAAATATTTTGCTGGGTATGCTGCAAAATACTCTTTTGATAGTGTTTTTGGAGAGGGCTGAGGGTATACTTCCCACAATAACAAATGGATGGAAAGGAGTTTTTTTAGGTGTCTGACTTCGTTTTGAAGTGTCTGGGATTTTATTTGTTGTATTTATGATGTTTGGGGGTGTCTAGAGCTTTAGATTAGGTGTCTTTTTATTGTTTTAAATCTATAAAATAAAAAATATTTTATTTTATTTATTCTTTTCTTGTTTCCTCTTATAGACTAAGAGAGCAAATAAAACAGCAACTTATGGAATATAATACAACAGTTCATGCAGGTAAGTCTTTGTCTTTTTTCTTTTGATTCCTGTCCATTAGCTCCGCAGCAACGACGGAGCCAAACAAAGTCTTCCACCGCTTTCTGTTTTGTATCACTTTCCTGGCTTCATTCATCTTTAAACCTTTTTTTTTCTGTCATTCTTCACCGTGTCTATCCAATGCAAGTAAGTGTACATACTGTCATAACAGGAAAATAATGTACCTGCACGCTCTATCTTAATTTGACTGACCTTGCAGTAAAGTAATAAAAGATGAGAAACCAATAATAAATGTAAACTTGTAAAGTGTTTCTTACTTTACAAACAAGATGCTTGTTCAGATTTTTGTTAAATACTTTGTTCTTGCACTGAACATCCAACCTCTTTGTCTGCAAAGTCATAATCTTGTGAAAAGGATGTGGTTTTGGAATTTCAAATTAGACCCTTTTCAATATCATCACAAAATTAAAACTATAATAAAGACTTTCAGAAATCTGTTCAACTGACATCTCACATGTTCTGTATAAACAGATATTTTTTTTCTTTCAGTTTTGCTAACTTAAAAATACTATTGATTTCCAGGTGAAGAAAGCATTCCAGACCAAGCCATAGAAGAAAAGCTAATTGAGGCGTATGTCTTCTGATAACTATTTTTAACTTGGGGGTATGGGGAAAGCTGTCATAGGTTCTATTCTGACTGTTCTCCTTTTAATAAGAATGTTGGGTTAATTATCAGAGCTTTAATTCCACCCTCAAATATTTTTTTCATATGATGTGGACTCTGCTCTCTCATACTCATAGTCTTCAGAGTGTTGACTGGGATTTAGGTACAAATACCCAAGTGCTAAACTAAATTCCACTTTTAAATGAGAATAGGATCTTATGTAGAATCATAGTATTTTGCCTGTGTTAGGCATTCAGATAGCAAGTTGCATTTAGGGTCCAAAACTACATTGGACTTTCCGGGTACTTGTTCCTCTTATTAATTATACTTTTATAATAAAGATGCTTTAAAAAAGGGAATGTACTCTTGTAACTGGTTGTAGTGATCAGAATATTTCTAATATTCTCTTTGAGTTCAGATAAATAAGCATCAGAAGCAGAAACTCAATACAGATGCTGTTTTCAAACAAATATTCCTAATGATTCAAACAGTGGGAGATACAGAATTCTCTAAATAATGTGTTTTCTTTTCCTTCTGGTCTTTAAAATGCTGATTATGAATAGAAAAGTGAAGGCATTCACCTTCCTGATTTTTCTCCATCCCCAAATCTGTTCATAGTAGGATTTTTGTTCTATTAGATATTTTTTAAGCAACCATAATTGGAGGAGAACCATGATCTCAGTTTTTGGCACTAGTTCTGAGTGTTTTTTTGCATTACTGAGGGACAGCAGGAGCTTCTAGTATTATGGCCTAGAGGAAAAAAGCTAACACATTCATGTGGTGGTGCTAGTTAGTTCTGCAATATAAATATTCTTATATAGGAAAAAGTCATTAATATTGTTTAGGTTGCAAAACTGGACACAAAGTTAGGAATTGCCAGATTCATGATGGCTCATGCAATCTTAATTCAGCCCTTTTATGCATCCAATTTGTGTGTGGAATGAGACAGAGGTCCTACAGAAAAAATAGATTGTGATCGTGTAATTATAGATCATAATGCATATACTTAATGTGGTTGAATTAAGGTTGCATGGACAATTATAAATCTGGCACTTTAAATTTCAAGTGCTTGATTTTTGGAGGCTAAATAACATTCTTTTAACTTTGGGATTTGGGTTTGTTTCATGTGTAATTTCCTCAACAAAACTATTAGTTAGGATTTGGTACATGTGTCTCATCAGGAGGATTTAAACCCTCAGCTTTTAATGCTGCAGCACCAACTTCTACAACTTGGGCTACAAGACTAACTCTGATAGTGGAGGGCTGGCACCATGTGCTGAATCAAGGGGGTAGCTGAAGGGAACTAGGTCTGACTCACTCCCTCTGCCACTTTGGAGTTGAGGGAGCTTCTATTCCGTCTGGTGCCTTCAGAGTAGGGATGAGGATCTTTGGATGCTGGGGTCAGGAGAGTAGTTGCTGCTTTGGTGGCAGCGGGACTGGGCTCTTTAGCATGTTCATTGGGTTTGCAGGCTACCAACATCTTCCTGAGGAGCCTAATTACACTTTACAAAGCGGTTAAATCTGAATGGAATGTCATGGGACAAAGAAAAGGCACTTCTATAGGCTAGAGGATTTCTCCCTGCTGAGTATTAAAGATCTGCTGCAGACGATGGGAGTGACGATGGTTCTTAAAGGTCACAAGAATACTTCATAATAGAGAGTTTAGACAAGCAGGGGTTGCTATCAGCTCCCCCTATGGTTAGTTGTGGGGGGGGAGGGGGGTTTAATCTGTGAGTTGGTGGGTCTTAGTGGTTCTTTCTAACTTTTGTTCCTCCAAAATCATTATACAAATTCTTTCTGCCCTAGCACTGGAAACCAAGTTGGTATCAAAGCACAGCAAAACTCATGTACTGTGATACCGATGGCACAATGGTACCATAATCAGGAATCCTCTGCTTTTTAAAGGGGAAGTTCATCAATCATATATTGGAAAAGTGTCTTACTCCAAAAGAAGGCAGTGTAACCATGTTTTATTTAAAGTGTGTAGTTTTTGTTTGTCTGTAGAATTCTCAAGTCTTCTGCTATTGCATTTGTTTTTAGTGCCACAGAAGATCTGGAAAAAGAAATGGAACAAGTGAAAGTCTCCTTTCAAAACAAAACACTGGTGTTACAAAGGTAAAGCTCTCCTTAAAGTTTTATTCTGAAATTTTGTTTAAATAGTAACAGATCTACGTAAGACTTTATTAATGTTGAAGCAAGAAGTTAGAGTTGCAAATGACATCAGAAATGTTAGAATGGTAGTGTCATGTTTTGCGGTGCCATCCACACTAGTAAGGTTGTGTCAGTATCTGCCCTGTAACTCTGGGGTGCCTTAAATGCTCTGCTGCTGTGGCTCACAGTCCAGACACCAACAGTCAGCAAACAAGTATACAATGTCAGTTCAGCATTCTGACTCCACCAGCTGACCTAGAACACAACAGCCCCACCCTGGTCTTCACCAGCCTTGGTTCAAAGTAAATTTCTTACCAATTTTTTTCTTTCTAGCCATGACAGACTTTCAGTCAGGACATTCCACAGAAGTACAAGATGCTGGTTTTCCTTGTCTTCCTAGGTGAAAGATCTTTGCCTAAGCAGGTTTTTCCACTAGTATTCCGTTCCCAGAGACTTTAATTACCTTGGCTGCAGGAACTCTGACCCCTTGTGTGTCCAGCAGTGGATACTGTCTTCTCTCTACTTATATCTGCCCAAACTCAGTTTTTTCCCCAGACTCAGATGACTACATGGTATTCTTCCTTTCCTGTGGACTTCACATTCCCTGGCTGATTTGTGTGTAAATAGGGTTTCCATTGGTTTTTGGCCAGACCTTGCTTAATTTCACTGGAGGCAGATAGATAGTTCCTTTTCTTCCTGTCTGGGGGAAACCTGTTTCTCCCTGTGGTTGATCAGACTTTAAAGTATAATATCATTAAGTATCCATAATTCCTCATATACTGTTAATATCTTTGTGAAATGTATGTATTAATAACAAATGTTAGCTTTCATAAAAGATTTTACTTGATATACTTTTATAATACAGTAATATTGTGTACAGTCGATTCAATTGCTTATCATTTGAGGTTCATACTCCTGCAAGAAGCTGTCTCCACTCACTAGCTGATGGCTTTGTTTACCTTTTATGAAAATATAACTTCATTATCTCTGCCTGATGACCAGGCTGGTCAGACAAACAAATATATATTCCTTTGTCTAAGGCAGACTGGGCTTATGCATTGCTTGCCAAACACCTTTTAAGAACATAATTCTAACACATATCCATAACTTTGTACACACCCTCATACATACATCATGCAAGAATATTAATCGGTGAGTTATTAGTTTTCCAATGATATGTTAGATGCCACCTTGTGGGTATATATCATGACAACAGTGTGTTTGGTGTAGTGAGTATGCCAGGCTTGACGAGAGCTGTTGACACAGCATAATGAACCACCAATGGGCCTCTGTCACGGGTGACCAAAAAGAATGTAGACAAATATATCTTATAAAGGGACATGAAAAGGATAAAACAAATAATACTCCAAACATAAGTCATGGAAGTGCCCCGATGCTGAAAAGATGCATTTTCTCATCTATATTCAAATAAAGTCTTACTAAAGCTAATAGGACTGTTAACATGAGAAGTTACTTACATGCATAAGTCTTTGCAGGCATAGGCCCATAAACTGTACATTTCTAACACTTCAGTTGAAGAAGTAATCTCTGAATTTCCTGCACAGTAAATACAATGAGAGAAACGGGAAGCAGGAATTAAGAAAATAAAGCTTGCTTTTTCCAGCTTGGGTACCTAAGAGTTGATCTTCTTTAAGCTATTTATTAGGAAGCTCATAATACAACAGATCAATGAAGTTAACAGGAATAAAATATGGTACCAGTTCTGGAGTACAGGTTCACAAAATAAAACAATAAATCCAAATTCCTTCCTCTCTCTCATTATCAGCTTTTTAGGTATATAATTGAAAGGTCAGAACTGAATAATTTTTGGGGGGGGGGGGCTGATGAAAGTGGCAACACTGGCAAAAATGTTGTCTTAGTCGAAGGGTTTGTCTATACACAGAATGCTACAGTGGCACAGCTGTTCTGCTGTAGCAATTCTTCCATGAGGTTTTATGTCATCTTAACTACACCACTCAGGGATGTGGATTTTTCAAACTCCTGACTAGCATAGTTCAACCAACCTAATTTTCTAGTGCAAACCAGGCCTAAATTTCCACTAGATATGTCTTCCGTCCTCTCCCCTGTCTAATATTCTACCAAATCTCCAGTGGCTTCTGTCTCAAGGACTTTCTGAATAACCGCTTTCTTCAGATCCTAAATACTGCAGTGCTTCCCAATGTCCCACAACTGGCTAATCCACAATTCAGCTCCAGAGAGGAGAGCTGCTTAATCAGATTGTCTGTCTAGTTCTTCCTAACAGAACCCAGCTCCAGGGGATTCCTGCTTAAGGAAGTACTGAAAAGAGGTAACCCTCAAAGGAACCGGGAAGCATTCCTGGCCCACACATGGTTTTCAGGCACAGGAAAGAAGAGTCTCCAGAAGGAAGGAGACAGAGAAAAATTGTTAGTTGGGCTTAACCTAAGGCAAAGAATGTCCCTGGGTATATCTGAGTGAGCTTCTACCTGTGCTTATGGCTGTCAATAAATGAGACTCTTAAAAGGGGATGGAGGGGCACTGGTGTTTATGGCCCGAGGAAGGGTTGACCTGTGGTACCTTGCCTGACTGAAAGACAGTGACCTCCATGCCATCACACAAACCATCAAATTGTTCACTCTGCTTGTATGTTAGATCTTTTCCCCCAAAGTCTTTGTCTGTCTGGTCTATTTAGACTATAAACTCTTCTGGGTTAGAGACCATTATTCTACATACAAGGGCTAGCACGATGGGACCCTAATCTGTTAAGCTCCCTAGGTGCTATCCTCATACAAATAATTAACAACTGTTAATAATTAACAGTAATTAACAACAAATTCATTGGAACATAGGGACAGATTATTTATATAAAAATGCAGCACGTGTGGAAAGCGGTAGCTCTCCTGCATTGGTGTTTGATTCCCTCATAGAGATCAGTGTCCCTGCACACCACCTTCTCTCTCTTTCCCTCCCCCCCCATTCATAGTCTTCGATTAAGGAGGATTACTGAAAGAATTAGAGTGGTTGGGGGACATTCTCACTTTAACACACACACAAACTGGAGGGAGCATATTGTATTTTTTTTAATGACCATTAATAAGAGAATCCTCAGATACCCAAAATGTATTTTACATATGCACCAAATACATGAGAGGAGAAACAAAAGCTGAGTTCTGAGCATCTCTTTCAGATTTATCTAAGGTTTTGTTTTTTCTTTGGCTTTCTCATCAACCAGAATTTTTCCTCTTTCCCCACGATGTGTAGGATCCAGCTTATGGATGCCCTCAGAACCAAACTGAGACACAATGATGGCGACTCAAAGTAAGGTGCTTTTTTGTGTGCGGTGGGTAGGTGGACCTGACACTGTAGGGTAGAGAGCCTGCCAAATAACCTCAGTCACTTTTAATATGCTTTCCTCTTTCTGTTTGTTGCACAGTTCTGCTAGGTAGCTAGAAAGTGGTACTAAGGGATGCTGTCTGAACAATTGGCTTGGGCAATCTTCCTTCCCATTCTAGGAAATAATAATGCTCCACCTCCATGATGCCTTCACTGCTAGCCTGAAGACAAAAGTTCTAGGTTACTTCTTAACCTAGATTTTCTTTTGCATGATGCCGCCTCTATTGCCTTGATGCCTAGCAAGTTGTGTAACTTTTGCACAGCGCTAGAAGTGTTGAAAATTAAAGCCTGTCAGCTGGGTGATCTGATGAGGGTGCAAAGAGAATATTTAATTAATTTATTGAACTGTATTTAGCATAATATACCTAGGGAATAAATGTTTATATTTTCAAGTGTTAAGCACATTATGCTTTTAATGATGCTAAAGGAACAGTCTTTCCCTAATCCAAATCATTATGGTTAAAATGTTCATAGTGTTAACTTATGGTTTGGTAATTAATTATTTGTTCCCTTATTAGGTTGATCTTGGAAACTATAAAACACATAATAATGCTTAGTACTGCAATACTTGAATCTCAGCAGGCAAGTATCTTTGGTATTACTAATTATTAAATAATTTTCAGACTTTAGTGGGTTGCCAAAAAATTTTTTTTTTAAAATGTAGTTCTGAAAGGTGGTCTGATTCTTTTAGGAGAAAACTCTAACTTGGTCTAGACTGTTGACATCTTAGGTTTGAGATTTATGTTGATATTGAACCTATTACGATGGGGATAATAGATGCTATAGATTTGTGATTGGGACTGTCTATCTGCTGGAAATTACTCTACAGCAATTGAATCAACAGCTATAGAGAGGAAGGGACATTAGCCAGAGCGATAGAATTGCTGTGAGGAGCCTGAAACACAATGCATTAAAAATCTACTCTAGAAAACGAAGTTGTTTTTATTTTTCAAGGCATTGTGTGTTCCATATTTACAGTTTTGATGTAGTCTATATCAAATTTAGTCTACAATTAAAAAGACTGCTAGTCGTGGATTCACAGACTTAAATCAGTCATCCATTCTGGCCTTAATCTAGTCTAATCTGCATAATGATCACAGAATTTCACCCAATAATTCCTGCTATAGTCCCAATAACTTGTGGTTGAACAAGAGCGTCATTTAGAAAGACATTCAGTCATTGTTTAAAGACTGCAAGTTTTCCAGACAGGTCATTCATGGAGCCTTTATGAATCCTCAAATTTTAAAACGTCTTTCTCAGTATGTGGACACCAAAGATGGATGCAGTATTCCAGTAGTGGCTTCATCAATGACTTTTATAAAGCTAATATTGCATGCCTACTTTTACTTGAGATTTCCATGTTTATACATCCAAGAATCAGCCTAGCCCTTCTAGCTACAGCTTTCAGTTGGGAGTTCAGTTGGCTTTCTACCACGTCCCCTTATTCTTTTTTTATAGTTGCTGCTTTCCAGGATAATTCCTTGTCCTGCAGCTGTGACCAGCATTCCTAGATATATAACTTTGCAATTGGTTGTATTAAAGTGCATATTGTTTGACTGCACCCAATTTACCAAGTGATTCAGATTGCTCTGAGTAAATCTGTTTTTTACACTATTCATCACTCCACCAATCTTCGTGTCATCTGCAAAGCAGTGATGTGATATATATTCTTACAGATCATTAATCAAATATTGAAGAGCATTGGGACAAGAATCCACTAGAAACCACTCATTAATGGAGAATCCTCAAGAATTACATTTTTTGAGATCTGTCCAAATATGTGCCCTACTGACTTTGTATCGTGCTATTTATTTTAATCAGAGTATTGTGTAGTAGTAAGTCAAATGCAGAACTGATCTTGAGATCTGAAAGTCAAGCTGGATTTTTCATGGTTCATGCATCATCACCTTTAACAAATATTCTGCAAGCCAAATTGTGCCCTCAGTTACAACTGTACAGGTCTGTTGTCCTCAGTGATCTTGTACAGATGTGATGTAGGGCAGAATTTGAAAACTGGGAATTCACAAGCAGTCCTGCATTTGGAACTTAATAATACACAAACCAAAAAACCATAGTTCTCATTGACAGTAATAAAATTATTTAAAAAATGATTTTTTCACTAAAATAAACAGGTGACTGAATATACAAAGAGAGTCTGATCAGTAAAGTCCCTTTTTACATAGAACTGCACTTTACCTTATTTTATTCTATTTAATTTATTTTGTGTATAGGATTAGTACTTATTAAACGTAGTACTACAGATTGACAATATATTAATATCAATATGTCAAATCCTTTTTCTTTAACACAGCAAGCACGTGAGTTGGAAGAAAAACTGAATGAGATTAAAAAAAGGAGATTCGGTAAGTGTATACAACTTGCTACCTTCTGTATCTTTCAGATTGTAAACTCAAACTTTTGTGACAAGCTTTAAAAAGAGTCTGCTGACAACTACATTATCTTGTATAACTGTAAAACTCTGGTCTAGATGTAAAACTTTCTATAAATTAAGTATGATGTGTACATGAAAGTGAGCTGGTATGTTGAATGTCTGCAGGCAAACAGAACAGGTACTATGTTTCAGAACAAGGAGACTGGAGAACTTCAAAAGAATGCAGTCTCATTCCACTGTTTCCTACTAAACCTCATTTAGAGTGCTTTAGTACAATAAACCCTTATCTTACAATACCTCTTCACATACCATTTTATCATATTGTACCTTTGTGTAATATTTTGGCAGAAAAAAAAGTGTGATTCATAAAGATCTCTTTGTAAAGAATAATAATTTTGGGGGGGGAAGGACCAGGGGAGGAGGGAATGGTTGTAACATGCCTACATGACTTGGCCGGGGTAGGATTTGGATTTCTTTAAAACCATTCTTCAAACCTAAATTAATATATTGTATGCAGATCTTTACAAATATCAGTAACAGCCTTTTGAATGGCATAGTTAGTTAAAACTACTGACAAAACAATCAGCTTTGTTCTTTTACTGTCAGTTTAACATAGGGAAAGTGTGAGTCTATGTTTAGAAATCCAGGGCACCCAAACTTTTCTTTGAACAATCTCTTCACCGGATCATAAAAATTAGAAAGAGCAAGATATGTTAGGTAAGATGGGACATCATTCTGTCAGTCCAAGAATTGTTCTCTACAGTACGCTTGCTAGGATTTTATCCAGTCTAGTCTAATCTTTTTTTCTGTGAATTGAATTAGCACTAAAGCAAGATGGAGAACACAAACTGCTACAGATACACACTCTGAAGAAAAAACAAAAAGAGGAACTAGAGGGTATGGAAGTGGGTGAAATGTTAAAGAGAATATGTCGAAACTTGCAAAAAGAAACACAGATGACTACGTTAATTCAAAATATCTTCCAGGTAACTTAATCTGTTGCTTTGAAAATAGGACAAATTTGTAAGTCTCATTTCTATCGTATCTCAACCAAACACAATTTATGAACTTTTAGTAGACATTCAACTATTTTTTGGTGATGGCTATTTACTTGAAAGAAAAACATTATAGAATTTTTAAAAATGTCTGATTAACTTACTCTTTTAAAATTGTAATTTTTATAAATGCAAACTAGCCTGTATGTAAATACCATGATTATGGTACTTCAAATACTGAGAATCTGAAACTGTCTTAAACTCTTTTTGAAATGATGTTTACCAGATTTTTATCCATTTGTTATACCTTTTTAAGGTACTTAAATTATATGATAGATCTTCTAGTTGAATGTCCATTAAATCCCAATTAGGAATGAACATGGGATTAAAAGTCTAGAGTGGAAGAAGGGGGAGGAGCATGTTTTGAAGGTTTTGGATATTAAGAGGAAAGGGGCTGCTGGCTGTATCATCATCTTCTGTAAAGATGAGTGGCATTGGGGAAAATTTCAAAGGGAGCCCCATACATTTCTGTGTTGAGTGATCCTATGTTTACCAGAGGTTGGTGTGGATGTTAGCATTGCATTAGTAACTCCATAGTTAAGTATGAGAAGGTACTTCCATTCTAAGGGACTGATCTAGAACCCACTGAAGTCAAGATGGAGATTGCCATTGTCTTCAGTAGGATTTGGATCAGGCCATAAGTAAGGCTAAGATTATGTCACAGAGGTCGCAGAAGTCATAGAATCTATGACTTCCAGCAACCTCCGTGATAGTGGGGGCCGCACAGCTGACCAGCGACAGCCAGCTGCAGGGGACTCTGCAGCAGCCCAATCTCCACGGGTGGCAGGGGACACTCCCACAGCTGGTGGGGGTCCCCCCCTGCAGTGGTTCAGCTGCCACAAGCAGCTGGACACCCCTGCAGCTCCCAACTGCCCCCACTGGCAGGGCCCCTCCCCTGCAGCCGCTCAGCTGCCATGAGAGGCCGCCCCCTACCCCACAGCTCCCAGGTGGTGGCAACAGAGGGATCCTGGAGTTGCTCAGTGGCTGTGGGTTGGTTCTCTGCAGCTCCCAGCTGGTGCCAGCAAAGGGACCCTGGAGCTGCTCAAGGCTGGCAGCTTCCCCCCCACGCAGCTTCCCAGCCCCGCAGGGCAGTGGGGGACTCCCAGCTCCAGCCCCTGCAGGATGGCGGGGGGACCCCTGTCAGCTGCTGTCGGGAAGGGGGAGAAGGGAGTTAAGATGCTGAATCCACCTCCCTCCTCATTTTGTCATGGATATTTTTAGTAAAAGTCAGGGACAGGTCACAGGCAATAAACAAAAAATCACGGAAGCTGTGATCTGTCCCTGACTTTTACTAAAAATATCCATGACAAAATCGTAACTTTAGCCATAAGTACCTATTTTCTCTTGTTCTTTGAGTGGCTCTGCATATTCCCACTTGGGGTACTCTGCCACCTTGTGGTGCCTTGCAGTAGCACCTACTAGCAGTGTCAGCTGGAGCTGTGGTTCTTAACCTGGGATCTGCAGACTGTGTCTAATGGGTCCACTTAAACTGAAAACTGACTGAACAGAATTCTGTTATATTTACAGACAGTAGAATTCCAAAGGAGTCTACACTTCTACTTGAAATGTTTTAGGGGTTCGCAAATGAAAAAAGGTTGAGAACCACTGAGCTAGAGCACTCTTTTTGCGCCTTGATCCTCTCCCCAGCATCACTGATGTACTGAGGTCAAGGCTTTACGGGGCAGAGCATTCTGCCCACCTCAGTTCCTTCCAACAGCATGCCACAGACGGATGTGAACCTCTTCATTCTCACCCGAGCATCTTTTCTCAATAGTTAGTGTGAGCTGTTAGTTTAGTCAGTTAGTGATTCTTTTTCGGTTCCATGTTATGGTGGAACTAAAGAAACGGAAGAAGCTGGGATCTAAGGGGTGCTCTTTTGCCAAGCCATCTTTCCAGCATCCAACCATGTGCGGTGTCTGAAGTGCCTGGGTAATTCTTCATCTTCTGGGTGTTTAAACTGCCGGACCTTTATTCCCAGAGCCCATAAGGATAGGGAGACCCACCTTTAGTTTCTTTTGAAGGAATGCCTTGAGGCCAGGCCCTCTGGATCCGAACAGTCCTTTGATCTAACAGTCATCCAAAAAAGGCAAATTTTGGCCCCTGTGGCCCCTCAGCAGCAAAGGCTTGAAGGTTTTCAAGGGGCTGCATCCCCAGTCGGGACTGGATCTCTTCCCTGTGGCTCCCTCATTTAAACCTCTGAGGTGACATGTGGCCAAACACAGGGCCATGTGGCCAAACACTACTGCTCTTGTTCCAGAGGAGAGGTCAAAAGACAGTTCGGCCACCTTCATCAATGCCATACCTCATGCCTGACAGCTTTCCGATCCTGGCAGAACTCCTGTGACTGCAGGACCATGATCAACTTTGATGTCCGCTTCCAGATCTAGGAAGACGGACTTCGTTGCGGCATCAGAATTAGGAGTCATCAGTGTTTTTGGTGTCAACCACTGTGGTACCAAAGAAAAGGAGGTATGAGGACAAAGTGACCACTGTTAGCAGTGCTGGTTCCTGTGCATGAGAGCTACTGGAGCAGTCTGATTCATACAAGAGTGCTTCAGCCCCAAAATGCAAACCGGTTCTCCCTCACTGTCAGTATCATGGGAGATGGACTTGAGTCCAGCACCAGTTCCGATATTGTCTCAATCTTCAGATCTGCTATCTGTTCCCATGTCGTCAATTCCAGAGAATTCTATCGTTATGGGAGACCAGGTTCACTTCTTGACATCACTGCGCATGTCAGATCCAAGTGTGAACGCAAGAGGCTTGTGTTCTAAGAGAAGGCCCATTTCCCGAACTCAGATCCTCTTCCACATTCCCCATCAGGAAGAAGATACTAGAAGGCGTGTGGGGATCATTTCACAGATCCTCCTGTTCTCCTTCTTCCAAGGACCACTGCAGGTTCTCCACAAAAAGCCAGTTCCCCATATCTCCTGCTGGATCTGTTGTTATCCCTGGTTCACTCTATCTCTGATCCAGACCCAGGTTTTTACTGTGGGAGATATAGGAAGAATGCAGAGACTGACAGTGTGACTGGGACTTGCCTTTGGTCCTCCCCTGGCTGGCATATTCCCACATCCTAGTTGTTAGGGAGGCTGACAGCCCTGGGGCCTATGATTGTACTGGGGGCCACCTCAGGAATTTTTGAGCTATTCGCCATATGGATGGAGAGGTAATGTCTCATCTGCGAAGGATCCAGAAGCCCAGAGATGCTTTTATCCGACTCTTCTGGATCCACTGATGATACAGGCAGTGATTCCTGAAGCTTTGTCCAAGGGAGAAGAGTAGGAGGAGGTAGCTCCCCTCTTTTAACAGAAGCAGATAGACACGAATTATGAACCAAATCTATCACCTGACAAACATGTGGGAGTGGCTTCAGCATCCTCTCCAGTTGAGGATACTATGCAGTTCCACAATCCGGTGGACAGCATGGTTTCCATCTTGAATCTACCTGTGGTGTCTTTAGAAGAGACTTTCTGCCTGGTATTCAATATCTGTGGTGTTACAGCTAAGAGTAGGATATCCCTACCCATCCTGGATGGACTGTTACAGCCAGCCAGATTCATTTGGTCCACTGCTGCATCATCAGCCCATCTCCAAAAAGCCAGATAAACTGTACCAGGTGCCTTCTGAAGGTTTTTCTTATTTTCATGCCCATCCTATATTCAGTTCCCTGGTGATGGCTGCTGCCAGCAATAGATCAAGAACTGAGCAGAAGCACTCCATACCAGCTGATAGAGGGCAAAAAGATCAAGTCGATAGGGAAAAAGTGTTTTTCCTCGTCCCTCGGTATTAGGGTGATGAATTATCAATATTATTATGGCCCATTACCAATTCCATTTATTGGGTGGGAAATGACTATTTTTATTTGACCTGCCGAATGACAGAAAAAGGTTGGCTAGTGCCCTCTTAGTAGAGGGTCAGAGTGTAGCTAAACTTTCCATTTGAGCTGCCTTTGATGTTTCAGACTCTCTTGCAAGCGCATTGGTATCTGCTGTGACCATTAGGAGGCATGCATGGCACCATTCCTCATCCTTAACTATGGACACTAGACTTAAGTTAGAGGGGAAGGGGAAGGTTTAGTAAAAAGACAGATGAGTTACTGCAAAAACTGAAGGATATGAAATCGATGGCTCGTTATCTGAGTCTGATTCCCTCTCCTAGAAGGAAGCCCTCCTCTCCCCCTTTCAGGTATGAGATGTAATCCTGTCCGCAGATTTCATTGTCCTGTTTTTTTAACAGATCGGACATTAGCAATACCAGCTAAACTGGCAGTTTCTCAGTCAATATGAAAAAAGGCCTTTCAACCAAGGTCTAAACCTAAACAATCCACTGCATCAGCATCCTCATCACGAAGCCTCAAGCCCCAGTTCTGACAAGATATGCAAGAGTCAAAAAGTCAACTAAGACCAATCTACCCTTTAATTTGGGAACAGACTAACCTACTTCATCAAAGTTTGGAGGCAAATTGCCTTGGACCAGTGGGTCCTAGACACTATTGAAACAGGCTATGCCAAACAGTCCAAAGGTTGCCTCCCTGCAATCTTCCTTATCCTTCCTTCTTCAGGAATCCTAGTCTCAAGGTGATTCTTATTGCAGAAGTAGAAACATTTCTTCTGATAGAAGCAGTCAAGGATGCTTTCAAATACCTGAGAGTTCAGGATTTGCAGAAGGTGGCTGGGGGATTTTGACGGTTGTTCGACTGACAGGCCTTGAACATGTACATATGGAAGTTTTGGTTCCATATGTTGACTCTGGCCACCATAGTCCCATCACTGTCGGTCATGGATTGGTTCACAAGTCTCTATCTAAAAGACGCGTATTTTCATACTTTGTTTTGTCAGAATCATTGCAAGTACCTTTGATTTATGGTGGCTAGTTGCCACTCCCAGATGACCTTTTTACAGCACCCAGACTTTTTACAAAGTGTCCCTCTGTGTTGGCAGCCCATTTGAGGAGTCAAGGTTTACCCTATTTAGATGAGTGGCTACTGAAGTTCTCTTTGCACAAGGATCTGTTAAGCCCTATCGTCTTAATGACCAATCTCTTTTCAGACCTTGGGCAACTGAGAGAGCCCAAAGCCAGTCCTCTGCTTTTCACAAAGGATTCAGTTTATAGGTGCCTATAAAGGGAGAAGGGAGACCTTTTTCTGCCAGAGGACAGATTTATTAACAAATTCAGGGGTTGTCTGTCTATTCATTAAAAATTAATTTGGCAGCCATCTCCATGTATTACACTCTAGTTGGTGGTAGATTGTTGGTTTGTTCATTTGTTGGGTTAAAACATTTTATGAAATGTGTATCCCTCTGTTAGAGATCTTGCCCCTTCTTGGGACCTCAATTTGAGGTTGGCCATACTGGTAAAATTGTCCTATGAACCTCTACCACAGGGGTCGGCAACTTATGGCACGCGTGCCGATTTTTAACTGCACACTGCTGCCTGCCGGGTCCCAGCCGCAGGCCCTGCTCAGCCCGCTGCCAAATCCAGGCCGGGACCCCGACAGACAGCAGCGTGCCATTAAAAATCCTGCCCTCCCCGTCCCGCTCTTCTCCGCGCCCCCACCCCTCGCAGGGGCAAGGTGAAGAAGCCTGGTTCTGCCGGCTGCTGCTGCTGCAGGGTAGGCAAGTTCCCCCTCTGCCGCCTCATCCCCCAGTATGCTGCGTTCCTGCCCCTGCTCTCCCTCCCTGCTGCCGATCAGCTGATGGCCCTTGCGAGGGAGGGGGAGGAGGCGGAGAAGATGTGGGGATGGGGCCTTGGGGAAGGGGGTTGAAATCAGGGCATATCCCCTCCAGCCCCCTGCTGTGAGCCGCTCTGGGCAGGGGGCTGGGAGCACTCCCACGACCCTAGCCCACACCCCAGCCCCCTGCCCTGACCTCTGCACCCCCACACATACCCAGCCCCCCCACACCTCCTGCCCTGACTCCTGCACCATCCTCACACCCCCAGGCCCCCCACACCCCATGCCCTGACTCTTGCATCCCCCACATTCCCATCCCCATTCTGAGCACCAAACAGGAGCTCCCGCACCCCCCCACATTCCCACCTGCACCCCTTGCACCAAATGGGAGCTGCCCAGGTAAGCACTCCACACCCAAACCTCCTGCCCCAACCCTGAGCCCCCTCCCTCATTCTAGCTCCTGGTCGTACCCCACACCCCAACCTGCTCCTTCATCCCCAACCCTGTGCTCAGTGCACCCTCAGCTCAGTGCAGAGAGAGAGGAAGAGAATGGGCTAGAACGAGGGAGAAGGTAGGTTCCCACTCTATGTGGGCAGGGCTGGGATCCCAGACCGGCAGCGGGCTGAGTGGGGCTGGCAGCCAGGACCTTGGCTGGCAGGAGCCAGCGGATGGAACCCCAGATTGGCTGCCGGTCTGGGGTCCTGGCTGCCGGCCCCACTCAGATTGGCTGCCGGTCTGGGGTTCTGGCTGCTGGCCCCTTGCCAGCTGGGGTCCCGGCCGCAGGCCCCACTCAGCCTGCTGCTGCCCTAGGTGAACGGAACCCCAGACTGGCAGCAGGCTGAGTGGGCCGGCGGCGTAAGATCAGCATTTTAATTTAACTTTAAATTAAGCTTCTTAAACATTTTTAAAACCTTGTTTACTTTACATACAATAGTTTATTTATATAATATATAGACTTATAGAAAGAGACCTTCTAATAAAAATGTTAAAAATGTATTGCTGGCACGTGAAACCTTAAATTAAAGTGAATAAATGAAGACTCGGCACACCACTTCTGAAAGGTTGCCGACCCCTGCTCATCTATCAAAAGGGCTTTCGTTATTGCCATCTCATCAGCCAGGAGAGTGAATTGAATGCCGTTCTGGCTAATCTGCCTTTCACTTCTTTTCATAAGGACATGGTAGTTCTCAGACCTGATCCCAGATTTTTACCTGAGGTAGTGTCTGATTTCCATATCAGTTAGACCATTAATTTGTTGTTCCCCCCCCCCCCCCCAGCCACACACTAATAAGGGGGAATCTGTCCTACACACTTTGGATGCCTGGAGAGCCCTCACCTATTATCTGGACAGGACTACATTTTGTAAATCTTCTAGAGTCTTATGCCAAGAACCACATTAGAGATGCAGTTTCTTCCCAGACTTTCTCGATGGATTAAACAATTTATTGCTGAATGCTACATGCTGGCAAAAGCTCTGGTACCTGCTGCTATTTGATTTCATTCCAGTAGAGTCATGACTACTTCCTTGGCTTGTCTTATGCAGGTGCCAGTTGCTGAAATTTGCAAAGCTGCAACCTCGACTTCAGTTCACACATTCACTAAGAACTGTGCCTTGAATTTGGCTTCTAGGGCGGATGCCAGATTTGGCAAAGTGGTGCTTCAGTCTCTATTCAGCTAGGACTCTCTGTGCCTAGACGTCTTATGAGTCTGTCCCATAAATGGAAATGTGCAGAGCTAGGCAAAGAAGTAATGAAGGTTCTTCAAGTGATTGCATATGTCCATTCCACTCTAGGTGTTTGTGCCCTCCAAACTGTTGGAGAGATTTTACCCTTAGCAGTATCTGTCAGGGTGGCTCAAGCACCTGCTGCTGTCTCATGCACGCTGAGCAGGCATAAAGGACCAAGCTGCCACTGACCCTCCTCAGTTCTTTCCTACTGCTCATGACAGTTGTTGGAGCTCCCTATCCTTGCCTATATAAGTCTTTAGTCAAAATCTGTGAATAGTACCTGTGTATAATTAGTGTAGATTAGAGTGGAAGGTGGGTTGGTTGGTTGTTGTGTTTGTTTTTCTGTGGTTCTAGCACCCAGTTTGGATACTGGAGATATGCTGTACTCTCTGGGTTTCAAGCCTTGCCAGTCTTGTGATACGGCAATGCCTAATAGTGACCCTCACCCCAGCTCTCAAGTGCTTGAGGGAGGCTCATGTGAATGACAAGTGTGACATCTGTAAGGGCTTTAAGCCCCATTCCATCTGCTGATGGAGTTGGCGCCATGTCCTCCATCTGAGCCATCTACCTCAGTTTGGGTACCAAGCACCTCCATGTCTGTGCACATCACATGTTTGCCTCTTACTATGCAATCTCTCAGCAACCTAGAGACTATGCTAAATTTGGATGAGTGGTCCTTCCGCCCCTGTTCAAATAGACTCTAAACCCATCTCCAGATGGGACTGATTTTGAGTCACCTACAGTGGAAGGGACATGGGCAATTACTCGAAGAAAAACTGTTACTAACCTTCTTGTAATTTGTTCTTTGAGCTGTGTTTCACGTGTCCATTCCACAATCCACCCTCTGTCCCCTCTCTAATGGAGCTGGTCTGGTAGGAAGGAACTGAGTGGGGTTGGGGTAGCTCAGCCTTTTATGCCTGGGCAGTATGTGTGAGACAGTAGAGGGTGCTCAGGCCTCCCCATCAGGTACCACTAAGGGTAAAAACTCTCCAGCTGTGCACTGGAGCACACAAACACCTACAATGCAACACCTCTCAAAGAACAACCAGAGTTCGAGATGGCTCTGCATGTTTACACTTCCCACCCAGCTTACATCTCTGTTGGAGTCCTTGTTTTGTTCTGTCTCTCTGGCTTTGTGGTGGAAGGAACTGAGGTGGGAAGGGAGCTCAGCCCCCTATATAGCCTTGCCCGCAGTACATCAGTGATACCGGGGGCGGGGGCGAATGAGAGTTCTCGAGCTGACACTGCTAGAAGGTTCTACCACAAGATGGTGCAGTACTCCTAAGTGTGAATATACTGAGCTAGGTACAAGTTACAAGTAAGTAACCTTCATTTTTGTAAGCACTCGAATATTTCTTGAGCGGAGCTATCCTTTGAGTTGAAATTAATACTTCCTGTTAGCAGCTCCAAAATCGTATGCATGGTGTTAACAACACACTTTCTGTGTTTTGAGTTACTAAAACTACATGAACTGAAATCTTTACTTTATGTACTGATTCAAACTTTAAAAAAACAACAACTTGGGCAACTTCTTAATAAATGACAATTTAAAAAGTGCTTTAACATTTTAGGGTGTGGGGTTTTTTTAACTGGTTTTCCTATGGCATTTAAACTAATGATAACTGTCTTATTACAGAGCATCATTATTGGAAGTAAAGTCAACTGGGCAGAAGATCCAGTTTTAAAGGCAATTGTTCTACAGCTTGAGAAAAATGTGAACTGTATCTGAATAGGCCACAAGAATTTTTTTTAAAGCTATAGTTTTTATATAATATGCATCAATAAACTGGAGTTCAACTAGACTGACACAAGTAATGTTAACAATAGCAAGACAACTTAAGAGGCACTGAAAACAGGACCTTTCTACAAGTGCATTTCCTCTGCTATGGTGATTCAGATGTGCCTTTACATAGTTGTTGGTGCAAAACTGAATCATTTTAAGGGCTTAGATTGTAACATTACAGTCTGATCTGAGGTAAGTTCATAGCTGCTCAACCCCAGGAGCTGTCCAGGGAAAGGACTGCAGCTGTCTAAGTCCTGTCTGTCCCTCACACCAAGGAGCACAATGATCTTCTACTGGCTGGCACATTGAAGGGTGGAACCAAGGCACTGCTCTTTTCCCCCATCTTCCTGCCTGGGAGTGGGAGTAGCAGTCCCCCCTGGTGCTGTTCCTCCCTGAAGTGTGATTCTCACTGTGGGATAACCTGTGCAGGAAAGTATAGGGGCACCTCACTCCCCTTATTCCCCAGCATCCTTTCCTAAGGACATTTCCCAGTACTGCACATTGTGAAAATAGTATTCTTACAAAGGTTGTATAGTCATTATTTACTAAGGCTACCATTGATAACCAAGGTAGCACTTTGGCCAAAAGTGTTATGTATGATTTAAAACTTGTTGTGCTCATTTTATTTTTTATGACTTCAAAATTACTCTAGATGATCAAAACCAATTAGTCTGTGCTGTATCTGCTACTATAACTCTCTAACGCCAGCTTCAATAAAAATTGTCTGTCCTGAATCACAACAGCCAACATAGAGAAAATGGGGGCTGTGCAGAAGGCATGTGGAATTTTTATATAGGCCAGTGCCTGAGTTTGAATTGAGGACAAAACTCTTAAGATGAGAATGTGACTTCAGTTTTTGTTAAGCTTCAAAATGCAAAAATAGATTAAACTATATACTGTAGTTTTTAAAGTCTCTTTCTTAGTAATAACCTCAATAAAATGACTCATGCTGACTGCTTCCCTTTGTCTTTTCATGAATCTTTCAGTTCTTCTGAATTGGTGATAATATAGTAAATGGTCTGTATATTTGAATGTTCCCATGTGAAGTAATGTGTATGGATGACTTGGTGCTATTTTAGAGCTTACTGACATCCTTCTGTCGACTCAGACAGGCATGTCAGTTTATATTTAAGTGACTGCAGACAGAAAATTCAGTATCTTCCATTGTTACAGCTTTGTTGGTCCTAAGATATGAGAGAAAAGGAAAGTAAGGAAATGTCTGTTCTTGGACCAGTGTCTTTTGGTGAAAGATACCAGACCTGAAAAAAGAAAAGGAGTACTTGTGACACCTTAGAGACTAACAAATTTATTTGAGCATAAGCTTTCGTGAGCTACAGCTCACTTCATCGAATGCATCAGATGAAGTGAGCTGTAGCTCACGAAAGCTTATGCTCAAATAAATTTGTTAGTCTCTAAGGTGCCACAAGTACTCCTTTTCTTTTTGCTAATACAGACTAACACGGCTGCTGCTCTGAGATCTGAAAAAGAGCTCAGTGTAGCTTAAAAGCCTGTACCTTCCCCCAACAGAAGCTGGTCCAGTAAAAAAAAAAAAAAAAAAAAAAAAAAAAAAAATTACCTTAGTCACCAACTTTGTTTTTGTTGAGAGAGAAAAGGCTGTTTACCAGTCTAGCTTATGGTTCTTTATTCTCCTACTACCTCCAGTCTCTCCCCTCTGTCCCCACTACTGTGCAGTCTAAATTGGTATCTGCCTCTTCTGATTCAGCCCCTTCAAAGAGCACTATTGCAGAGTAGGGACAGCAGTAATATTCTCACCCTGCAAAAGCAAGGACATCTCTGAGTGAAAACACTGTCAGTGGTAATAACCTCCTTAAATCAGAGAGAAAATGTAGCTGTCACCATTTTTGGCAACAGGGCACCCTTTGAAAGAAAGTATAGTACCCCTACTGCTGGCTGGGGCCTGTGAAAGGAAACTGGCCCAATGCTCATGGCAATAAGGCTTCACTTCTCTCAGCCCTCTGGAAACGGCTGCTTCACAGAAGACGCCATCAACCTTCTGGCCATAGGCTCCTCTGAAAGAAATGCACTGGCCTGTCATAAGAGGGAAGTGTTAGCTAAGTTAAATTTGTCAAACTTAAGATAAATTTATGTTCATGTTACTAAGGTACATGGCTAAAACTAAAATTTAAATTAGTGGGTTTTTTTACCCTAATGAGCATTGCACTGATTATCACCTCCCTTTATAGTAGCAGGTGTGAAAAGTGGTAAAGCCAGGACCTCCATTTCCAGCTGAATTTTAGAAGGTATTAGTGGGTCCCTTGAGAGGAAACTTCAATACCATTCTATTAGGGGAGGAACTTCCACAACCTATGAAAGAAGCTACTATGGTGGTTCTCCCTAAAGCTGTCAAAGACCCTATCTTTATGCAGCTCCTGTTGACCCCATATCGCTGCTGCATCGTGACAAAGATTTTAGGAAAATTACTAGTTAGCCAATTGCAGTCAGTGTTCTCACCTTATATAAATCTAGATCAGACTGGATTTATTAAGGATAAACAAATGTCAGACAACATTTAGAAAGTACTAGCAATCATCCATAATGCCAGAACAAAAATAAATCTTTTATGACTTGATGCAGAGAAAGCCTTTGATTGACTGGAGTGGAACTTTGTTTCAAGTCCTGTCCTATATGGATATTAGTCTCAGTTCCTTAAAGGATAACTGCTCTTTAACTCTCAGCTGCTTTTGGAGTGGGGTAAAGGGGTTAAGTCTCCCCTGTTTGAATTACACAGAAGGACTAGGTCCGCTGTCTCCTTTACTTTTTGCACTGGTGCGAAGGAACAGTTAATGTGTCATAAGAATAAAACTTGCAGGAACACATCAGAAAATAACAATATTACATCATCTGCATATAAAGCTATCTCATTTTCCCAAAAATTAGTTTCTAAAGAAATCCAGGATCTTGGGGAAATGTCTGGGTTTAAAATTATACCAAATCTGAAATGCTAGCTATAAATTTTCCACACTTTAAAAAGTCACTCTTCCAGAAAATATCTGGGCACAAAGCAGTAAATAAACAAACTCTAAGAGCTCTATGATTTAAATATCAAACCATGACTTCAGCAAATGAAAAAAGATCTGTAGTGCTGGGGGAAGTCTGCCAATTTCTTGGTCGGAAAGAATTGCTGCAGTCAAAATGAACATTTTGCTAAGTATCTTTCTTGTTTCAAAATATTCCTGTAATCATCCCAGGTAAAACCCTAGCAGCAATACAGAGCATGTTGTTAGAATGTATATGGAATAAGAGAAGACCAAGAGTAAGTGTAGACATTTTGTACTATCCTATTAAACACGGTGGACTTGCTGTTCAAAATATTCTATGGTACTGTGAAAATCAGCCAGCTCAAAGCAGTAGTGGAGTGGTAGCACCCTAACATTGCCAAACACTGGGTCTTTATTCAATAAAAAAGTTGTGCCAGTGTAAACCTCACTAAGCTACCATGGATTAATTAAAAACCAAAAAAAAAAAAAACCACTCTCCATAAATGTATACATATCTTTTAGCAAAGACACTCTGGTTTTGATACATATCATCTTGTCTCTTGTTTTTTTTTTTTCTTTCCCAATGACACTTATTTACAAATAATCCAGATCTTAACCAAGTGCCAAACTAGAGCATTTTAAAGATTCAAAGAGCTATAGAATATATATGGTTGTCCAGCTCTTCAGTAAATAAACTTTTCTAACTTAGAGATCAAAATTAACTGGCCCGCTCTTGTGTAGCACCAGTACTTTTGAATCAGGCATTATGTCTCATCTTTCTAGCAAAAAATTGTTTTATACAGAGAGAGAACTTTAACAGAAGTGATGGCATAACAACTTATTTGGCATATACAAATATTTGGTCAAACCAAGCTACAGCATTCTTATCAATTATTTATGTATTGAATTGATAATATTTACAACTTTACTAACAAAAGTCCACGTATGACATACTGGGAAAAGGACCTGTAGAGAGAAATTACTTCGTAGGCATGGAAAAGAGGGCCAGCAACCTTAGTTTGTAGCACAATAAAATACATTTTAAGATACTTGTTTCAATGGTACCTCTCACCAGTCAGGTTAAAATGTAGAGAAAGACTGAATAGGGATAAATGTTAGAGAAATTGTGGTGAAAGAGGAGATTTTATGCATATATGGTAGACTTGTCCAGTCATTAAAGAGAAATAGGATGCAATCTGTAACCAACTATCACAATTTGGTGGCTATATTACCCAATGATCCTTTGGTAAACTTCCTGGGGCTTTCTACTGGAAATGATCACACGAAAGGAAATGAAGAATTGATCTTGTGTCTGCTAATAGCTGCTCAGCTATTGATAGTATCTCATTTGAAAAATAAAAATAGTCCAACTAAAGAGGAATGGTTCAAAAATTTGGGAGATTGTGGTTATGGAAATATTAACATGCCAATTATGTACCCAGGAAAATAGAGGACAAATAGATACTTAGGTATTTGATAATTTTGTATTCGATGCTCCAAATACATTCACCTGCAAAAACATCAGTATACCAGTCCAATTTTTGTATATTAACATTTGATAGACATGCCTAGTCTGTTAAATGTGTAATCATAAATTTCATTCAGTTTAATAAAATAACGAAGTGACATGCCATGCCTGTTGTAATTATGCCCACTCTAATACAGTAACATCCTTTTGAATAGAGAGATTAGTACATTCCTGTATGTCTCCTTAAAAGCTCACTGTTACAATAATTTTTTGTTTCTGATATTTATATAGCAAGGATTTGTGAACCTGTTAATATTTCCCAAATAAATAAATAGTAATAAAAATATGTAATAGTCTTTGGAGCTGAACAACATTGGAGCATATGTTACCTTAAAACTCAACAGAACTTCCCCATTTCTTCACCTCCCAGTCATTGGACCTTTTTCCTATCATCCTCACCTAGTAGGTTTAAACCCAGAAGAGACCGTTATGATCATCTAATCTGCCCACCTGTATTAACACAGGCTATAGAACTTCATCCAGTGATTCCTATATCAAGCCAAAAATTTATGATTGTACTAGTACACATCTTTTAGAAAGGCATCCACTCTTGATTTCAAAATCTCAAGTGATGGAGAATCCACCACATTTCCTTAAATCATTTTTTAAAAAGTGCCTTATTTCTAGTCTGAATTTTCAGCTTCCACATAATGGATCTTTGGTAGCCTCTCTCTGCTAGACTACTCTGCTTAGGGTGACCATATGTCTGGTTTGGCCAGGACAGTCCATTTTTTAAGCCCCGTCCCAGCTGTCCGGCAAGAACAAACTGGACAAACGCTAAAAAAGTGGGGTGCAACCCCTTGTGGGGTGTGGAGGAACGTGTGGGGGAGGCAAGGTGGACAAGTTGCAATGCCAGCCCTGCGCAGAAGGGAGGGCTAGGGAGAGTGGCTCAAGCACCATTCCAGTCACACATGGAGAGGGGGAGTCTTAGGCTAGCCCTGTATACCGGGGGTAGAACAGGGCTGTGGGCCAGCCCCATGGTCTTTCACTTTTTCTCCTTGGGAAAATATGGTCACCTTAACTCTGCTAGACTAATAAGCATTCTACTACCAGATAGCCTCTCCCTGAGTAAGCACATGATAACATCATCTCTTAACCTTCTAATAATACTTCTGACAAGGAAGTCAGGCTTGCTGGGATAGAAGGTGCAAAACTCTTTGGAGCAGTGTATTTAAAACACCTAGGTCGGGTCTAATAGTGAATGTACAGCCAGAGGTGCTGGAACCAAAGGTGTGGGGGGTGCTGCAGCACCCCCTGGTTTGAAGTGGTTTCCGTTGTATACAGGGTTTAGTTTAAAGAAAAGGAGTACTTGTGGCACCTTAGAGACTAACAAATTTATTTGAGCATAAGCTTTCGTGAGCTACAGCTTACTTCATCGGATGCATTTGGTGGAAAATACAGAGGGGAGATTTATATACACACACAGAGCACATGAAACAATGGGTTTTATCATACACACTGTAAGGAGAGTGATCGCTTAAGATGAGCCATCACCAGCAGCAGGGGGGGAAAGGAGGAAAAGCTTTCATGGTGACAAGCAAGGTAGGCTATTTCCAGCAGTTAACAAGAACATCTGAGGAATGGTGGGGTGGGGGGGGAAATACCATGGGGAAATAGTTTTACTTTGTGTAATGACTCATCCATTCCCAGTCTCTATTCAAGCCTAAATTAATTGTATCCAGTTTGCAAATTAATTCCAATTCAGCAGTCTCTCGTTGGAGTCTGGACTCCTCAATTCTGTTTTTGAAGGTTTTTTTGTTGAAGGATAGCCACCGTCAGGTCTGTAATTTAGTGACAGGAGAGATTGAAGTGTTCTCTGACTGGTTTTTGAACGTTATAATTCTTGACGTCTGATTTGTGTCCATTCATTCTTTTACGTAGAGACTGTCCAGTTTGGCCAATGTACATGGCAGAGGGGCATTGCTGGCACATGATGGCATCTATCACATTGGTAGATGCGCAGGTGAACGAGCCTCTGATAGTGTGGTTTGGTGCAATGGACCGCAGCACCCCCACTGTACAAATTGTTCCAGCATCTCTGTGTACAGCATAAGATTGTACTCAGCGTAGCACTTCGCTAACTGAACTAACACAGCCAGAGCTGCCACAATTGTCGTAGACAGCCTGGACGCGCGGGCCTCGGAGAGCAGCCAATACTCACGAGGCCGCAGAGCTCCGCGCAGCGAACCCGACTCCAGCCCCACCTTCCGGGCGGTTCTGGCCCGGCCACGCCCCCTGCCCGGTCCCCGCCCCCCGCAGAGATCCTGACTTCGGCCCCGCCCCCGCTCGCGGTGGGCCCCGTGCGCGCGGGTTGGAGGATGCCGTCAGCGGCTGCGGGGCACTATGGGCAGCAAGATGGCGGCCGCCAGCAGGGTCGTTCAGGTAACTAGAGTTGTTTCCCCGCGAAAGGGGCGGGCCCGGCGGGGGGAGGCTAGTGGGATCTGCCCGCCTCTGGAGCGGCCGATGCCCTTGGCCTGGAGGTGCCGTTAGGGAGCCGGGACGCTGGGGCCGCGGCGGGCCGATGTGTTTCTGGGCCCGAGTTCGGCGCGGGGGCGAGCGGGTCTGAGCTGCGGGGCGGGATTGCGAGGGCGCTGGGGGTCAGTGACAGCAGTGGGGGGCCTCACCTGGCCCGGGGCGGGGACTCTTCCGCGCAGAGGTGGGAGGGGTGGAGCCCGGACTGCCTGTCGGGCCTAACTTGGGGCCCAGGGCGAAACTCACTTGCCATGCAGTGCATACAGCCAGGCTCCCTTCAGAGCTGCTGCCAGCTTCCCGCACTGGCTTTGTCCTGTGACCACAGCTTGGCTCTGCTCCCACGCCCCGTGCTTTCGAGGCCAGTTTAATAGCTGGGAATGGGCCACATCCACCCTAGTTGAATTGGCCTCATTAGCACTGACCCCCCCTCCCCCCACTTGATAAGGCAACTTACATCTTTTCATGTGCTGTATATTTATACCTGCCTGCTTACTGTATTTTCCACTCCATGCATCTGATGACGTGGGTTATATCCCACAAAAGCTTATTCCCAAATAAATGTTTTAGTCTCTAAGGTGCCACAAGGACTCCTTGTTGTTTTTATTCCTGTCCTTTCCATTCTGGTTTAGTCATGTGGGCAACAGCCTGCTCTGATTGTCTTCAGCTTCTGCTTAAAGGGACACCATTTTGCAAATCGCACCTCTGTCAGAAATATGGACCAGCTATTAGTACAAGTAACCGTTAAGATACATGAAAGGAATTTGAGAAAAGTCATCTTTTCTGTTTTTTCCAGTCTTGTTTCCTTTGTGCCTTTGACAGCATAGTAGAATTTCTGTGTAGTAGAATTTACTTTTCTGCTTCTTGGACCAAGCAAACAGGGGCTCTACGGTATCATGATGGCCTCACATCCCTTTCTTCCCTGCCCCTGTTGACTGGTCACCTGGTCTGTTGGACCCAGTGCTCCATTGCCTGCTTCTCTTGTGGTATTATTCCTACTGGTATAGGGATGCCAGCAAATTGCATATCTTGCAGTAGCCCTCATGAGAATTATGTAGCCTCAAAATGACCTCATGAGAATTATGCAGCTTCAAAATGACACCTTCCCAGAAATGCTTTTTTGCAACTCATAAATTGCTGCTCTTGGGAATGAGGGAAAGCCTTTTTTTTTTTTTTAAAGAAATACACTTTTTGAAAAACCAATGGAAAAAATATCTTAAGGCATATGGGGGTTGAACTCCATACCTACTAATGTATAGCTGTTTACTTCTGAGACTAGTTAATTCTGTCTCTCCATCTGAGCTAATGTGAAAAGGCAGAAAGGAGCCAAAGGTCCCATGATCATAGCACAAAAACCTTAGAATCCGATTTATACTGCAATTATAGTTACTCCTCTATAAGCTATAGTTAGTTGTTTGAAAACTGAAAAAGCATTGCATTTGCTTTGTAGTCTAGCACAACTCTGAATCTGAAATGTCACTTGGACAGTTGTAGCCTTGATTAAAAATAAAATTTAAATTACTGTACATCTCCCAAATCTGATGTTAATGAAAGCACAAAGCAACAGTGTAAAAATAATTGCTTAGTGTGTAGCATTCTTGCCATGAAAATCTCATGAACTTTTACATTTTATTTATACAAACTTATATATTTTTCCCCCCTTTCCCTGCCTCCTTCCACTGCTATGTCTTGTTTTAGGTAGTCAAGCCACATACACCCTTAATCAAGTTCCCGGACAGAAAAAATAGTCCCAAACCTAAAAGTAAGTATTTCATTTGTAAATAAAACTTGTACCATATCATACTTATTTTCCTTAATGTTTACATAAGGACTATGACACATTGTTTCTTTTTGGCTTATGACTCAGTTATTTCTGAGCATTGACATAGTTTGGTGGCAGCTGCCTGATTTTACGCTTAATGTATAAAACTGAGATTACCTTATTTCCTCTTTTCAGAGTAGCAGCCGTGTTAGTCTGTATTCTCAAAAAGAAAAGGAGTACTTGTGGCTCTTTTGTTAGTCTCTAAGGTGCCAGAAGTACTCCTTTTCTTATTTCCTCTGTTGCCCAGGCAGAGTTTTGAGGATCTCCATTTTTATCCTCCTACTTTAATCTTATACCATGAGCTCATTTTGCAAACACTAATCTCCATTTAAGAGCGGCTGTGCTAAACTCACTTTTAAGCAGCATGGGTTTTCAATGAAGTTTGCAGCAAAAAGGAAGTCTTTTTTTCCTTGCTTTGTCTGCACTATTTAAATCCTGGTGGTACTTGAGAGGGCAGTTTACTCCCACTATGCATAAGGGTAAAAAGTTTATATTTTGAAAAACAGTACTTGATCTGACTTTACTATATATCTGTATATTACTACACTGATGCTTACAGAATACCAATCACTATCCTATGTAGATATCAAAGTTGTCATTTTGCTCCATTAAAATGGGATTGTGTATTGTTATGACTAACATTCCTCTTGATTCAATAAATTATTTGAAACCAAAATAGGAGCTGTTTTTATGAAATTCTAGCCTAATACTTCCTTTTGTTTGGAGGCTGTGATAATTCCTGGTTCCTTCCTCTTCTAATTCAGTACCTGTGAGAACTTCTTAAATATTGGAGTCAAACATGTTCAGCGCACCTAAAACAAAAGGATCCCTTCCTGTTGATGTCCCCAGAGCTCACCTACTCATTTTAAGGTTTTTCACTGGTGGTGGTAGAGGTAGATATAATGAACATTACAATACTATAGAATTTTGAAAAATGAGAACTTTAATTCTTGGAATCTGATGCCTTCAACCCTGGTGTTGGAAGCACTCCAAAAAAATCTTTTTCTTTTTATTAAAAAACAAATAAATCTAATGACTGTACGAGAGATTGATCTTCAGTTTATGACCTTCCTGCAAAATATAGTTGGAAGCCACTTTAATTATGCAGCTGCATTTTTTTGTCACCTGTATTACTTTGAACTGATTTACATTTTTCACTTGAGTAGTTGCACTACACATTTGCTAACAAACTACCCTTTCTCTTGAGTTTGAATACCAGTTAAATCACAATTGAGAGTTTAGTTTTCCTGTTAATGCCACAAAATATTTATTGGTTGGCTTGATTGGTGGTTTTGACCTGAGTTTGAATTCCCATTGAATACTTTTGTTAAAAAAATGAAGTGTATTGACAGAATTCTGTGCAGTGTCTTGGTCAGTTTTTGCCCACCCATCTAATTTGTATCCAGTTCCAACACCCTCTACTCTATTGAACATCTTTTTCAATGATGGAATAAACAACTAATTTCTCATCTCTTATTCTTCTAAATCTGATATGCAAGTTCTGATTAGAGCTGGCTGAAACTCAATTTTTGATTCATCAGAAATTTCAGCTTTTCAGAAGTTGGGCTTGTTCTCATCACAACAAAACCAAATTTGTTGAAATATTTCAACAAATCCAGAATTTCAATTTGGAGACACTGAAACATGGTGTTTGTGGAATGAAATATGGGAAACTAATCAGAATGCTATTTACTGAATGTCAGTTTAATTGATTCCCTGCTGGGATTCCCAGGGTCTGTGGTCCAGCATGATTCTTTAGCTTTCCTGGAAAATTTTGGACTAGCTTTAGTTGTGTGTGTGTGTGTGTGTGTGTGTGTGTGTGGATATAGACCTTCCTACCTTGATCCATGCCTTTGTCACCTCAAAACTGCTCTGTACGCTTTCAGTCAATTCATCCTATAGTGATTTAGAATATGACGGCCTATATTTTACCATGACATGATGCTTTTGTGGTTGGCTGTCTACTTGACTGGTTGGCCTTTAGGGCTCTGTTCCTGGTTCCCTCCTCAGTCTCTGGGAAGCCTTACCTATACTGAGGGTATCAAGTATAGTTTCTTCACTGTCAACTCCTAAATATATCTCTCTGCTGCTGTTACCCGCAGTGTTCAGTCCCACATCTTTTCCTCAATATCCTTGAATTAGATGAAAGTCCACACGGATAAAATAGAAAAACTCATCTTCCTCTACTTCTTTCTCTGACCTTATCAGCAACTTCATCATCCATCTGGTCACCTGGGTTGGCAAGTATAGTGTCACATTTGACTCCTTGTACATTTTGACTCATTTAAGATTGCTAAATCCTGTTACTGCTTATTCTGCAACTATCTTATCACTGCTGCTTAAATGTTGGTCTTAGGTCTGATCATTTCTCACCTGGGCTACTGCAGCCTCCTCATCTCTGGCTTCCTTGACTTTTGCATTACGCTCACTCTAGTCCACAAATTGAGTCTGGGGTGTAGTAGGATGGGAAATATTGCTCCCTTGGGACTTCAATTTGGAATCTTTACTTCCACAGGATAGTATAACTGTGTAGTCTACTGTGTTGTCAAGTCTAAATGATTTATGCTTCTAGTTCTTTTTTGTCCAGAGGAATGAATGCTTTATAAATATAAACACATTGCCACTAGAATAATTCATTATCTGTTTTGACCATCTGGCCCCCATCGAGTCCTTGTATTGCTGTGCAGTGCTGACTTGTATCACATTCAAAATCTTCCATCCCTGCAGCTTCAAGGTCTTTCTGACACCTAGTTTCCTACTCCTCAGCTCATGACCCAAGTGCTTATTTAGACTTGATGCTGTATTTTTACTTTTCCAGAAGTTATTTCATGCCTTCTCTGTCTCCTGATCCTGTGCATCTCAAATCCCTCAAAACTCGCCCATTTTGGTCAGTATTCAGCAACTGACCTCCACCCCGTTTAGCCTCCCTGTGACCTTCGTTTTGGGTGTTACCTACAAACTAGAGTATGTGAATTAATTAAAAATACAAACAAAACATTAAAAATGGGTATAATACAAACCACATTTTGTAATATTTCACACTTGCAACCTTCATCCTCCAGTAGACCTGTTCTTTGTCTGTGGACAACTTGTAAACTACTTGAGTAGAAATATAATGACCAAGCCTTAAAGAATCCCACACACCTATGGCTTTGTATAAATACAAATACACTGTGGGGCACTGCATATTCTTAATCTGCGGTTACAGCTTCCCAGTGTAAGTATTTGTAACACTATGTCCGATTTAGCTAGGGTTGCAACATCAGTAACTATCCCTTTCAATCTGTGCCGCCTCCTACTCTCAAAATTTGACTGTATCAATGTTCATTGCTGTATTAGTCCCTAAAATTGAAAATAAAAGTATATGGTGAGAAGGAAGGGATTTTAATTCATGCAATAGCTTTATAGTGAAAAATTCAACTGTACGAACAGTACTTCTAACTTTTACTGACTGCACTAATGAATAACTATATTCAAGCTCTTTAAGGTATTAAAATATTCTCTGTACTTCTATACATGGTTTTGAAATCTGGGTTTCAGTGCAGGAATCTCTACAAGCAAGGGTACCACCATTCCATGCTTCAGCAGCACATATGTCTGTAGGAGACAGACCACCAGCCCTTCAAAACATTTCATCCATTAATAGAGTACAAGGCACACCAGACACAACAGAATTAGTAAAAACATTACCTCAAAAGTACAGGAGAAAGCTGATGTCAGATGAGGAGATGGAATACATTCAAGTAAGTTTTATTATATTTGTTACTACATATGTCCTCTTTAGTTATTCACTATGTTGAAAACTTTGCAAAACAACTTCTTGACAACATGATAAATATCTTTGCTTTTAAACTATTGTTAACTTTACACTTACATCAAGCATTACAACTTAGTTTGCAGTAAATGCAAACTAAATATTCCTTGATACACAAATTGGGTAGATAAGGTATCCCTATTTGGCAGTTCGGGATGCTGACACAGAGAGGCTGTGACTTGCCCAAGGTCACACAGAAAGCCAGTGACACAAAATCAGGATTAGAATTTGTTTTGAATTCTAGACTACAATTAATCCATTAAACCATGTTGTTTCAATGTCTTTGCCTATTATATTTACAATTGTAGAATGTGCAATAAATAAATATACTAATTTTAATAGAAATACAATGTACAAAGGATTGATCCTTTCAATTATGAGTTTATTCATAGACTATAGAGGCTAAACAGGTAGTTTATGCCCAAAATATAGGTTGTTTAAAAATAAAAATTACAGAAACAAATATTCATGATTTATTTCACTGAAAACAAACTGAGTTTAAATGCTCCCTTATAGTGTTTACAAACTAATATTGCAGCATTGTGCAAGTGCACGGGAGGTAGAAAATTTTATTGACTACAAAATGGCATCGTACCTGTAATTTGTTTAGTTTTGAGCACTTCATCACTAGATGGTTACAAACTGGGAGATTAGAGAAGAACATCAAAATTAGAGCTGGAGGGATGGGTTTGAGGCAAGACTAAAGGAACTAAATCTGTTAGCTTGGTTAGGTGATGATTAAGTCCATGAGTATTCAAAGGATATGAACATTGGTGACTGAGAGGAATTTTTATATAGGGTGGAAAGAGGGGATATAACTAGGAGTAATGGAATTAAAGAAGGTGTGAAACTTCCTGATGTTCAGCCTAAAAGTTTCCCAGCAATGAGAGGTATTAAGCTGTAAAAATCTAGTGGGGAAACAATGGAAACATCATCTGCTGGACACCTTATATTATTAAAACAAAGAATGTTTAATCTGGTAACTTGCTTTTTGCTGTCTTTTTTGCACTTTTGAACTTGGACAAAGAAAATAACTAGTCAGTTTCTTTTGCAGGCTTTTATTCACTAGTGTAATGCTGCAGTGTTCATTTTTACACTGACCTATACAAAAAGTTACATAAACATTTCTCAGATTTTGTGAGGTTTTTTACAACATCTAAGACAAGTATAAATTTTGTGTCCCTTCATGAAAATAATAAATAAAAGGTAGAATTCTTAAATGTGCAATGACCCTGTATTGAAAACAGTACTTCCCTACTCAATAACGAAGTGCAAACCAGCATGTCAGCTTTCCTTTCCTTTAGTAGAAGACATGTAATTGTCTGTCTATTTCTCTTTTACAGCGTGGAGGTCCAGAATAATTACAGAAGATACTTGTTCCCTACTGTTGAATGAATTATTGAACTCACATTAAAGGCCTTCCTCACTCTATGAATGTTATAAACAGTGTAATAGCTTTAATAAAGACCCTGTATAAAGGGGTGAGAAAGATGAGACTTTAGATACTTGTCTTCTAATTTATGTTTTTGGGCCAGCTTTTCTGTTAAAGGCTGATTACAGTAATTGTCTGAATCCACTTTATAAACCTACACTATTAAAATGTAACTTAAACAATAAAATTGTCAAGAATATATACTTTTTTAGTAGTTGTTGATCCACAAACAAAGGTCCAGATGTAGTGCAAAATCTCTCAGGCCTATAAGATGAGCATTGCTACTTTTTATTATAAGAACTCTGCAATCTTAATGTTCAGACAGATTTTATATAAAAACAAGCTTTGATTCTGGCATCCAGCTGCATGATGGCTGCTTGCCGTGACAGATTAAAAGCTTCTTGGGGTGGGAACAGAATTAAGATAGAGGTGATCAACGTATTCTTGGACTAATTTTAGTAATTAAAATTGTGTGTGGAACAGATCTTAAACTCACCTCCCTACAGTTTTAGAGAAAACTACCATTCAGAACTTATTCTTGCTTTCCTGAGCTTTAGAGGTCAGGTACATCATGGGGCTGATGTGTTTGGCCTCAAGAAGAGAACTGCAGGTAGCCTTTACTTCTCTTCATGGTTGCTCAACAAATTAACCATAATCTGGGTAAAAGGGAGACTAAAAAATTAATTTGAGTCCCACATCTGTTAAATACTCCTTGTGCCTTGAGCAATTTTAATAGGTAAAAACTACACCACTAGCCCTGTAAGATGGAGAACTTCCCTTCAGTCCCTTGATGCCTACTAGTGCAGAAATCAAGCTTTTGTTTTGTACCTTTTAACCTATAAAAAATGGACTTCAGTCCTTTCTTAGAAGATACAAAAATGGCATTGGGGTGGAGTTGCAAAGTTGTGAGCTCATGCTGGGGAAAGAGCTTGCCTCCTTTCTCTTCAAGATTGTATCCGCATATAGTTTTCAGGTTCCGTTGCCAACTAGAGCAGTGAGTGCTCTATCAGATTAACTGGTTCTGTATGATTCACAGTACTTTTAGACACTAAAGCCTTGAAGTGTAGTTGCTGACAAATAAAACCCACTTTAAAATAATATGCCATATCTACAGCTAGGGATGGGCAATGCTATATCCGTTCTCTTTGGGTAGCAAAAAAAACCGCAAAACCCACTACCGGTCTGTCTTACTACTTAAACTGTCAATGACAACATTGTTCAGGAAATAAAATATTCCGTTACAACTAGGTCTTAATGCATCTTCAAGTCCTCCTAGAAAACCATCTCTCCAACTATCTCATAGAATTTTAAATGTATTAGTGAATTGTGTACACTGTATAACAATACTTTTTTGTCAGTGATATGGTAATATTGCTGTGACAGAAAAATACTAATCAATGTTGTACTGAAGAGGGGAGTTGAGGCACACAATGGTTGAATGAACAAGGAATATAGAAGCCAGAACTCCTGATTCTGAGTCATGAGCTCTGGTCACAGACCATTCTTCTTTTCCCAAAGTACAAAATGGTGGTTCAAGAACATACTGTAGAGTGTAGTAGACAAAGATGAGAGAAGTCTGTTCATATTATTACTATGAATTACATACACATGGACAAAGAAAAGAGAGTCTAATTCAACTCTTAGGTTGGTCTATCTGGAAGAATTAATTTGAATAGCTTCCCCACATCAACACTTACTTGAGAATAAGTATGTCCACACAGTGAGCTATTCTGGATTATTTTTTGTGCTTTAAATTCACACTTTAATCTGAAATAACTTTCAAGTGTACACAATGCCTTAGTTATTTAATGTGTCAATATGAACAATTCTAAGTGGGGGTTGGCTGCTACGTCCAGTATAATTGAGAGAGTGGCAGCAAAAGAAGAATTTTAAATCAATGGAATATGTTGCATAGAAAGGATAACACCCTGTTAAAATGCAGAGGAAGCAATGAAAAAGAGCATTTTCTTTCAAAAGGTAATTTTGAATTTTATGGGTCTAATAAACTGACTTGTTAAATCAATTGCACATTCCACTAGTCCTAGCACTGGTGGGAAGTCATATCCAGAATGTGAAGCATTGATGTAAGTAGGTCTGAGTCTAAGGAGTATACTATAGAATGTGTCCAAATTCTCCTGAAAATGATTCCACTTGAGAGCTGGAATATTAACCATAAAGTTCTGTTCTACAAACCAGTTTGAGTGCCCAAAAGCACACAAGTGAATGGATTTAGGGGGGAAAAAACCAAAAAAACCCCGTCTTCTGCCTTCCAAAACACCATCTTCCTCCAAAGTTCCGAAAATAAAGGCCAAAAAAAATCATCACTTTGAATATTCAAAGTCAATTTTATCCCTCTACTTCCGCTGCTGTTGTGTAATCCTATAGATTCATAGATACTAAGGTCAGAAGGGACCATTCTGATCATCTAGTCCGACCTCCTGCACAGCGCAGGCCACAGAATCTCACCCACCCACTCCTATGAAAAACCTCACCTATATCTGAGCTATTGGAGTCCTTAAATCATGGTTTAAAGACTTCAAAGAGCAGAGAAGCCTCCCTCAAGTCAACCATGCCCCATGCTACAGAGGAAGGCGAAAAACCTCCAGGGCCTCTCCAAACTGCCCTAGAGGAAAATTCCTTCCCGACCCCAAATATGGCAATCAGCTAAACCCGGAGCATATGGGCAAGACTCGCCAGTCAGATACTACAGAAAATTCTTTCCTGGGTAACTCAGATTCCATCCATCTAATATCCCATCTCAGGGGATTAGTCCTATTTACCCTGAATATTTGAAGATCAATTACTTACCAAAATCCCATTATCCCATCATACCATCTCCTCCATAAACTTATCAACTAGAATCTTCAAACCAGATACATCTTTTGCCCCCACTGCTTCCCTTGAAAGCTTATTCCAAAACTTCACTCCTCTGATGGTTAAAAACCTTCGTCTGATTTCAAGTCTAAACTTCCTGGTGGCCAGTTTATACCCATTTGTTCTTGTGACCACATTGGTGCTGAGCTTAAATAATTCCTCTCCCTCTCCTGTATTTATCCCTCTGATATATTTATAGAAAGCAATCATATCTCCCCTCAACCTTCTTTTAGTTAGGCTAAACAAGCCAAGCTCCTTAAGTCTCCTTTCATAAGACAAGTTTTCCATTCCTCGGATCATCCTAGTAGCCCTTCTCTGTACCTGCTCCAGTTTGAATTCATCCTTTTTAAACATGGGAGACCAGAACTGCACGCAGTATTCTAGGTGAGGTCTCACCAGTGCCTTGTATAATGGTACTAAAACCTCCTTATCCCTACTGGAAATGCCTCTCCTGATGCATCCCAAAACCGCATTAGCTTTTTTCACAGCCATATCACATTGGCAGCTCATAGTCATCCTATGATCAACCAATACTCCAAGGTCCTTCTCCTCTTCCGTTACTTCTAATTGATGCATCCCCAACTTATAACTAAAATTCTTGTTATTACTCCCTAAATGCATAACCTTACACTTCTCACTATTAAATTTCATCCTATTACTATTACTCCAGTTTACAAGGTCATCCAGATCCTCCTGTATAATATCCTGATCCTTCTCCGAATTGGCAATACCTCCCAGCTTTGTATCATCTGCAAACTTTATTAGCACACTCCCACTTTTTGTGCCAAGGTCAGTAATAAAACGATTAAATAAGATTGGTCCCAAAATCGATCCCTGAGGAACTCCACTGGTAACCTCCCTCCAACCTGACAGTTCGCCTTTCAGTAGGACCCGTTGCAGTCTCCCCTTTAACCAATTCCTTATCCACCTTTTGATGTTCATATTGATCTCCATCTTCTCCAATTTAACTAATAATTCCCCATGTGGCACGGTATCAAATGCCTTACTGAAATCTAGGTAAATGAGATCCACTGCATTTCCTTTATCTAAAAAATCTGTTACTTTTTCAAAAAAGGAGATTAGGTTGGTTTGGCACGATCTACCTTTTGTAAAACCATGTTGTATTTTGTCCCATTTACCATTGACTTCAATGTCCTTAACTAATTTCTCCTTCAAAATTTTTTCCAGGACCTTGCATACTACAGATGTCAAACTAACTGGCCTGTAGTTACCCGGATCACTTTTTTTCCCTTTCTTAAAAATAGGAACTATATTAGCAATTCTCCAATCATTCGGTACTACTCCTGAGTTTACAGATTCATTAAAAATTCTTGCTAATGGGCTTGCAATTTCAGGTGCCAATTCCTTTAATATTCTTGGATGAAGATTATCTGGGCCCCCCGATTTAGTCCCATTAAGCTGTTTGAGTTTCGCTTCTACCTCAGATATGGTAATATCTATCTCCATATCCTCATTCCCATTTGTCATGCTACCATTATCCCTAAGATCCTCTTTAGCCTTATTAAAGACTGAGGCAAAGTATTTGTTTAGATATTGGGCCATGCCTAGATTATCTTTAACCTCCACTCCATCCTCAGTGTTAAGCGGCCCCACTTCTTCTTTCTTAGTTTTCTTCTTATTTATATGGCTATAGAACCTTTTACTATTGGTTTTAATTCCCTTTGCAAGGTCCAACTCTACTCCACTTTTAGCCTGTCTCACTTTATCCCTACATGTTCTGACCTCAATTAGGTAGCTTTCCTTGCTGATTCCTCCCATCTTCCAGTCCCTGTATGCTTTCTGCTTCTTCTTAATCACCTCTCTAAGATGCTTGCTCATCCAGCTTGGTCTACAACTCCTTCCTATGAATTTTTTCCCCTTTCTTGGGATACAGGCTTCCGATAGCTTCTGCAGCTTTGATTTAAAGTAATCCCAGGCCTCCTCTACCTTTAGATCCACAAGTTCTTCAGTCCAATTCACTTCCCTAACTAATTTCCTTAATTTTTGAAAGTCAGCCCTTTTGAAATCAAAAATCCTAGTTGCAGATTTATTTTTGTTAATCCTTCCATTTAGTTTGAACTGAATTAGCTCATGATCACTTGAGCCAAGATTGTCCCCTACAACCATTTCTTCTATGAGGTCCTCGCTACTCACCAAAATTAAATCTAAAATGGCATCCCCTCTATAGCAGGACCCTGGATTTCAGAAAAGTAGACTTTGATTCCCTCAGGGAACCGATGGGCAGGATCCCCTGGGAGGCTAATATGAGGAGGAAAGGAGTTCAGGAGAGCTGGCTGTATATTAAAGAAGCCTTATAGAGGGTGCAGGAACAAACCTTCCCGATGTGCAGAAAAAATAGCAGATATGGCAGGCTTGGCTTGGCAGAAATCTTCGGTGAGTTTAAACACAAAAAGGTAGTTTACAAGAAGTGGAAACTTGGACAGATGACTAGGAAGGAGTATAAAAAATATTGCTAAAGCATGCGGGGTGTAATTAGGAAGGCCAAAGCACAACTGAAGTTGCCACTAGCGAGGGATGTGAAGGGTAACAAGAAGGGTTTCTACAGGTATGTTAGCAACAAAAAGGTCAGGGAAAGTGTGGGACCCTTCCTAAATGGGGGAGGCAATCTAGTGACAGATTATGTGGAAAAAGCTGAAGTACTCAATGCTTTTCTTTTTGCCTCGGACTTCACAGACATGGTCAGTTCCCAGATGCTGCACTGGGCAGCACAGTATGGGGAGGAGGTGAGCAGTCCTCAGTGATGAAAGAACAGGTTAAGGTCTATTTAGAAAAGCTGGACACGCACAAGTCCATGGGGCCGGATGCAATGCATCCGAGGGTGCTGAGGGAGTTGGCTGATGTGATTTGCAGAGCCATTGGCCATTTTCTTTGAAAACTCATGGCAATTAGAGGAGGTCCCAAGCGATTGGAAAAAGGCAAATATAGTGCCCATCATTAAAAAAGGAAAGAAGAATTCGGGGAACTACAGAATGGTCAGCCTAGTTGGCATCTGGTATCAAGCGAAGTGCCTCAGGAGTTGGTCCTGGGTCCAGTTTTGTTCAACATCTTCATTAATGATCTGGATTGCACCCTCAGCAAGTTTGTAAATAACTCTAAGATGGGGGGAGAGGTAGATATGCTGGAGAGTTGGGATAGGGTCCAGGTGACCTAGACGAATTGGAGGATTGGGCCAAAAGAAATCTGATGCAGGTCAACAAGGTTAAGTGCAGAGTCCTGCACTTAGGATGGAAGAATCCCATGCACTGCTACAGGCTGCGGACCAACTGACTAAGCGGAAGTTCAGCAGAAAAGGACCTGGGGATTACAGTGGATGAGAAGCTGGATACGAGTCAACAGTTGCCAAGAAGGCTAACGGCATATTGGGCTGCATTAGTAGGAGCATTGCCAGCAGATCGAGGGAGGTGATTATTCCCCTCTATTCGGCACTGGTGAGGCCACATCTGGAGTACTGCGTCCAGTTTTGGGTCCCCCACTACAGAAAGGATGTGGACAAATGGGAGGAGTCCAACGGAGAGCAACAGAAATGATCAGGGGGCTGGAGCACATGACTTGTGAAGAAAGGCTGAGGGAGCTGGTCTTATTTAGTCTGCAGAAGAGTGAGGGGGGATTTGATAGCAGCCTTCAACTACCTGAAGGGGGGTTCCAAAGAGGCTGGAGCTAGGCTGTTCTCAGTAGTGGCAGATGACAGAACAAGGAGCAATTGTTTCAAGGTGCAGTGCGGGAGGTCTAGGTTGGATATTAGGTAACACTACTTCACTAGAAAGATGGTAAAGCACTGGAAGGGTTACCTAAGGTGGTAGTGGAATCCCCATTCTGAAATTTTTAAGACCTGGCTTGACAAAGCCCTGGCTGGGATGATTCAATTGGGGATTGGTCCTGCTTTGAGCAGGGGGTTGGCAAAGATGACCTCCTGCGCTCTCTTCCAACCCTAATCTCTGATTCTGTGCTCTTCAGGAATGCTTTTATCTCCATCTAGCCTTGAGCAAGAGATTGTGACTATGTCAGGTGCAAACCGCACTACTGTGATCCGTGCTTGTTGCCTCCAGCCCATATCACTGCAATGCACTTTTCAAAGGGCTCACCTCTCTAGAAATTAAAGGGAGTGCATTTTGCAGCAGCCTGCTGCAGCTGTGTCTCAGCGGCAACCTGTCAGCGGTTCTGGGTGAGCTGCAGCGAGCGTTGGTGGGTGTCGGGGAGGAGTTTAAGGCGCTGTCCCTCATCCAGGCTCGAGCTCCCCTCTTCCCAAAGTTTGGTGGCCCTACCAGTGCCTCTCATGCAGGGGAATGGGCCCAGCCCCTTGCTACCTGCCTGGTGTGGTCGGACTGTATCCGGCTTAGCCTGCCCGGCTGGGCTTCAGGCAACCTCCCCCCCTGGGGCAGCACTAGGGGCGGTAGCGTGGCGCCCGCAGCCTCCTCACCCCGCCCTGCTCAGCGAGATGCTGCGCTCCCCTGCAGCAGCCCCAGCTCCGCCCAGGCGTCTGACGGGGCAGACTCGGAAGGGGCCGGAGCCCGGCGGCGCGGGAGCAGGGGCAGAGCCCGAGGGCGACGAGCGTGCGTCGCTTAGTAACGGTTGCTAGAGCGGGACGCCGGCGTCGTGCGCGGGACGCCGCAGCCGCTGGTAAAGCGCATGCGCAGGGAGCTCGGGGAAGGGGCGGGGTTCCGTGTGCGGGGCCGGAAGCAGCGGGCGTCTCAGGCAGGGACGGTTTTAAACCCCCCTGGCCCGGCCGGCGATGGACGCGCGGGCGCGAGCTAAGCGCTACGAGAAGCTCGACTTCCTGGGCGAGGGGCAGGTGAGGTCTGCGCTGTGAGTCGGGGCAGAGGGGGCCGGCCCGGCCTGTGCTGTGCTGTGCTGTGCTGTGGGGTCTCGGTTGGGGGCAGAGGGGGCCGGCCCGGCCCGGTGTGTGGGGTCGCGGCTGGGGTCTCTCTCATATCCTGGGAGCAACAAGGCGAGTGAGATAGGGCCGCCTGCTACCTATTATTTATACATTTGTGTTGAACTTAAGAAATGATGACGTATAGCAGTAAATTGTGCTTTCATTTAGATTTAGCTCTTTTGGTGTGTCATAGAATATGAGGGTTGGAAGGGACCTCAGGAGATCATCTAGTCCAACCCCCTGCTCAAAGCAGGACCAATCCCCAATTTTTGCCCCAAATCCCTAAATGACCCCCTCAAAGATTGAACTCACAACCCTGGGTTTAGCAAGCCAATGCTCAAACCACTGAGCTATCCCTCGTGAGGTCGAGGTCGTATTTCCTGCTTTGGTTGTGGTGGCATTAGAATTTGAATATTATTTTCTGTATATTTCTTAATAAGAGGAAAACATTCCTGTTCTGCTCTCTTCCTGTGCACATGGAGTATGTTTGCAGAACTGTAGATGTAGGGTTTCTGTTGTGGGGCTTATCCCAGTTAATGTCATTTGCTAAGTTGGGCCCTCCCAATTTCACTCCCATACGTAGAATGGGTTGGATTATTGTGTTGAATAGTTCTTAGTGGTTATTTTATTGGGGGGAGGGGAGAGTGGGGTTATGTGTTTCTATCAGAGTGGAAGGCCTGGAAGGTTATTTCTTTAATTCTGAATTAAGCCCACCTGAAACTTTGTGATGTATTTATTATAAGGTCTAGGTATCTGTAATTTAGTCTGTTCAATCATCAAGTCTCTCAAAGAAAAATGTCCACTGTTCTGGCTATTTAGGGACTTTTCTTTTATAAAAAAAAAAAAAAAATTCTCCCCCTTCCCCTGCCAAGGTTGACCTGTATTATAGTAGGTTTCTAAGAAGGAGTAAGATTCTTTGTGAATCATCTTGAGTAGATGACAGTACAACTAGGTTCCCAGCAATCATCTTATGAGTCCATTATTGAGAGTTCTGAATTTGGGAATTGTTCCACTAGAGTTGATAGGTCATTGATGTATGGATTGAAGAGAGTTGGTCTGGTTATATTCATGGACTCTTTCTTTATAGATCTAGGAAGTGCTCTATTCTGGGCTTTTTTTTTCCACCAAATGCATCCGATGAAGTGAGCTGTAGCTCACGAAAGCTTATGCTCTAATAAATTTGTTAGTCTCTAAGGTGCCACAAGTACTCCTTTTCTTTTTGTGAATACAGACTAACACGGCTGCTACTCTGAATTCTGGGTGAGTGGGCTTTGGTTATGTTGGTTTGGTATAAATTCTTTTCAGTTTTGCCACAAGAAACTGGTATCTATTGCATCTTCAATTTATGCTGTGGTGGAGCCCTGGGCTAACCTATGCAACAGAGGAGTGCTGTGCAGAGTGAGGATGGTGGCCATTTAAGGTCTGTACACTGGTTAGCAATGGAATTGAGAAGGATGCTGATAAGAGATGGCCTTGCGCTATGTACCTGCCACAAGATCAGGAAGGGGCAGTAATGGCAAATAGACACAGGGGATTAGATCCCCCACAGTGTGTAATCCTGTCCTTGGTGGATCATATGAGAGAGACCTGAGGGAAGTTTTTCTCATTCCTTGACAACACTTGTCATGCCAGTAAAGTCACAATTGGGGGGCTGTCATCACTTCTATTGGTAATTGGAGTATGGGGTCAGTGTTTGTGCCGTAAGGATGGGGAGGCATCTCTTTTGGGTGGTTGGGACAGGGTATGAGTATCGTACTTGAGAGTTTTATCCTTTTCCTCTGGTCTGGAGGCTTTTTTCTGATTTCTGGTACATTCATCTAGGAATATAAGTATACCTTGCAAACTTGTCCATTTAGTCTAGTGTCTAGTCTGGCAGAGGCCAATACCAGATGCTTCAAAGGAAGGTAGAAGAAACTCTGTAAAGCAGTGCTATTCAAAGCGGTGGTCATTGGGGGAACCACAGCCTTTACGTAGTAACTGAACATTTACAATTTATTCAGTGCCTTAATTGACACATTCATTATCACTCAATGAGGATCTGCTCCCTTTAGGAGGCTGCTATTCCTGCCCTGGTTTTTTTTTTTTTTCTTCTCCATCCTGCTTCCTCTGCTTCTTTTCTCTCCTCTGCCTTTGGGCCAGTCTTCACTCCCACTCAGTTTCCCATTCCATCTGCTAAAGTGATCAGCAGTGACATAGTTAATGTTGACACTGAAGTCCCACTGGTATCTAGAGTTGACACACCAATGGTGAGGGGGAGTTCATCTTTCTCAGTCACTGTTTTGGGCTGTCTGCAAACTCAGGCAGACACCACAATACTGGTTATGGTCATGTTTGGAAGGCTTTCTATGAGAGGCAGAAAGTTTTTAAATGTAAAAGCTTTGTTTCTGCACAGTATGAGTATTGTTTGGATCACACAAACCTATCACAAAGACTAGATCTCACCTGCTAGCCATATGTTGGACACCCCTGAATTAGATAAGAATATGCACAATTGTTATAGCTACTGCTAAAGAGTATTCATAAAACTTCATGCTTCTATGCTTAAGCCAATCTCTAATAACAGTTAGAGGACAGTCATGAGGGGCAGGGATTTTTATGTTGGCCACTGCTGAAGATGGGATACCGGACTTTAGGTTTGATCAAATATGGCAATTTCTTTGTCTCTGAAGAACACTAAATTATTCCTTACCTGTTATATGATTAATATGTTGTATGGTAAACAAGGACTACTGTTTTTTCTTATTAGTTTGCCACTGTTTATAAAGCAAGGGATAAGAACACCAATCAAATTGTTGCTATTAAAAAGGTGAGTGTTTTGTGTGCTGTTTTATATACGTACTCCGTAATCAGGTATCTAGTTGCTCTTGAAGCTGTTCAACAGCTTTATCCATTTAAAGAGAAGCTGTGATTATTTATTCCTATGGCACCAACAGCATGTTGGTTGGCCAATTGGTTGACCAGTCTGAATCAGCCATCTCAAATGTTCTTTCATAATGTAAAATGGTGGCTTCAACACCATTACATTTCTAGGTTTGTGATTGGTCACCCAGCTCAGAAGCTGGAATTTTAAATATTGCAGACAATATTTTGGAGGGCTGTTAGTTTTTTATTACATGTTTTGGGTTTTATTTTTTTAAGTATTTTCAAACATAATGTTAAACTTTGGGTCTTCCACAGACTTGAGTGTCTTCTTCAAAAGATGATTGTCTAATGTTTGTCCCCCTCAGATAGACCTTTTAGATGGTCTGGCTATTGGTGCTGGGGAAATCTTGCTCTTTTGACTGTCATAGATTTCTGTAATTTAGCCTTTTGAGTAAAATGTTTACAGTGTGATTGCTCTTTTCTGTTTTGAAACAACACAACCTGATGAGGTTACAGTAAATTGTAATATTGAATATAAATGTTTTAGATATGCTTTGAGGGAATCTTACTATGATGGAATTACCATAACGAAGAAGCAAGTACCCCTCAGCTTTGCCTGATAAGCAAAGTTGAGCCATTTCAATAATGCAGTCAGATTAAGTATTCATATTGTACTACTACTTCTCTACTACTGCTCCCATAAGGCTGTTGCTGTTTAAAATTGACATGGTGAACAAATTTGTCTGCACTGAAGAATTGCTGTAAGATCACGCAAGCCACCTCAAATTTACAGGCTATTCTGATTTTACCAGATTTATCCCATGCCAAACATTTTTCGCTCCTGAAGTTATTTTTTAACCAATAAAACCTTGCAACAGCCATGTGGATGCCAGTCTTAATAAAATTCGTACTTGGCATGACTAACTTTCTTGGGAGAAGCCCATTACTGGTGTAATATGGTTTTGCAGGTCCAGACTGGGGTTGCAGTTAGAAAACTCTTTGGTAAGATTGCATTATGTCTGGCTTTGGGAAACAAACTCCTGTTCCTTTTGTAAATACCAAAGCTACAAATTCACTTTTTTAAAAATAAACTACTTAGCTATCTAAGATGTTTTGTTAACACTAAAACTCACTTTATCTTTGAGAAACTTATTGAGATCATCTTCAGGTGTTGAGGAATGTGATTCTAATTACAGATAATACAGCACTTACTGTTTCTTTAGATTAAACTTGGACATAGATCAGAAGCTAAAGATGGTAAGTACTTAAAATACTTGTACACCATAACATGTTTTGTCTTTTTGCCTTTAGTGTGTTACTGTGAACTTCCTACTGTTTCTGTAGAGTAGTGAATTAATTATGTCATCTGTCCTACCTGGAAAAGTTGATAGCTATATTGACTGACATAATCCTACTTCTTTGATGTAGCTTTTCCACAATAACAGTACCCCAACACATACTGGGGGATGGAAAGAGAAACCAATATAAAACTTCATATACTTTGCAGTGTTGAACATGATATAAAATCCTAGTGTCAAAACAATTGATTTCCATTATCTAAGATGAGAAGTAGATGTAAATGAAATATAAATAGTGGTGCAAATATTGAATTTTAAAGCTTTTCAGTTTTTAATAATCTTTGACTAGTCACATAGTTAAATTAGTTTACAACATTGTTACATTGAGTTTACTATGCCTTTAACTTTTCTTGTTTGATTTCTTGCCCACATTTCTGTTGTTTTTTTCATAGTGCTGTTGATGTGCATGGCACACTAGATTGGTAAGAAGCTAGTCCTTTTGTATTTCTTTTCATACCGCTGTCTCCTGGTTTAATATCATTCATGTATTTCAATCATAGTTAGCAGAAGGAAGAATTAGGCTTCAAGTATGTGTCCGTTGTAGGTGCATGTGTGCCTCATGCATAAAAGATCAGATTTTTTGAATAGTGGTGTCTAGCAGGGCTTGTCATGCACACTATGCCTCCTTGTGCTCTCATGCAAGCGCATAAAAAGTAGGGCAGGCACAACCCTCCCTAAGATCACTCTGGGTTCCATCTTGCTGCCACATACAATCATAGAGTGTCCAACCCACTAGTCTCTTCAAAGACCCAAAACAGATTTTTTTAAAACTTTTTTAGGAAGAAATTTATCTTCACACTTTCATGCAAATGATGTTCCCAAAAAGAGAGATGAAATCAACTGACCCCACTATATTCTGGGGTGAGGCATTTTGTGCCAGCTACACTTTCATGATGGATCCAAAACCTCAGGATTTCAGCTCTGGCATCCTGCAACAGGCACAGATGATCTCTCTTCTGTCTAAGGAGAGCCACATCCCAGGCAGGTGCTCTGTGTGCGAATCTTTCTGTGCCATGATCCAGTGCAGGGGCACTTGGCTCAAGCTGCATCTCCCTGAGCAGTCCACGCTGGTTACTTCAGACCAAGAGATGATGGTTACAGCCAGAGTGGGGCTAGATAAAGCAGCATTGGCCAGCACTCTTTTGAGCGCTACTCACGTTTTGTGGTCGGGGGTGGAAAGAACACAAAAAGAGCAGTGTTAGTACTGATGATACTGACCACCTTAACATTGGTGAAGTCCCCAGTGCATGCAACCTCAGCACTGACAATGCTGGCACCAGTGACTTTGGTTCTTGTGCAGCTATCTTGACACCTCAGACAATAAAATAACACCTATGCCTGCTCATAAACGGGATTCCAACTTGCATAGTTGTACTGAGACCAAAGACTATAAGCATAGCCCTGAGACCAAAGAGAAGTCCCGGTTAGAGCACATGGAACATCAGTCCTCCAAGAACACAGTCCCTAAGCAGCTGGGAAGAGCAAGAGACCTGACACTGATCCCGTTAATATGTTGGATCATATTAAAGAAGTTCTGTATTAAAATCACAAATGAGTTTGATTCCCCATAGTTTAAATTCCAGGGTATTACTAGTTAAGAGGTCTCTTGGTTTTTGGTACTGTTTCTCTCCCTCTGTGTGAAACTTGCAAGCTGCTAATTGTGTTAGTACATTCTAAGACAGAGTCTGTTCTCAAAGCAATTCTTTGTAACAACTACTCACACAGAGAGACTCAAAGCAATACTCTGTAACAAAAGAAACCGCACCCAGAGACTCCCCGCTCTTTTGTTGTATTCATCTCGCTTTAACAATTGTGATTAAAATAGAGAGAGAGGGTGTATGTGGATGGATGCTTGGTGTGGATAATAACTGAATGATCAGGGAGGTGCCAGCCTAAGAATCCAGTGTCCATCGGCTGAAGGCATCAAGAGGAAATAACCAGAGGACCCCTGGAGGGCAGACTAGAATCCACCCAACAGCCTCAAGAATGGGAGAACCAAAGAACAAGATAACATCTGGCAGCACGGAGCAGTCAGGAATGTACCATCTGCTAATTGATTCAGCAACAGCATGATGAAGCAATTCCCATAGACTGGCATAGGAAGAAATTCCTATAGAAACTGACTCTAGAAAGTGAACTTTGGGGTCTGATTCTGCAAATCAACTTCCAGGAGCATCAGATGAACATCTGACTCCCTCCTCATGTCCAGGCCACCTGGTCAGTGGCTTGGCATGAGCAACTCTAGGGCAGGTAACTATGATAACAACCTTGCAGAACCTGTGTGTGTGTGTGAGTGACTGAATATGTGAATAAATATGAAATTGAATGGAATGTTATAGCTATAACTGCTTACTATGATTCTTTCTGTATTCACAATAAATGTGGCATTTTTCCTTTCCCCCTTTAAGATCCTGCTAGTTTTTATTTTATTGGTATAACAACTGTTACTTGTGATGGGGCTGAGCAAGGACCTAACGCTTTCTGTAGATGCACCCATATACTGTCCGCAAATCTTCCTAGTATTGAAGAGGCGGACTGCACCGGGACCAGTGCCTTGCCAGTTCCCTTTGAAGGGGATATATACACCTTGCCATTGCCCGTATATTCTTATCAGCATTGAGCAGAGATCCTTTGCCCCTGCCAATGGAGAGTGATCCTAAAGAGGGCACAAGGAAGCCCTCATTCAGAGCACTGAGTGCTGCGCCAAATGGCATGGGAGTGACACTGGGTCAGCCAACAAAGCCAGTACCCATGTAATGTCCCACCTTGGCCATATTGGTCTTACTGGGGCCTGTCCTTCCACACCAGATCAGAAGGTTGTGGTGCCACCTTCTGTTGCAGAACTGAATTGGTGGAAGGAATCCAGGAACTTTCATGGAGTGGTACCATCAAGTACTGGTTGGGAAGCCCACCTGAACAATCTACAAATTCAAGAGATTTTTGCCCTCTGAAGACATGGGGTTCCACATCAAGCCATCAGGTTAGCCTGTAATTCCACAGTGGGTATCTTATAGGACGACAGCTCTGCAATATGCTACATAAACAAATGAAGAGATGCATGCTCATTTTGTCTCTGCCTGGAAGCCATCAAGCCCTGGATATGGTGCCACCAACACTGGAGAACATCAGTGTCAGCATCAACCTGGCAAACTTCCTAAGCAGGCAGACAATTATCACTGTGCCACGTGCTAGAACTTTTGTCCAGAGTGGGCATGAGATTGAGGTTGCTACCAGGCGCCTTCTTTCTGCAGTGGTCCCAAGGCCTATCTTATGCCTTTCCACCAATTCCCCTGACCCTCAGGATGACCTCCAAAATCAAAAGGGACAAAGCCACAATTATTCTCATAGCTCCGTGCAGACTGAGGCAGTCTTGGCTCACAGACTTGCTACAAATCTCCATCCTGCCTCTGATCCAGCTCCCAGACTGCCTAGACCTCATCTTACAACACCATGGCAAGATACTCCATCCAGACCTGAAGCCCCTGCATCTGTTCTATGGCTATTGGCTAACTAAGTACCACAGATCTAGAATTCTTCTTACAGGTCTAGGAAATCCTGATACATACCAGGAAAACATCTACCACAATATATTCATCTAATTGGAAGAGCTTCTCAATGTGAGCATTGGTCCAGGCCTCAGTACTGAACATTCTCTACAACTTGTTGCATTTAAAACAGGTTGGCCTTTTGTTAATCTCTTGAGGTCCACCTTACATCCACCTATTCAGTGGTGCTGGTCTTTGCTCACCCCACAATATCTAAATTTTTCAGAGGGTTGCTGCACACTTACCCACTGTTCAGAGAACAGAATCCTGCCTGAGATCTCAGTTTAGTCTGCCTGAGTCTCATGGAGATCTCATTCCAAGCTCTCACAGAATGCAGCTTACACCACCTACCTCTGAAGATGGTCTTCCTGGTGACTCTTGCCTCAGTCAGGAGATTGAGTGAGCTTCAGGCACTTGTATCCAAACCTCCCCATACCGCATTACATAAGCACAAAGTGACGTTGCAACTTCACTTGAAGTTCGTTCCTAAGAGTCTCAGAATTTTATCTAAGCCAGTCAATCAAACTTCCTTTGTGGGTTTTTTTTTTTCCAAAGCCATACTCAGCACTGGGAGTGTGTGCATGTCCATGACTTGGCTTTATTATATTGACAGCACCAAACCGTGCACTTCATCTTAAAGTGCCCACCTATCTCTTCACAAAGAATATTGAAATGGATAACACAATACACCAGCCAGAAAGTAACACAGCAATATAGCTCTCCGATCAAATATCATGACTTGCTCCACCAGAGCTCAAGCAACATCCTCCACTTGCTTTAGGAATGTTCCAGTACTGCTGCCTCAGACTTCTAATGTGGAGAAACCCACTAACCTTTGTCAAACACTGTCTTGGACTTAGCTACCAGGTCAGCTGCCAAGCTTGGGAGAGCAGTATTTCAATCCCTGTTTTACTAATATAGCTGCAACTTATTCCCATCATCCTGAAGAGGATACTACTTGACTGTCACCTACGGTGGGATCTACGCTAACATGTACTAGAAGGAAGAATGATTACATACACTACAATAACTTTGGGTCTTTGATATCTTATTGGTGTGGATCGCACAGATCACATGAGGAGGCACAGAGTGCATATGCTGCCATGATGGACATTGCTATTCAAAAGAATCTCCTCTCTCATGGATGATGCTCATGTACAACCACAGTGGGATCCACAGTTACTGCTGGGTAAGTAACCATTTTTTTAAAAAAGCCTTAATTGTTTGATAGGTCAAGATTTGGTATACTCTTCTAGGTCTGTGCCAAAACTTCTTCTCTATTTTGCCAAAAGGGGACATGCACTGCTATGGAAACAATCACATCCTAAAGTGTGAGAATTTCCACCTACTTGTAGATGTGAAGTATTTACTGTTGTCTGCTATGACAATGATGCATACACAACTTTGAATTACAGTGATGTACTTAGTTGCCATTCTGCAAACTTAATGCATTTTTTCTTGCTCTGTAGTCTAGATCATAATTTCTCAATCATAAATGACCAACATTCAAAAGAAACTGAATTAGAAATTCTTATTGGTAGCTAAATTGAAGTTTTTATTTGCTGCTCCTGCCTTTAATGTGGTATTTCTTTCAATGTAGGAATCAACAGAACAGCCCTGAGGGAGATAAAATTGTTACAGGAGCTAAGCCATCCAAATATCATTGGTGTAAGTATAAAATGAGTACTGCTTGTGGCATCTGCAGTATGTCAGTCCCTGAATACTGTAGATGTAGTCTGCCGCAAAGACTTACTGCTGTGATCATGGAGATTTTTATCTTAATTCTTATACTGGCCATCTTGCAAGTTGGCAAACCATGATAAAATATTAACTTTAATAAAAAGGCAGGTTTCGAAATCCACATGCATTTTTGCCAAGGGTTAGTTGGAAACTTTTGCTGTTTAGGTGGGGGGAGAGTTGCAAATCGTGAAATTCAAATTTTAAAAATAAAATTTTGATTGTGCATCAATGCAGTGTGGCATTTCCCTGATTTTTTGCATGTTGTCTTGCCTCTGTTTCTACTCCACTTTCCTAAGCAACAGCATGGTGAAACTGACAAGGAGTGTTCAGTTTCACTAATGCTATTTAAAATCCAATGGGCAGCAGTAATACTTGTAGTTCAGAGCATGCATTTTTTTAGTTTTTTGACTTTCAGCTTCAGATAAATGTTTGTAAAGGTAAGTACTAGTGATGGGTGATTCTCTAAACGGTTGGTTCAGATAGACGGACAAAAGTTCAGATGTTTTATTTAAATATTTTCCATGGAAGTATACTGTTCTGCTGGATCTCAAGTCCCTTCTTACAGCACTTCCATACTTGTAGCTGAAACCAGGAGGTGCTGAAACACACGAATTAAAAAGCAGTTGACTGCAAATATTCAAAAAAGACTTTAGCTTGTATGTTCTCGAACTCATTTCGGCATCTTTACTAGGATGGGCAAAACTGTTTGTCTGAGTCTTTGATAACTTGCAAAACTTGGACTTTCTTAATTGTCCACTTATGAACTGAAGTCCTAAATGCTGTATTATGGCCAAGAACAGTTTGCCAAAAACATGCAAAACTGAATCCATGCAAGCAGGGACCATGGGTGCCTGATAATGGGGGGGGGATGGGGCAGAGGGGGGCATGCTCAGTACAAGCCAAGCAGCAAATGGGGAGTGGGGGAAGGAGGCATGTGACCCTCCCCTCTGCACTCAAGAATAGGTAAAGCATTTTTGAAAGAGCAAGAACAAGGAAGAAACTCCATGCTCTTGTCTGCTCTGTTGATTTTTGATACAACTCCCACTGTAGTTCAGGCTGTGAAGGTAATCCTATTTTATAGGAGTGTATAACTCTGCCACTGTTAAAATATTCTTGGTAAAATGTAGTAATTCATTGATATCTTGCTTTCCACAACCAACTCTCTGTACAGCTTTTTGTGAGTGATGTACCCAAATACTTGGATGCTAACATTGAACCTGTATTGTTAAATGTATTCACCTAAATTTGGGCGTTTGCTGATTATGTACTATATGTAGCCTATCGCTTTTTAAACAAACTTTACATTTGTGGATAATCCTAGCACTATACCCAGACATTCAGACACTCTTTTCTTAACCTGTGTATTATATATTTTTTAACATTATCTTTAATAAATTTTAATTCTGTACAACTACTACACCTTCCATTCAGGAACCAGTTTTTACAAAGACAAATTTAAGCCCCTTAACTTCCTTGTGAAGTGGGTTGGACTGGTCATTTCTACTTTACAGATGGGGAAACTAAGACAGTGTTTGTAATTTTCGAATGGTCACATAACAAGAAAGAGACGGACTGAATGTCAGATTTCCCCATAGTGCCCTCTAATCGCTACAGTATGTTCTCTTCCCAGTATGTGCAACTCTGCTTCCCCCATCCTGAAAACCCTCACAACACATACTGAAGTGTCACAGCATTAAAATGATATTAAAAGTACTCTGCAGTCAAATATATTTTCCATTTTGTGGTGTTTTCCAGCTTCTTGATGCATTTGGACACAAATCCAATATTAGTCTGGTCTTTGATTTTATGGAAACAGATCTAGAGGTAAGACTGCTTTAGCTGTTGCCTTCTTTTGATTCAATACTTGAAATGTTTTAATTTTCAATACTGTGTACAAAACCATTGAAATACTGGAAACCGTGATAATGTATTCCTTTATCATATTGATATGCAGATGCACAGTTCTATACTAAGTCCAAGTAAATGCTTTCTGAAAATACTTATATCAAGAAAGATTAGTGGTTTGTATTTGTAAGAGATCCTAATCTGTAACATGAATTAGACAAATACAACTTTGTCAGTTCAGGTCGTATCTTTTTAAAATCTGTTTTATAGTATATTAACATTCATGCATTCTTAATTAGGATGCAGTGCTTTACTTTTTAATATACTCTAGACTGTCAGTAGGCTTTTGTCAAGAAATAGTTTATTAATCTTATATTTGTATAGTATTAATATTTTGAGACCCCAGTCATAGACCAGGACCTCATTGTGCTAGACAATGTACAATCATTTACTGAATTTTGTAATTAGTAGTAATAGTCATGCAATCCTGTTTGAATCTGTTCTGTTAACCTGTGAATTGGGTGCATTCCAAGAAATATAGATCACACATTATCCATGGCTAGTTTTCTGTTTTGCTGATGCTTGATCCCTATTGGAATAGGGGTGAATAAATCTTCTCGGGGATTTGATATCACATGTGTTGATGCATTCTTCAAAATAAAGACACTAGTAGGCAAGAGTGCATGTTAAGTCAATGATGGTTGTGCATATGCAATGACTATCCATGCTTTATAGGAAAAAGAGCTTAATTTAATGGCCGTATGTCATATATAATGCAGTGAGCAGCCAGAAGAGCATATACAAACATTAAAAGACTAGTCGTCTGTTTCGCTAATATCTGTAATGCCTGTCATAAAGGAATATCTGCTTAAACTAGAGGAATACAAGATCAAAACAAAGTTAATATATTACTAATCAAAATAAAAGTTTTTTGCTAATAGCAATGTTTACCCTTTCCTTGATGCTGTGCTCCAAATACTCATAGGAATTCAAGTTGAGACTTGTAAAATATCAACTATTAGTTTTGATCTATGTATTTTTTCCTAATATGTTTACTTAGTTTTGAATTAGATTTTACTTTACTTATCTATATATTTGTCTAGTGACAAGCTAGGACAAGGAAAAACAAAGCATTCATTTGTATTTTGGTAGCATCCAGAAGACCCAGCTGGGATCAGGATCTGTAATGATTAGCATTGTACGACATATAAGAACATAAGAATGGCCATACTGGGTCAGACCAAAGGTTCATCCAGCCCAGTATCCTGTCTACCGACAGTGGCCAATGCCAGGTGCCCCAGAGGGAGTGAACCTAACAGGTAATGATCAAGTGATCTCTCTCCTGCCATCCATCTCCACCCTCTGACAGAGGCTAGGGACACCATTCCTTACCCATCCTGGCTAATAGCCATTAATGGACTTAACCTCCGTGACTTTATCCAGTTCTCTTTTAAATCCTGTTATAGTCCTAGCCTTCACAACCTCCTCAGGCAAGGAGTTCCACAGGTTGATTGTGCGCTGAGTGAAGAAGAACTTCCTTTTATTTGTGTTAAATCTGCTGCCCATTAATTTCATTTGGTGGCCCCTAGTTCTTATATTATTGGAACAAGTAAATAACTTTTCCTTATTCACTTTCTCCACACCACTCATGATTTTATAGCCCTCAATCATATCCCCCCTTAGTCTCCTTCTCCAAGCTGAAAAGTCCTAGCCTCTTTAATCTCTCCTCATATGGGACCCGTTCCAAACCCCTAATCATTTTAGTTGCCCTTTTCTGAACCTTTTCTAATGCTGGTATATCCTTTTTGAGATGGGGAGACCACATCTGTACGCAGTATTCAAGATGTGGGCGTACCATGGATTTATAAAAGGGCAATAAGATATTCTCCATCTTATTCTCTATCCCTTTTTTAATGATTCCTAACATCCTGTTTGCTTTTTTGACTGCTGTTGCACACTGCGTGGACGTCTTCAGAGAACTATCCATGATGACTAAGATTAGTTGTAGCTAAATTAGCCCCCATCATATGGTATAGTTGGGGTTATTTTTTTCAACGTGCATTACTTTACGTTTATCCTCATTAAATTTCATTTGCCAAGTTTTTATATAGAAAACTTAATGCAGTCTAATAACTATTTTAGATATTTTACAAATTTCAACTTGAATTTTTAAACGTGTTGGGAAATGGAAGCTACTGTAAGAATGCAAAGCATTATTAGTAGAAAACAAGTGGAGGGAGCAGTGTGTAGAAGCAGAGAGAATGTTTAAAAAATAGGATGGAGCAAGTTCATGAAAGAGCTATACAAAAAAGTGGAGGCCATTTTTATTTGGATTCTGAAACAAGTGGATTTGTTAAAATGGTAGTCAATAGGTCATACCTACATGCGTGTTCAGAGGGCTTTTGTGCTCTGCCAAGGCTAGAGTTCTGGAGCTATATTGAAGGAAGGTAAAATAGTTCAGGCAGAGCACACAAAAGTATAAATGTGGATTTATGTGAAGAAGGACTTACCGCAATAGCATATGCAGTATATTTTCTTGAGGTGGTAGAGTTATAGTTAAGCATATTCGTCTTGTCTAAGAGAGGCACTTTGTCTCTTGAAATAACTAGCTGGAAGAAGTTGAGATTTCAGATCAAGCTTATGTTGTCATGTGGTTAGAGAAAACATGGAGTCAATATAAACTTAACACAAATAAGCTATCAGGAATAGCTGTGGTCTCCATTTCAATTTCCATTCTCCAGTGTAGATAGCTATAATTTTTTCTAGAGAAACTTAAGAATTTCAGCTACTTTTTACATAACTCAGTGGCATAGAATCTTATTAGCAATTGCACCATGTAACATTCAACTTTGCTTAAAGGAAAATAGTAACATTAAGCAAAGAGAATTGTAATAAGATAATTAAACATAGTTAGCTTTTTGGTAGAAAGTTTCATAACGTGCTTTTTCCCAGGTTATAATAAAGGATAGTAGTCTTGTGCTGACACAATCTCACATCAAAGCATATATGCTGATGACACTTCAAGGACTGGAATATTTACATCAGCACTGGATTCTACACAGGGTAAGTAAGAATATTCTAAAGGGAACAAAGTCCCTTTCAGTAAAAGAGTTGCTAAAGGAAACTTTACACCCTGTAACAAAATGGTGACACTTCGGTAGAGCTTAGTAGATCCAAAAGTAATTTCTCTCTGTAAAGTCCATGTAGCATGGTTTTATAAAAGGGTGGGGGGCACGGGCGGGTGCTGAGGGAGAAGGAAAACTTTAGTGGTTTTTATTATGGAGACACAATTCTAATGCCTGCAGCCCAATAGCTGAGAAACCTTACAATAACAATCCACTGTACAGTTAGGAAAGTATTCCTATTTACTTATGAAAGTCTTCACTTTCAAAATTGCAGTAGAGTACTGTATAATGTTACTTTAAATCTTTTGATTACAACTCTTATCTTGGCTGTTCTAAACTGGGAAGTACCAACTTATTGTGATGAAATAAATGACTAAATGGAGTTTAATAAAAAGGGTGGGTTTCAAGTATGTAACTTGAAGGCTTGGAGGAAGGCTGCTAAATTGCAAATCACTTTCTAGTTAATATATTTTAAAAATCAATTCAAATAAACTAGTGTACTGCACTTCAGGGAGCAAATGCATCTCAAACTTTTGTGGTAACTGTCGGAGTAATGCCACAAAACTAAACTGCTGCTTTTTGGCAGCAAAGATATGGCTACACTTAAATCAGCTTTTTAAAGATGTTTGGAAAATCTGCAGCTCAAGTAGCAGAAGCACTACAGCCAAAGACACTCATAGGTGTAATGCAGAGTTTATTTTTTGCAAAAGGGGCTTTCTATAAAGATAGAAGCTTGTCTCCTAGAATAACTTTAATAAAAGAGTGCTGGGGAGCTCATTATTAATCATGCTTTTATTGATACAGTAAATTTTATTGTCTTTGTCCTTCTTGACAGGATCTCAAACCAAACAATTTGTTGCTAGATGAAAATGGGGTTCTAAAATTGGCTGACTTTGGCTTGGCAAAATCTTTTGGAAGCCCAAATAGAGTCTATACACACCAGGTAGTAACAAGGTAAGAAATAAACAACTCTGCTTGGCTGTTGGATAGATGGGGTTTCTTGTAAAATCAGCTCTGTGCACAAGTCCAAGAGTTAACTTTATATGAATGTGGCAGTGGGAACCTGAATAATTGCTATAAAACCTGACCTCAGTGCTTTGCAAGGTTATCTAATTGCTTTTGAGAACTGCCAGTAAAAAGGATTTTTGTACCTGTGTTGGTCCCAGGGTATTAGAGAGACAAGGTGGGTGAAGTAATATCTCTTATTGGACCAAATTCTCTTGATAAAGACAAGCTTTCGAGCTTACACTGAGCTCTTCTTCAGGTCACATGTGTAAGCTTGAAAGCTTGTCTTTCCAGGAACTAACCACTAATCCAGGAACCTATCCTTGCAACAAAGCCCGTTGCCAACTCTGCCCACATATCTATTCAGGGGACACTATCATAGGGCCTAATCACATCAGTCACAATATCAGAGGCTCGTACACCTGCACATCTACCAATGTGATATATACACCATCATGTGCAGCAATGCCCCTCTGCTATGTACATTGGTCAAACTGGACAGTCTCTACGTAAAAGAATAAATGGACACAAATCAGATGTCAAGAATTATAACATTCAAAAACCACTTCAATCTCTCCGGTCACTCGATTAGACCTAAAAGTGGCAATACTTCAACAAAAAAACTTCAAAAACAGACTCCAATGAGAGACTGCTGAATTGGAATTAATTTGCAAATTGGATACAATTAACTTAGGCTTGAATAGAGACTGGGAGTGGATGGGTCATTACACAAAGTAAAACTATTTCCCCATGTTTATCTCCTCCCCACTGTTCCTCAGACGGTTCTTGTCAACTGCTGGAAATGGCCCACCTTGATTATCACTACAAAAAGTTCCCTCCCCCCCCCCCCCCCCCCCCGCTCTCCTACTGGTAATAGCGCACCTTAAGTGATCATTCTGGTTACAGTGTGTATGGTAATACCCATTGTTTCATGTGATCTATGTGTATAAATCTCCCCACTGTATTTTCCACTGAATGCATCCGATGAAGTGAGCTGTAGCTCATGAAAGCTTATGCTCAAATAAATTTGTTAATCTCTAAGGTGCCACAAGTACTCCTTTTCTTTTTACCTCACCCATTGTCTGTGTAAAAACGATTATGGAATACACGCCTATACAAGATCTTTTGTAACTCTAGTGTAGCCTTTTCTTCAGAAACACGAGGAAATATGTACACTAGTCTTGTAAGTCTGGTTATAGTTAACTTCTGAAACAATGAGGCTTATGCTCTTTATTTTTTTGTGTATGTTAACCAAATTATTTGCCCTAAATGTAGCATTCCTAACCACTCGCTCATGTGCCTCTTAAGATAACTAAATGGTCTTAATTGACATCAGATAGAGCTGTTGGGTTTTTTAAAATATTTAATACACACTTCTAAAAACAGAGTGGGGGTGCAAGGCACAACTGAACAGCCAGAATATTTTTTTCGTTTGTCTACACTAATATGAATAGTTGGGATTTATTTTAAATGTCTTTTTCTACTGGAAGAAATGAAGCTAGATTTGTTATAGATGTTTGATTAATGGAAGAAATGAGACGATGGTTCCAAATGTTGGCTATTATGCCATCTACTAAGCTGCTCTTGAATACTAGTGTATTCATCACTGCAAGTGGAATCTAATTAAAATGTTATCGTCATGTGTCAGGTAAACTGAATTGTTTTAGGCAGTGATACTAGCTACTTTGCATTAATAGTAACTGCCAGGATTCATTCTACACAAGAATCTCAGCACTTAGATCATCAGAGGCTGTCACTGTCACTTTTGAAGTGTCTGGATATTGGCAGGAATTTTGATGTCTACTTGTTTTGTTTCCTGACAAATAACCTTGATTGTTTTCACTTATTCAGACTGCCAGTTATCTTCTGTCTTTTGAGTTTGCAGTCCAGTTGTTTGCTAAGTGCAAATATGAGCTGCAATTTCACTTCATTTTGGGGAGGTGTGTACAGCATTGGGATGTTGAACCACATCCTTAAAGGGAAAAAAATTCTCTCCAAGATGTAGATCTTTTCAGGAATTAAACTGATAAATATCCAGGGAATGAGCAATAAACATTCTGTAACACTTCCGCTCAGTTAAATACTTAATTTGTATAATACAGTAATGCAAATAAATAATCCTTGCTTGAAAGTGTTCCTGCTTGCTTTCCAGATGGTATCGAGCACCTGAGCTACTGTTTGGTGCTAGAATGTATGGTGTAGGTGTAGATATGTGGGCTGTTGGCTGTATCTTAGCAGAACTGCTTCTTAGGGTAAGCCTCGAACACAAATATTTCTGTTAATCTATAATATAATGTAGATCTTGTACATTTAGTATTTTAACCTTTGACATTTATAACCCCATACTATCAATTTTAATTAATCATTAACAGAAATCTGATCTCATCTCAATCACTTTTATTAGCAAAATCATGCATTGTTTGTATGTCACTAGTGACTCTCATTCCATATGCACTGAAGTACAGTGTCTAGGAATGTTAAAAGTATGTACTAACTTTCCATGTGTTGTCCTTCCCCTACTAACCATGGATTGGCAGAACACAGTTTAATGTCAACATCTGTCTAACCTTAAATGTGGTGGTTCTCCAATTTTGTGCATGGATTTTGTGCTCTTGTGCTTTTTTTTTTTTTTTTTTTGCTAGTGACTTAACTCATTTTAGTGTGCCCCTTACAATACAGTTCCTTAGGAAAAAAGGTGGAGGAGGAAACAAAATTCTTTCCACTTCTGTTCAAAAAGCTAAAATTTCTTTAAAGTAGGACAAGCTTGAGAGAAATTATGTTGATATTTAAGAGGCTTAATGATGGAAAGGGTAGTGTCCTATTGGACAATCTAATCCAATCCTGCAATGCAGGATACTGCACTACAGCACACTTGCTGTTACTTTGTCTAGTTTTAGACAATTTTAAGAAACTTTTATCCAAAATGTCTCAAACAGAAAACACTGAGAAGAAAATATAAACTAAACTAAACGTCACAAAAACATTGGGTGTCCCCTTTGCCTTGATTTTTTTAATGAATATCTTAATACACTGACTTTTCTGTTTTGATTTCAGTTACCCTCACTGTCATCTATTAATGTGTTAAGCGTGAAGAATTAGATAATATTAATAGTCACCTCATTCTTCAGCTTCTGTCGCAGAACTCTGTCTTCTGCCTTTGGCCTAATTCAGTCTACCATGTACTTACAATACACAATTTCCTCCTCTACTTCCAATATCATTTAAACTTGACAAATACTGGTTAGGCAATTTCTAACCCAGTGAATCAGTACCCCATTAGTTTTGCTTGAATGGAGATCATTTAATTCCTAGTATTGTCATCACAAGATTCATTCGGAAGTTCTGAATACGAAACCTAGATGGTCTCCAATATCAGTCTTCCTCTTTCTTCCCTAGTTGTGGGCACTGGAAAGATCACAAAGTGATTGAGGAAAAAATTAAAACATGCAACTATACTGATTTAGGTTGCTTAACATGGTATGTTTAAAACTTTAGTAGGTTAAAAAGAGGCACACCTTTGTACAATCTCTCTTACATAATGGTTGTTTAGCTTCGTAATAGAAAATCTAGTGATGAGGTAAATGTCATGCCTAAATGTAAATAACATTTGAAACCTATTTCGACATTATGGTGAAGCCCCAAGCATTCCATCAGTGCCCATCTACGGTAGTTAGTATCCAAAACTATGTTACTGTAACAGTAGAATACTTTCACAAAGGGAAAAATCAAAGTTGTTCCCTGGGAGTCCAAGTTCGGAAGTTGATTTAAACTTTTAAATTAAAACGGCTGTTGCATTTGCCTTCTTACAGGTTCCTTTTTTGCCAGGAGACTCTGATCTTGATCAGCTGACAAAAATATTTGAAACGCTGGGGACTCCAACAGAAGACCAGTGGCCTGTAAGTCCTTTAGTTAACAAACCTATCTCAACATTCTCTTTTTATATTACTGTCAACTGCTTGAATTAAATTTAAAGTTGTATCAAAATATTTGGAAATTTACTTTAAAAAGATTGTTAGTGGAATTTACAAAACAAAGTACAGAGGACAATTAGTCGGGGTTTCCAAAACTGCTATTTGGATTAGACACCTGCTAATATAATAGCATGTGGTAATTTAAGAGTGAAACTAGAACTTCTCATGATAGACTCTCATCATATGATGATAGCCATGGGGCACATGGAAGAGTGATAATTTAATGCTTTTTCATTTAATCTTGTTTGATGTAGTCAGGTAGTTTGTAGGCATTTGCAAATGCATTTTGATTCAAAACAGTTATATGCTTTCATACCATAATTCAAAAGGAAGTTGTTTAAAGATTCTTGCAATATTTTATCATGTTCTTGGTGCTTAATGAAAATTTTATTCTAGAAGAAATTCTTGTTTGTAGGATACTTGGCCAAAAGAGAGGATATATTCTGAAATTAATTCACAAATCTTCAAAATTAAGAATCTTCATTCCCTCACTTCTGTAAACTATACAAGAGATGTAATTCATTCATCATGTTTACTGCCACTTTAATATGCTGTGGTGTGCTTGGTTAAAACTTACTGCAGTATAAATGATGTTGCTAGAAATATTTAGCATCATTTGGCTATTTTAAGTTTATCAATGTAACTTTGTATGATAGTGGGGGAAGAAGAGAGGTGACTTGCAAACTGGATGAAAGCAACAGTAAGATATGCATTATTGCAACTTGAACAGGTGTTAATCTGTTTGGCTCAATTCTTTTTTCAAAAATTCTTCAGTTTCCCACTCCAGAAGCAGTCGCAGAGTATTACTTATGCGAAACAGTCTCCCATGTTGTTGATGCAAATGACCTCCCTGTTAGAGAGGCCAACTTAAATTGCTTTGTCTGAAAATCTTGTGTGTTCTTTTACTGTAAATCACTCCTAGGATTACAATAATGAGACTAGAGGGGAAATTTTTTTTTCAATTTTGTTAGTGCATTTTATCCTCTTGGGGAATAATCATTTTTGTTGTTTCCCTTCTATAGTCATTAACTTTCCCGCTTTGTGTGGAGGTCTTTACGCTGCATAATAGGAAAAATCCTTTAGAGGGGAATGTGATTGTAAAACCACAACATTGATAAGTTTGTTGCCTGAAACTAATGTAATAGTTTTTATTAAACTGACTCAATTTCAGATTGACAGTATGCTTTAAAAGTTGACTATTACTTCTGATCCATAAGCTGCACTGTGGCAGTTCCTTCAGTTGAGGGTATAAGCTTTTTTTTTTTGTTGTTGTATTTAAAATCTAATTCCCATTTTGTTTTCATAGGGCATGTCTAGTCTTCCAGATTATGTAACATTTAAAAGTTTCCCTGGAATGCCACTTCAACATATCTTCAGTGCAGCTGGTGATGACTTGCTAGATCTTCTCCAAGGTCTATTCATATTTAATCCTTGTACTAGGGTCACAGCTACACAGGTATGGTAGACTGTTTTTATTGTATGTTATAGATTGTGTACATTCTAACATCTCTTGTTAACATCAGTTAAATCTCTTGGATGCGAGGAGTGATAGTTTAGGTTTGAGATAAAATGTCATCTTATTTATTTGTATTATAGTACATAGGAGCCCCTGCCATGGACCAGAACCCCGTCTTGCTCCGATCATATAACTACTATAAAACCTTCTCATGCTATGGAGATCTAGGTTGAAGTTGAGGATGAAAGATTTGGGGCTCCTAGGCTTTTTTGACACTTTAATTACATCCTACCTTTACAACACTATTTTCATTACCACTACCATAGCTCCTCGGAGCCCTAGTCATGGGGTAGGACCCTATTGTGGGCACTGTACAAAGAACATAAAGATGGTTCCTTCCCCAAATGCGCAGTCTAAGTATAAGATAAGAGACAATAGCTAGATACAGACAAATGAGGGAATACAAGGAAACAGTGAGTCCATATGGGTCTGCTTGATAGTCTGTGGTATCAGTACACCGTTCAGCTACCTGGTGAACTTTGAGCTTTACATGTCTTCATACAGGACCTTCCATCCCTTATTTTATAAATGTTTAAATCCATATATTCATATTAATATTCCATTTTTCTCAGTTTCTGTTGAAACTCTTGACCCTCTTTGGTTTTTTACAGTGGGAGCCTTATCCCAGAATTTTCATCTCAAATCTGTTGCTGAAAGTCTCTGACAACTTTTCTTTGTCACTTTGTGGGGGGGGATGGATCCATATATTCAGTACTGATGGGTTCTTTAGCCTCCATGCTATAGGAGGCAGTCAGATGTTTTGATTGGCTGGGCTGACTCTCCAGGTAACTGCTCTCACTGGGAAGTAGTGACTTAAAAAGATTTGGGGCTTTTGGTGGATAAACGGATAACTATAAGCTCCCAGCGTCACACCGTGGCCAAAAGAGCTAATGTGATCCTAGAATACATAAATGGGAATGAGGCATAGAAGTAGAGAGGTTATTTTACCGCTGTATTTGGCACTGGTGTGACCTGTGCTGGAATACTGTGTACAGTTATGGTGCCCACAATTTGAGAGAGGATATTGATGAATTGGAGAGGGTTTAGAGATGAGATTAGAAAACATGCTTTATAGCAAAGGTTCTCAACCTTTTTCTTTCTGAAGCTCCCCCTTCCCCGAACATGCTATAAAAGCTCCACTGCCCACCTTTGTCACAATAATGGGTTTTCTGCATATAAAAGCCAGGGGTAGCAACAGGGCAGTTGCCTGGGGCCTCATGCCACAGGAGTCCCCACAAAGCTACATTGCTCAGGCTTTGGCTTCAGCCTCAAGTGGCAGGACTCAGGGCCTTGGCTTCAACCCCATGCAGCAGGGCTTCGGCTTTCTGCCCTGGGCCCCAGTGAGTCTAATGCTGGCCCTGCTTGGTGGCCCCCTGAAACCTGCTTGCAGTCCTCCTGGGGGCTTCGGACCCCCGATTAAGAACCGCTGCCTTATGGTAATAGACTCAAGGCGTTTGTCAAGCTTCCTTCCCTACTCAGGACTCTAGGGTACAGATGTGGAGACCTGCATGAAAGACCCCCTAAGCTTATTCTTACCAGCTTAGGTTAAAACTTCCCCAAGGTACAAACTTTTACCTTTTGTCCTTGGACCTTATGCTGCCACCACTAAGTGTGCTAAACAAAGAACAGGGAAAGAGCCCACTTGGAGAAGTCTTCCCCCCAAGTCCTACCCCCCCTTTCCTGGGGAAGGCTTGATAAAAATCCTCACCAGTGTGCATAGGTGAACACAGACCCAAACCCCTGGATCTTAAGAACAATGAAAAAGCAATCAGGTTCTTAAAGAATTTTAATTAAAGAAAAAGTAAAAGAATCACCTCTGTACTCAGGATGGTGAATACCTTACAGGGAAATTAGATTCAAAACATAGAGATTCCCTCTAGGCAAAACCTTAAGTTACAAAAAGACACAAACAGGAATATACATCCCATTCAGCACAACTTATTTACCAGCCATTTAGACAAAACAGAAATCTAACGCATATCTAGCTAGATTACTTACTAAGTTCTAAGACTCCGTTCCCTTTCTGTTCCTGGCAGAAGCATCACACAGACCCTTTGTTTCCCCTGCCTCCAGCTTTGAAAGTGTGTTGTCTCCTCATTGGTCATTTTGGTCAGGTGCTAGCGAGGTTATCTTGGCTTCTTAACCCTTTACAGGTGAAAGGACTTTGCCTCAGGCCAGCAGGGATTTTATAGCACTGTATGCAGAAAGGTGGTTACCCTTCCCTTTATATTTATGATAGTGCTCAATCTATTTATCTTAACAGAGAAGATTAAGAGGTGACTTATTAGGTATAAGTAGCTATATGGGGAAGAAATAATTATTAATGAGCTCTTCAGTCAAGAAGAAAGTATAATACTATCCAATAGGTGAAAGTTGAAGCTAGACAATTTCAGACTGGAAATTTTTAAGAGTAACCCATTGGAACACAACAGTTTACCAAGGGTTGTGGTGGATTGTCCATTACTGACAATTAAGTCAAGATTGGATGCTTTTCTAAAAGACCTGCTCTAGGAATTATTTTGGGCAAGTTCTATGGCCTGTGCTGTACAGGAGGCCAGACTAGATCAAAATGGTCCTTTCTGTCCTTGAAATGTAAAAAGAGCCCCTCCAGAATTTTCTGTGCCTCCAAAGACTCAGCACGCTAGAAGTAAGGGTCTTTGTAGGCTGTCCAAAACCTGATTGATTTTTTTCTTTTTTTCTTTTCCCCCCCAGCTGCTTTTTTTCCTGAGCTGATCTACTTTTTTAGTGTATGGAGTTGCTGAAAATATTTTCCAATGGGCTCCAAAACTGATCTTTGCAATCCCTTCCTGGCCACCCTGTTTAAGATGGAATGGTAAACCTAGTGAAGACAAGTATCATGGGGTAGCCATGTTAGTCTGTATCCACAAAAACAACAAGGAGTCTGGTGGCACCTTAAAGACTAACAGATTTATTTGGGTATAAGCTTTCATGGGTAAAACACCACTTCAGATGCATGGAGTGAAAATTACAGATTCGGGTATTATATGACAACACATGAAGGGAAGGGAGTTACCTCACAAATGGAGAACCAGTGTTGACAGGGCCAATTTGATCAGGGTGGATGTAGTCCACTCCCAATAATGGATGAGGAGGTGTCAATTCCAGGAGAGGCAAAGCTGCTTTTGTAATGAGCCAACCACTCCCAGTCCCTATTCAAGCCCAAATTAATGGTGTTAAATTTGCAATGAATTTTAGTTCTGCTGTTTTTCTTTGAAGTCTGTTTCTTAAGGTTTTTTGTTCAAGTATAGCTACCTTTAAATCTGTTTATAGAACATCCAGGAAGATTGAAGTGTTCTCCTACTGGCTTTTGTATGTTACCATTCCTGATGTCCGATTTGTGTCCATTTATTCTTTTACATAGGGACTGTCTGGTTTGGCCAATGTACATGGCAGAGGGGTATTGCTGGCACATGATGGCATATATAACATTAGTTCTAGTGAAGACAGCATCTGACTTAAAAGTCCCCTCCCTCAAAGTGTTCACTGTCAGAAGGGTGGAATCAGCTCTCTGCAGAGACTATGAAGAATTCTTAGCAGCCCATAGAATAGGATTGATGATGGTCAGGTTTTTTGTGTGTGGTTTTTTGGATTTTTTTTTTTTTTTTTTTTTTTTTTTTTTTTTTTTTGGCCAGAGCAGTACGTTTGGGTTTTTGTTTTTTTTTTATTCTGAGTTCATGCTCTGACATTCCAAAAAAGTGAAAAGGGCCAAGGAGTTGGGATCATCCTTAAAGAATTTCCCTTACATCTGCTCTACTTTGACACCTCCCTTGATGCTTTCAGGTCATCCACCAGATAGAGGACTCGAGCATAGTGGCAAGAAGTCTTCTATGACTGTGGGTGTGGAAGGTGGATATTTCCTCAAGACAGGTTTTTGCTACCAAAAACCTATGTTTGGGGGCAGGGCAATACAAAAAGGAAGATCTAAAGCACAGGACAAAAAACCAAAAAACCTTTGTTAATGATAAAGCTCAATACAAATTTTTAAATCATTTTAGGCATCCCTTTTGGGGTTATGGAGCTTCATATAGATAATGGTAGGAGAGATGACAGATTCTTTAAGAATAGATGGGAGAATACCAGGCCTATTAAATGCAGAGGTGACTCTTTCTCTGGGAATGTCTCTAAGAGCAATCAGTGACTACCTCCCTCCAATATCCCACATCGGGGAGTGGGAGTGGGAGCTTGGTGGTTTGGGTTTTTTTTGGTTCCCACCTGGTTTGCTGCCACCACCATGGACAAATGATAGACACATCATTTCCAAATGTGGTGCTACAGAATCCTAAGACGCCTCTCCTCTCCTAGCTGCCCAACCCATCCCAGAGGAAGGCTATGCTCAATCTTCTCCATATCAGGGTGATTGAGCCTGTCCTAGATCAGGATCAGTATTGGGGCTTATAGTCCATTCTATTCCTGGTTGTGAGGGAATCATGGAGGACAGGGCTGTCCTGGATTTAAAGATTCAACAAGCTGATCCACTTCCACAAGTTCAAAATGGACACGGCTCCTGTCTGTCATGGTAGCTACCACAACAGGGATTTCCTAATCTTTTTTTGACCTCAAGGAATCATATCTTCGTGTTTCCATCCTTACACAGACTGTACCTGAGATTTGCATACAGCACTCTGCACATGCAGTACAAAGCCCATTTTTGGCACTGCCACTGCCCCCAGGGTAGTCACAGATACTAGGGGCATCTCTGAACAGTATCTGTATATTTTTCTCAATGGCATTCTGATAAGAGCCTCCTTCCTCCAGAAGTCTCTCAAGTACACCCAAATGACCAGTGCAAAAACATGGATTTATAATGAATATGGAGAAAAGCCAGCTTGTCCCTACCCAGACAATGGAACACCTGGGAGTTTGGCTGAACACCACACTTCACAGGACGTTCCTCCCCAAAAACTGGCAAGTACGGATTCTGGAGAAAATGTACAAAATCCTTCACAGTCAACACTACTGTATGAAGACCTTCTAGGCATGTTCATTTCATGCATATACCTACTGTTATGGGCAAAACTTCATCTCTGGTGCCTGCAGTACTGCCTACTCTGCTTTCCTGCTCACAGTCACAATTTCAACTCTCACTATAAGACTTCTCTCCACAGCAAAAGGTCCTTCAGATGGCAGTTGCCACAAGATTCACAGACTGCTTGGCAGAACCACAGAGACTCCATAATGATAGATGCTAGCTCGGAAGGGTATGGAGCCGACACATCTCAACACATGGTACAAAGTCTGGGTCACTGGCAGAATCTCACTACACCATAAATAATTTTGGAATTGCAGGTGATTGACCTAGCCCTTCAGGCATTCCTCCCACCTTAAACTCAAGACCCATATTTGTAGTCCTAGTCAGCATGACTGCCATAGCATATGTAAACAGATGGGGCACATGGTTGAGCCTGCTAAAAGCAGAAGCCACATCTTTCTTTGGATGGACTGAGAGAAACATTTTGTCACTTTGAGCCGCATATCAAAGTGCAACTGAATGCCAGTGATTGGCTCAGCTGCAAAAGCTCGGAGCTGGGGAAATTGTGTCTTAATCGTGTCTCCACTAGAGGTGTTCAACCCCATAGCCCAGACCTTTGGAAAACTAACATGGAAGCTCCTAGGCATCCAGTTCCAATGCCAAAAACAACTCCTATGTCAGGAAGTGAGATTGTCGGACCTGGGGAATCAATGACTTCTCTCAGGTACGGCCAACAGCTCTGCTATATGCATTCCCTCTTTTTCCCATAATGTGCACCATCTAACAGACAACAGGTTGAAATTCTGATTGCACTCCACTGGCCTGAACTTCACTGGTTTTCATACATCATGGAGATGTTTGTGATCCCTCCATCAACATTACAATCCACCCAGGATCTGCTATCATAGGAACCTCTGCTCCATCACATCACAGCATCTCTGAAGCTGGCAGCCTGATTATTGAGAGGTCACTTTAAAAATAAATGAACACAACCCCCTACCCACAAACTAGTAAATTCCAGTGATGTGTTCTCAATCCTACTCAAGTCCAGAGAGTTTTCAGCCACTTCTTGGTATACAGTAATACAGAGAAGATTTTATTCGTGGTGCATGTTGAGATACATGGCAGGATCAGCATCTATATTTAGAGAACAGTCTCTTAGTAAAACATCTGCTTTGTTCATTATAATACAGGTTTAGGGGACAGAAAGCTTTGAGATCCTCTACAGCAAAGTATATATATTTTGAAGCAAATGGGGGAAGATTTTCCAAGGCATGTAAAACTAAGAGGTAATCTCCTTCATTCAAGATTAAAGCCAATAAGATAATGCAGCCTCATGGGCTGATGGTTCCCTGCATATGTTTACTAAAGTCTAGAAGACTGGTAGACTTCAGTCAGATGAAGTCCAGATTTCGACAGGAGTTCTGCGAGCTATGGCCTACCCTTAGCCCAGCCAACAATTGATAGTGAGGGCAGGACTACTGCTACAAAAATCCCAGCACTGCTGAATTTATGGATCCATCCCCTGAAATGAGAATGAGAAAATTTGTCTCCCTTATCTGGAAACTTTCATTCTGGGTAGGGGATATGGGTTCATAAATTCATCCCAACTCTGTTTGTCTACTTCTGGAAGGTGATTGGTCAATTGTGCGCTTGATCCCTCTTTAGGGAAGAGTGGATGGATAACCATGCTCTTAAAATTAATTAACCCTCAGGGTTGTCACAGTTTGTTTTTTTTCCCCCAGATTGTACAGTTCTTAGTTGTTTGACATTTTTTCTGCTATTGTTAATATGTGAATGAGTATTTTATTCACTTCTTCCTTCTGAACTGTGGTTTATAGAAGCTGTGGAACTGAAATCTGCTTTAAAGTGGAGGGATGAGGAGGGTAGAATTAACTTCCATAAAATAGGTGTCAATTTTACATATCTGCTTCCTGTGTGTTCAGGTCCTCTGTGTACTCAGTAACAAGCTTTTCCTTCTGGCATTGCAGAACCCAGAGCAATTAGGGAAGAGTAGAACGGAACCCAATTTACTTTGTAAATCAACATAAGGATGGGGTTCCAGAAATCTGGCTTCAGTTCCTGGCTCTGCCAGAGGTGTCACTGGTGACCTTGGAAAAATCAATCTCTGTGCCCCTTTCCTTTTCTATCTTATCTATTCAGATTGTAAGCTCTTCAGAGCTGAAACAGTCTTAGTGTACATGTACAGCATCTGCCACAATGGGGCTGGGATCTTGGTTGGGGAGTCTAGGCACCTACTTTAATACAGATGATAGACAAATTATTTCAACTGGTAAATTGAGCAAACTGTATGTATGGAAGTCGCTGAGAGAATCTGAAATCTTGGATTTTGTAGGTACTCTTGAGTCTTCAGTCTTAGAACCCCCAGAAATGTCCTAAGTTATAAGCAAGGAGATTAAGAAAAGGAAAGAATATAGCTTCAAATCAATTTTGTGCACACTATTAACTTGACCAGCTTTCTCACCTTTTTATCTTTAAGGCATTGAAACAGAACTATTTTAGTAATCGACCAGGACCAACACCAGGAATTCAATTGCCAAGACCAAACTGTCCTGCAGAAGCCTTAAAGGAACAACAAAATTCACTTTTAAATTTAAAAAGGAAGAGAACCGAAGGAATAGATCAAGGTAATTTTTCTTCTAAATCTTTGCATTTTTATATTTTTAATTTTAAACTGAAGATGCATAAGTATATATGATACTGTCCCAATGTTTAAGGAAATATAGCCTATATATAGTCCTCCATCTTATCAAATGAAATATTGCTCTCTAAATGGGCCAAATCTGAGCCCATAACACCAACCGGAGCTGCTTGGTGACTTGTAGTATTCTTTTTACAAGAGGTGTACATTGTTAACAGAAATATCTTGTATTCCAGGTAGATTCTAAGGTGTAGAAAAATTTCTATATCACAAGTTCTGTCAATATCTAAAACTATACTACAGTATTTAATACATCTTATCTTATGACTATGACTACTGACTGAGAAGTTCTCTTAGATCCTTATTTAAACAGAATTACTTAAATTTTAATTGAGACATTTGATTGAATTCATTGAAAATTCTGAGCATTTTAGTACTGGTGTACATTAAATGTTTACTTCTCTGGTCTGCACATTCTTAATTTTATAGCCAGACTTCATCTGACTACTGGCCTCTACATGTTTTCATGTGTAGAATGTACTTGCTCAGAGATCCTGAGCTTTGAGAACCTTTTGGACAGCAGCGTCCTCTGGAGCTGCAGAAGCAAAGCCTTAAAATACCAGATGTTTTGAATCAAGACCATAAAGGATGATATGGCCTTCACCACTTCCTTTTTTTTTTCCTCCTCCTGGCTGAGAATCTGTGGACCTTGTCCCTGTGTCTCCAAACTCTCCCTCTTTCTTAAATTGTGCACCTTTTAGTCATTTTGACTCAGACCTCTGAAGTTCTGGATATGGTAGATTTAAGCACGTTCCCATTGTTTGTCCTGCTTAGGGGAAGATAATATCTATACTGCAATTTTAGAGCCCTGCACCCTTAGTCAGCTGAATAGGCCAGCCCGGGGTTTTTACTAATGTAGACATACCCTAAGTGATAGTGTAGGCAAGATCTAAGTCCTTTTGTGGCTTTTCTCTGAGTTTTAACAAAGGATAGGAAAGCAGTCTAATAACTTGGCCTATTTTACACTACAGATACAACTAATGATTGTAAATTCTTCAGAACAGTGGTAGAGAAAATGTTTGTCTAAAACTCCTTGTGCAGTTTGGCATTAAATAAGTTGGTGAGCCTGGTTGTCAGTGACTTATAGTGTGGATGGGACCAAACCATTTTTAAACAAAAAGCCTCAGCTTATTTATAGGATGGTAGGAGACAGTCATGTTTTAGTAGGTCACATTTGTAGTGTAGGTGGACCTCCGGAAAGAGGAATGGAGTAGTGCTACTATCCTGCCAGTCTCTGGGGAAGAACCTAAAATAAGTCTAGTGTAACCCCTAAGCAGACGTTGAAAGGGTCTTCATTTCCTCCACTGTACCAACATGCTGCAGTTACTGTGTGAAACTGGAAAAACTTACTATCTTCATTACAATACCACCCAACCCATTGACACTTGCAGCTTTTTTTCTCGCTAAGCTTAATTCTATTTTAAACCTGTAGCTTTTTATGTCAAATGGAAGGAAAAACAGGTGGCGTCTAAAATGTTTTGTCACACAGCCTTGCACAAAGATAGCTTGGAAACTTTTTAGGAGTACAAAACGGCTTTCTATAAATATAGCTTAATTTTATATTGCATGTTTCATGTAAACATGTATGAGAAACGTTCTGGACAACTTTTTTCATGCACGGTTATAGCTGCTCTTACATGAGCCTGCTCCAAGACTAAAGAGGGCCTAAAGAGTAGTTAGGCTATAGCTACAAGCCAAAGCCATGTATGTTTATCCAAGCTAGCCTAGGGAGCAGTGCAGGCATCAGTGTGGGCTCAAGAACTGAGTCCACAGGTTGGGTACATACTCAGCTCATGAGTCCATACTGATGCCTGTGCTGTCTTCACTGCTAGTGTTACCTATGCTAGCTTTGATAAGCTAGCCTGTTCACAGCTTTTGCTGTTCAGACATATCCTAAATAACTAGTAACACTTTGAGTTGGGGATTGGGACCTTTACCTCATTTATCAGTATTGATACAAATTCAATTACTTACACTATAAAATTAATTTACCATTTTTCAGGATTACCAAAAAAGTTGATTTTTTGATTACCATGGATGATGATTAAATGGCCTGAAACACCAAGAAGATGGGAAAATGCTGCAACATTAACTGAACTTTGATGAAAAGTGAATTTGTAATATATTTACGTGTGTAAAATGTGAAACTTAATATTTCAGTGCTGAAACCATGTGGAGTGTTTCATTAAACCTATTCTTTGAATAAATATATTTTTTAAAAAGAGCAAGATTCTTTGAACTGGTTTGCTGTATAATTACTTTGAAATGTGCTTTTATATTAAGTATGGGAAGTCTCCTTTATCGCCATAGGGCTTGGATACACTTGCAAGTGAGAGCGCATTAAAGCAGCCCTGGGTGCCCCAACTCATGACCTGTCCACACTGGCAAGGCACATAGAGCACCTGGACTCTGAAGCTGGAGCGCTCCTGGTAATCCACCTCCACCAGAAGCATAATGCTTGGTGTGTCTCAGCTGAAACGCCCTAGCGTCAGTGTGAACAAGGTGTTGCATTACTGCGCTGTGATCGGCCCCCGGAAACGTCCCATAATCCCCTTAAGTCAAGTGGCCACTCTTGTCATTGTTTGGAATCGGCTGCAGGAATGTGGATATGCCCTTTCAAAGCTCCATTTCTGACAGCTGGCATGCTTATCTGCTCTGGGACAAAGCAACCATTTCTGAGGAATGCCGCTTAAGAGGCGGGGGGCGGGGGTCTGCTGCTGTCTGAACTTACAAGACCGTATGCTGACATGCTCTCAGCCCCCCAAAAACCCACTCTCCCCCCACATATACACAACACACTCCCTGTCACACTACACCCCTGCCCCCCCATTTGAAAAGCATGTTACAGCCACTTGCATCCTGGGATAGCTACCGCAATGCACTGCTCTCTGTGGCTGTTGCAAGAGTGGCTAATGTGGCCAGCCAGTGCATTTGAATCTGCCAGTGTGGATGCACTGCAGCGCTTTCCCTACTGCGCTCTCCAAGGGCTGGTTTAACTCTCAGCGCTCTACATCTGCAAGTGTAGCCATGCCCTTAGACTCTAACTTGAGATGCAGGCTTTGCTGAATGAAGTGCTATGCTGGTGCAAACCCTACTCTAGGAGAGAGCCCCAGGTGAGGAGCCTGTGTTCAGATGAATGTTTGTTAGCCCATATACAGTTGTTGGTTGTTTGCAGCCATCTGTACTAGACATAAGGGGATGCCACAGTGTTTTAACTTTGTTCCAGTTAAATCTGCCACTGCAATAACAAATGGGTGAGCGCATGTTCTCATAGCTGACATGTAGATGAAAAGTCTTCAAGGTGTATCCATGCTGAGTTGCGAACTACAAAAATACTCCTCACTTTGATCCTCCAAAAGAACCAACTTATTGGAAAAAAGAAATACAAATATTTGGACTAGAACGCTAAGGAGATGAAACAAGAAGGCCTTGTAGCCTATAGAACTGCAATACATTTAAAAAGGAATGGAGGGATGTCTGAAGAGTAATGTGGCAGACCTCTATATGATTGACTCATATTTGTACAATATGATGGTTATGTAACAAAGTTCAGTATTTAGTCATCCCAAGAAAACACTAAGGGGGAAAATATCATTGTATTTCCTATGACTGTGTACTGACCATTGGTCATTTAAAATTAGCTTGGATCTCCTCCAAGACTTAATGGACTCCATATGTAGATAGAAATTCATATTTAATAACATTTGGTTTGACAAATTCTGTTCAGAAGTTACTTTAGCTTAAAAATAGAACTAATTGTACATGTGTAATAAGTAAACAATTACAGGTTCAGCATTCTGATGGAACAAAGAGCTGTGTACTCATTTGTAGCAGGCATATACTCAAATGCACTTATCTGAGATCACACTGTGTAGGAAGGGAGGTTTTTATAAACTCGCTTTGCATTCAGCTTCCATGAGGTAGTTACTGCTCCCTGCTGGATTTCAGGGCCCACATACTGTTCTGAAATTTAAAACTCTAGCCAAAAGTAGGATGCAAAATGAGAATAATACCTAGCTCTTGCGTATGATGTAAACTGTTTGTAGAACTAAAAGTGCTAAGTATTATACAAACCACTTCCAGATTATTTTGCACTGCATGACAAGGGGGAATTACTGCAGGTGCACATGAGCCAGAAGACATTGCCATTGCCCGGAAGTCAGTTTCCTAAGAGGAAACATTCTCTGATGAAATAAGTAATGCCTCTTGACACTTGTATTGTTTGGGAAAAGATTGATTAAATGAGGCCCTGTCAGTTAGTGTTTTTTTTTTTTTTTTAGTTACACAATGTAGGTAACGACCTTACTTTGCTAAAGCACACTGAGGTTTCACATGAGCACCGGTGAGTCTGAGTCATGTTGCATGTAGCAGTGAGAGACTAAGAATGCTGGCATATACAGCATCTTCTCCAGATTTCTTTGGGGGAGCAAGGAACTTTTCATTCCCTCGGAAGCTTGGCAAGAAGGGTAACTGCCTGCTAGAAGGAATCTGTGATGTGTATAAACCAGAGGAGTGGGATTCATGAGGTAAAGGCACTTGGAAGATTCTTCTATCCCTACTGCTGATCAGCTGGCGTAGGGGATGTCTGCTCCTGGCAGGAATCTTCACCTTCTGAAGGAGGGGCCTAGTTGCTGTGCCTCCATGGGAGGGTTCCCCTAGTTTGTAGGTCAGTGGAATAGGATCTCCATCATTTCTCTTCCTCCTTTGGGTATATCTATGTATAGGATAGAAGGTATGTTAGCTGCCATGTTTAACCCTAGTGCTGATGGGGCCTTTTGTAATTTTAACATTGGAGCTGGTCCAGGTGCATACTAGGTTCCCTGCTGGGTTTCACCTCACCAGCTGCACGGTCTTCTGTAAGATTTTAAAACTCATTTGCTTTCATTTTAAAAGTTGTTGTTTTTTTTCCTAGTGTGGACAATGGGGTAGGAATCGGTCCCTGTCCTGTTTGTGGGGGAGAGAAGAAAGAGTTAACAGCTGTGGGCTGGGCCTTGTAGATGGTGTGAAGATTGCTGAAAAGGGAGGCTGCTTTTGAGTGGTAGACAAGGTAGGGAGAGAGCCTGGGTGTTGAATAGCTACATTTGCTACTCCTGGGGGAATTCTGTGGGCTTGCAGAAAATGTTCCCCCTCTTCTCTCCCCCCCCCCCCCAATTCCTGTGCTTTCCTGCAGAAAATGGGAGAGAAGCAAAGGGAAGCCATGCAGGGGGGTGGGAGAGGAACAACCATGGTTGCAGTGTTTGGGGCGGGGGATTGCCCCAAACAGAGGCAAGGCATGAGGGGCCCACAGCGTTACATGCCACTGCCCCCCCTTCATTTCTGCAAGCATAGAGCTGCCCAGCTGAAGGAGGCTGCCTCTGCTCTGCTGACTCTGCCTCTGAACGCTGCCTCCTGGGTCCTAGTGCCAGTCATGCTCTCCTTATTTGTGCTGGGAGCCTTCCTATTTTCTGTCCAACAGTGACTGCCCATGGTGGGGCTGAGTTAAGGGGGGGGTTCAGGTGCTGGGGGGGAAAGAAGGGGGGTGGAATAAGGCAGGAGGAGGGGAATGGATGGAGAAGAAAATGGGATGGGGGAAGCAGGATCCCAGCATGCCATGTCCCCTTGGCAGCAGCTGGGGCTCCCCCATTAAGCCAGTCCATCAAACCCTCACCCTAACAAGCCCTACACCTGGACCCCTCTCAGCCCCCCACACTCAGACTGATCTCCAACCATTCCACTGATCTCCAACCAGTTGCACCTGGACACCCACCCCATCAAGCCCCACTCCGCTGGCATTTAGACCCCCAATTGAGCCCCCTGGGCTCTCCTACTGAGCCCATTTTCCCACTCCCAGAGCCCCCTGCTGAGCCCCAACCAGCTTCACCTGGATCCCCTGCAGGGTCCCTTTGTACCTGGAACCCCCAACGAGACCCTGTGCATCCAGATCTCCCACGGAGCTGCCTACACCTAGATTGCCCCACACAGAAACCTCTCATGGCACACCTGGATCCACCTAAACTAAGCCCCTCCACACTGGGATCCTGCTGGTGCGCGTGGCACAGAGAGGCAGGGCCCTGGGGTGTTTCTGGGGCAGGCCCAGCCCTTGCATTTTGTGAGGGTCAGGTGCAGACTCACTGCTGAGTCCCTATTCCAGTGCAGGTGGGGGCTTCAGGGTGATCTCCCACCTCAATGCAGTCAGTGGCCTGTGCTCCCCACTGCTATACTAGAGCCACATTTATTTATTGACAAAATTTGCAGAATTGTGCAGCATTTTAAAATACTGTGTGCATAATTTTTATTTTTTTAGTGCAGAATTCTCTTAGGAGTACTCTGCTAAATACCTGCATGTGAATTAAAGCAAATATTTGGCCAACTGAATATCTGAATTTCCTATTCATGCTGGAACATCCTTGACTCTGCTGAACTAAGCAAGGACCCAAATACCACCTGTTGGCTTAAGTAGTTCAGAATGCAGTTGTGACCCCTGGCACCCCAATATTAATCTTGGTGATATAATTAGGATATGTTCTGCACAAGTTTGCTTTATGAGGTATCATTCTAAAAGTCTTGATCTGCTAGACAATATCTCATTGGATTGTATGTGCTATCATCATATGTGAAGTTACGAAGTTTGGCTATGTGTGTGTTACTGAAACACGTGAGGTTGAAAACACCCACAAACAGCCTTTCAGGTATGACAGTAAAAAGGCCAAACAATGCTAATGGCTGATTGAGGAAATGCACACAAGCACAAGGATTACTCCAGAAACTGTGTACAATAGCAACCTCTCAGAGATAGCACTACACAATGGGAACTGTTTGACCCAGGTCACAGCAAAAGAGTGTTCCAGCAAGTGGGAAGAAGACATTAAAGGGGGACAATGACTTCATGATGGTACTTCACTCTCCTTACAACACACCTGGAAACACCAAAGGAAGTAGAACTGAACTGTGGGAAGTGATGGTCCCAGGCTAAGGGATTGCTAGCCTGTGTATGAAAACCTGAAAAACCCAAGCTGAAAAGCCAAGGCCACTGGTGCCTTAAGAATCTGTCAGCCTGTTTATCGCTCAGGATGAGAATTTGCTAATTCATATCCTACCTATCTAGTGTGTTTAAACTCAGTTTGTGGTTGTGGTTTTGTTTATTTACTAGGTAATCTACTTTGATCTGTTTGCTATCACTTACACTTAAATCTATCCTTTTGTAGTTAACAAATTTATTTTATATTTTAATCAAAATCAGTGTGCATTTGACTGAAGTGTATAGGGAAAATCTCAGCTTGGTTACCACAAGTGTGCATGATCTTCTTCACATTGCGGGAGAAGTGGACCAGGTGTTAAACCGATATACTGGCCAGATTTGACCAGGGCAGGACAGTACTGCTCTGGGGTCCTAGGCTGGGAAGCTGGATGTACCCCTACTTGTATGATTGTGAAAGTGCAAGTTTGGAGGGCTTTGCAACTTGTCACAGCAGCACAGTGTGAGAGGGAGCCTATGCTGGTGGGTCAGAGGGCTCAGTGGTACCCCAGTTCCAGGTGGCACCCTGGGAGGAACCCATCCCAGCAGGACCACCAGTGATCCTGTTGAGGACTCCAGAGAAGCAGACTGATCTCTCACATTGTGAAAGAGTCCCTGGAGTATATGCTCATCAGAACTCCTGAAGGAAGGTCAATTCCCACTGTGGAAGTTTGCCCTCACCACTGGCGGGGTCAGCTTGTGGGATAGGGAAATGAGATCCCTCAAAGGGCCAGCTTGATGGAAATGGGAAGACAAAGCTGTAGAGGTAAGGGTTAAATGCATAACCTGGCAATAAAATAGTGTTTCAAAATAAGGTAATTGAAATGGAAGGCTGGAATGAATGAGAGTGTGACTCTTCAAGCCCATACTGCAATACAAAATAACTTCCTTGCAGAAACTCTTGCACTGCTCAGTAAATAACTGATGAATAAGCTGATGTTCCTGTTGTAGTGCTAGATATCAAATTATCATAATTAACATAGTTACTCTCTTTTCTTCCTTTCTGTACTTCTCCCCACACAGAGCGTGATATTTTTTTAAGTTGAGTAACTCTGTAGATCCCATAACATTCAGCAAATAGGAGCAGTTCTGCAAATCAGGACACTTTTTAGGTGCCAAAGTTTGAATATCTGTGTGTTTAGTTGCTACACTGCCATGCCTTTTCAGACTGTCAATTTTGGAGACTAGTATCATGTGACTTGTCTCAGTTTCTCTTTGTGACTGAACAAAGTCCATGATTAAACTATATTGCCTAATAAAAACTGGTGTGAAATTATGAAGAACAGCCTCAACAGATATTTTGCAAAAGACATGAGTGCTTGTACTTGCCCTCTTTCTTATTTACATTTACATTTATTTACATTACATTACATTACATCCTTCTTGCCATCGAAAGGTGTTCCATTGCTGATGTAAAATATTGCAATGAGGCAGTGTTTATAACTCATGCAAATAATGTGCCTTGTCCCATGCCTGTGGAGTGTCTCAGGAAAAGCTGCACCATGCATGTGATAATGAAATGGGGGTGCGGAGAAAACTGAGCTCCCATGCACATGTAAGGTAGCCAGTGGAAAGTGCTCAGGACTGCAAGCCTAGAGATTATAAGTTTTGGTCACCGCTCCTCCTCCTGATAATATTTCTGCTTCCTTTCAAACCCTTATAATAAAGTAAAGTTTCAGACCTTGAAAGCAATTATTATTCACTATGTTCACAGAGAAGATAACAGAACCTGCACAAGGTCATTTCAAACAGAACTATGAACAGAAACAAAATAATTAGCATAGCAGAGCCAAGTCTTATCTACTCTGCCAGTGTCTTTCAGAAGGAATATTTCAAATAATGTGCTTCTGTAACTTATGCTAACACAGTGTGACTGTCACCCTCTAGCACCTCAACCATATATAGCAGTATGAGTGCTACCACTTCTGTGCTTAGAGTTCTGGAATTTTAGCTAAAGAGTAGGGACTTTCACTTTTCCAGCCACAGATCTCGGGTTCAGATCTCAAATAACTCAAACACAAGAGCAGGGAAAAGGAGTTACCTTTGGTGATGCTATCTATAACCACTAGATTACAATCTATCCATGGAGGCAGGAAAACCAGAATCCTAAAGCCTAGCATTCTACTGCTGTCCCACAGGTACTTGTCTAATCCATTGACATGTGTGGCGTTTCCCTGTGTGGCCTTGTCCACATAATATGCTTTTCCCACAAACAGTTACTCTAGTATCTAGTGTGAAAGTTTCTGCACTATTGGTTCAAACCCTGCTTCTGATTCATATGGGGTGCAAGAATTAGTCTTGCCAATCCCAAATGTTCAAAAATCATGAGTCAGGCTCACCAAAAATCATGAGATAGGCTTTGAAATCATGAGATTGTATAACAATAATAGATTTCAGAGTAGCAGCCGTGTTAGTCTGTATCCGCAAAAAGAAAAGGAGTACTTGTGGCACCTTAGAGACTAACAAATTTATTTGAGCATAAGCTTCATGAGCTACAGCTCACTTCATCAGATGCCAATAGATTTAGTGTTCTTTGTATTTGCTTTCTGCTTTTGAGCCTTTAGGTGCACTGGCGGTCACATTTTGAATCTTTCTCCACAGCCACAAGGGCTAGAAACTTTCTTTAAGCATGAAGGCTGAAATCACATATCCACTTGACTCCAGGAGCTGTGGCTTTAAGGAAAACAATAATTACCATGAGACTCATGACAAAATCATGAGAGTTGGCAACACTGAAGAATATACAGCTGTGCATAAAAGTTATTGTAAGGACTTTGAAGTAATTCTTGGATTGATTTTGTATTGCACAGCATGGTATTTGGATGATGTGCTAATTTGTTTTACTGTTGCATTGTTGCTTTTACTAGGTTGATGGGCATTGTCGTCTTAAGAATTAGGTGTGTCTGAGACAAGAGCAGTGTTGGGAGATTTTATCTGTGTTGCCTGTCCAGAGAGTAGAAGACCTACTGGCATAAATTCCTAAAGGTCAAAAAGTGAGTTAATAAATTTACCTTTCTAGAAAGCAAGCCTGATTCTCAGTGTAAGTTTAGCACTTCTGTGGGAAAGGTGCTCATTGCTGCTAAGCCTTTTCACTTGTAGCTCACTACTTAAACTGTTGCCCATCTCAGCAGAGATTCAAAGTTGTCCTTACCTAATGGAAGATTGGTAAACCCCCTAGGAGATAAGGATAGTTGCAGCTCCCACATTGTCTCTCACCTATACGTTGGGGGAGGACAGAGAAAGTTAAATCAAAAGACAGACCAAAAAGCACAACTGAATCTTGGGGGAAAAATCTTATGATTTTGGGAGTTGTTGAGTGTCTGACTCATGACTGCCTTTTTTATATATTGTGAAAAGAATAGCCATGCCTTTGAGGGGCTGTAGTTTAAGGGATCACCAAATGTGGCCGTCCATCTAAAACATATAAAAATGCCAGGTATCCGATCTGCTCTAGGAATTATTTTGGAGACGTTCTATGGCCTGTGCCATACAAGGGATCAGACTAGGTGGTCACTGTGGTCCTTCCTGGCCTTAGAATCTCTGACCGGGTTATTTTGTGAGCTTTATTCCTCATTAATTGTAGTGAGGCTCTGCGGAGAAAGTACTTGTCAAAAACCAAGATTTTGGTGGACAACAATTATCATGTAGAAGGGGTTAATCCATCCCTTTTAATGTGAGATCCAACATGAGGTTAGCAGAATGGATTCGTTCCTTTGTTTTGTGCATCTTGTGTAATAAATTGCATTTAAAAGAAATGTCTCCTCCCTTCTGGGAGGCCAACACCCCTTTCTTTGCAAACTTAATGGCTCCATTCCTGAGATAATTGACTCTTATCCCTACTTGAATTTGAGTAGTTTACATGCACTGTACTGTAGTATTATCCCTTGTGTAATAAGCCTTTTCTCTCCCAGTCAATTGCAGGTTTCCACTGGAGAGAAAGAAATGGAAAAACCCAAGAACAAAAACATCACACCCATATACCTTTTAGTCACAAAAGAGCAAAGTAATTAATGTGATTTCTTTGAATCTTCTTGCTTCACCTTTGTATTTAATTTCCCATGGTATTCTCCTCCTAACTGAACTAGCTTGTTGTTTCTGAATGACTTTGATAAAAAGGAACAAGGAATGGTCTGAAGAGCTAGCTTTGGAGGTTAAAATGATGGATTTACTTCAAGTCTGTAAGGGCAGCAGGCTGCTTTGGTACAAAATGGAGCAGCAGGCACTGCACCGGGCAACCAGGGGAGTTCCCTGATTCACTGCCTCCCCCAGTAGAACTCCTGGGAATTAAATCCTCTCCTCGTTGGCAGAAAAACCAAGGCATTAAGGCAGTGTGTGATGGCAGAAATGCCATTGGTCTTGTCTCAAAAGTGAGTCAGTCCCTGCTGGGTAGGAAGGCACTTTGCTGGTGTGGAAAGCTGCAACTTTCATTGCTCTCTAACCACTCTGAATCATTTCTGGCACCCTGCTAGATGGACTTTCTCTGGTTAATATTTTTGCCTATTCTCCTTCTTTTGTTCCATAGTCTGAAAAGAGTTAGACTACAGTGTTACTAGTTTGGATTATAGTAAATCTTCCTAAACCACCTGAATGTTCTACAAAAAAAAAAGGAGTACTTGTGGCACCTTAGAGACTAACAAATTTATTAGAGCATAAGCTTTCGTGGGCTACAGCTCACTTCATCGGAGGCATAGAATGGAACATATAGTAAGAAGATATAGATATAGATATAGATATACATACAGAAAATATGGAAAGGTGGAGTAAGAGGCTAATTAATTAAGATGAGCTATTATCAGTAGGAGAAAAAAAACTTTTGTAGTGATAATCAAGATGGCCCATTTAGACAGTTGACAAGAAGGTGTGAGGATACTTAAAATGAGCCCTACTTTAGATGGGAGATCAGCATTAACACTGTCTTGTAATCCTGCTCATAACAGATTTGATTTTTACTAAGCCCTGGTCTACACTGGGGGGGGGGGTCGATCTAAGTTACCCCACTTCAGCTCCGTGAGTAACGGAGCTGAAGTCAACGTACTTGCATCAACTTACCGTGGTGTCTTCACCGTGGTGAGTCGACTGCTGCTGCTCCCCCGTCAACTCTGCCTGCACCTCTCGCCGCGCTGGAGTACAGGACACAATAAATCGATCCCCACTGGATTGATCGCTGCCCACCGATCTGGCAGTTAGTGAAGACATACCCTAAGATAGATGAGGCCAAAAAGGGACCCCAGAAGTGCATGCAATGAATGCACTCAATTCTTCAGGTGCTAAGCTTTTATTTTTCAAATGTAACATTTCTGCTTTTCTTGGCTGGTAAAGATCCAATGTAAACCAGCAGTAGGCAGAGTCAATAACAGCCTGCTCTGGGCTGTGCAGCAGTTTCTGTTAGTCAATATGAGCAGATCACATACAATAATCACTGTCTGCCATTGCTCAGGAGAGCCCTTGTTTTCCTTGGGATGCCCACTTCATCTGTTCGTTTGCTCTCTCGTCTGTGATAGCTGCTCCACCCTTCAGACAGGCTAGAAAGGGATAAATACATTCAAGAATCTGTGAAGGCTATTTGGTGAGAATGTCAGCTTTCATTTTTGTTTAAATGAAAAGTCCCCAATCCTACCTACCCCAATCCTAGGGTTGCCAGGTATCTGGTTTTCAACCAGAATGCTGGTCAAAAATGGATCCTGGTGGTGCCAGTCAGCACCACTGACCAGGCTGTTAAAAGTCCAGTTGGTGATGCAGCGGGGCTAAGGCAGGTTCTCTTCCTGCCCTGGCTCTGTGCAGCTCCCAGAAGCAGCCGGCATGTCCCTGCAGCCCCTAGGCCAGCGGTTCTGAAACTGTGGATCAGAACCCCAAAGTGGGACACAACCCCGTTTTAATGAGGTTATCAGGGCTGGTGTTAGTCTTGTTGGGGCCCAGGGCTGAAGCCAAAGTCCGAGCCCTGCCACACAGGGCTGAAACCGAAGCGCAAGGGCTTCATGCTTGGGTGGCAGGGGTCAGGCTTTGGCTTCAGCCCTGGACAGCGGGGCTCAGGCTACAACTCCCCCGCCCTGGGCTGAAGCCCTCAAGCTTTGGCTTTGCCCCCACCCCTTCCAGGTGGCAAGGCTCAGGCTTTGGCTTTGACCCTGCTGTATGGGGCGTGGGACTCAGGCTTCGGTCTCTCTTTCTGTGGGTCATGTAGTAATTTTTGTTGTCAGAAGGGGGTCGCAGTGCAATGAAGTTTGAGAAACCCTGCCCTAGATGCAGGGGCAATCAGGGAAGATCCGCACACTGCCTCCACCCCAAGCGCTGGCTCCACAGCTCCCATTGGCTGGGAATCACGACCAATGAAAGCCGCATGGGCAGCATCTGTGGGCGCGGGCCGCTGGCAGCACACACCACACACAGCTGCCTGGCTGCCCCTGTGTCTTGGAGCCAGACATGCTGGCTGCTTCCAGGAGCTGCGCAGAGCCAGGGCAGGCAGGGAGCCTGCCTTAGCCCCTCTGCACCACGGATCAGGAGCTGCCTGAGGTAAGTGCTGCCTGAAGGGAGCCTGCACCCCGAATCCCCACCTGCACCCCAACCCCCTACCCCAGGTTGGAACCCCCTCCTGGAGCCCATATCGCAACATGATCCCTGAGCCCCCTCCCGCACCCAAACTCCCTCCCAGAGCCTGCACCCCCTCCCATGCCCCAACCACCTGACCCAGCCTTGAGCCCCCTCCTGCACCCCAAACCCCTCATCTCCACCCCCACCCCAGAGCCCACACCGCCAGCTGTAGCCTACACCCCTGCCCCAGCCCTAAGCCTGCTCCCGCACTCTGAATCCCTCGGCTCAAGCCTGGAACCCCCTCCTGTTGCCAAAAAGGCTAATGGCATTTTGGGCTGTATAAGTAGGAGCATTGCCAGCAGATCAAAGGACGTGATCATTCCCCTCTATTCGGCACCGGTGAGGCCACATCTGGAGTACTGTGTCAAGTTTGGGGCCCCTCACTACAGAACGGATGTGGAAAAATTGGAGGAAGTCCAGCAGAGGGCAACAAAAATTATTAGCAAAAAGAAAAGGAGTACTTGTGGCACCTTAGAGACTAACAAATTTATTTGAGCATAAGCTTTCATGAGCTACAGCTCACTTCATCAAATGCATTCAGTGGAAAATACAGTGGGGAGATTTATATACACAAAGAACATGAAACAATGGGTTTTATCATACACACTGTAAGGAGAGTGATCACTTCACCTTGCTTACAGACAGCCCCCCAACCTGAAGCATATACGCACCAGCAACCACACACCACACAACAGAACCACTAACCCAGGAACCTATCCTTGCAACAAAGCCCGTTGCCAACTCTGTCCACATATCTATTCAGGGGATACCATCATAGGGCCTAATCACATCAGCCACACTATCAGAGGCTCATTCACCTGCACATCTACCAATGTGATATATGCCATCATGTGCCAGCAATGCCCCTCTGCCATGTACATTGGCCAAACTGGACAGTCTCTACGTAAAAGAATGAATGGACACAAATCAGACGTCAAGAATTATAACATTCAAAAACCAGTTGGAGAACACTTCAATCTCTCTGGTCACTCGGTCACAGACCTAAGAGTGGCTATACTTCAACAAAAAAGCTTCAAAAACAGACTCCACCGAGAGACTGCTGAATTGGAATTAATTTGCAAACTGGATACAATTAACTTAGGCTTGAATAGAGACTGGGAATGGATGAGTCATTACACAAAGTAAAACTATTTCCCCATGGTATTTCTCCCTCCCACCCCACCCCCCACTGTTCCTCTGATATTCTTGTTAACTGCTGGAATTAGCCTACGTTGCTTGTCACCATGAAAGGTTTTCCTCCTTTCCCCCCCCCTGCTGCTGGTGATGGCTTATCTTAAGTGATCACTCTCCTTACAGTGTGTATGATGAACCCATTGTTTCATGTTCTCTGTGTGTGTGTGTATATAAATCTCTCCTCTGTTTTTTCCACCAAATGCATCCGATGAAGTGAGCTGTAGCTCATGAAAGCTTATGCTCAAATAAATTTGTTAGTCTCTAAGGTGCCACAAGTACTCCTTTTCTTTTTGCGAATACAGACTAACACGGCTGCTACTCTGTAACCAAAAATTATTAGGGGGCTGGAGCACATGATTTATGAGGAGACGCTGAGGGAACTGGGATTATTTAGTCTGCAGAGGAGAAGAATGAGGGGGGATTTGATAGCTGCTTTCAACTACCCGAAGGTTTCCAAAGAGGATGGATCTTGACTGTTCTCAGTGGTAGCAGATGACAGAACAAGAAGTAATGGTCTCAAGTTGCAGTGGGGGAGGTCTAGGTTGCATATTAGGAAAAACTTTTTCACTATGAGGGTGATGAAGCACTGGCATGGGTTACCTAGGGAAGTGGTGGAATCTCCTTCCTTATAGGATTTGAAGGTCAGGTTTGACAAAGCCCTGGCTGGGATGATTTAGCAGGGGGTTGGATTAGATGACCTCCTGAGGTCCTTTCCAACCCTGATATTCTGTGATTCTATGATCTATGATTCCTGCACCCCAAATCCCTCATCCTGGCTCCACCCCAGAGTCCACACCCACAGATGGAGCCCTCACGCCCTCCTGTCCCCCAACCCCCTGCCCCATCCCAGAGCCCCCTCTCACACCCTGAGCCCCTCATTTCTGGCCCCTCCCCAGAGCCCACACCACCAGCCAGAGCTCTCACCCCCTTCTGCACCCCAACCCCCTGCCCCAGCCCAGTGAAAGAGAGTGAGGGTGGGGGGAAACGAGGGTGTGTGTGGAATGAGTGCATGCAGGGCCTTGGAGAAGGGGCAGGGCCTCGGGGTGGGGCCATGGTTTTTGGTTTTATGCAATTAGAAAGTCCTTGGCAACACTACTACCAACCCCCATCCCTGGTTGCAGATAAAAGTTTGAAAATGTGACTCCTAAAGGCTTAAAACCCAGAAGGCAAATAAAAAAGAACCCAACCTTCTTTTTAAATCTCATAATTCTTGGAGCCTGACTCATGATTTTAACAGCTAGGCCTGAATCAGATGTGAACAAACAGAACTTGACAAGCCCTGGATAAGAGAATAGCCTGAAACTGTTGGTGAGTACTGGAGTGGCATTGGAGCCGATGGTTTGGTTGTCCTCTGAATGAGCCAGGCCCCAGCTACAGGACTCCACTAGACAACCAAATCTTTAGGACAGCACCAACCTGCTATGTAACCATCAACAAGGCAGGGCCTGCTCAAAATGTGTTGGTGGAGTTAATATTTTTGTCCCGTGACCATGGCTGTGCTGAACCAGGCTATTACTCTGCCAGCATTCCTGGTTTGATTCCTTGAACCAGTGGCTTTTAGATTTCCAGAGGCCTTCTGGAATCCGCCAATAGCCTCAGGGAGACGTAGTCCATAATTCCCAGGGAAATTCCCTGAATCACCACATGCTGATGCATATCCAGTTGGTTACACCAACTTTCTCCAGAGTAGACTAGGCCTATGTGACCCCCAGGGGAGGCTCCACCAGGTGCCCGGTTGAGAGGTTTGGCCGGGGACATTTTTGCTTTATTGTGTCCCGTGCAGGTTCTGGGCAGCTGAGAGGCGGTATGTGCTATTCAACTTCCCGGGTTCATCAGTAATCAATCTGGACTCCAAGGAGATTACTGGTGAGCCCGGGAAGCCGAGTAACACATAATGTCTCCAAAGCCGTCCCGGAACCTGCACAGAGCATATCAAAAGACTTTTGGGAAGAGATGCTTTTCCTCTGGGGAGGGCTGGCACGGCGCGGCTGGCCCTGGACACCTCCGGGCAGGTGGGGGAGGGCTCAGGACTCTGGCCGTGGGATAAGCAGGCAGTCTCGGGGCTCTGGCTGCAGGAGGGGAAAGCGGGGCTTGGAGCTCTGGCTGTGGGGGTGAGGGGCATGGGCAGAAGGGGCTCCACTGGCTGCCCCTGGTGACCACCTATGTGTAAGACCACCATTATCTTGCAGTTCTTGTACAGATAAAACCCCCACATTAGACACATTCAGCGAGAGTGTTTGACCTTGTTTTTCATAGCCCTGTATACCCTGATGTTCCCCATCACTGGAATGTCTCTTCCAGAGGAAACTTGCAGTTCTAGCAACAGTCAAGGCAGTTAAATAACAGGCTGTGACAGAGGGGTCCAATTTGGGCATGAGTTATTGGATTAACACCACACACACACACATACACACACATCGTTTGACTGGTGTCAGGTCAATTACTCAAGTAAAATATATAGTTATTTTTAAAACCATTTCCAACTGTTTTATATTGAATTTAATGAGCACGTAAACTGTCAAATACACCATAAAAGTGAGTTAATGAGATGAAACTGGCTAACCTGCAGAAGTATTGCAATCTGTTTTTTTTCCTTTCTTCAAAATATGAACTACACTAGAAGAAATTTCCCATTCTATTCCCCTCTGACAAACATCAAAACTGTAGATGATTCCTCCCTGCTTTTGCAGATTTCATTTTCTTCTCTGGTCAGTGTGACACTGGCAGACCAGGTGCCAGCTCATGCCAAGGCCCTGGGCCTCACTGAACACTGACCAAAGAATAGCTGGAATCCAGTCCTCTGTTTTTTCCACCAAATGCATCCGATGAAGTGAGCTGTAGCTCACGAAAGCTTATGCTCTAATAAATTTGTTAGTCTCTAAGGTGCCACAAGTACTCCTTTTCTTTTTGCGAATACACACTAACACGGCTGCTACTCTGAAACCTGGAATCCAGTGTGGCTTACCTGTGTGTTACTAAGTTAAAACAGATATTAGTGTTATAAGAATGCATTTAGGGTTTAGACTTTATGGAATGCTTGTAGGATGCTGCATATATTAATCCTACTTATAATATCCGTGTCCCGTGCTATAAGGTAGTGCTTAAATGTTTGCTCTATAACTGTAAAATGTTTATTCTGAAACTCTAACTCACCAAGGTGGGGAACCCAACCCTTCACTTAATACAAAATGCTGGATTCCTACAGAAAGTGTTATCTCCTGCCTAGCAGGAAGGACTGTTGAATCCAAATGGGCCATTGTAAATCAAAGACTTTGTTAATTGCTCCCCTCACCCACTGGTGATGAGGTTACATGTAGAATCCCACGTCTCATCAGCTTGGACTCTAGGGCAGTGGTGATAAAAAAATCCCTGACCAGAAGGAATTGGGGTCTCTTTATGTTGTCTGAACTCTAATGGGCACAAATTCCTAACATAAGCAAGAGATCCCCAGGCCTAACCTGGGTTAGCCCTAATAGACATACGGAGCTGGCATATTTCAACAGCTGTATCACCATCTGAAATCTAAGACTGTAACTCGTTTGTGTGTATGTTTATCTGTTTTAATCTTGTAAATAACTCTAATTTCTTTTTCCTAGTTAATAAACCTTTAGTTAGTTTGTTACAGGCAGGACCAGCTCTAGGCACCAGCAAAGCAAGCATGTGCTTGGGGCGACACAATTCCAGGGGCGACATTCCGACCATCCTTTTTTTTTTTTTTTTTTGATTGCTCAGTTGCGCTCTCGGAGTTTGGGGAGGCAAATTTTTTGCTTGGGGCAGCAAAAAACCTAGAGCCGGCCCTGGTTGCAGGATTGGCTACCAGTGTTATCTTTGGTGTGAGATCTAAGGTGACCTGGGGTAAGTGACTGGTCCTCAATATTTAATGATCTTTGGTGTACAGTGACCCTCTATCACAGAATCGGGCATGCCTGGGTGACAAGATAGACCGCTATGCCCAAGGGGACTGTCTGAGACTCCATGGTAAGGCTCTATAATGCCTGAGGAGTTTACACTTGTGACTTGGTTAGTGAATTCTATACTTAGATTTCATTAACCAACCAGTTGGGGGTTTGTGCCCTGGTTCTTAATAGTCTGCCCTGAAGTTGATATACTCGCTCATGAGCCACTCCAGATAGTGTGACAGTCAGTTTGTCCAAATCCTCCCCTGGTTATTGAAACATCATTATATCATAAAACATTGAGAACATGATTCTAAATTGATTCTACTGGAAGTTTAGGAAGTGTGAGTGAGGCAGGGTCAATCTCTTACAAAAGATGAACATAAAATACAATCAGCTAAGTTAGATCCTCTTCTCCCCTGGGAGGTAAGCACAGGGCAAACAACATCACTGAGTTTTCTTGCAATTGTCTCCTGAGGAGGGAAGGACCTGGGGGAGTGCAGAATGGGAAAGAACCATGGCTTCCCCATCCCATGGATCCTAGCAATCTCTGCAGCAAGGGAGGGAAAACCACTGCTGAACTGGGAAATGGGAGAAGAAATAGCTGAAAGAACAAACTGAACTTAAACAAGAGAAGCCCTGGATGAGAGACCTTTTGATAGTTTCATGCGGAATGAAACAGCGTTGACTCACCAGTGCTGACTTGTCCCTGCTCCCTTGCTAACTTAACAAAAGTTAGCTTATTTTTAAAAGAGGAACTAATATGATGCATAACATGCAAAAGCAAGTAGCCTTGTGACCTTCCATTTTTACCCCTCATGAAGGATAATAGCTGCAAAGGACTGACTGACATGCAGTGTAAGCGTGTTAGACAATCCGTTGTAACTTTTGGGGTGGTCCTGCACAGTTTTTGTGTGAATTTAACTACTTAGGTTAGGGGTGTAATTTTTATCCTGAAATAGTTACATTGTTGCAACCCCTCGTCTGACTCAGTTATAACAGTGTAAAGCCTCAGATTAGTATAGATTGCTCCCGAAAACTGACTAGTGTAATTGCACCCCCAACCAAAATGAATTGGTACAAAAACTGTGGAAACCAGGTCTTAGAAACCACCACTAGAGACTGTATAAAAGCATCTATCTACCTTGAAGTCTTAAACCATGATTTGAGGACTTCAATAGCTCAGACATAGGCGAGAGGTTTATCGCAGGAGTGGGTGGATGAGATTTTGTGGCCTGCATTGTGCAGGAGGTGAGACTAGATGATCATAACGGTCCCTTCTGACCTTAATATCTATGAATCTATGAATCAATGATGTCTCTTCCCTGCTCCAGGCAGGCACTGCCATCAGGCAGTCAGGCAAGCTTTCTGAAAAGTTCACCTGAGTTCAAAGTGCTTTCAGCTACCCCTTAGCTTGCTGCTGAATGACTCCCTGGCTATGCCCAAAGACCAGTTATCTGGGTACCTTTTTCTCTTTGGTCTTTAATGTGTTGACTCAGGTATTACCCACACCGGCTTGATACTGCAAAACTTGCTCAGAGGATCAATCCTTCCTCACACAAGAAGTTGACTTCAGGCTCACGTGATTGCTACTCATGTGAGTAGCATGAGCTCTGGCCCCCTCTGACTTCAATGTATGTGTTAACTATTATTTTCTTTATTTGGATTGTTTAAAGGATGCCTTTCTTTTCACAAAGCATGCAATATTTTCTTCAGAAGGGTGTGAAAAGCAATCAACATTATGAGACATTATGCAAATTGCCTACATGCCACCCACTGCGGAAATATAGTTAGGCTTGGCAAAATTTGATTTATTTTATAATTTTGACAGATAATATATTTATTTTAAAGCATTTTTCCCTATTTTTATCCATTTAAATTTCCACAGGAATTCAAAATTTTCAGGAAATTATGTGTGTGGGGCAGTGTCAGATAGTAATTATTTAATGACAGGAGATACTGAGATTCAAAAAGTGCAAATTTTATAACTTTATAACTTAAAATATAAATTGTCAACATCACATGTCAAAATATACAAATATCCTTAAATCAAACTCTTATAAGTTCTCAAGAAGCATTTTTCTTACTTTGCCTATATGTAATTTTTTTTTATAATTTATGGAAATATTTTTTCATCAGGTTTTTTTAGTAGGGGTTAAATGGATGCTTGTCAACATTTACTGATAAAAATCTAATCCTCCCAAGCCTAAATATAGTCAGTGGAAGTGAGAAAGAAAGCCTAAATGCACATTAGTATTTTGTAAGTATTAACATAGGGAAAGAAACAAAAAGCTGACCTGAAGCAATATGACCCAGTCCTCAGAAGTGCTGCATGCCTGCTACTCCTAGAGTAAACTCTGTGGTGTATAACAGAAAGAAATACATTGTGTAGTGTGTATTAACTAAAGAACAAAGATATCATGCCTTGGCTGGGCATTGGGCTAGGTCAGCCTTCAGATTTTGATTTGATTTATAAAATGTGTTTATATGCATATAAAAAGAAGCAGAGCCAGAGCTTAAACCCTGATGCAGGGCAGAGGAGAAAGACAAACTTATAACACTGCATGAAGCCATTGTAGGATAGTCAACATCCAGTGGCCTTCGCAAACATGTCAATATTAGCACACTGCTGTCATGCCCCTTCACCTGCACTGGTACTGTATGTGTCCATGAAAAGCAACAGAGCCATCTGGGTGCATATGCCCATGATTGATAACACTGCAACTCACTGTATCGCTCTGTGCTTGCGTTTGCAGGGTGGTGTGGGGCACTGGTCTGTTTACCCTGGGGATTGTGGGAGGAAATGGTCCTGGGAAATTTATTTCCTGGCAGTAACCCAGTTGGTGTGGTGGTGACTTACCAAAAGCTATTGATCCTCCTCTCCCTAATTACCGAGACTGATAGAAACTGCTCGTTTTGGAGGCAGTGCTTTTTTTTTCATGCCTCTGCAGAAGCGGCTACCAGGAGATGTTGACAAGGGTTTCAGAGGCTGCTTTTGGGCCAGAGAAGTTGAAGGCAGCAGCAACTTGCACTTAGAAGCCCAGCAACAGCTGAACAGGGTGATGTGGACATGGAATGTCAACTGAGCTGATGCTGTTTTAATGTCAAATAATCCTTGCGCAGACTGCTGCTTCTGGACCAGGACCACAAGCACACCCTGATGGGAGCACATGAGGAAAAACACATTAATGGAGCTGTGTGAGGCGCTCGCCCAGGCATTCGAGTGGCAGAGCACCCAGATGAAAGAGCAAATAATGGTCCAGAAGCATGTTGCATTTGCCCTTTGGAAACTGGCAGTCCCAGATTGCTTCAGATCTGTTGGCAATCCGTTTGGCATTGGGAAATCTACCACTGGGCAATGATCATGGAGGTTTGCCAAGGCAATCAATGGTGCTGTGCTCTGGGATTGCCAGAATTGGAAATATCCCTGCAATTATGGAGGTTTGAATGTTCAGGCTTCCCGAGCTGTACAGGTGCAAGTGATGGGACATATATCCCCATCCCATGCCCCTTTTCAAACAAGTGACTGGTAAGAAAGGCTATTACTCATCATCATTATGCAGGCCCTCGCAGGTCACTCTGGCATACTCATGGACTCATACATTGAATGCACTGGCAGGGTGCATGATGGCAGGGTGTTACAGCGGTCTAGCCTGTTTCAACGTGAACAAGAGGGTACATTGTCCAACACAGTCACCAAAGGGGTGTTCATGCAAACTGTGATTTTAGGCAAGTAGTGTATCCTTTGCTGCCTTGCCTGATGAAGCCTTATCCTGATGTGTTCTCCAGAAGGACAAGAAGCAGTTTAACAACATGCTGGGCAGGTGTAGGATGGTGGTGGAATGTGTCTTTGGCTAACTACAGGCAAGATGACATTGCTTATGGACTCTTTTGGACAGTAACATCTTTAACTCCATAATGGTGATTAGGGCATGTTGTGTGCTTCACATTATATATGAGGATAAAGGGAAATTCTTTGGGGTGGATTGGGTTGCCAGCAATGATATTTTGTGATCTACTTACAGACAACCACCAAATGCACCAGTTAGTCTGTTATGCAAAGGCCATAAAGGATGCCTTGTGTGTTTGCATTCTTGAGCTGTGTGGGGAGCACACAGGATCTGATTTATGGGGTTTATGGTACATTTGGAGCTGTTGCCTTGAAATCAAATGTAGTGTTTATGCGCTCATTAAAGAAATAAATGTTCCTTTCTCTTTACCTGTATTGAAATTGATTGGTGCTAAAAATATGAACAGACCAGCTGTGCTCACGTTATCAAAAGGTGTGCAAACATCACATACAACTTTGTCACAAATAAAGACACTGTATCTGTATCTGTTCTTTTTTCCTGTATAGGAGCAGATACTGCCAATGGTGAGAAGCTCCATGGCTCATTTACTGGCTCCCCCAGGCATTGTTGTCCACAAGTTGTGGGACATGATAATGTTGAGGCGAGGATGCTCATCAGCCCTGTGGATTTATATCCATGGCTCATGAGCCCGACTAGTCTCTCAGACATGTCCCTCTGAAAGGCCATGTCTTGCTCCCTCATCTCACATTTGTGGTGGAGATACTCTGCCAGCAGCTTCTCCTCATCCTTGCTTCTCCTCCAATTCCTTGTCCTCCTTCCTTCGTTTCTTCTTCCACTCTGCATGCTTTCCAATCACCTGTAGCACTCTTCATGCACCTCCACGATCAACTCACCCTGGCTCATCCATCACTTGGCTCCAAAATGTGAAACTCTTCGCTTACAGTGGTCTCCTAGGAGCTTGATGAGTCTGATACTGTCAAACCCTTGATTGAGTCTGATACTGTCAAACGTGGTCCTGACATAAAGGGGTGTGGGGGAACTTTGCGAGTGCTCTTGAATCCTTGTATTTTCATACTCCATGTATACATGTGCCAGAAAAAGTAGCATTATTTTGAGATAAAAGTTGAGATTCTCTTCCTGATTCTCTAGGCCAGCATCTGTCTGTTGTGAAGCCTGGTAGAAAAGTTTTCCCAAGAAAATAAATGGTGAGTTACTTTTACTTTCCAACTCTCCCCCAAATTTCTTTTTGGAGAAGGATTGGGTATGGAGCTGGGGGGAGGTCCAGGTCCTGGGAGACGTAATAGTGCAAGAGTGATTATGTTAAACCCTTTTCATTCTGCTGCAACCCTACAAGATGTCATGCTCCTTCACAAAGGAAGAAGGTCCAGTTATTCCAGGCCTCAGGGAGAAAGCTCTCCATCTACACAAAAGAAAGCTTTCTATGTCTTGTGGTAGATGACCCGGTAAGTGACCGAACAGAGATTGCAAGTTACAGCAGCAGGAGAGGGAGGCTTGCCTTACTAATGAATCTTGGAGGCCTGGTCTACACTACAGAGTTAGGTCAACATAAAGCAGCTTAAGTTGACCTAATTATGTCAGTGTCTACACTACTGTCTTGTCCCGTTGATATAAGAGCCCTTTTATACCAGCATAATAACTCCACCTCCATGAGAGGCATAGGGCTTATGTCAGTGTAGTTAGGATGACACAGTGTCTGTGTAGACAGTGCATTACTTACATTGGCTTTTGGTTGTCTTTGGCTCCATGCTGGAGCCCTGAAAATGACAAGAAAGCCTGGCAGGAAATTGAGAAGAAAGCTAGAGCCCGTCTGCCCCTGGCTCCCCATTCAGGAAGCTGAGAAGCCAAGGCAGATGCACCCTCCTCCTGGTGGGGAAGTAAAAAGCCCAGGTGGCTTCTCCCCGGCTCCTGGCTGGAAGTGGAAAGCCGAGAGCCCGGAGGGCAACTGGACTCCCGGTGGGGAGCTGTGTGCAGCTGTAAGATCTGGCTCTCAGTCCCCAATGCTGCCCCTCTTGAGTTGGTGGAAGTGCTCCTGGTGAGGACGTGCACCAACAACAGAAAGAGGGTAGTGTGGACATCAGCTACTGCAGTAATTAGGTCAACCTGACATAGGTCGACTTAAGTCTATAGTTTAGATATGCCCAGAGATGGTAAAAATACTGAGCGAAACAATTCTATTTTAGTACTCATCAAGAATGGGCTAAAATCAAATCAGCAATAAAGTGGTTTCTGCATTAGTGGGCAGGTGCATTAACATGCAGGGGTGTTTTCCTGTTAGTGCCTGTTAGAGTATTGTTTAACAGCAAGTAAACTGGCCATCAATAAGTTTAGACTTGAAATTAGACAAAGGTTTCTAACCATCAGAGGAGTGAAGTTCTAGAACAGCCTTCCCAGGGGACTAGTGGGGGCAAAAAACCTAAACTGTTTCAAGAATGAGATTAATACATTTATGGAGGGGATGGTAGGATGAGATTGCCTACAATGGCATGTAATCGATCTGCGACTGCTTTTAGCAAATATATCCAACAATGATAGATGTTGGATAACTAGATGGGGAGGGCTATGAGTTACTAAAAACCTGAAGTCTTTAAATCAAGATTTGAGGGCCTCACTCATCCCAAAATTATGGGCCTACTACAGTTAGGGTGACTAGATGGCCCGATTTTATTGGGACAGTCCCGATATTTGGGGCTTTTTCTTATATAGGCTCCTATTACCCCCCACCTCCTATCCTGATTCTTCACACTTGCTATCTGGTCACCCTAACTACAGGAGTGTGGGGGTGGGGGTGTGTGTGGTGGGGGGAGGTTCTGCGACCTGAGATATTTGGGAAGTCAGACTAGATGATTGTGATGGTCCCTTCTGGCCTTAGTCTGTGAGTAAGTTACATTTGTCCAAGCTACAGCCAAAAAGCTATTTACTTTTGTGCACGCGTTTTTTTTTTTGGAAAAAATGCTACTGCATTCAACACTTGTCAGCCACCAGTTTTCAGGGGAGAGGTTCTGCAGTTGTCTGTAATGGGAAGCAGTGTGTTAGCAAGTGTGGGAAGGGAGAATTGGGGGAAGAGGTGGCAGGACAAACAACAGAAGCAGCCGCTAAAATTATGGGGGAACCTTCCCCTACCCCCAGTAATTTCAGTGATGCTGTGGAGGGAAAGAAGGATCTTTAAGCCAGGTGGCTGCATGCTGGGACAGAGGCTTACACTGGGCATTGATCTGTTGTACCAAACACCTGAGATCAGTGAAACTGCTTGCAAGCAGGCAATCATTGTAGGCCTGAGGACGCTGAGCAGAGGGAATATGAAGGTAGGCCACTTCCAGTCAGGGGTCAGAGCATAGGTAGATAGCAAGACAGTGCACATGAATGGGTGCCCAGTGGCCTTGTGGGAAGGGATTGGAGGACCAACATACAAAACTAATTCATTTACATTTTTGATTCCAGAGCTGGTGCTCACACTTTTGCACATCCTTCTGAAACAGTTCTTGTTCCACCCCCAGAAATAACTCATGGTTGCTCGCTATCCCCATACCACTATGCACTGGGCTGGACTGAGGATTCTAGGGGCAAGGAGTGAACTGATTCTTTGGGCTACACCCCAAATGTAAACTGCTTAGTTTCTGAGAGAGGCAGTGTGCTCCAGTGGGTAGGGCCTGGGACTCCAAAGACTTGGGTTCTGCCACTGATCTATTAGGACCCTGGGCAAGTCTCTGTGCCTCTGCTCTCCCTCCCAGATGTTCTCTGTGTTGCTTTCTGGGCAGGGACTGCCCCTTACTATGTGTTTGAACAGTGGGGCTCAGCTCAGGAGGGTAAATTAGGGGAATATGAGTTTATTAGTTTACTCATTTCTTTTTTTAATCACTACACCATTGGCTCAGCTGGGGACTCTAGATGCTGGTGAAATACAACTCACTGTGTGGGGTGAGGAGAGTTTGTCAGGTTCTTTCCGCACTCCTCACCTCCTGCTGCAGAAATGGAGCCCAGTTGCTTGTGCCTTTCAACTGTACCAATCTGCTTACACTTTCAAGGTTCTCTCTGCAAGAAAATGGGCTAAAGCCCGAGTTAAACAGCCCCATGCCCATCCACAGACTGACGTTGGCAAGTTTACCTCATGGCAAAACTAATGTGCTTTGTCTTCACTGTGTTTTGACCTTGGGATAGCTCATGCCAGTTAGTAGACTGAGGTTAAAAAAGAAAAAGTGCCATTTGTAGTAGTGAAGACAAGCCCTGAGTGAATCAGGAGCAGAGGTAACAATTGAATAAAGGGCCTGCAATTACCCTTCCAGAAGAGTGCTGTCAGGAAGCTGCCTGAGGACAGGGTGAGTAGTGGGAGAATGAAACGACCTGAGGGAAGCCAGCCTGGGCAACAGCGAGGGGATCAACCACCACGCCAATGTTTAATTGTGAAACTGCGTTGGCTTTTTTGAAGGGTGGCTTTGTGGCTAAGACACAAGCATTGCAGGAAAGCAGCAGATCTTATATGCTTCCCATTTCTGCCCCGGACTATTTGTACAGCAGTGGACAAGGTGACTAATCCTTTGTTTCTCTTTGGGTCAAATGGAGATGATGATGATGATATCCGTCTGACAGAAGTGTTGGGAGAGGAGCACTCATGTGGCCTAATGGTAAGTGCCTTAGAAATGTCTATAAATAAATAATGAATATATTTGAGAAAACCACAAAATAGAGTGCAAGTCTGGATACATTTTTTTTATTAAAACTGCACCATTCCAGTCCATTTGGACTGCATAGTTGACATTAGACTACCAACTTGTATTGCACCTAGGACTGCTACATCATATTGCATCTTCTGTGAGCACAATGCCAAGTTAGTATTTTTGTTTGCATAGACAACTTACAGGAAAGAGTTTTGTGCACTAAATGCTTTTGGCTAAGATTGTGTGTGATTAACTCTTTTAGATTGATTTTTACCCAGAAGAGTGCCTCAACCAATTATCCTCTCTGAGTTTCCATTCCAAGGAATGCATTCAAAGACCGTTACTTTACAATGGATGGGAAAACACAAATTACAGTTGCAAAAGCAGAAGTTGCAAAGTTTTTGGTAAGAGAGTATTTTATATGTAAATTTTCAAGGGACCAGGCTCCAGGTCACAGTGCCAGTCACTCAGGTTTGGCCTGGCCTCCTTTTGTCATAATAGCAAGGACTTATAAACTCAATTCTGTGACTGGAGAATTGCTAATATAGTTCCTATAAGGAAAAAAAAAGTGATCCAGGAAACTACAGGCCTGTTAGTTTGACCTCAATTATATGCAAGATCTTGGAACAAAATTTGAAAGAGAAAGTAGTTAAGGCCATAGAGGTGAATGGTAATTGGGATAAAATACATGATTTTACAAAAGGTAGATCATGCCAGACAAACCTGACCGCCTTGTTTGAGAAGATAACTGATTTTTTTTAGACAAGGGAAATGCAGTAAATCTAATCTAACTGGATTTCAGTAAGGCATTTGATACAGTTCCACATAGGAAATTATTAGTTAAATTGGAGAAGATGGGGATTAATATGAGAATTGAAAGGTGAATAAGGAACTGGTTAAAGGGGAGACTACAACGGGTCATACTGAAAGGTGAATTGTCAGGCTGCAGGGAGATTACTAGTGGAGTTCCTTAGGGATTGGTTTTAGGACCAATCTTATTTAACATTCCTATTACTGAACTTGACAAAAAGTGAGTGTGTGCTAATACATTTTTCAGATTACACATAGTTGGAAGGTATTGCCAATATTGAGGAGGACCAGAATATCATACAAGAAGATCTGGGTGACCTTGTAGGCTGGAATAATAGAGATGGGATGAAATTTAATAACGCAAAGTGCAAGGTCATGTATGTAGGGACTAACGACAAGAATTTTTGCTGTAAGATCAGGACTTATCAGTTGGAAGCATCAAAGGAAGAGAAAGACCTGGATGTATTCATTGATTACAGGATGACTATGAGCTGCCAATGTGATGCGACCGTGAAAAAAGCTAATGCAGTCCTAAGATAAATTAGGCGAAGTATTTCCAGTAGAGACAGGGAAGAGTTAGTACCATTATACAAGGCACTGGTGAGACCTCATCTGGAATACTGTGTGCAATTCTGGTCTCCCATGTTTAAGAAAGATGAATTCAAACTGGAACAGGGGCAGAGAATGACTACTAAGATGAATAGAAAACCTACCTTATGAGAGGAGACTGAAAGAGCTTGGCTTGTTTAGCTTAACCAAAAGAAGGCTGAGGAGAGAGATGATTGCTCTCTATAAATACATCAGAGGGATAAATACCAGGGTGGAAAAGGAGTTATTTAAGTTAAGCACCAATGTGGACACAAGAACAAATGGCTATAAACTGGCTATCAATAGTTAGGCTCAAAATTAGATGAAGGCTTCTAACCATCAGAGGAGTGAAGTTCTGGAACAACCTTCCAAGGGGAGCAATGGAGGCAAAAAACCTAATTGGCTTCAAGACTGCGCTTGATAAGTTTATGGACGGGATGTTATGATGGGACTGCCTACGATGGCACGTGGCCCATTGGTAGCTGCCTGTAGCAAAAATCCCCAAAAGCCAGAGATGGGACACTACAGTGGGAGGGTTCTGAGTTACTACAGCAAATTCTTTCCCAGGTATCTGCCTGGTGGGTCTTGTCCACACGCTCAGGGTCTAACTGATCACCAAATTTGGGGTCAGGAAGGAATTTTCCCCTGGGTCAGAATGGCAGAGACTTGGGAGGTTTTCACCTTCCTCTGCAGCACAGGGAATGGGTCACTTGCAGGTTTAAATTAGTGTCAATGGTGAATTCTCTGTAACTTGAAGTCTTTATGATTTGTGGACTTCAGTAACTCAGCCAGAGGTTAGGGGTCTATTACAAAAGTGGGTGGGTTAGGTTCTGTGGCCTGCAATGCATAGGAGGTCAGACTAGATGATCACGATGGTCCCTTCTGATCTTAAAGTCTATGAGTCTATAATGGAATGGCAGCCCAAGCAAATTTGAGTGAGTGGAATTGCAACCTGACAGATGGGGTTGCAGCACCACTCAGGTTTGGCCTGGCCTCCCCCGACACCCTAGGCAGAATCTGCACTAGAGTTGTCCCTGGCTATACAAGGGGCCATATCTTTTGAGCACCACCTTCTGCTGTCTATGATGATGCTGCCCAAGTATTTGACAGTTGCCACCGGCTCCATGTCCCATCCAGACAGGTTAATACTGTGCTGATTTTAATCTGGAGCTCAAGGCTGCTTGGTGGTAATGACCAGACACTTAGTTTTCTCTGGATTAATAAGCAGACCGTTGTGTACCTCTTCTTGTCTGACCACATCAGCCATCAGCTGCAGAGATTCACCAGACTGAGCCAACAAGACAATGTCATCAGCATATTCAAGGTGCAAAGCAGAATGGCATTCAGCTCAGTGCCACTGACAGTTGTCTCCAAGTTTATCCATCAAATAATCAATGCTTATACTGAACAATGATGGTGGGTGCACACAATCTTTTTGGACTCCTGGGGAAAAAGGAAGCCATGCCTTGTATCTGCCATTGACGTGGAACACTGCTTACTGTTCCATTACAGAACTCTTCTGTCAATGACAGTATCTTTCCAAGCATGTCAAGTTGCCTCATTGGATCCCACACATTTGCTCAATGCGCAGAATCAAAGGCCTAACAGAAGTCTATAAAAAGTGCTGTGTATGGCATATTAAATTCAACCATCTTCTCAAAAAGCTGTCACACTACTGCAAGATCACCTACATTTATCTTATGCTTCATCATCTTTGTTTGCAATATCAAAGAAAAACAATGCTTCACATGGCTTTTGTTTATAGGAATGTGAGAAATCCATGACTGCCACCACTACTTCAGATCTCAGTTTGCTACATACATTGGCTACCGAAAACTTAACAGCAACAATAGGCAATTAGAGCTTAGAGCCTGCTGTTCTAGAAGCAAAGACTTCCATCATTTGAGCTTAAAAAGGTTCTTTTCCTTTAGCTGTGAGCAATATAACACCTATGGGACACATCTGAGCTGTTCAGATTTTGTCCAGTAGAGGTCAGTTCATCACAATGTAAATTTATATTTGCAGACTTTCAAGAAGAGATCATGCAGATGCATGGCCTTTTTAAAAATTATGTTTACAAACTTTTCACATTGAATCCATTGTAGTCTAAATGGTAAAAATAAGTAATTTTTAAAATGCTTATTAGTGAACCAGAGATAAGGTGGGTGAGGTAATAACTTTTATTGGCCTAACTTCAATTACAGTCTCTGTCACAAGGTTCTGAGCTCACACTAATCTGATCCCAGTATTATAATTCCAGTGATTTGAATGGATCCACTATTTATATGCACTAGTTTAAGTAAGATCAAGATCTAGGCCCGCTGTATAACTCTACTGTGTTTACTGTGCAAGACAAGTGCACTGAAGTCTATGGATTTTGTTGAAGAATAATCATTACACATAAGCAGCTGCTAGGAATGATAATTTTAAGGTTCAGACACTGGACTGGCACTCAGAAGATATGATTTTATTCTGAGTACTGCCAAAGATTTTGAGTATGATCTTGGACATATCGCTTCAGGCTAGATTGTGCCTTTAGGCACAGCCCTATGTAAGGGATAGGGTGTAGATGTGCCACTCCAGGAGGGAAATAATATGTTTTAGGAGACATAATTCCTTCCTTGCTCCTGGGCTGAAGTAATCTGCCATCTTTCCTGACTTGCTGCAGTTTACATCCCTCTATCCTTTTCTGGAGCTGCTGCCTTGGGCGCTGGGGACAGAGCCAAGATCCTGCTTTTTCCTCACCCTCCAGAGTATCAGGCATGTAGCTGCTGGTTACCCTAGTAAGAGCAATCTAGGAAGTCCACAAGCATGTGCCCTTGAGCTACTCTTTAGTAGCTCTGTACCTCAGTTTTCCCATATGTAAAAATAGGGATAATAATACTCCTCTGTGTTATACTTAGAAAATGAAAACCAGCAGGATCTTATTCAGAGGATAAGGTAATACACCACATTTATTGTGAATACAGAAAGAATCAGAGGAAGCAATCAGTTATAGCTATAACATTCCATTAACTCACACACTCATTCACACAAGCACAAGTTCTGCAAGGTTGTTATTATAATTACCAGCCTAGGAGTTGCTCGTGACAAGTCACTAGTCAGCTGGCCTGGACACAAGGATGGAGCTGGGCCTTGTCAGATGCGCATCCGATGCTCCTGGAAGTTGGTTGCACAACCAGACCCAAAGTCCTCAATCTTTAGGGTCTGTCTTTATAGGGATCCATCCTTATACAAGTCTATGGGGTTTGACTCGTCATGCTGCTCTCACGTTTGAAGTGATAATCAATCACGCAAATGGCACAGCAATGACGGTTTGTTGTTATCTTGTTGCCTCGGTTCTCCCTCTCCTTGGGGCAGTTGGGGATGGATTCAGGGGTATAGGGTTATCTCTCCCAGCACATTCTTCGGCCAAACGGTCCTGTCGGAGGGTAGTTGTTTTTCTTCCTCCAGATGTGGTGTCGTTTATTATGATTCTAAGGCTGATGCCTCAACTTTACAAACATACAATCACAATCACACTCTATTTCACTTAACATTTTTTCTATCATATCTACATTTTATTACCTATTCATTCTTTAACATAACCATTCTAAAATCACTGGGGTATGACAGACTCCAATAAACCTATTCATACCACTTGTTACATAAAAAGAAAACAAGCAAGATAAAAATGCAAATGTGGGGGTTAACAGATCTTATTCCTGAGTTCAGGAAAACAGTTGTAACACCAGCTGTTCTTAATGGTAATCTTATCACTTTAGAACAGACTTTTTGTCTCGGGATGTGTTTCTACAATTAACACAGACCTTATAAACTGACAGGCATATCTCAATTAGCACAGACTCAGCAGGCTGAGAGGCCTATTTCCTTCTAATGATCAGGCCAAATCCAGGGTCTGTTCTGGGCCTTTCTTTCTCACATTTTCCCATAACATAAACATATTAGTTATTACTTTAATCCAACATCTGCCTCACAGAAGAGATGTGAGGATAAATTAATTGATATTTGTGAAGCCTCAGATCCTATAGGGATGTGCACCGTAAAAAAACACCAAATAACTAACTTGCTAATTTTAAAAACACAATAACGTGGTGGTTCTTAATTGCTCATCAGCCGTCTGATTGTTGTAACAAAGGCTCCTGTTTACACTGTGGTGTAGACGATGTTGAAATAAAGCATCCTGGAAGGCAATGGAAAGAAATAAGGATTTATTTCTTTTATTTGCAACAGGGTCAAAGAGCTGAGTTGACTTTTAGGGAAGATTTGTTGTGGAGAAAAATCCCTCCCAGTGGCCATGTGTTCTGCAGGTCTGTGTTTCATTTGGAGTTTTACAAACTCACACCCAAGATTATTGACTCTAAAAACACCGCAATGTAGGAACATACTGTACAAATTCCTTCCCTTAAATGGCCTGTAATTTTATTACCAGAAATAAATATACTTTCATGGGGCAGGAGGGATGAGGGGTGACTGAGTATGTGTGTGTGTTTAGCATCATATAGGTAGCAGTTTTACCAGGGCCATAACCTGAGAGGGGCATCTACCCATGGTGCAAAGCCACAGAGGTGGGAAAATGGGGCAGAAACAGAGGCAACATAAAGACCTGCTTAATAAGGCCAGTCCGGTGTGGTGGTGCTGGGGAATGGAGGAGCACCACCTCCACCCCGACTCACCTTAGCAGACCACCCAGCCTGTCTGATTTGCGGTGTGTGTGGGGGGGTGCAACCAAAACATCTGGGGGGACCACATAACACTTCTGGGTGGAAAAATGACCCCAAAAAATGTTAGGGGGAACAAAGATGCTTGCTCTCACCGGGTGCTAAAATGCCTAGTTACAGCTCTGTGTTTTATTATCATAAAAGTGCAAAGAACTGTGGTCTGCTGGTTTGGCCCCAGGGACGCACTAAGATCTACATGACAGCTTGTCTACACTGGCAATTTACAGCATGGCAACTTTCTGGCTCAGGGGTGTGAAAGAACACTCCTCTGAGTGCAGCAAGGTTCAGCGATGTAAAGCGCCAGTGTAGACAGTGCATCAGCGCTGGGCGCTACTCCCCTCCTGGAAGTGGTTGCTGCGCTGCGACCACACAAGGCCCATTAAAGTGGTGCCAGTGTAGACTGACAATAGTGGTATAGGCACAGCGCTGTAGCTCTGCTGACATAACCCCCACAGCCTAGACGCAGCCCACCAAGACCAGGGACTACAGTCCGCTATTTTGAACCCCGATCGTTTGTTTTAGCCACACGCTCATTCTCCTCTGAGCTACTGGACTCTTGGGTCTCAGAGTAGCAGCCGTGTTAGTCTGTATCCGCAAAAAGAAGAGGAGGACTTGTGGCACCTTGGAGACTCACACATTTATTGGAGCATAAGCTTTCGTGAGCTACAGCTCACTTCATCGGCTGCATTTGGGGGAAAACACAGAGGGGAGATTGATACACACACACAGAGAGCATGAAACAATGGGTGTTGCCATACACACTGTAACCAGAGCCAAACTGGCCAAACTGGACAGTCTCTACGTAAAAGAATGAATGGACACAAATCAGACTTCAAGAATTATAACATTCAAAAACCAGTTGGAGAACACTTCAATCTCTCTGGTCACTCGATCACAGACCTAAGAGTGGCTATACTTCAACAAAAAAGCTTCAAAAACAGACTCCACCGAGAGACTGCTGAATTGGAATTAATTTGCAAACTGGATACAATTAACTTAGGCTTGAATAGAGACTGGGAATGGATGAGTCATTACACAAAGTAAAACTATTTCCCCATGGTATTTCTCCCTCCCACCCCACCCCCCACTGTTCCTCTGATATTCTTGTTAACTGCTGGAATTAGCCTACCTGCTTGTCACTATGAAAGGTTTTCCTCCTTCCCCCCCCTGCTGTTGGTGATGGCTTATCTTAAGTGATCACTCTCCTTACAGTGTGTATGATAAACCCATTGTTTCATGTTCTCTGTGTGTGTGTATATAAATCTCTCCTCTGTTTTTTCCACCAAATGCATCCGATGAAGTGAGCTGTAGCTCACGAAAGCTTATGCTCTAATAAATTTGTTAGTCTCTAAGGTGCCACAAGTACTCCTTTTCTTTTTGCGAATACAGACTAACACGGCTGCTACTCTGAAACCTGTAACCAGAGCGATCACTTAAGGTGAGCTATTACCAGCGGGGGGGGGGGGGGACGGGGGGGGCTTTTGTAGTGATAATCAAGGCGGGCCATTTCCAGCAGTTGCCAATTTGACTAGTTCCCCTTGTTTATTTCTTCCCCCCTCCCCCCCCCCCGCTGTTGTCAACTGCTGCGGCGGAAAGCCAATGGGGGCCGTGCCGCCAACCTGACGACAGCGGAAGCACGAGGGCTGGGCTAAAGCCCTGTTCGGCCGCCTGGAGAACTGGGCGCTTGTGTCCCGCCGAGCCGAGCCGAGCCGAGGCGCGGGGGCACCTAGAGCTGCCTCCCGGGCTGGCCGCGCCCGCATGGGGCGGCTGCCGCCGCTGAGCCTCGCCGGGGCCGGGTGAGGCGGCGGCCCCTGCTCGCTGGCTGCGGACGCTGCTGGGAGCCGAGCCCCGCCGCCTGGAGGGGGGATGTCCGCGCCGTGCTGCGCGGGCCAGGTGAGCGCCGGCAGGGGCGGGTCCGCGTGGCCGTGGCTCGGGCCCGCTGCCCCGCTGGGGGCTGCCTGGGTCGCGCGCGCGCGCTCGCTCTCGGCCCCGCTCCCGGGTGCCCCCTCCCCCCCCCCGCGCTCCGAGGGAATCAGCCCAGAGCCCTGAGTTCCGCCTGGCTTCGGTCGAAACCCGAACCCCGCCCCCCAGCTCCTTGGGCAGCAGGGGCGGCCCCGCGGGGAGGGCGACGCTCAGGGAAGCGGGGCTGACCGGGGCTTGCGGGGGAGCGGAACCGGGGCTAGGCATAAGCAGCCTAAGCTATTGCTTAAGGGCCCCCAGGGGGCCCCCATTCGCTTCTTTATTATAGGACCGTGCCTGTTTTCGTGGGGGGGGGGGTCCAACACGCTAGCTCTGGGCGGGGGTTTGCTGCTGAGAGGATCCTGGCAGTGCTGGGGGGGCTCCGACCGGGAGTCTGGGTGCAGGCTCTGCGGGTCTGGCCGCGGGAGGGAAACTTGCAGCGGAGGCGCTACCTTGGTGCAGATCCCCAGGGCTAACCCCCGAGGGAGCGCTGGTGCAGAGCAGGGCGTACAGGTGCCACTCGTGTGGTGGCCTCAGGGCTTGGCCTCAACAGCAGGAACTATGTTGATGTCAGGTTTCAGAGTAGCAGCCGTGTTAGTCTCTGTTCGCAAAAAGAAAAGGAGTACTGGTGGCACCTTAGAGACTAACAAATTTATTTGATGATGTTACACTGGTTCAAGTGTCGCTAGCGTGCACACGCCCTGGTGACGCTTGCACCTTAACTCTAGTAAGGCTGCAGCACCGTGGTGCCTTGATGACCAAGCAAGAGGGGAGAGGTACGCATGGGCCGGATTCTGATCTGTTACACAGGTGTAAATCAGGAGTAATCCCTAGATTTAGGGGAAGGAGTTGTACAGTTATGCCACCGTGACTGAAACCAGAATATGGCCCAAAGTAAGTGAAGTTGGCCAGCTAGGCTATGTCTTCATGGCCCAGAAGATGGGGAAAAATCCACACCCCTGAGAGATGTATTTATATTGACCTAGCCCCTGCGTAGACAGTGCTATGGTCACTCGAGGGGACGTAGGTAGTGGACATAATGAAACACTATAGTGGTGCAGCTGCACCTTTTGAGTGTAGACCTGCCCAAAGGCACCTGCAGTTTTTTACTGCAAGGTCAGCACTATGCTCTGGGTGTGCCTTGTCTCCACTAGGATTTTACAGCACGGTAGCTAACTAAATGAGCACTAATTAACCAGTGGTAAAACCACACCTTTTTTTTAGAGTGAAAACAAAGTCTAGGTCAAATCCACAGAGGGTTTTGAAAACAAGGAGGGTAGTTTTAGCTGGCTGAAATAAATAAGTAGTCAGTGAAGTTGTTTGTGGATGGGGGTGACTTGGTTCAAATGGCAACAGAAGTTGGTCCAATACAAAATACTACCTCACCAGCCTTGTCTCTAAGGGCTGGGGCACCAGCAATCAGCAGATGCTCAAGTAGGGAGAGCATGGGCTCTCCTTTGAGAGGCCATAGAGGAACCTGCAATTAAATAGCCACTTGCTCCTGTTCGCTGAGTATTGGGCGGTCAGTTCAGTGGAATGAGATTAAATGAGTTGTTTCTGAAACCCAGACTGGAAAGCATTTGCTGCTCTTTCAAACCCAGACTGAGTGCTGAGACGGTTGCTTTTCTGCATGGGCAGCCTGGGGCTTTGGGGGAAGCCAGCTTGCTGCAGCACCCCAGGGCAAGGTAACAGTTCAGAGAGATCTGGTGGAGAGTGCTACAGTTGGTGTCTTGCCATATTTGCTGTAGAATGCACCTTTGTCTGATCACTTAGTACGCTTGAATTACAAATACGCTGTCTGATGATATTAATCTGGCTTGCTAAGAAACCCCATATTTTAAAAGTGTTTAAAAAGCCAAAATACTTATATATGTGTAATACAGGCATGTGAACGGACAGACCCTCAAGTTTCTCATTGTGGCTTTTATGCCATTAGGTGGGAGTTTGGAAACTCTCCCCACCTCCACCCAGTCAGTTCTGCATTTGGAGAATGAAATGAGATATCTGTGGAAAATTTTCCTCCACACTGGAGACGTAAAGAGAAATCCCCACGAAAAGAAAAATTTACTGTCACCCCTGGGGAAATGCATTCAACGCTTTCAGCCTGAGCAGTGCTATTGTTCTGGTGTTTACAGCTACTTCTGGTGGTTATAGCTACTTTCTATAAAATATGAAGAGACAAACTGATTCTCAAGGAGATGTCTTGTGGTGTTTTAAATAATTTTTAAAGTACTATTTGAAGTAAATAATATATATTTCTATAATAGAAAATTATTTACTCTTTTAGAAAATAATATACAAAACATAGTACAGTCATGGTTGCTTTTGCCTTTAACTCAAGAAGATATTTAAATTGGATTTTTTCACTCCTTTTAGTGCAGTTGGAAAATCTTGCATTTATGACTTGTTAGCTATCAAAAAAACCATTCTCAGCATTTGTTCTTTGAAACTTCTGCTAGCTCTTCAAACTTGTCCTATCTTGTTCAGTGCTAAAACTCCTTATCAGCATAGTGTACGGATGTATGTTTTAATAGGGGTGTCTCTGTTTATAGAGTACTGTGTAAAACTGTCACCATATTCAGGATTTTTAATAATTAAAAATTGCCTTTTTTCCATGGGTGCAGATGTCTGGTGTCTCTGACTAAATGTCAGCTGTGTAATTGCATTCTACCTTCCAGCATTATTTCTATTAGAGATAATAGCATCACCTTCTCTATCTGTTGAATGCAAAACATTTATATTGATGGAATGTTATGGCTTAGAACTTAAATACAAGAAGCTATAGCTAGAAGTAATGGGATGTAAATTCAGAAATGGAAAACTTGGACTGAACATCAGGAAAAGATTCCTGGCAGATCTATATAGCCTGTGGAGTAATCTCCCAAGGGGAGTAGCGGAAGCAGCATCACTTGGCACACTTAAAAGTAGATTGAGTAGTGAGTGTAAAATAACAAATACTGCCCTGATAGGGAGACAGGAATAAATGGTGTAAATTGGCCTTTTAAAACTAGAATCTATGCTGCATTCTAAAAATAAACAAACATGCAATGGTTTGTCCCCCTCATTTTGTTTGTTGTGGGTCAAAGGGCTTGTCTGTTAGGGGACTGACCAGTGTAAAGTTGGGGTTGCACCAGTTGTGACTTTACCGAGTTGGAAACTGAAGTAAGTCACAATGGTTCAGTGCATTTACTCTGGGATTTTGTACCAGTGTAGCTATACCTGTGCAAAAATGTGTAATGTGCACAAGAGCCAACAAGTGAAGTGTGTGTCTTATGAGAACACAATGGACTTGTTGGGAAGGGATCAGATACGCTCGTAGAATCCTGAAAGTAAACTTTCATTATGGGACAGTATTTAAGGTAGGACATTTTTTTAGGCGAGCCATGTTTATGTCCCTTAAATACTGATTGGCAAGAATGTTATTGCCCTGAGGAACTCCTTAGTCTCTTGTATTTCTCTCCTTTCCCTTACAGTTCCTGTCTTCTCAAGGCACTTGTATATTAAGTACCTGCAGTGAGTCTCTCACCCCTGGGAATGGGGATGGGGAAACATAATAGGAGCAAGGTTTAAAACAGTGTAGCATCTCTCATTTTGTAGATCATGCAAAGTCTCCTGTTTTGGTGCTTACAACTCCAGTCAGCTCTCCATAGTCTTAAAACAAAAACTGATGCAGTAGTGTAGTGACTGTGAGCTGATTTCAGTTTGCAACTATATAACTGCTGTGGATCCCTGTAGGGGTGTAGAGGGATAAAGGTGGTGACTGAACTGGATTTCCCCAAGCTCCCGTTTTCACTGACTCTTTTTAATACATATCTTGTCTTCATACTACAAACATTTACAGAACTTAAAATTTGTTGCTAAGTGTGGAGATAGCTTAAGTACACCATGCCGGTGAGCCTGGAGGACTGTCTTTACAGCAGTGGGAGTGGTGGGGGTGCCACAGTAGACCAGCTCACAGTGTTCTATCTGCTGTCAGCTCACCATGCTCAGAGTAGGGCCATCCTATATGGTGGCTAAAACTGGTGCCTGCTGGCATCTTGTCTGCACTAGCGTGTTCACCCTTGCAGCTCTAATGGTGGGAAAGTAACCAATAGTGTAAGACATGTATGGTTCCTGACTGGCTCTAAAGACTAAATGTCAGTCGTCTTAAAGCCATTATTGATATTGCTAGTGGTAACGTGGTTAGATTTACTAGGCTAGGATGGTAACTTAAATACTGTTTCCATGTTGCTCATTGTAACTTCTTTGAATGGAGAGAAATTATCCTATTAGTAGGGCCCTACCAAATTAATGGCCATGAAAAATACATCAGACTGTGAAATCTGGTCTTTGGTGTGCTTTTACCCTATACTATACTGATTTCATGGGGGAGACCAGTGTTTTGCAAATTGGGGGCCCTGACCCAAAAGGGAGTTGCAGGGGGGATCACAAAGTTATTTTAGGCGTATGCAGTATTGCCACCCTTACTTCTGCACTGCCTTCAGAACTGGGTGGTTGGAGAACGGCAGATGGTGGCCGGGCACCCAACTCTGTAGACAGCACCCTGCCAGCAGCAGTACAGAAGTAAGAGTAGCTATACCATAATATACCATGCTTACTTCTGCAGTGCTGCTGTTCAGCTCTGAAGACGCAGTACTGCAACCCCTCCTACGATAGCCTTGCGACCCATCCCCTGTCCACACACACACAACTCCTTTTTGGGTCAGGACCTCTACAATTACAACACTCTGAAATTTCAGATTTAAATAGCTGAAATCATGACATTTACAATTATTAAAATCCTATGGCTAAAATGTACCATGAATTTGGTAGGGCTCTATATATATATGCATGTATATATTAAAAAAAGCCTGCTTCCTTACTATCTCTCTGAAGTTGTTTAACTGTCTGTAAAACCAGCAGAAAATTTGGATTAGAAAGAGCCTCTTTATTGACCACCAGCATCGTAGCTTATTGCTCAAAACTGCAACCAAGACCTGGTGTTATCACTTCTCTCAAATAGTTGTTCAAAGTACAAGATGTTGACAGGGCATTGCATCAGGCAGTGTTTGGCCCCGAATGTGAAAAGCCTAGATTCTTCAACTTCCACTTGGTCATATTATCACCAGTTTTTGCCCCCCATGCTCTTAGTTGATTTAAAGTTCACCAATGTTTTTGTTTAAGGTCAGTGCTTGAGGGGAGGAGTTCTGAAAGAGCCAGGTTCTCAAGAATCATCAGCATTTTTTCCATTTTGTTACTCTGCAGCCTTCCATAATGGTATTTTGGGGGTAAGGAATCTTCAGAGACAAAGCTCTTTCTGGACTTCCATCTCTCAGGTGGTGGAAGTGTCCATGCAGTGAGTGTCTGAGTATTCAGTTGTTTTTTTGTCTCCTTTCTTTGGAATGCATCCTCCCTTGCTGATGGCGATGCAATCCCCATGAGGCAGCATGCTGACAGTGTAGGAGTCAGTTTCAAAGTTCCTGTGACGATCCTACAGGACAGATTGTGTTCAATATTAATGCGTGCATGGCTTGAGCATAGAAAACAGTGTTCTACAACTGAAGAACACGAGGTGAGACTGTTTGCTTGGAGTGTTTTGGGGTCATCTCCCAATTGGTAATGGCTGATTTCTAGGGAACACAGTTCTTCAAGTAGTGTCCTTGTGGGTGCTCCACTTTTTGATCAGAGATTTTCAGTAGTAGGGCCCTACCTGTACTGAGGATATATAGAGATATGTGAGTGAACTGCCATCAATTCCTTCTCAACCACCAGACAGCCTGGGATGGTGCCTTTAGCATGCCTGCTTCCAGTTTTTCCTGAAGCTTGCCTTTACTGTAGCCTACTGTAGTTTTAGTTTAGTCTAGTTGATTGTCATTATTGTTGGATAGCTCCCCTTTTTTTACCTTAGTTTTTCTGTCAAACCCAACGCCTTTCGCCTGCCTTTTTTTCTTGAGGGGCCTTCTGGTGTTGTCATAACTTGTTATGCTGGGTTCCCCAAGCTTCATGTGCTGCCTTTCCTGCTGTTAGACCATCATGGTTAGCGGTGGTCATCCTTGGTGCCTCTGTTTAGGGGACATCCAAATACCATCCAAGGGTAAGATCTGTACTTCTTTTAAGAGCAGTTCCAGAAAGAACAGAGAAATTAAATTTTGGCTCCATATGATGGCGCAAGCCCTGAGACCAGCTTCAGACCCGGCTCAGAAGATAAGCCATACGCTGCATTTAGTGCCCCATTGACCTTTGTATCCCAGTCACTGAGATCTTTGTGAGATAAGGGTGAAAGTACTGACAAGGCTCCAAGGAAGAGAAGTTCTGAGTCTCCCACCAGAGAACCTTCTTCAATGAAATCTTGGTCACCCCAGGAGCCCTTAGGTCCCAGAATAGGTACCTTTGAGGCTCCAAGTGGTCCTGCTACCAGGAACTTGTCAAAGACTTTGAGTTCCTCTAAAAGCCGCTGTACCAAGCATGTTTCAGTACTGAAGATGTTTTTGGTACTGATGGATCCAAGAACTTTGTTTCTTGGAAACTGGTACCCTTTGCAGACCCCAAGCATTCTGATGCCTGGAGGCTAGTAACATCCACCTCAGTATCCAGACTGGTATCCCAGTCTGGTATATCAGTGTCCCGGAAGTTGTCAACATCTTTGGTATGGATATTGACTGTTTAGACACATGCCTCTGAAGTAATAAGTGCCCTTAGTACAGATGCCGGTGAAACAATCAACAACATTGGTACTGACCCCGACTCTTATGGAGCCTCAGTTCACCTTGGCTCAGATACATTCAGTACCACAAAAATTAAGATACTCCAGGGATCTTTTTGTTTTTGAAGAAACAGTTTCCATTGCTAATGGATACAAAGTGCTTGTGAGTACCAAGATCTACTGGATTGCTGAGACTGTCTCTTTCCCTGTTGCCTCTTACCTTTCCATTAACTGTTGCATATGGTTGACAACTACTTTACCTTCATTATCTGCCACACTGTTGGACTATGTTCAAGATGATTCCTGGGATTCCCAAAAAGAAAAGGAGTACTTGTGGCACCTTAAAGACTAACAAATTTATCTATTCAAGGATCTCCCATCTTATCGTGGTGAGGACATCTCCTTGGTCACCTACCCTGAGAGGGAAGTGGCTTGGGAGAAATAACTTTTGGGGCCCTCCTCATTAGTATGATCAATCCTGATGGGATAATGTGATTTTTGGTAATTAATTGATCTTTAAATATTCAGGGTAAATAGGCCTAATCCCCTGAGATGGGATATTAGATGGATGGGATCTGAGTTACCCAGGAAAGAATTTTCTGTAGTACTACTTTGGAAGGAAATCCTCTTTCTGCTCCTGAGACATCCCCAAATGTACCGTGTACCACCACTGCTGCTGCTCCACAGAAGGCCTCTGACAACTACAAAGAAGGTCCTAGGTGCCTCCAGGACGTTGCAGACCAGCAGCACGAAGTGGAAGATCGGTGGCTGCTCAAAGGACCCCCTCCGAGATGCTGGTCCAGTAAGATCCAGCATCCTGAGGACGGCCTGTCAGGACATCACAACCAGAAGGAACATCTTCCCAGCAGCACCAGCTGCTGAGGGTCAACCTCCCCACCTTACAGTAGCTGCCGACCGAGAGCCCCCCGCTCTCCAGCAACACCAGCCACCAATGGAGAGCCCCCCCACTCTGCAGCTGCAAGATGCTTTCAGGCGACCACCTCCCACCCCCGCAGCTGCTGAGGTCCGTGACGCTGGTGGTGCTCTTGCTGCTCTACACACCATCAAGAGAGGAATCTCCATAGACAGGACCAGCGTCTCTCCAGAGACCACCCAGAGGGTCACCAGCGCCTTGCTGGATGCCTGCCCAGCTTCAGAAACCACACTGAATGACCCCAGGTCCCTGCTGGATGCCTGCCCAGCCGGACCTCTCGACCCCAACTGCCCACATCAGGATGAACCAGCCAGAGATACCGCTGATGCTGCTGGAACCCTCCCGCTGCAAAGTAATGAGGACACCATCTACCTGCAGTACCCCCTCGCTGCGGATGGGCTCATCTGCTCTCCACCCCGAAGCTTCCACCTCCTCAATGGTGTCACCAGGCACCTGAAGAGATGCCACAGCAAGTGGGTCACCTTCAGCTGTGCCCTCTACAGCCTGCCCTTCGAGACGAAGAAGCAATGTAAGACGCACCAAGTCGCCTGCAGGAAATGCCTCAAGGGAACAACACAGTCTCCTGCCCCGGCTCTCAGCCCTCCTGCTGCGCGCCGGCCCACTGTTCCTGAGCCTCAACAAAGAAAAGCAATCGTGCAAGCTGCTGTCAAGAAGCCTGTCCCCATCGCCAGGCCAGCGCAACGGGGTGCTGTGACCGAAAAGGTAACTGCTGCCTCGGGGAATGTCACCCAGGTCCTTGCCAGCAGGAGGCCTGTCTCACCCTCTCACATCGCCAAGCAAATCTCCATACTCGGACATCTCAGTACTACCTTGCCACCTGTCCAGCATGTCCCCGTCCCCAGAAGGATCAGCACCCCACCGTGCATAGCTGCTAGAGATCCTGTCGCCGGAGGAGCCAGAGCCACACCTCGGACCACCCTATGAGCTCCAGCAGCCAGAGGAGCCAGTGCCAAGTCTCAGACCGCCCTGCGAGCTCCAGCCACCGGAGGAGCCAGCACCATGCCCCAGATTGCCCTACAAACTCCAGATGTTACTGGAGGAACCAGCCCCACAGCCACAGCAAAGCACAGGGCCTTTGTCACCAGACGGCCCAGCACGGCCCCCCCGAGTCCATTCTGCAGGACACTGACTATGGGAGATCTCCCACTCCAGCAGCAACCACCCAGACAGCAGCCACTCCTAGAAGGACCAGCGGTGTTCCAGCAACCCCTGAGCCAGACCGCATCTCTCCAACTGCTAGCAATGCCAGCATCCCGCCAGAGATCCCACCCCAGCACCCAACCAATGGGAATCCTGAGCCACGAGATAGACAGCAGGCCGACCATGCAGGCTTTGAGCCTGCACCAGACGAGGTTGAGGACCATGAGGGCCAGCAGCTGGTGGTGAGGGCTGCCACTCCTTGGCAGACTGCCTGGACTGAGGAGCTGCAAGCGACAGCTTCCTTTGATGACTTTGACCTCCTCGTAGACACGCTCACCCAAGAACTGTCTGCTGAAACCGCTCCCAGGAGAAGTTCGAACCAGGAGAACCCCCCATCTGCCCACAGAATGCCTGCTCCAAACCTCAACACCACCACCAGGGGAGCCAGAAGTAGAGTCGCCAGCCGCCGCTACGATCCAGCAGCTGCTTCAAGGATCCAAAAGCTGTACCGGGCAAACGGCTCCAAAGCCATGAGGGAGGTCCTAGACAGGCCCTCGCCCTACTGCACGATCCCATCTGAGCATCTCTACAGCTACTTCAAGGATGTATTCGACTGCATAGCCCAGAATGACGCGCAGCGCCCAGAGTGTGTCCACCCCCTGCCCCGTGTTGACGAAACAGGTGTCCTGGAAACTGATTTTACGCCCAAGGAAGTGATGGCCAGACTCTCAAACAAAAAACACAGCTCGTGGGAAAGTCTGCATCCCCTACAGTCTCCTGAAAAAGCAAGATCCCGGCTGCCTGGTCCTCGCCATGCTCTTCAACCAGTGCAAGCGATTCTGCTGGACTCCCAGCTCCTGGAAGAAGGCCATGACGGTACTGGTGTACAAGAAGGGTGAGCAGGACGACCCCAGCAACTGGAGGCCCATCTCCCTCTGCTCCACGATGTACAAGCTCTATGCCAGCTGCCCAGCATCGAGGATCACAGAGTGGTCAGTGAGTGGGGGAGCCATCAGCTCCACCCAGAAAGGCTTCGTTTCCTGTGAGGGCTGCTATGAACACAACTTTGTCCTCCAAACCACCATCGAAATGGCCAGAAGGGCACGGAGGCAGTGCACTGTAGCATGGCTTGACCTCGCTAATGCCTTTGGGTCCATGCCCCACCACCGCATCTTTGCCACGCTCCAGGAGTTTGGGATGCCAGAGAACTTCCTCCGTGTGATCCGAGAGGTGTACGAGGGATGCAGCACAACAATTTGCTCGGTTGAAGGGGAGACTGATGAGATCCCGATCCGGAGCAGAGTTAAGCAGGGCTGTCCCCTCAGCCCCATCTTTAACCTCGCCATAGAGCCATTGCTGCGAGCAATCTCCAACGACACAGATGGCTTCAACCTCCATGGCAAGAGGGTGAGTGTCCTGGCTTATGTGGATGACCTGATCATGACCGCAGACGACCCAGAGAACCTCCAACGTATGCTAGATGCCACCAGTCAAGCTGCCGATTGCATTGAAGCGGAGCCCCATCCAAAGAAGTGCGCATCTCTCCACAATGACAGCAGTAAAAGGGACTCGGTGCAGGAGACTGGGTTCCAGATCCAGGGCAAGCCCATTATCCCCCTGGCAGAGGGGCAGGCGTACCAGCACCTTGGCAAGCCAACGGGTTCTGTGTCCAACAGACACAATCCAGGAGATCTTACAAGATGCTGCCAAGATCAATGCCTCCCTGCTAGCACCATGGCAGAAGATAAACTCCCTGAATACCTTCCTGATCCCTCGCATCTCTTTCGTCCTAAGGAGATCCACCATGGCGAAGGTACCCCTCAACAAGGCAGACAAGATCGTCCGGCAGCTGGTGAAGTGGCTGTTCCTTTTCCAGAGAGCCAGCAACGAGCTGGTCTATATCGCCCACAGGCATGGCGGTGCCAATGTCCCCTGCATGGGTGACCTGTGTGACATCGCGGTGATCACCCACGCCTTCCGCCTGCTGACATCATGGTAAGGAACATCACAGCAAATGTCCTCCATGACGCAACAAAGAAGCGGATTGGCAGAGCCCCCTCCAACCAAGACACCGCCAGATTCCTGAGCGGTTCTCTGGATGGCGAATTTGGATGGGACGGTGGTGACATCGCTTCGCTGTGGTCCCACGCTCGCAATGCCACACGTCACCTGGGGAAGCACATCGGCTGTCGCTGGGAGTGGTGCGAGGAGCGCCAGGAGCTGGGAGTCCTGGTGCCGCAGATCAGGTCTGACGGCAACGCCATCGTCACACCGAGCACCAGGGGCATGCTGGAGAGAACCCTGAAGGCGGCCATCCACTCATTGTACATGGAAACCCTGAAGCTTAAACCAGACCAGGGTAAAGTCTTCAAACTTACCAGCAAGTGGGACGCCAGCAACCACTTCCTCACCGGGGCAGCTTCACCTATTTCACCGACTGGCGGTTCATCCACCTCGCCCGGCTCAACTGCGTCCCGCTCAATGGAGCCGTCTGCCGCAGGAACGAGACAAGCGTTGCTGGAAGTGCAGCTACTCCAACGAGAACCTGCACCGTGTCCTGTGCAGCTGCAAGCCCCACTCCAGAGCCTGGCAGCTGCGCCAGAACACCATCCAGAACCGCCTGGTGAAAGCCATCGCACCGTGCCTGGAGGTCGCTGTGAACTCCACCATCCCCGGGACGGACAGCCAGTTGCGACCTGACACGGTAGTCACAGACGAGGACCAGAAAAAGGTCATCCTCATCGACATCATGGTCTCCTTTGAGAACAGGACCCCGGCCTTCCGCGAATCCCAAGCTTGTAAGCTGGAAAAATACGCCCCCCTGGCCGACACCCTGAGAGCGAAGGGCTACGAGGTGCAGATGGATGTCCTGATTGTCGGAGCCCTGGGCGCTTGGGACCCCTGCAACGAGCATGTGCTGCGGACCTGCAGGATCAGTCGACGTTACGCACGGCTCATGTGGCGCCTCATGGTCTCGGACACAATCCGATGGTCCAGGGACATCTACATCTACATCGAACACATCACCGGCTACCGACAGTACCAGGAGATGTGAGCCGGTACAACATTGTGCATCAACTATGGGAAAGGGACTGAGAGACTTTTTTTTTTTCATTGGACCATATGAACTGGAACCATAAACTCACTGAACATTAAATCCCACCAAATGAGGGTAGATCCATCCTCCTCATCGTATCCGCTCATTATACTCCACACCTGAACATAGCCATTATATGGACAACATACCCTCGTACCTAAATGTCTGTACTTTGACCCATTAAACTTTTACCCCCAATCGGGGAGATTGCAGATTATGTATTCCTTATGCCACCTGCTCCTAAACTGAATTTCGCACCCCTTGATACTCTGTACCTTATTCCCTGGTAACCAGAAACTTCTATGCCTAAACTCTGTACTGTTTCCTTTTAATAATTTTATTAAGATAATGTTGAAGTAAAATCTGGCTGGTGAATCTTGCCCATATGCTCAGGGTTTAGCTGATCGCCATATTTGGGGTCGGGAAGGAATTTTCCTCCAGGGCTGATTGGAAGAGGCCCTGGAGGTTTTTTGCCTTCCTCTGTAGCATGGGGCATGGGTCACTTGGGAGGATTCTCTGCTCCTTGAAGTCTTTAAACCACGATTTGAGGACTTCAATAGCTCAGACATAGGTGAGGTTTTTCGTAGGAGTGGGTGGGGATTCGTAGGAGATTCTGTGGCCTGCGTTGTGCAGGAGGTCGGACTAGATGATCAGAATGGTCCCTTCTGACCGTAGTATCTATGAATGCCCCCTCCTCTACCTTATGGTCCACATCAGTGGCCATATTTGGAACATGGACTCTTTGTTGCCAGCTGTTCTCAAGAGCTCCTGGCTATTCCCATGGGGAGCATAGACAAAGACATTCTCCTGTTCCCTCTTTTCCTCCTCAGCAGCCTTAGCCTCAGGAAGAAACTTTGCCAGATAATGCCTCTACCACCATCTTTGGCTGAGGATTTTAAACAGTTTCACATGCTGATGAAACATTGCTGATTTGTTCCAAATTTCTTTAGAAGTCCATGAGTCACAACATAAACTTTGACGAATGCAAGATGTCTGATTCTCTGCATGAAGTGCATCACCAGTCAGTTAGGCTCTTTAAAAACCTGCTAACATTAAATTGGCACACCCCTGCCATGGCATCGCCTATATATAAATGGGCAGACACAAATTCTGAGTTCTTCTTCCCACCCACCCACCACCAAATTCTTCAGTTGTGGACATAGTCAATGAACATGCCAGACGGCATCATACAAAGTCTGTGCCTTATGATAAAGACCAAAAAGAACTTAATATATTCTGTCGCAAGAGCTACTCTTCTGCAATCCTGTAATTCGGAATCACAAGTTACCAAGCTCTGATGGCAAAATGACACCAATCATAGTAAATTAAACACTTGTCTCCCTGAGGAACACTGAAAACAGTTCAGAGCCATTATGGGTGAAGGTCAGCTCTTAGTGAGGATAACATAGCAAGCCTCCCTAGAGGCAGCCATTGCTGCAGCTTGATCCATCTCCACTGCTGTTGTCATGATTCAGGTGTCTTAGCTGCAGCTGTTTGGTTTTCCTAGGGAGGCCTCCCCTTTGATAGACTCAAACTTTTTTCAGAGTCCACAGACAAATCCTTATGTACCTTAAAAGACTCAGGGGCGACACTCGGATCTCCGACTGGTCCAATTTCTAACTATCGTAGATCCATAGAGTCAACTAGAAAGAGACCAAGGTATCAAAAGAAGAGATCCCCCTAGTAAGCTGTAGCTCACAAAAGCTTATTCTCAAATAAATTTGTTAGTCTTTAAGGTGCCACAAGTACTCCTTTTCTTCTTCCTACCACTACTGTTACCATTGCCCAACTGTCATCCTCAGCTAATTCTGATGGTCTGGCCAAGGGCCGGGAACACCCTCACTTTGAGAATCTGCAGCTGCACCACCTACCCATCTTTTGGCAATTGGATTTTCCATTTTCGACCTGTCTAGGAACAGATTACTTCTGACAAATTGGGGTTTCAAGGATATAACATTGGGTTACTCCACCCATTTTATCGTTCTCCTTCCTCCTGATTCCACTCCCCTTCCTGTCTCTGTAATGGTTCATGAGATGGGCCCCTGAAAAGAATCGGGAAGTTCTCTGTCCTATGTGTAAGAGCCATAGAATTAGTTCCAATCTAGCACGGGGGGAAGGGTTTCTCTTCTAACTACTTTCTGGTTCCAAAAAAAGAATGGGGGATGGAGACTGATATTCGAGGGCAGGCTCTTAAATGCCTTTGTGAAATCATAGAAATTCAGGATGGTGACTCTCGCATCTATAATTCCATCATTAGATTTCAGATTGGTTCATGGCCCTTGACTTTCAGGTTGTATATCTTCATGTTGCCCTTCACCCCTCTCACAAGAGATTTCTCCATTTTACAGTCAGGATCACATCCAATATTGAGTGCTTTCCTTTGCCCCCAAGGGTATTCTCAAAGGTCATGGTGGTGATAGATACTCAACTATGAGACTGGGAATAATCCATCTTTCCTAACCTTGACAATTGGAAGGGCTGGTTGCACAACAAAGTTTTCTCTGCAGTAAAGATGACTGTCCCTGTCCTGTAGTCTAGGATTTCAACTCAACATCAAGAAGTCCACTTTGACCTCACTAGAACAAATAAACTTCAAAGGGGCTTCTCTGAATGCCTTAAGTCAGAGCTTACCTTCCTGTGGAACGGTGTATGACTTTAACAATACTGATAAGCCCCCAGATGTTGGCAAAAAATTGTTTCCAATTGCTGGGTCCTATGGCAGCCTGTACCTGTGTGACACAATGCATCAGGTTACACCTTCACTGCTTTTTAGGATGGTTCAGAACATTCTCTATTTCAAAAAGACAGCGTAGGCAAGCTATTACCTGTCCCTCATCAAGTATTGAGCTCACTCAATTGGCAAAAGGACCCATTCAAGGTCTGTATAGAAGTTCCTTTCACCCATCCTCCTCCTCCTGTTTCCATAACATTGGATACATCCCTCTTGGGAGGGGAGAGTGTGCCTGAGGGACATGCCTTTCAGGGCAAATGTATGCTTCAGGAGTCTCTTCTGCACATCAACCTCCTTGAACTGAGACCTGTCAGGAAAGCCTGTATCCACTTTCCATTAATCAAGGGCACATCCATTAAGATCATGATAGACTACGTGGCCTGCTGCATGTACTATATCAATCATCAAGGAGAGGCAAGACCTTCTCTCCTTCCAATTTGTGCCGAAGCAATAAGTTACATTCATCAGTCAGCTACTCTTCCACTATTGGTGCTATTTTACCTATTTTTTATCCTTTATTGGCTGTAATAATGTTTTTATTCCCAAAAGTATAAGCTAACTCTGCCTTCAGCATGGTGAAAGCATGTCTGCATAAAGAACTCGGGCTGAAGGCATGTTAGAGAGCTTTCCCTTCACCCCCTCCCTGGTTCTCGTCACACAGACGGAAAGCATAAGACCAGAATTCCAAAGTGCAGGCAATGCAGTGTTTATTGAGGTTAGTTCAAAGCAAGCATATCCGTAGCTCTACATGCTGGCAGAGTCTGTTTCCCAGTGTTCTGTTCCCAGCTGCAAAGCATTTACCCCGTATCCCCCTTCCCAGCTCGGATGCTGCAGAGCTTTGCCTGTGTCCCCGTTCCCTATTCCCACTTCCACCTCCTTAGCAGGCCCAAATATACCTGCAGCGCATGCGCCTAGTCTCATCCCTTACAACTTATGGTCAAGTTCTGTTTTGGAGGGTCATGAGGCAGGGTGGTCTTCATACTACCTCTTTTGTATCCCATGGGAGGGGTAAGGAATGAGGTTGTGTTCTGGCCAAGGCCAGGCCTTTCTTTTGCTTTTAGGGTGTCTTGGGCACCCTCAAACCTCCTTGCCCCTCCTAACTGGTTGCTTGGCCTTGACTTGAGAGAGGAGCCAGGCAGCCTTTCCGTGTATGCTTTTATATTGCGCTCCCACCATACCCTGTAACACTTTAGTTCTATCCCTTCTCTTCCCATTATGCTAACAAAACTATCTGGTCAGGCAGAAGCAACACACACGGTGTTTCTGTCTGTCCTTTGTTTACACATTAATATACAATATAAGCATATCAAAAAGTCACACACAAAATTGTATCTCAGGCTGACAAACAAGCCTATATACTAACAGTACCTCTCTGTTAAGAAAAGGAGTACTTGTGGCACCTTAGAGACTAAAAAATTTATTTGAGCATAAGCTTTCGTGAGCTACAGCTCACTTGCACTTTTGCTTCACATCTACCTGTTTTGTGTTTCTTGGTTTTCTGTTTGCTTTTCTATATTTCTGTTAGAATATTGACACTCACCCTCTTGAGCTAGAGAGACATATTCCTTTTTGATATGAACCACAGATATCAATAATTTTGTGCTAGTCATGGGAAACATTACTGGGTTTAATTTCAAAGTAGTTAGTTTTATTGTATAACTTGTTGGCCTTAAGAATGGGGAACAAATTCTCCTAGGACAGTATATGAATTAATGTTACTTGGTTTCAAGGCCAAGCCATGCCAAACATCCACTTGGTGATGCCTATCTATATAACTGTGTGTTCTGATTTCTCAGAACAAAAAACCTGTTAGCCATTACAATGGCACACTGCCGAACTTTTAACAACCATGCTACAGTATTTCTAACTCTGACTCAATTAGTAACAATAAAACATCTAGTATTAACTATGCTGCATGACATATATCCTTGCCAAGCAGATACTGGAATCCTGCTCTGAAAATACTTCAGTTTACAAAATACAATCCCTACAACTGATTCAAAACAGGAAATTTCCAAACTTGTTTAAAATTAACACATTGGAACCCTCATTCTTGTAATGCATTTATAATAGGAATGAAGTCTGCTTTTAGTTTTTTAGATTTTTGTTAGTTCTTTTTAGTAGATTTCCTCCTTCCTCACCCCTGGAATGTAATGGAGGATATAGTCTATACAAGACCTCCACAATAGAGGGTTGTTTTTGATTATATAAAACATCTGTTTAAATTTACAGGAAACGGGATTTTACATTTGGCTTTTCTTCTGTAGTTTGTCTCAGGAGAGTAAAGTTGAGCTCATGTTTAAGAAAAGCAGCTGATTGTGGAAAATCTGGATTAAAATTGATATTTGTTAAATTAATGCAAATTAAATATGAAATGTAATCTAAAAACATTATGTAGTGATTAGATAGTTCGTGAGAATATAATACAATGTCTTGTCAAAAATTTCCATTTGCATCCTATGTAATTATTGGTTTCAGAGTAGCAGCTGTTAGTCTGTATTCACAAAAAGAAAAGGAGTACTTGCAGCACTTTAGAGACTAACAAATTTATATGAGCATAAGCTTTTGTGAGCTACAGCTCACTTCATCGGATGCATTCAGTGGAAAATACAGTGGGGAGATTAATATACATAGAGAACATGAAACAATGGGTGTTACCATACACGCTGTAACCAGAGTGATCACTTAAGGTAAGCTATTACCAGCAGGAGAGCGGGGGGGAGGAGGGAGAGAGAAAATCAAGGTGGGCCATTTTCAGCAGTTGACAAGAACGTCTGAGGAACAGTCCGGCAGGGGGTGGGGGGGAGGTAAACATGGGAAAATAGTTTTATTTTGTATAATGACCCATCCACTCCCAGTCTCTATTCAAGCCTAAGTTAATTGTATCCAGTTTGCATATTAAATTCTAATTCAGCAGTCTCTCCTTGGAGTCTGTTTCTGAAGTTTTTTTTTGTTGAAGTATAGCCACTTTTAGGTCTGTAATCAAGTGACCAGAGAGACTGACCACATCCAGACCACACCACACGATCCATTGTCTACAGCCAAGCTCTACAATACAACCCCATTTGCTCCAACCTCTCAGACAGAGACAAATGCCTACAAGATCTCTATCAAGCATTCCTACAACTACAATACCCACCTGCTGAAGTGAAGAAACAGATTGACACAGCCAGAAGAGTACCCAGAAGTCACCCACTACAGGACAGGCCCAACAAAGAAAATAACAGAAGGCCACTAGCCATCACCTTCAGCCCCCAACTAAAACCTCTCCAACGCATCATCAAGGATCTACAACCTATCCTGAAGGACAACCCCTCACTCTCACAGATCTTGGGAGACAGGCCAGTCCTTGCTTACAGACAACCCCCCAGCCTGAAGCAAATACTCACCAGCAACCACACATAGAACCACTAACCCAGAAACCTATCCTTGCAACAAAGCCCGTTGCCAACTCTGTCCACTTATCTATTCAGGGGACATCATCATAGGGCCTAATCACATCACACTATGAGGCTCATTCACCTGCACATCTACCAATGTGATGTATGCCATCATGTGCCAGCAATGCCCCTCTGCCATGTACATTGGTCAAACTGGACAGTCTCTACGTAAAAGAATAAATGGACACAAATCAGACGTCAAGAATTATAACATTCAAAAACCAGTCGGAGAACATTTCAGTCTCTCTGGTCACTCGATTACAGACCTAAGAGTGGCTATTCTTTAACCCCCCCCCCCCCCCCAAAAAAAAAAAACACTTCAAAAACAGACTCCAAGGAGAGACTGCTGAATTGGAATTAATTTGCAAACTGGATACAATTAACTTAGGCTTGAATAGAGACTGGGAGTGGATGGGTCATTATACAAAGTAAAACTATTTCCCCATGTTATTCCCCCCAATGTTCTTCAGACATTCTTGTCAACTGCTGAAAATGGCCCTTGACTATCACTACAAAAGGTTCTCTTCCTCCCCCTCCTGTAATAGCTTACCTTAAGTGATCACTCACCTTACAGTGTGTATTGTAACACACATTTTCATGTTCTCTATGTATATAAATCTCCCCACTGTATTTTCCACTGAATGCATCCGATGAAGTAAGCTGTAGCTCACAAAAGCTTATGCTCGAATACCTTTGTTAGTCTCTAAGGTGCCACAAGTACTCCTTTTTATGTAATTATTGATATTTAAAATTATGTGAGCCAACTTTACAGGTCTGTCTGTCAAATTATGTAAGCTGCTTCCTCAATCAATACCACTCTGCATCTAGCAATTTTATCTTGTGATAAAATGCAATAAGATCTGTCCTTAATGGAATATCAGATTTGTACTATACCCAGTACTGCCTGAGTATGGTATACTATATGAGATTTATACTATATTCAGTTCTGAGAGTTAATGAGTTCTGAGAGTAAAATGAATCAATCTCAAAATCAAGATTTTTTTTTTTTTAAATCAATATATCTTGCTTTTGGATTGTCTTCTGGCTTTTCAGTTCACCCCTCCTTACCTGCAATGTGTGGATGATGGTTAAAGGTTGAAAATTCAACCTTCGATACATACAAAATGTTTGCACAAAAATGCAGGCTCTGGCTCTTCTGGGCTCCAAGTCTCTCCCCTCTTCTCCCCACAGCTTTTGGCTTTCCTGGCTCCTCACTGTCTGGCTTCCCAACTCAACCAGCAAGCTCCTGCAGCCCTCCACTTCCTCCAGCCCCAGTTGTCTGGCAGGCTCCAGCTTGCGGGGGTTTCCCTTGGGTCCTTCTCCATTGACTCTTCCTTCTTGCACTGTGGTGGCAGAGGGAATTAGGCCAACCTCAGGAAAGGGGTTATGCTGAGTTTGCTCCAGAACTCTGGCCTGTTGGAGCCTACTGGGTGCCCTATGATAATACAGACAGCTGCTATGGTTGTTTGCTGAATAAGTGGTAGAGTGGCCTCTACTGCTGGAGAGGAGAACCTTGCAGCTCAGGCAGGATTCTTGTGTTGCCTGTGTGTCTTACAAGATCCTCTCCAAATTTGCCTTTGAATGTTGGCAACTCTTTTTACTACATAGGGTTGCTACCTGGCCAGTTTTTTTTAACTGGCCAAACTGGTTTTTGTAGTGCCTTGCCTTTGCCAGTGGAAATTTGCCATTTTTTTTGTCATGGCACCAATGTTCCTTCGTAAACTGCAGCATGCACACCTGGCAGTGGCCATGCAGTATGCAATTTCCAGTGCACACAAGTCACATGGCTTGAAGTGGATTGTGGCTGGCACAGCAGTCTGTAAGCCAGGCCCTCAACCTGCCAATCCCATGGCAGGTTCTCTCAGTGCATGATGGACTTGAGGCTCACTAGCAGGGAGAAAGAAGGTGGTGGAGACCATGGTGGAGAAGGCATGGGCTCCTGGGATGGCATGGTAATGGGGGCTTACTCAAGGGCTGAGGCTTCTGGGAGGGAGGTGAGTGTAGAAGTTCATGGGAATGTAACAGGCAGAGAGGCCATGAACCACCCCAAGTGCCCAACTGCACTACTGCCGGCATGGGAGGGGAAGAGGAGGGTCAGGCTGGTGGTGACCTGGGGAGTAGGTCAGTGGCTGATTTTTCTGCATTTCAGAGCTGGCAACCCTACTACTACAATAGACAATATTCTTGTCCTTTGGAGATGGACTCCATATAAGAAATGCTGGTTCTCCAGCCGTATTGCACTTGGAGACACTGCTAGCCTGAATTAGTTTTAAAAAGGAGTGAAAATTAGTTTCACCTCCATCACTGCTTACCTCCCCTCCTCCACCTGGCAGATTTTTGTGGCTTTCCAGTCCGTTTTTCTCCCTCCCTTGTTGTATGGATCATTAGTAAGAGATTAAACTAGTTATATGGGGCAAATGGCAAAATCTGGTTGTCACAGGTTAAAGTAAACTGCATCTCTATCTCTACCCCTATCCCTCCAGCATTCATAGTCCTACTCCAGGAGTGCCCAGTCAGGTTTCCAGATATCTGTGGACAGGGACCTTTGTCCCACTCCCTTTTGACCAGAGGTTTTTAAGGCTGCAGAGCTTCCTGCCTTACCCTGCAATATCCCTAGCAAGCCAGTCTGCCTGAAGGCCAGTGCCTGCACTTCACTTTCTCTCTTAGGGCTCTGACCCTGTCAGGGTTCCTTCCCCACTCTGAACTCTAGGGTACAGATGTGGGGACCTGCATGAAAGACCCCCCCCCCAACCTTATTCTTACCAGCTTAGGTTAAAAACTTCTCCAAGATACAAACTTTTGCCTTGTCCTTGAACAGTATGCTGCTGCCACCACCAAGCGTTTTAAACAAAGAACAGGGAAAGAGAGCACTTGGAGACATCTTCCCCCAAAATATCCCCCCAAGCCGTACACACCCCCTTTCCTGGAGAGGCTTGAGAAGAATATCCTAACCAATTGGTTACAAAATCATCAAAGACTCAAACCCCTGGATCTTGGAACAATGGAAAAATCAGTCAGATTCTTAAAAGAAGGATTTTATTAAAAAAAAAAAAAAGGTAAACATCTCTGTAAAATCAGGGTGGAAAATACTTTACAGGGTATTCAGATTCAAAACACAGAGACTCTCCCTCTGGGCAAAACCTTAAAGTTACAGAAAATGGGAATAAACCTCCCTCTTAACACAAGGAAAATTCACATAAAACAAAAGATAAACTAATCTGTCTTGCCTGGTTTACCTGTGCTGGTTGCAGTATTGGAGACTTGGCTTAGGATGAGTTGGAGAAGATGGATTTCTGCATGGCCTTTCTCAGTCCCAAGAGAGAACAACCATGTAAATAAAGAGCACAAACAAAACCTCCCCCCCCTCCCCCCGGCACAAGATTTGAAAGTATCTTGTCTTATTGGCCCTTTGGGTCAGGTGCCAGGCGGGTTAGCTGAGCTTAACCCTTTACAGGTAATAGGATGTTGTCTCTGGCCAGGAGGTATTTTATAGCACTGTATACAGAAAAGTGGTTACTCTTCCCTTTATATTTATGACAGACCCTATTGCCAACAGTTGCATGTTATCACACAGCCCCTTCTGAGCAATGACGTATATTCTTAAGGTGAAAACAGATAAAAAAACAATAAACATTCTTATTCATGTGCTAAAAGCTTACCAGGAGTCACCCATCAGTCTTATGGGACCCGAGAAGGCCTAGTCTTTTCAACTCTTCTGCCAAGGGTTGGGTCCCCATTGGACAGAAGATCCTGTCTGCTTACTTTAAAAAAAAAAAAAAAAAAGTACTCTTTTTTCTTTTTTTGCGAATACAGACTAACACGGCTGCTACTCTGAAACCTGTCTGCTTACTGGATCAGAAAAAAAGCCAGTGTCCATTTAAACCCAGACTTTCTATGCCCAAAGCCTTTTCTTTGGGTCTCTGGACAGCCCAGTTTGAATTAGTGTAGGCAAGCCTCCCCAGGGGGTAGTACCTCTCTGGAAGTGTTAAAGGTGAGTAACTTTGGTTTAATCACCCCTGCTGTTTTTTGGCTCCTGGAGGAGCTGAGATATTCTTGCCATCTGGAACTTCATACAATCCCTGGCCCACAGTGCTACAGAAACTTAACATAATACTGTTCCCAAAGATATTGTGTGGGATTATAATTAAGCCTAAAATCTTGTCACCGATAGATATTTTTAGTAAAAGTCATGAACAGGTCACGGGCAACAATGAAAAATGGGCTTCTGTTAATGACCTGTCCTGGACTTTTACTAAAAATGTCCATGACTAAATGGGGAGCCTGGGCAGCTATGGGCAGGCTGGGAGCTCCAGGTCCCCCCTCCGCTGGCAGCCGGGAGCTCTGGGGATACTCAACAGCTCCCAGCCAGTGCTGGCTGAAGTCACGAATTCCTTGACTTCCATGACTTAATTATAATATCTGTCACAGGAGTAGATAGTGCTGTTAAATACACAGAATAAACAAATTAGAGAAAGAGAGAACCAGTTTCTTCAATCTTTCAATTATCATGACTTTGGAGCTACTTGTAACAATAATAGGTTTAAAAAAATCAATATTTATATTTTTAAGTTAGTGGTTTCCCTTTAATACAAAGATGTCAAGATTATCCTTTTTCTAGAAATACGTAGCTAATCAAGATATTTTTCTTCATTCCTATAGCTGTCTAGTCTTGTAGTTTAGACTGCTTTATTGTTTAATCTGTTTACACTTCTTCCCCAACCCTGTTCTGAAGTGGCTACTTAGTGACATTCCAGTTTTGGAACAGCCACTCTGTCTCAGTTTCAGAATAAGTATTGCATAAGAACAGGGCTAGTACAATTAAAAGGCAAAGAAACCCTTTGATGGGAATGGAAGCAGGTGCAAACCTTACTTGTACTGGCTTAGGTGAGTCTCAGTAATGAAGAGACTCTCCCATCAGGAGGGAGGAGATGTGCTGGGTCATTACTGCAAGATGTATTAGCATAGGGAAAGTATTTTCAAAAATATATTTGATTTGCCCAAGGCAACACAGTAAATCAGTTTTGATGCTGACATTAAAACTACTCTTACTTGAAAAGGAATCCTTGCATATAAAAGGGCTTTAGCAGAAACTTGCACACTTCGTTGCATTTAGGATCCTTTGTTTAAAATGAAAAGGAGTACTTGTGGCACCTTAGAGACTAACAAATTTATTAGAGCATAAGCTTTCGTGAGCTACAGCTCACTTCATCGGATGCATTTGGTGGAAAAAGAAGAGGAGAGATTTATATACACACACACACACACACACAGAGAACATGAAACAATGGGTTTATCATACACACTGTAAGGAGAGTGATCACTTAAGATAAGCCATCACCAGCAGCAGGGGGGGGAAAGGAGGAAAAACCTTTCATGGTGACAAGCAAGGTAGGCTAATTCCAGCAGTTAACAAGAATATCAGAGGTTTCAGAGTAGCAGCCGTGTTAGTCTGTATTCTCAAAAAGAAAAGGAGTACTTGTGGCACCTTAGAGACTAACAAATTTATTAGAGCATAAGCTTTCGTGTGCATCCGATGAAGTGAGC